>NC_046160.1:104627140-105239724 GCF_011064425.1 Rattus rattus | reverse complement strand
TATCTGGTCTGTTTCCTTCAGGTTCGGCGGTGTCTCAGGCAGGGCTCCTGCATCCTGGAGCCCTCCCCACAGGAACCCAGAGGGCCTGTACAGTTTCCTCTTGGGCCAGGGATGTGGGCAGGGGTGGGCAGTGTTGGTGGTCTCTTCCGCTCTGCAGCCTCAGGAGTGCCCACCTGACCAGGTGGTAAGGTCTCTCTCCCACGTGGTCTGGGAGCAGAGAGCTAATATACATTCTTCTACATGCAGAAGATTTCGTTCATCAGGGATTTGAAGTTCTTGTCATACAGATCTTTCATTTGCTTGTTTAGAGTCATGCCAAGATATTTTATGTTATTTGTGACTATTGTGAATGTCATTGTTTCTCTAAAACTTTCTCAGTCCTTTTATCCTTTGAGTAGAGGAAGACTACGGATAGAGTTAATTTTATATCCAGCCACTTTGCTGAAATTGTTTATCAGCTATAGGAGCTTTCTGGTAGAATTTATGTATACCATCAAATAGTGATATCTTGACTTCCTCCCTCCCAATTTGTATTTATTTGATCTCCTTTGGTTGTCTAATTGTTCTGGCTAGGTAGGAAGAGAGTGAGCAGCCTTGTCTTATCTCTCTGATTTTAATGGGATTGCTTTGTTCTCCATTTAGTTTGATGTTGGCTGTTGGTTTTCTGTATATTGCTTTTATTATATTTATTTATGAACCTTGAATTCCTGAATTCCAAAACGTTTAGCATGAAGGGGTGTTGTATTTTGTTAAAGGCTTTTTTAGCATTTAGTGAGATGATCATATTTTTTCCTTTGAGTTTGTTTATACAGTGGATTATATTGATGGATTTCCATTAATTGAACCATTTCTGCATTCCTGGGATGAAGCCTACTTGATCATGGTGGATGATCGTTTTGATGTGTTTTTTGATTTGGTTTGCAAGAATTTCATTGAGTATTTTCACCTTGATATTCATAAGGGAAATTGGGTCTCTGGCTGGGCAGTGAATCTGTATCCAGGGATAGCAGGGGTCCCAGTATGCTGAATATTGGGGTGGCATTTGGGTGTCTCAACTGTGATCCTGGATGTGTCAAAATACATGGGGAGTCAAGTTGCAACTGGGGTGTGGGCTGTGTGGGTGTGGATCCGGAGCAGAGGTTCTGCTCCCAGCACAGGTGGAAACTGGAAGTCACCTAGGTCGCTGGTTGGGTGAGGAATCTCGAGTCTAAACTTCTAAGCATAAACCAAATGTACAATGAAAGGAAGCATGTGTCTAGGACTGAGGAGCTTTTCTACAAAGCAGTCTCCTTACTATAATTTTTTTCCTTTTACTCTCACAAATTAAGATCTGCACTCTAGACAGTAACTAGATGTCTCCCCTCAAAAGCAGTGTCATGAACTCAACTCTTAGTTATGAAATTACTCAAATGTTAAGCAGAATTGAAATTGCTTGTGTCATTCCAAGGTCATCTCTAGCAACTATAAGTGATAGAAAAAATTAACTAAAGTGGTTAAGAATGACTCCATCAGGCTCTTCTCAGAGCTTTTACTTTCTCAAAAACTAAGATCACATCACATGTCATGGTTTTGGAGAATGCTAAAAGATTGGAAGTGATTTATTCCTAAAAGTTCTACTGTGAGTTATGAAAATCAAAGTAAGTTTTTTTCCCATGGAGCTGAAAAATGAGAATGAAGAGAAAGAGGGTAAGGATAAGGAAGAAGGATAGACATGTTATCCTGTGTTTTCTTTGAGTACCACACTGCCAAACATCATATCCCTAGAATAGCATTCTCTCCATAGCTTTAGAAAAAGCTGTCAGTGTTCCTGCCTAGACAATGGACTGAGCGGACAGTCTGGCAAGATTGGTGTGCACCTTCCCAAATTTAAATCTCTAAAAATTTGACCAACCTCCAGCAGCTTGCAAACATCATTTGCAGAAGAGTTAAACTTTGTAGGAAACCAGTAGTGAATCAGAAATTGGCAGGAAGCACTTTATATCCTCTTGCCATGAGCTTCTCTATTTCAAATGTGTTTCTTTCAAAATGAAATCTACTGAGAACAGACCCCAGGTGTCGACAGCCAGCTGGTTGCTTCTCTTTTCATCAACTGAAGAACTTCCAGTGTGGTTAGTGGCAGAGGATGAAACTAATGCAAATATTTATCACAATGTCACTACCACTAATAGCAAAGAATTCTTAAAATTAAAGCTGTCATGATTGTCTAAAGTATAATGAAGTTAAAAGATAAGAGATATGAGATTTGTCTAAACAGTTTTGCCAATGATCCACAGAAACAAATGCTATACCAAACTTACTTAAAGCAATAGAAAAAAGTACGATGCCTTAAAAGGTACATTTTTGTTTATTCTATTAACTGTCCATCAGCAAACTTACAATGAGTTTGTTGACTAGTTTTGCTTTGATGGACAAAAAGCTAAGCTGACCATGCAGTTATATTTTCCAAAATACTTTGGCAGGTTTACATGCATTCGTTTTGATTTTTTTCTCTCCTTTTTTTTTCTTTTACATAAGTGATATAATAGCCCTTGTGTTTGCTACCTGCCACTTCAAAAAATTTTTTCAGTGATATATTGAGTGCTATGGCATCCAGCATTGTGTGGACTTGAGTAGTCTTGCCTAAAATCATAGTCTGGGATGTGTTGTAAATCATGAAGACCCTAATTGCCCTGTGGTCCAAATGTTCTATTGCTATTAGGGTAAATGGAAAGCTATTGTTGGTAACATTTGTATGGATTTAATAAGAGCTAGAGCGAAATGTGTGATGGAAAAGCAAAGTTGTATTAAAAACCCCAAGAGTCTTTAGAGGACCAGAAGAAAAAAATGAGTCTGGAATATGGAAGGACCAGTCCTGAGAGTTAATGGAGAGAAGAGGAAATTTTCAAAATTTCCTCTGCATATATAAATTTGAAACCATGACCAGAATGTATAGCATAATTCATGACTTAGAAACTGTTTGGGTTTATTTTTTCCCTAATTATAAAACTGATACTTTATTGAAGAAAAAATGGGATACTATTTATAGAATAATCATCACCCATTCTTTTTGATCCCTGGAGATAAACTCCATGAATAGTGTTTTATATTTGTCCCAAATGTATATATATATATTAGTATTTATGCTTCATACAACTAAAGACAAACTAAATATAATCTTCATTTTCTAACTATAGTTTACTTTTCCTAATGCCATTAAAAATCTCATATATATTATATTTTAGATTGTTAATGTATATTCAAATTTGAGCAGCATTGAATGTTTTTTATATCCACAGATTCATGATTATTTTTTAAATCCCACTGATAATTCATAATCACTAAAATCTGAAAGTGAAAACTGTCATTCAATAATTGAGTGAATAATATCTGGAACATTCAGACAATGTGAAACTCTCCAGTTATGAATGGAATGAGTTATCAAATCCACTGCAAAGACACAGATAAAGACCTTAAATTCTTAATGCATATTAATAAGGACATGAAAAAAAGGATTCTGAACTAAATAACTTTAAGAATGACTGAAATAAACAAGACTAAAGGCAAAAGGATGTATATGAACATGGAAATAATTCCAAAACCAGTACACACACACACATGCACACACACACACACACACACACACACACACACACACACACACACACACACGGGAGTTGAAGAGCTAAATAAATCAAGGGATAAGTAAAATGAGGACCATCTTTCTTTCCATTTGAAAATGAAGTTATAGAAAAGAAATCTAAGAGTAGAGACTAAACGGCCAGTGAAATTCTGCATTAGAATTGGATTGTCTACAGTAGAAGAATGCAAATAGATCCATATTTATCACCCTGCATGAAACTGGAGTCCAAGGGATCAAGGACCTCAACATAAAACTGAATTTACTAAGTCTAATAGAAGTGATACCGTGAAATAGTTTTGAATGGTACAAGAGACAAATTTCTGAACAGAACATCAATGTCTCACACTCTAAGACTGTACTGGCTTGTTTTGTCTGTCAACTTGACACAAGATGGAGAAAAAGGAGCCTCAGTTGTGGAAATGCCTTCATGAGATCCAGCTGTAAGGCATTTTCTCAAATAGTGATCGAGGGGGGAGGACCCAACCCAATGTGGGTGGTACCGTCCCTGGGCTGGTAGTCTTGGGTTCTGTAGGAGAGCAAGCTGAGCAAGCCAGGGGAGCAAGCCAGGGGAGCAAGCCAGTAAGTAACATCCCTCCATGGCCTCTTCATCAGTTCCTACTTCCTGACCTGCTTGAGTTCCACTCCTGACTTCCTTTGGTGATGAACAACATGGAAGTGTAAGCTGAATAAACTCTTTCCTCCCCAACTTGCTCCTTGGTCATGATGTTTGTGCAAGAATAGAAACCCTAACTAAGACAAAGGCCAGCAATTAGTAGATGGGACCTCGTGAAAATGAAAAGTTTCTGTAAGTCAAAGTACACTGTCAAGAGGACAAAACAGCAACCTACAGATTGGGAAAAGGTCTTCACCTTCCCTACAACCAACAGAGGGCTAATATGCAAAATATATAAAGAATTCAAGAAGTTAGACTCCAATAAATAACCCAATTTAAAAATTGACCGTGGAGCTAACAAGAGAATTTTCAATGGAGAGTCTTGAATAGCCAAGAACCACTTAAAGAAATGTTCCAAGTCCTTAGTCATCAGGGAAATGCAACTCAAAATTACCCTTGGAGTCTACCTTATACCAATCAGAATGGCTAAGATGAAAAACTCAAGTGACAACCCATGCTGGCAAGGATGTAGAGAAAGGAGAACACTCCTCAATTGCAGGTGGGAGTGCAAACTGATACAACCATTCTAAAGTGTGTGTATAGGGGAGAGGGAGTTTTCAGGATCAAGTTTGCGGAAAAACAGAATAGGCCAGAGAGCTAGGAGAACAAATGGAAATCAACAGCTGCGAGGGGTAAAGGGGTTGGGAACCCCTAGGAAGCCCCAGAGACCTCAGATGAAAAAGGTTCCCAGGAATTAATGCTGGTGACCTTAGCCAAGATTCCTAACAGTGGGTACATAGAACCTGAAGAAGTCACCTCCTATAACCAGGCAGGACCTCCCAGTGGAGGGATAAGGACATCAACCCACCCACAAAACTTCAACCCACAATTTGTCCTGACTAAATTGCTAACCAATAACTAACCAATAACCAGCCCAACTTGAGACTCATCCCATTGACAAACACCAATCCCTGACACTATTAACAATACTCTGTTATACTTGCAGACAGGAGCCTAGCATAAATGTCCTCTGAGAACTAATCATGAGATGCCTAACCTTAATGAATACATCTGCAACGCAACCCTCTACCAGGGCTCAGGGAGCATTGCAAAGGAGGGCAGAAATAATAATAATGTAATAGCTGAGAACCCGGGACTCTCCCATGAAGTTGTGTCTTCTAGAAATGACAGGGAAGTATCATCTATGCTAACTCAACAGAAGGGCTACCTAAACATGACATGAACAAGGGCAATATCAGTAGACATGCTAACAGAGAAGGGGGGAAACTCACAGGGTAGTACCTCTAGAAAAAGAACTATGGGCAGTTGAGTGGGGGAAGTAGCCTTCCCCAGGGACAAGCCCCTAATCATTATCCAATACCAAATGTGAACGCTGAAGCCATGTACATGTAATACTAAATGTACGCAACAAGCTCTGTGTGTGTGTGTGTGTGTGTGTGTGTGTGTGTGTGTGTGTGTGTGTGTGTGTGTAACAATAACAAAGAAGAAGCCAGGAGTTTGGGAGGAGTTGGAGAAAGAAGAATGATGTAATCTTTTTAAGGTTGATTTTCAAAAAGGTGACCTGGAGGGAAAATAAGAGTACAGAAATTTGATAAATATCATCTCAATCATGTTGCCTAGCTGGCATCAACGTGACAGACAGACAATATGTTGATAAGTGCATCTTCAATACCGTGTATGAGAACAGTACTTTACCTCTGTGGTTTTCCTTCTCCGGGGCATTCTTGGAAACATGGGACCAGAGGGCTTCAAAACTGATATGGTCCCCAAATCAAGGGAAGCCTGAGAAACTTATGGTACAGATGAGCCTAAAACCATGGCAACTAAGCACGGTAGGATCTTGAGCACTAAAATACTGTTAGATAAAAACTATGGAAATCTGAATGAGCATTGCACATTGATTAAGTGTTAACGTTTTTTTCCTTTGGGAAAAATGTAGAGCAATAATATAAAATGTTCATAATAAAGAAAAATAAATCTGGCCTATATGAAAATTCTGTCAGTTCTTTGCAAGAATTATCAACTGCTCTAAATAAAATGTGATCTAAAATTTCTCTAAATCAAAAGTTAACTTTAAAACTATTAGAAAATGAAAATATCTTGGTCCAAAATTATTGTCCATATTTCTGATTATATCCAGGGAACTAAAATTACTAGCTAATAATACAGTGGTATTTTAGGCCTATATTTTTTAGCTTGCCATTGATTCTGTATTTGTGAGTGAGGATCCCTTGACAATATTTCTAAACTGACATGGATCTCGAACCTTCCTCATAGAAGCTAACAAGGCAACAAATGCAACTTTAATCAAGCTGATTTTAAAATAAATAAAATATGTAGAGGATAAGAGTAATGTTACATGAATCACATGAACTGCATGACATTGTGTGGAACATTTTTCTAGTGATGGGAGATTTAGACCCAGAATATTATATCCATTAGTCACTCAACCACTAAGCCATACCCACAACCTGATTGTGGACTTCTGGTTAGTTACCTAACTACTCTACATGGCAGTCTTTCTATGACATAAAACAATAGTGATTAGAGAACATTACCAATGAATTCAGAGAAAAATGAAATGAAGTAGTATACACACAGTAGTTTGTACAGCAAGTACTTATGGTGTTTATGATTACTGAGTTTTAACTGTTCACTCATTCACTCAGTAAATACCTGTGTTGAATTTTCTGAAAGGTTGGAAATAATGGTAAATGGTACACACCAAAGAGTATAAGGCATATAGTTTACTAGTCGTGTCAAAGATATGCCCAAGAAATTACAGTACGACAGAAGTATGCAAAGAAGTGAGGAACAAGCAGAAATGGAAGCACAAAGACACGGTCACGAATGGAGTCCTGAGGGAAGGTGACTGCCCGGGCCAGACCTGATGAAGTTTCAGGACTTAACCTACAGCTGAGATCTCTCATTTTTCTAGGGCCCACTTTCTTTCCAGTCCCAATAGATTTTGCACCAGTAGCTCTGTGTTAGTCAAAGTGAACATATGTATAGTACGTTATTATAAATCTGCTAAAAGGCTCTTCCCCTGCCTTCCTCCTAAAGGCAGTTGAATAGCATTTGCCAACACAGCTCTGCTTTAGCCAATCAAATTGTGAGGGAAGAATAGTAGACAGAAAGCAGAAGTAGACAAAAGGTGATCATCAGACTCCGAGTAGTGTTGAGCAAAGGTAGAGCATAAAGTATTTGTGAGGACAGAGGCAAAAGAGGATCAAACTCTTTATAAGCCAAAGTAAATGATTTAGACCTAATCCTGAGGCACAGGGAGAGTGTGTGGAATGGAAACTAGAGCATGGTTTGAAGGTTAGAGAGAGCTCCTTTGGGAGAGCAGGGCAAACTTGCAAATAAAACTCTTACATTTTTATTGGACACACTGATAACTTGGATGTGACCGTTGCCTCTTCTCCACGGGATGATGTAATGGAAGTGTCGTTACGAGCTGACATTTGGACATGTCTGTACTTTTTCTTTGTATGTTCTACCTGCATTTTATTATGAGGGTTGTTGCTTTCTCGCAGTGTCATGAAGCAGGAGATTGCAGCTTAGCACTCTTGACAGATTTATTACATTTCTAACTGTTCCTAAAAAGTTCACTTCTTCTCAACCCTAGAGCTACGAAAGGAGCAAGACCTGAGACTACAAAATAAATGAGAGACTGTTGAGAGCAAGGTAAGAGAAATAGTAGTGTCCAAACGTAGGCAGCAGAATGGTAGTGTGAATGGCTTTGAAATATTTAGGAAAAAGTTTATAGTGATGGTTGAATGAAGAAGAGTGAGAGACAAGGGGGGAAAGTAAGAAAGAGGTCCAGATAGTTGATGTATCCAAATTGAGTCTTTTTAAGCTGTGTTTATTTGCAGATACAATCTGAGAAGACAGTGGATTAGCACCATAAACATCAGTCTTCCATCTTGTTATTTAGCCAGCAGATTGTGTAGAGCAGGGGAAACAGTAAAAGTCAGTCATTCCAAAATTTAGTTTTGTCTCACCGGTGAGACGATGAGTCTTGTAGCAGGAATATATGACATTAGGACTGTTTTCCTTTATGTTTCTTTTCTGTAGGAAGGCAAGAATTCACAAACACCAGGGGCGACTAAGTCAATATTCTTCTCAATCCAGCCATTCGAATGGCATTGACATTGCAAGTTAATTCAGCTCAAACAAATCTCAGCTGTGCATGCATGGAGAGTCTTTCCTGCAGTTTCCCTGTCAGTTACTTACAAAAGAGGAACTCGGATGCTGGATTGTGTCATCTGAGCAATAGCAAGCAATGGAAATGAAAAGAGAAAGGGGCATGTGTCGACTCCTGAATCGAAAAATCTCCTCATACATTCTTTTTCTCAGGATTGGATTTTTATTTTGAATTATGTATACAGTAGGAAGTATGTGAGGGTGGGGTCCACAGAGGCCAGAGGTATCAGATCTCCTAGAGCTAGAGTTATAGGTGATTATGAGCAGCCTGAAATGAGTTCTGGGATCTGAACGTGTGTGTGTGTGTGTGTGTGTGTGTGTGTGTGTGTGTGTGTGTGTCTGTCTGTCTGTCTGTCTGTCTGTCTGTCTGTCTCTGTGTGCATCTGTATGTATCTGTGCGTATGTGTCTGTCTGTTTGTCTGTCTTTGTGTTATCTGTGTGTGTCTCTGTGTGTGTGTGCATGTATGTCTCTGTGTGTGTGTGTCTATGTGTACCATAAAGAAGTCAAAAAGGAAAATCTCACTTTGGAAAAAAGTTAGAATGAATAAAACGATAGAAAATGCTTCACACAGATGATGGAGACAAAGCAGGAATGTGAAGCTTTCTAGAGCCAAAGAAAGCAGGGATATCTTCAAAAGGAAGGACAGCAAGCAGCCTCCAAGAAAAACAAGGACTGGGACATGCTTTCTTTCTAAATCCACCATGAGAGTGAAGATCATTCCTATGGACCAGACTATAGATATCCCAGAAAACGTCAGTAGCACGCCGAAGGAGTATAGTTAGCATGAAGGGCCCTGGAGGAACTGTGAAGGGAAATGTCAGGGCAGAATTCAGCCTCCTTGTTAAGAAGAGAAAGGGTTTCAAATTCACAATGGTGTAGAAATAGACAGGAATTGACTCCTGTTAGCACTATTGGTAGTAACAAAGAGAACATTATCAAGGATGTTATGCTGAGCGTCTTATGCAAGAGGGTCTCTGTGTAGGCTCACTCCCCCATCTGGGTCATAATTCTGGTTGAAATGAGTGATTTCCTGCATAAAGAATACATTTGGAAGGTCTGTGTGACGTGACACATTGTCTGTCCAGCTTCTCCTACCTAAAAGCAAGTTGTCTGTCTCTTCACTTGATTCAGAATTTCCTGTGGCACAGAAGCTTTTTAATTTCATGAGGTATCACATGCTGATCACTGGACTGGTTTTATGAAAGACGGGTGACTTATTAAGAAAGTGCTCAGCCGTGCCTCTGTCTTAAAATATTTACTCTATTTTTTTTCCTCTCTCAATTTCAGAGTTTTGGGTCTGTCATTAAACTCTGATTCATTTGGAGTTGATTTTTGTGCCAGGTTGAAGACAAGGATCTAGTACTAGTCTTGTACAAGTGGATATCCAGTTCTCCTGGTACCATTTGTTAAAGAAGCTGTCTTCGTTTGTCATGAGTATCAAAAATCAGGTGGCTGTGGCTACATGGATTTATGCCTGAATCTTCTATTCTGCTCCATTGATCTACATGTCAGGAAACACAAATTCTGGAAGGAAATGACACTGGACTTATATTAAACCCAACTTCTTTGATTATGAAAGCCATAGCCCTTAAAAAACAATACTAACAGAAGGAAAATGAATGTCACTTGTGTCGTGGAGAAAAGGAGGAATCTGTCAGACTGGAGAACAAAATCTAATCAGGAATTTATAAGGAATAAGACTTTATCCAGATATGAAGTCAAGATGATGGCTGGTTACTGAGAGATACTTGTAGTATTTTAAAGATGGGAAGAAGCGAGGAAGGAAGGAAGGGAAAGAGGGAATGGGAAAGAAAGAAAGAAATCAGGGAGAAAAAATAAGCCTGGCTGAAAAGTAACCATTGATTTTTTTCCAGTGTCGGTCTCTCTAGCAGACATTAGTAAGCCATTTCTGTAGAGTGGTTTAGGTGAAGTCACAGGGTAAAATCAGTAAAAGGGAATAAATAAATAACAACGGTAAATTATTTTCAGCCTTAGCTTATGGTTTCTGCCTAGTGAGGTAAATCACAAATTTTCTTTACAACAAATGTATGACCTAACTCGCAGCTTTTAACTCCATATAGGAAGAGATATGAATATCTGCTTGTCTGAGGACAGAGGGTTTTACAACTACAAAATATGTCCCACTTTCAGTATATGTTGGTTAGGAAGTGAAAATTAGAAGTCTTCTCCCCACCCCACCCCAAAAAGTCCTCTAAGAAAAACTCACACTCATGGAAGAAAGCAAGTTAGTTAAGCCATGGCTTTGGGACTTGTGAAAGTCACCTACCCTTGAGAAGCCAGAGTTGCGTCCAAGTCCTGTACAAGAAAATGAGCATTTATTAGAACTCCTCTCCAGAGTTTGTGCCAAAATTTACCATTTAAAGAAATGTAAAGAAAATGAAGGAACCAGAATGAAGAAATGGCTAAGTCGGTAAAGCACTTGTCACAGAAATATAAAGAGGTGATTTCAAATTCCCAGAACTCATACAAAAATCTGGGAGTAGCAGCCAGTGCCTATAATCCCAGTGCAGTCCTGCCAGAGACAAATGGATCCCTGGGGCATACTGATGTACCAGTCGAGCTGAATCAGCAACCCCAAGGTTCAATGCAAAACCTTGTCTCAAAAATAAGATAGAACACAAGTGAGAAACATACCTGATGTTGATCTCTGCTTTCCAAATGCTCTCACGTACCCACCCACATGCATGTGCACTCCCACACAAGAACACAGACACATGAAAAAGGAAAGGAGAGGAACCAAGAAAGGCTGTACAGAGTTGGAGAAAGTACTCCGTATTAAGTGTGGAATCCAAATTCAATACCAGGAGCTGGTAGCCCGTGTTTTGACAAGATAGTAGATTAAAGACTGCAAACTCAGTTTCCTCCTCTGTAAAGTGAAGAAGTTGATTCACGTCTTTATTATATTTCTCTCCTATTCTAGTCTTTGTTCTGCTAATGTTAAAATGGGTTGAGAAGAAAGGAAAGGAGAGAGGTAAACATGCTCTCAGTTCCACTGCTAAGTTCAACTAGCTTTAAGAGTTTGAACTATGTTCAAAGACTAGCAATTTCCCTACAAGAACACAATTCCCAGGCTACTGTATTCAGCTATAAATTTTCATGAAAATAGGTCTCTATCTAGAAGTCATTTCCTGAAGAAAATTGAAATCAAAGCAAAACAAACACAATAATTTCTATTTTGATTTGTTTACATATAATGTATTCTCAAACTTTAAAGACAACATGTTTTGATTCAGATGGATTTTATCAGATATTATTCAATTACTTTATGGCAAACACAAAATTGAGTGGGATATAAATCTTGTCTTCAAAGATTCCATTATATATAAAAAACAGGTATATAATGTATAGGACAAGTAAAAATAACATGAATGCTCATGCAAATGGATCTATTGACTATGGCCAGAGTCTTCTGATAAAAGAAGAAGAATCCTTTCCTTGGTCCTATAAAATAGTTCCATTTTTATTAGAAAATAGAAGGTGACAGTATCTTCTTGTTGGTGGGACAAATGCAATTTAAAGGCAAATGTTGAAATACAGAGAACTGTAGGTGCGAAAGTCTTACAAATATATAGACAGAGTATAATTTTACATGCTTGGAAATAAACATTTATTTTCAACCCAGTGAAATTTGTTCTTGTGTTTATTAAAATAATGGCAAAGACATTGGTCACAATGTCCTCTCTTTGAGGACTCTGAGGATAAATTGATGTTTTGTCATAGTAGAAAAGCTAGCGCTCTCTCTCTCCTCTCTCTCTCTCTCTCTCTCTCTCTCTCTCTCTCTCTCTCTCTCTCTCTCTGTGTGTGTGTGCATGAATATATGCTTGTTTTTACAAATGCCAAATACCTTAATATCATATAAATGAAATTGCTCAATAAGCCATTTTGGGTGATTGCATACAAAAAGAAGTTCTCTTATAATCAAATCACCTCAGATCAAATACGAGTATCTTATCACAGAAAGCATTCATAAGAATTTATAGAATACTTTTAGAATTTCTCAGAGACTGTCAAATATCTTATTAAACATATATAGGTTATTCTTGTTATTTTAATATATAAAAGCCCAAAGCTCAGAACATCTAAAGCACTTGCTTGAGTTCAACTAATCACTAGAACCTTAAATATCTAGAATTTTAAGCACAAATTCTTTTTTAAGGTATTAGCATTATTTATTGTGCAAGTACTGATAACAAAGTTGTTACATGTTTGCTTGCACTTTTTTTTTCCATCTTTTATTAACTTGAGTATTTCTTATTTACATTTAGGATTATTCCCTTCCCGGTTTCTGGTCAACATCCCCAAATCCCCTTCCCCTCCCTTCTGTATATAGTTCCCTCCCCATCCTCCCCCATTACCACCTTCCCCCAAGAATCATGTTCGTGGGGGTTCATCTTCAGCAGGACCAAGGGCTTCCCTTTCCCACTGGTGCTCTTACTGGGATATTCACAAGCACAAATTCTTATGCTAATTCAGTCACCTGTTTTACTGCCCTTACAAAAAGAGAAATAAATCATTTTTATTATCCCGTTCATATTTATATACCAAGAGAAACATACGATTTTATTTATCCATCACACTAATTTCAAGGAAGAGCAACTTTTTGTTTTGTCTAGAAGTTTCCTAGACCTCAGGTTCTTAGCCATTTCAGAATGTGCCCAAGATCCATCTGTACAAATCATGATGACAGAAATCAAACCAATATACATCTTGATTCTTTGATCCAACACAATCTATGCTCTGAGGTAATAGATGACTTCCCCCCTCTTAACCACCTTCACTTTGAGGGGAAAACTCAGATGTAAATTTCCAAATTTCTTCCACATAAATAGTTATGTATTTATTAGGTGAAAAATCTTTGTCACTTTACCCTCACGCCTAAAGAAGTCAGAGATGAGGGAGCGCTGCCTGTCCCCTTTGTCTGTTTTCCATGAAACCAGAAAAGAAAACAAATCTATGTGTCTCCATTGGTGTCGATTTGCCAAGAACTTAATTCTCCTTCTATTATGTGTTCTTTTTCCAAATATTGACTTGGAAAAAAGTAAAAGCCACTCAATCAATTCTTCAGCCTTTCTGTAAAACACTCCCATTGGATGCTCGCACAAAGAAGCTTTTATTCCCCCGTTGTTCTTTATCAGCTCCACTAGTTGCTCTTCCAAGTGGTCTGCCCTGATGAGTTATAAAAGATTGCACAGGAAGATGGGTGTGGAATAAGAGGAAATGCAGGGCTAATATGTCAATCCAACAAAGATAAATATCCCAGCAGCACTGCCATACTTCAAGAGAGGACTGTTGACTATACAGCTCCTGACATGATAAATGTTATGACCAAATGTGAGGGCATTTCATAACCCCAGGTCTACCATGGATGATTGGTCCTTCTCTGATGGGGTCAATTGTGATAAATTGCCCTGTTGAACTCTCTCTGAAATATGGCATTTCAGCTTAGCTCAATACTTTTTGATGTGCGTGCCCCTGTTATCCTGAAGGCATTTTCTACTTAGAAGGATGAAATGGTGCCAGGTATGCCCTTCTTGTCTCCCTTATTGCTTCATTAGTGGTGAAAAGGAGAAATGGAGGATCTCTCCCCTAGAAATAGTGTGGGCAGATTTTCTTTCTAGACTGGCAAGAGACAGAGGGCATTGTCCTGACAGAGCAGCAGAAGAAATAAGACAGCCTGTTCAATTTCCTGCATCTTTTGTTAATCCCCCTGGGGTGGAGCCACAACTCCATTTTTCTTTATGTTATCATTCCTCATCTGTAAAAACTTGAGCAATCAATGAACTGAGGCTATGTATTTCTCCAAGGAAACTGTCACTTATCCAGACCAAGAAAGAATGATGATTCTGTCCACAGTTACTCTATTGCCTTGCATTAGGGAAGAAAACTTGAAAGCATGTATATACCATTCTAGTTTTTAGCCTTTCAAGACTGATTTATGAATGACATCAATAATAGTAATGTATGCTACCTGCAGGCAAATGTCACAATAAACTGTCCAATTAATTCACCTATGTACACAAAGTACACTGTCATATCTGAACTGCACAAAATGATTATATATGATAAAGCAAGTTTAGACTTCTCTGAAATTATACCTGACCTGTGAAATAAAAATAGATTAATGACATTTCCCAAATGTCTTTCTGGCCAGTAGAGCTCCCTAGAATTTAGGGCAGCAATGCTGCCTTGAAGGAACGAACTGGAATGAGATGCCAAAAAGTTAAAACCAGATTCTTGGTTCAGAATTGAGACATCATCAGACATCATCTTGGTGGGTTTTGCGTTTGATTGGTATGAAATGTCTTGGGATGGGGGTTGGGAGCTCCCAGGAGTCAATGTAGGCAACTGAGATGCCTAGAAATGGGGACATCAAACCTGAAGAGTCCATGTCCTAGAGCCAGGCAGGACCCCTAGTGGAGGGATAGGGACACCAACCCACCCACAAAACTTTGACCCACAATTTGTCCTGTCTACAAGAAATGCAGGGACAAAGATGGAGCAGAGACTGAGGGAATGGCCAACCATAACCAGCTCAACTTGAGACATAACTCATGGACAAACACTAATCCCTGACATTATTAATGATACTCTGTTATGTTTGCGAACATAAGCCTAGCAAAACTGTTCTCTGAGATGCTCTACCCAACAGCTGACTGAAGCAGACACAGATAACCACAGCCAAACACTGGCAGAGGTTGGGGACTCTTATGGAAGAGTTGAAGGGCACTGCAGAGGATAGGAAACTCCACAGGAAGATCAACAGAGTCAACTAACACAGACCTCTGAGAATTCCCAGAATACTGAGCCACCAAGCAAAGAGCATACATGGGCTGGACCAAGGTCCACCAGTGCATATATAGCAGATGTACAGCTCAGTCTCCATGTAGGTCCCCTAACTGAAGAGGGGACTGTCCTTAAAGCTGTTGCCTAGCTGTGGTATTCATTCCCCATCAGAGCTGCCTTTTCTGGCCTCTCTGAGAGATGATGTATCTAATCCTGCAGAGACTTGATAAACCAGGGTTGAGGGATACCTAGTGGGGCACCCACCCTGTCAGAGAAGAAAGGGAGGGATAGAGAGGGGATTCTTTGAGGGGGGTGGAGGCAGCATTTGATATGTTAATTAATTAACTAATTAATTAAAAACAAAAAAGAATTGTATATTAAAATTAAAATATACTACACTGTTTAAAAAACTGGATCCTTTCTATCTCTTGCTTATCAAACTTAAATGGTACATTCTATGAAACAGAAGTGACCACAGTAGCCTGATCGCTTGGAGCTGAGGATTAAATATGGAAATATATGTAAAGAGCATATACAAGCAGATGGAAGACTGTAAGTATTCTGTAAGGGTTATTTACTAATGTCCTAGGCTTGTATATCATTAATATATATATATATATTTTTAAAGGAATTATCATCAAGCTGGCTAGAGTAGTGTACGTTTATCGCCCCAATATTCTGAAGCCAAAACCAAAGGAGCTCCATGAGCAAGGAAGCATCCTAGGCTAAACATCCTAGGCCTTGTCTCGAATAAGTGAGAAAGCAAAGTCACCTCTGTGAGAAATGCTGCTCTGTGTATGAAAACAATCGACAGTGCCCAGTGACTCACTTCAACCTGTAATTAGGTTCCAAAAAAATATGTAAATTGCTATCAACAAACTCTAGAGAAAGACTGTTTAGATTTAATATGTACCACTAATTTTCATCTTCTCTATCAATATCATTGTCACCGTCCTCACAAGAGGCAACATCATACATCTTTCCCTCCTTTTAGTCTGCCATAAGCCCACACATACACACACACACACACATTCATACCACAGAAATATGCATAGATCTCTTTGGACCCAGTACTTCAGCCCTTTCCCCCTTTTTGCCCTATTGAAGTGCAAATGCCCATGAGATGCATGCAGTAACATTTCACTGATGATGATGATGATGATGATGGTGGTGGTGGTGGTGGTGGTGGTGGTGGTGGTGGTGGTGATGGTGATGATGGTGATGATGGTGGTGATGGTGATGATGGTGGTGGTGGTGGTGATGTGACTGAAGATGAGGATAATAGACTTAGACTAGTGATTTGCATTTGTATTTTCACAGTATGTATGTAAGTTGTACAGTTTCTGTTCATTGGTTCATACAACACACCAAATAGCAGGCCCAGAACAGGCTGTCCACTGGGACTCAAACAATGAAGCAAAGAATTACTTACAAAAAAGTACATTGTTAACTGTTTCCCTTCCATAAAATTTTTGCTGTGGTCTGCAGATACATTTTCTTTAGCCATGCCTTTGTCATATTCAATTCTATTGAAGCTGTTGACTAAATAGTCTCAAAGGTATCATCCTACTCTAATGTTCTGAGGAAGAAAGTAGAAAACAAGCTCCCCATGATTAGGGCTTAAGGAACTAGGAATAGGCAGGAAACATAATGCATTGTATTAAGTAATGACTGCAAAATGTGCACACAATTGATTATTTCTGGATAGTCAGCGTGTGGGTGAATTTTAGTATTATCTTTAGTCTTCTTCATTCTTTTCCTGCACAATTGTTATATATGCTGCCAAAAAAGAGTCAAACATGACCAGATTTCCTGGAAAACTACAAACAGAGACATGATGGTGGTTATTCCTTATGCCCCATTGATTAATGCTTCAACGATCAAGCAACCACTGAAACATAATGGTAAAAGTTATGGACTCTGGGGTGAACAGTCCACCTTTCCCTTTGGTAATGTATTCAAGCACAAATAGCTCATCTTTCCTCTCTGAAGCTCAGATTTAGCGTCTATCAAATGCAGAGTTTAGCAATTGGCAGGCCCAGTTCTTGGCTGTCTATACGTCTATCAGTTGAAGAGAGTCAGTCCTATTCTTTATCTTTCTCGTAAGCCAATACTGGAGACTGGGGGGGGGCAGGTGCAGAGAGAGAACACATGAAAGTGTCCATTACAAATCCCCATGTTTCCACATACACTGTGTGGTAATAGTTACTGTTAGACCACTCAAATGCTTCATCCAGGTGTTAAGAGTGTTGCTGCCTCGGTAACTATAGTAACACAGACAAAATACATGAATAAACACGCTCATTTTAATTTCAAATAGAGAGCACTTGCTCTTTGGTTCAGACTTCAACTAATGGGCAGAGTCAGTGCAGGTCCTGTTCTCCAGGGGATCTTACTAGCACAGTCCCTGGAGCACAGCAGGAGCTCAGCGAGGGGCCACAACTCTTCCGATGAACAATGCAAATTCAGCTGTTCCCTCAAAAAGATTCTTAGTCCCATAGAGTCATTGACAGTTTGCAAAGCCACGTAAGTTTGCCTGTTGGGTGCTACAGGTTATAAAATGCAGATCAGTGTGATCCCCTAGTTGTGGTTTTATCCCACCTTATTACCATCTGCTTTGACCTAAATATAAAGGCTCGGAGAAAATTACAATATAAGAGGAAAATGTGTGCCTTTTCTTGTCCCTAATCTGCATAGGAATTAAACACAATTGTGGAGACTTGGTGCCTCCCTCTTTCCATTCTATTCATCAAGATGACCTCTCCTTGGTTTTTCTTCATTGGACTTCCTTGTCCCCCTCCCACTGCACCCCCATACAATGTCTTTTCCCTTCTCCCTTTAGAAGATAAAAACTTCAATCAGAAGAAGAGGACCAATATCAATGTTCAATTACTCATTACTGTGCCTTGCTATGTTTTCCTTTTGACAAACTAAATTAATATATAGCCCAAAGGATGTCCTATATAAACAAAGTATAATTGTTGAATATTTCATGTTTAATGGGATTAATGCTATAGACCAAGGCTAAGGATGTTCTCAGCAAGACGTACATTGTTGCTTTTCAAAGTGAGAAATAAATGATCAAAAGAAAATCACAAGCAAAAAGAGAGCCATAAATGCCTATACTAATGATTGACCCAGTTGTGTCTTTAAGGGTGTACCACTATTTAAGAAGGAAGTCTGCAGACAAAAATCCTTCAAATATCATTTTTGAAGTCCTTTGTTTCCGCTATGAAATCAATTACTTTCCCACAAATGGTACATGAACCCTTCCCCCACTTCTTTTAAATTGTGTCTACTAGTTTATACTTAGAGTCATTTGAGTCAATCAACTCATACTTCATAATAGCCATGAAAATTACACGATGTTTTACACTCTGAACTTGAGGGAAATTTCCATACCTGTCCTATAAAACTGCATTTGGCTACCACCTCAACTAGCCAGATTTATGACCTGTAAGCTTCCATGACAATGAGCAGCTGTCTTGATTTTTCTCTGGGTCCATGGCACTGATGATTAACGAGAAATTCCTAAGTGTTTGGCTTTAAAATACTGTGTTGGTCTTCTGAGACTAAAGTAAGAAAAGGGAATATTTTTTGGTTTCCTTCAGATCAGTTTTTAACAAGACTCCAGACTGACATAAATTCCCAACCAGATGGGACCACTTAAAGACCAGGATATAATTTTTCTTATGATTTGATGTAATATTGCATTTTAAACTAGAACCCATAAAGCACCAGTCAAGGCATATTTAATAAAATGTTTAATATAAAGTTTTATGCTAAATTTTGTTTACCGTGTAAAGAAAAATAAGAATTTTATTACAATGCAGTCATGATATTTCAAAAGATGATGAAGATATCGATAGATCATAGGTAGATAGATGATAGATGAATAGATAAATGAATATATGATAAATTAATATATAAATAGAGAAATAGTTGGGCATAAAAGATACATAGGAAATAGATGAATAGACGGAAAATGGATATAGATAATAGATGGATATAAAGGATAAATATAGGTATTTATAGAGAAAGATAAATGGGAAATAGTTGAATAAATAGTTATAGAAGATAGACAGACAAATATGTTTAGAGTCAATACTATAATTAAGATGGAGGAAAGTTATGCATACATGTTTACATAATATTTGAGAGACAGAGAAGAAAAGTTTAACCCATAATATAAGTAGCACATAGATTCGAATAGGCAAGTACAAAGATGTAGAGTGGAAGTCATCAAGGAAGAGGGGAGTATAAGAGAAAAAATTAAATATATTCTGCTAGCTGGATTGCCTTGTGTGGCCTCAGTGGGAGAGAGTGCACCTAGCCTTGCAGAGACTTGAAGTGCCAGGGTGGAGGTTATAACCAGAGGAGCACCCACCAACTCAGAGGAGCAAAGAGGGGGGATAGGGGAAGGACTGTGGAAGGGGATAACCAGGAGGGGGTAAGTGAGTGGGATGTAAAGTGAATAAATTATAAAAATTAAATTAAATTTTAAAAAATATGACCTCAAAGTTCTGTACCACCCATCATCCCATCCCTCCTGCCTAAATGATTACAAAGTTCAACTGAGGCATAGGAAGGGGTTGGCAGAGTGAAGATTGTCAGATAAACCCACCAGCCTGGGAAACATTAAGAAATTGTGTAGAAATGATAAAGTTCCAAAAACCATGAAGCTCTTACAAATTAGGCAGAGGAATAGAGACTTCATGCTGAGTTTTGAAGTGTTCTGGAATATAATATACACTAAGGAAATTATACTTAGGAGCACACATCTAACTTAAAGGAAAATAGCTTGGACACTCAGGGACGGAAACTTCATAGGCAAGGGCTGTGAGGAGCAGCATTGTTCTGTCTGGTTTTAGCGCCCACTCACTAACTCTGATGTGTCAGGGAATTTAGTGTCCTTTTGTCATCAGTGTCTCAGCATCCTGTTTCAGCCACCATGCCTGCCACCTGTTATCCTGCTGTCCTCACCTTCTTAGATCCTAACCATCTGGAGACACTTCTTATTCTATAAGTTGCCTTGGTCTTAGTGTCTTATCTCAGCAACAGAAAAGTAACTAGTGCACTGTGTTCACTTGAAAATAGTATTTAAGGTTCCTGTGGGGGAGGGCCCAGGAGCAGCAGGAGCCCTGCCTGAGACACCGCCAGAACCTGAAGGAAACAGACCAGATAAACAGTTCTCTGCACCCAAATCCCGTGGGAGGGAGAGCTAAACCTTCAGTGAGGCAGACACGCTCAAGAAACCAGAAGAGACTGCTCTCTGCACACATTACTGATTCAGAGGAAAACACCGGAGGCCATCTGAACCCTGGTGCACCAGGAGGCCCCCGAAGAGGGGCAAGAGATCTTCCTGGTTGCTGCAACATGAGAGCCCGTGGGCAGAACCTCATGAAAGGAACTTGAGCCTCGGGACCACAGGTGGCAAGACTAACTTATCTGCTGCAAGTGACCTGCCTGGTGAACTCAAGGCACAGGTCCACAAGAACAGCTGAAAACCTGTAGAAAGGAAAACCTACAGGCCCGAAAGCAGAACACTCTGTCCCTATAACTGACTGAAAGAGAGGAAAACAGGTCTACAGCACTCCTGACACACAGGCCTATAGGACAGTTTAGCCACTGTCAGAAATAGCAGAACAAAGTAACACTAGAGATAATTTGATGGCGAGAGGCAAGCGCAGGAACCCAAGCAACAGAAACCAAGACTACATGGCACCATCGGAGCCCAATTCTCCCATCAAAACAAACATGGAATATCCAAACACACCAGAAAAGCAAGATCTAGATTCAAAAATCATATTTGACCATGATGCTGGAGAACTTCAAGAAAGACATGATGAACTACCTTAGAGAACAAGTAGAAGCCTACAGAGAGGAATCGCAAAAATGCCTGAAAGAATTCCAGGAAAACATAAATAAACAAGTAGAAGCCCATAGAGAGGAGACACAAAAATCCCTGAAAGAATTCCAGGAAAACACAATCAAACAGTGGAAGGAATTAAAAATGGAAATAGAAGCAATCAAGAAAGAACACATGGAAACAACCCTGGATATAGAAAACCAAAAGAAGAGACAAGGAGCTGTAGATACAAGCTTTACCAACAGAATACAAGAGATGGAAGAGAGAATCTCAGGAGCAGAAGATTCCATAGAAATCATTGACTCAACTGTCAAAGATAATGTAAAGCGGAAAAAAGCTACTGGTCCAAAACATACAGGAAAATCCAGGACTCAATGAGAAGATCAAACCTAAGGATAATAGGTATAGAAGAGAGTGAAGACTCCCAGCTCAAAGGACCAGTAAATATCTTCAACAAAATCATAGAAGAAAACTTCCTAACCTAAAAAAAGAGATACCCATAGGCATACAAGAAGCCTACAGAACTCCAAATAGATTGACCAGAAAAGAAACACCTCCTGGCGTCACATAATAGTCAAAACACCAAACGCACAAAATAAAGAAAGAATATTAAAAGCAGTAAGGGAAAAAAGTCAAGTAACATATAAAGGCAGACCTATCAGAATCACACCAGACTTTTCGCCAGAAACTATGAAGGCCAGAAGATCCTGGACTGATGTCATTCAGACCCTAAGAGAACACAAATGCCAGCCCAGGCTACTGTATCCTGCAAAAACTCAATTAACATAGATGGAGAAACCAAGATATTCCATGACAAAACCAAATTTACACAATATCTTTCTACAAATCCAGCACTACAAAGGATAATAAATGGTAAAGCCCAACATAAGAAGGCAAGCTATACCCAAGAAGAGGCAAGAAACTAATCGTCTTGGCAACAAAACAAAGAGAAGAAAAGCACACAAACATAACACATCCAAATATGAATATAACAGGAAGCAATAATCACTATTCCTTAATATCTCTCAACATCAATGGCCTCAACTCCCCAAATAAAAAAGACATAGATTAACAAACTGGATACATAACGAGGACCCTGCATTCTGCTGCCTACAGGAAACACACCTCAGAGACAAAGACAGACACTACCTCAGAGTGAAAGGCTGAAAAAACAACTTTCCAGGCAAATGGTCGAAGAAGCAAGCTGGAGTAGCCATTCTAATATCAAATAAAATCAATTTTCAACTAAAAGTCATCAAAAAAGATAAGGAAGGGCACTTTATATTTATCAAAGGAAAAATCCACCAAGATGAACTCTCAATCCTAAATATCTATGCCCCAAATACAAGGGCACCTACATACGTAAAAAGAAACCTTACTAAAGCTCAAAAACACACATTGCACCTCACACAATAATAGTAGGAGACTTCAACACCCCACCTCATCAATGGACAGATCATGGAAACAGAAATTAAAAACAGAGACGTAGACAGACTAAGAGAAGTCATGAGCCAAATGGACTTAACGGATATTTATAGAACGTTCTACCCTAATGCAAAAGAATATACCTTCTTCTCAGCTCCTCATGGTACATTCTCCAAAATTGACCATATAATTGGTCAAAACACGGGCCTCAACAGGTACAGAAAGATAGAAATAATCCCATGCGTACATCGGACCACCACGCCCTAAAGCTGGTCTTCAATAACAATAAGGGAAGAATGCCCACATATACGTGGAAATTGAACAATGCTCTACCCAATGATAACCTGGTCAAGGAAGAAATAAAGAAAGAAATTAAAAACTTTTTAGAATTTAATGAAAATGAAGGTACAACATACCCAAACTTATGGGACACGATGAAAGCTGTGCTAAGAGGAAAACTCATAGCGCTGAGTGCCTGCAGAAAGAAACAGGAAAGAGCATATGTCAGCAGCGTGACAGCACACCAAAAAGCTCTAGAACAAAAAGAAGCAAATACACCCAGGAGGAGTAGAAGGCAGGAAATAATCAAACTCAGAGCTGAAATCAACCAAGTAGAAACAAAAAAGGACCATAGAAAAGAATCAACAGAACCAAAAGTTGGTTCTTTGAGAAAAATCAACAAGATAGATAAACCCTTAGCCAGACTAACGAGAGGACACAGAGAGAGCGTGTCCAAATTAACAAAAATCAGAAATGAAAAGGAGACATAACTACAGATTCAGAGGAAATTCAAAAATCATCAGATCTTACTATAAAAGCCTATATCAACAAAACTTGAAAATCTGCAGGAAATGGACAATTTCTAGACAGATACCAGGTACCAAGTTAAATCAGGAACAGATAAACCAGTTAAACAACCCATAACTCCTAAGGAAATAGAAGCAGTCATTAAAGGTCTCCCCAACCAAAAGAGCCCAGGTCCAGACGGCTTTAGTGCAGAATTCTATCAGACCTTCATAGAAGACCTCATACCAATATTATCCAAACTATTCCACAAAATTGAAACAGATGGAGCACTACCGAACTCCTTCTATGAAGCCACAATTACTCTTATACCTAAACCACACAAAGACCCAACAAAGAAAGAGAACTTCAGACCAATTTCCCTTATGAACATCGATGCAAAAATACTCAACAAAATTCTGGCAAACCGAATCCAAGAGCACATCAAAACAATCATCCACCATGATCAAGTGGGCTTCATCCCAGGCATGCAGGGATGGTTTAATATACGGAAAACCATCAACGTGATCCATTATATAAAACAAACTGAAAGAACAAAACCATGATCATTTCATTAGATGCTGAGAAAGCATTTGACAAAATTCAACACCCTTCATGATAAAAAGTCCTGGAAAGAATAGAATCAAGGCCATACTAAACATAGTAAAAATATATAGCAAAAAACCAGTGGCTAACATTAAACTAAATGGAGAGAAACTTGAAGCAATCCCACTAAAATCAGGGACTAGACAAGGCTGCCCTCTCTCTCCCTACTTATTCAATATAGTTCTTGAAGTTCTAGCCAGAGCAATCAGACAACAAAAGGAGGTCAAGGGATACAGATCGGAAAAGAAGAAGTCAAAATATCACTATTTGCAGATGATATGATAGTATATTTAAGGATCCCAAAAGTTCCACCAGAGAACTACTAAAGCTGATAAACAACTTCAGCAAAAGTGGCTGGGTATAAAATTAACTCAAATAAATCAGTAGCCTTCCTCTACACAAAAAGAGAAACAAGCCGAGAAAAAAATTAGGGAAATGACACCCTTCATAATAGACCCAAATAATATAAAAGTACCTCGTGTGACTTTAACCAAGCAAGTAAAAGATTTGTACAACAAGAACTTCAAGACTCTGAAGAAAGAAATTGAAGAAGACCTCAGAAGATGGAAAGATCTCCCATGCTCATGGATTGGCAGGATTAATATAGTAAAAATGGCCATTTTACCAAAAGCGATCTACAGATTCAATGCAATCCCCATCAAAAATACCAATCCAATTCTTCAAAGAGTTAGACAGAACAATTTGCAAATTCATCTGAATAACAAAAAACCCAGGATAGCTAAAACTATCCTCAACAATAAAAGGACTTCAGGGGAATCACTATCCCAGAACTCAAGCAGTATTACAGAGCAATAGTGATAAAAACTGCATGGTATTGGTACAGAGACAGACAGATAGACCAATGGAACAGAATTGAAGACCCAGAAATGAACCCACACACCTATGGGCACTTGATTTTTGACAAAGGAGCCCAAACCCTCCAATGGAAAAAAGATAGCATTTTCAGCAAATGGTGCTGGTTCAACTGGAGGTCAACATGTAGAAGAATGCAGATCGATCCATGCTTATCACCCTGTACAAAGCTTAAGTCCAAGTGGATCAAGGACCTCCACATCAAACCAGACACACTCAAACTAATAGAAGAAAAACTAGGGAAGCATCTGGAACACATGGGCACTGGAAAAATTTCCTGAACAAAACACCAATGGCTTATGCTCTAAGATCAAGAATCGACAAATGGGATCTCATAAAACTACAAAGCTTCTGTAAGGCAAAGGACACTGTGGTCAGGACAAACGGCAACCAACAGATTGGGAAAAGATCTTTACCAATCCTACAACAGATAGAGGCCTTATATCCAAAATATACAAAGAACTCAAAAAAGTTAGACCAAGAGGGAGACAAATAACCCTATTAAAAATGGGGTTCAGAGCTAAACAAAGAATTCACAGCTGAGGAATGCCAATGGCTGAGAAACACCTAAAGAAATGTTCAACATCTTTAGTCATCAGGAAATGCAAATCAAAACAACCTGAGATTTCACCTCACCCAGTGAGAATGGCTAGATCAAAAACTCAGGTGACAGCAAATGCTGGCGAGGATGCGGAGAAAGAGGAACACTCCTCCATTGTTGGTGGGGTTGCAGACTGGTACAACCATTCTGGAAATCAGTCTGGAGGTTTCTCAGAAAATTGGACATTGAACTGCCTGAGGATCCAGCTATACCTCTCTTGGGCATATACCCAAAAGATGCCCCAACATATAAAAAAGACACGTGCTCCACTATGTTCATCGCAGCCTTATTTATAATAGCCAGAAGCTGGAAAGAACCCAGATGCCCTTCAACAGAGGAATGGATACAGAAAATGTGGTACATCTACACAATGGAATATTATCAGCTATAAAAAACAACGACTTTATGAAATTCGTAGGCAAATGGTTGGACCTGGAAAATATCATCCTGAGTGAGCTAACCCAATCACAGAAAGACATACATGGTATGCACTCACTGATAAGTGGCTATTAGCCCAAATGCTTGAATTACCCTAGTTGCCTAGAACAAATGAAACTCAAGACGGATGATCAAAATGTGAATGCTTCACTCCTTCTTTAAAAGGGGAACAAGAATACCCTTGGCAGGGAAGAGAGAGGCAAAGATTAAAACAGAGACTGAAGGGACACCCATTCAGAGCCTGCCCCATGTGGCCCATACATAGAGCCACCCAATTGAACAAGATGGATGAAGCAAAGAAGTGCAGACCGACAGGAGCCGGATGTAGATCGATCCTGAGAGAGACAGCCAGAATACAGCAAATACAGAGGCGAATGCCAGCAGCAAACCACTGAACTGAGAACGGGACCCCCGTTGAAGGAATCAGAGAATGAACTGGAAGAGCTTGAAGGGGCTTGAGACCCAATATGTACAACAATGCCAAGCAACCAGAGCTTCCAGGGACTAAGCCACTACCTAAAGACTATACATGGACTGACCCTGGACTCTGACCTCGTAGGTAGCAATGAATATCCTAGTGAGCACCAGTGGAAGGAAGCCTGGGTCCTTAAGACTGAACCCCCAGTGAACTAGACTGTCGGGGAGGGGCGGCATGGGGGAGGGTGGGGAGGGAACACCATAAGGAAGGGGGAGGGAAGGGATGTTGTCGAAACCGGAAAGGAACTGCCTTCAAATGTACATAAGAAATACTCAAATAATAAAAAAAAAAAAAAAAAGAAAATAGTATTTAAAATCCCCATAGTTTTCTTGTTTTAACCCAGTTTAAGAATGCAGAGGTGAATGCTCACAGCCAACCTTTGACCTGAGAATGGGGTCCCCATTGGAGGAGTTAGAGAAAGGATTGAAGGAACTGAAGGGACTTGCAACCCCATAAGAACAACAATGCCAACTAACCAGAGCTCCCATGAACTAAACCACCTTCCAAAGAGTACACATGGAGAGACCCACGGCTCCAACTGCATATGTAGCAGAGGACGGCCTTGTTGGGCACCAGAGAGAGAAGAAGTCCTTGGTTCTGCCAAGGTTGGACCTCCCAGTGTAGGGGAATATCAGGGCAGGGAGGGGGGAAGGGGAGGGTGATTAGGTGGGGAAAAGGGGAGAACATTTGAAATATAAATTAAAAAACCAATGAAAACTAAGAAAAGAAAAAAGAAAGAAAGAAAGAAAGAAAGGAAGGAAGGAAGGAAGGAAGGGTAAAAGAAAGAAAGAAAGAAAGAAGAAAGAAAGAAAGAAAGAAAAGAAAGAAAAAGAAACAGCAACACTGGCTGTTTTTCCAGAGGTCCCAAGTTCAATTCCCAGCAAACACATTGGTGGAAGAAGAAGAAGGAGGAGGGGGAGGAGGAGGAGGGAGAGGAGGAGGAGGAGGGAGGGGGAGGAGGTAGAGGAGGAGGGAGGGGAGGAGGAGGGAGGGAGGGAAGGAGGAGGGAGGGAGGGGAGGAAGAGGGAGGGAGGGGGGAGGAGGAGGAAGGGGAGGGGGAAGAGGAGGGGGAAGAGGAGGAAGAGGAGGACAGAGGGGGAGGGAGGGGGAGGAGGAGGAGGAGGAAGAGGAGGGGAGGGGGAAAGAGGAAGAGGAAGAGGAAGAACAACTACCATCAAGGACAGCATAGGAATTAAATGACACTGAACATGTAAACTCCTGAAAATGTCTATTATAAACTCAATGTTACGGTATCATTCCCTTGTTGAGTATCATGACCTCATATTTCTTACATTGTACTAATCAGATTTATCCTTATTTCGTGTGTTTTTTGACTCTCAACCCCAAAAGACAGTGATGGTAATGAATTTTAGAAGGTTTACTTTATTACTTTTAATTATGTGTATATGTGCAATGTCTGTGGGTATGTGCATGTGAGTACCAGTGTCCACAGAGGCCAGAGGTATCATGTCTCCCTGGAGCCAAAGTTATATGCATTTGTAAGCCACCTGACAGGGTGCTGGGAATCAAATTAGATCCTCTGCAAGAGCAATGCACCAGCTTAACTGCCCCAGTGTTATTTTTAAAAGTGTTTGTCCATCAGTGTGTGAAATATACTACAACTATATAAAATGTTTAAAGTATGTATTGAAAAACAATTATTTGGGGATAGGCTAACCGGTATTTCTCATTGCAGAAGACCCCTTTCCTCAAGAGAATAGATGTGGTAAGTTCACTTCACGCCTAGCAGTAAATCCCAGATGACAATGATATCACAAGCTGCTACAAATAGGAAAGTACCATGGCTTTATTTCCCACCACAGCTTCAAAGAGTTTTCCTAAGAGCTCAGGGAGTTTCTCTTGATTTCAGAATAGACCATGCCACTCTTGCTGTGGACCAAAACATACGTATGTCCCATTCAGGTTTCATCTTCACTTGAAAATGCTGTTTCATTCTCTTCTTCTTCCTTGCAAGCTGATCATCTAACTACATTGCTGACTCTGTTTTTCTCTTTTCTCATCCTAACATTCTCTGCGTATTCACTGAAAGAAGCACCTGCATTCATGAGTGGTAGCCTCTTGAGAATCTTTTTTTTTCTTTTATTGGATCTTTTTATTTATATTTCAAATGTTATCACCTTTCCCGGTTTCCCCTCCTGAAACCCCCTATCCCATCCCCCATCCCCTGCTTTTAGGAGCCACCAACTCACTCCCTCCTCCCCACCCTGGCATTCCCACAGGACCAAGGGCCTCTTCCTGCCTTGATGCTTGACAAGGCCCATCCTCTGCTACATTTGTGGCTAGAGCCATGGTCCCTCCATGTGTACTCTTTTATTGGTGATTTAGTCCCTGGGGTGTTGCAAACCCCTTCATCTACTTCAGTCTTTTCTCTAACTCCTCCATTGGGGACCCTCAGTCTCAGCCCAATGGTTGGCTGAGAGCATCCGCCTCTGTATTTGTCAGGCTCTAGCAGAGCCTCTCAGGTGACAGCTTAAAGATAGCTTATATTTGAGATTTTACTTTCAAAATAAAAATTCAAATACTCTGTGTGTGTGTGTGTGTGTGTGTGTGTGTCTGTGTGTCTGTGTGTGTGTGTGTGTTCATCCAGCTAAAAAGAGAACTGGTTCGTTTGTATTGACAGCAACTCCATTCACACATGGACTAACTTGGTCCAACAATGAAGAGCTTCAACTCCAGAGTTATGAAGCTTAGCAACCTAGTTGCTACCTGTGTCTCTTTCTTCAGAAGTTACTTGTCTGAACATTTGTTAAACTGTTTATTCCTTTATCATTGACTAGATATCATGATGAAATGATATAATTAGTCAAAGCACCTCACAATGGCTGACATAAAATAAAATGTCATTGACATTGTTATTACACTGTGTGTCAGGCCATGAGCTCATTGATGAAGATGCACATATATACCAACATAAGCAAAATTCAGCTGAGAAAATGAGGGACAAAGGCAATCTTATTATTATATGAAAACTCAGATATTCGAGCTGAGGCTTTTCAGTCTTAGCAAATAACTCGAAGTGATGATATCTGAAACTTCCTAAATGTTTAACTGCTTCAACTTTGAATTTCCTGGGGTAAAAAAGTTATTTTTGTAGCCACAGTCATTGAGGATGGTGAAAATCAAAAAGAATATTTTAAGATCTTGAAAGGAAGTTGAGTTTTTGTCTGTTAATAAATAATTGTTTTTCCAAAGCAGAAAAAAATCACTATCTATGATGGGAATTCCTGAATTTCAACTAATTTTAAAACTCATTTTAACTTTACCTGTATCTTATAGAATGGTATTTAATAAGCGTTCTCCCTACATATGCAAATCTTCCTTTCTATTTTCTGATTTATTGTTAAGGAACAGCAGATGTGCTGTTCATGCTACCAACCCTTCGGAAAGTATTCTCAACAGCTGTACTTTCTCTTTTTTTTTCTAAAGATTTATTTTATATATATGACCGCATTGTCCACAGTTATATATATGATACACCAGAAGAGGGCATCACATCCCATTACAGATGGTTGTGAGCCACCATGTGGTTGCTGGGAATTGAACTCAGGACCTCTGGAAGAGCAGTCGGTGCTCTTAACCTCTGAGCTATCTCTCCAGCTCCAACAACTGTACTTTCTTGACATACTTCCAGCTAGTTGGCCCTGTTGGATCCAGCATTTTAATAAACATATATACAAATTGTCTCCTATTAGTGATGTAATTTTTATATTTCCTGTGTAGTTAGACATTTTGAAGTTTGTATTTGTGTTTTATATACTTATTTTTCTGGTGTGTACATGTGCACTAGTGCATGCGTAGGTGCACATACATGAACACACATGCCACTCCACCCTCGTGAAGGTTGGAGGAAGCTCGTGTGAGTTGGTTCTCTCCCTCCACCAAGAGTGCCCCTTCACCTCCTGAGCCATCTTGCTGGCCCAAGGTTATTTTTCCTTCTTTAAGATGCATTTGCATTTGTGCTTAAATTCTTAATTGAATTTAAATACTTAATGTAATTATATCTTACCTTAATTAAAATAACTGAAAATTGGACCTAATTTGAAATAAAGATTTAATTTCCTTTCAAATTGAAACTCAATTTAATTTAAAATTAAAATTTAATTTAATTTAAAATTGTGATTATTTCACTGCGTTCTAATGTGATTTAAATTTTAAATGGCGACAGATACAAACTAAGAACTGATCTATCATTGGAGAAGTTGGCAACAGAATATTAAAACTGTTTGAAGTTAAAATAAAAAATGCAAAGTGACATTCGAAAACTTCCAACTGCATATCCAAAAGAAGCAACTGAAACAAACCTAATATGTTCAGAAAGTCAAAATTTTTGGCTGGGAGATACTCTTATTAAAAATAACTGTTTTCTAAATTCTTTAACCATCATCCCAGCTAACATGTCAACCTTAGTAGAATTTATGTTTTCATTTAAAATCTCAACTATTTTTACATTTATCACAGATAGATTTGCACCCTTCCCAAGTTACAATATTGGTTAGCAAAGCATTAAGGGAATTCATCCACTTCTTAGGCAAATTTCCTCCATACTGACAGCCAATAGTTAAGACAAAATCTTCTTGAAACACTGAAGGTTTCCCTCTAGCCACTCATCCTGAGAATATTGGCTGATTCCCAAGTGGAAAGGCTAGTACAGTGTACTATATAAAGTTTCATTTACACGGTTATGTATCAGCACATGCTGACGTAAATGAGGGCTTTCTTTTGCGTGCTTGGGTCAGAAAAATGAAGCAGCTATGTTTTGCTCTCAGACATCTCATGTTCTAGAACCAAAGACCCCTTTTACCATCCACCTATCTTTCTGCTAAATATTATCTCCTGAGCGCCATTTTGATCAAGACAAGCTCCCAGCTACTGCATTTTCTTATGTGTTAACCTAAGATACCCAGACACCCAGGGTTTGAAATACACTACACTCTAGTTTCTCTTACTCTTTAAAGGAGTAGGCAACATTGTCGCTTTTAAACTAAAGAGAAGAAACTATATTTTAATAGGTACATCAGAGAAAGGCCAGCAAAACAAACAATAACCGCCTCTTCAGACAAGTTTAACAGTTTTGCCTCTTTATTTTGAAGCTATGCTTACTGTTTAAAGAACTACTATCAACAGTGTTTGTGAGAAAACGTTACGAAAATGTGTATTTGCAACATCTCACTTCAAGGGTTATATAAATCCCTATTTATTTACTGAAAAGCAATGTCATCTTTCTCGATGGTTGCATTCCGGCTCTGTGAGAGAAGACACTTTTTAAACAGCCAACCAGATTTGGAAAGAGCAAGGAATGGCACCACAGACTGTGCGTAGGTGATCACTTAGGGGGGTTTATGCTGATTAAGGAAGAGAGAAAAATGGAGAGGGAAGCAGGGTTCTAAGTACATTCGTTTTCTTAATTTATGCTGCAAGACAGAATTATTTAGTCACACCTCTGTATTTAAAGCAGAATGGGTGATGAGGCAATCACCAAGATGTAAATCAGCCCGTCAGGCAGAGGGAAGGTCGGCTTTTTAACCATCTTTCTGGGAAAGTACAAAGGAAAATGTTATTTCACGTTGCACTGTAGGTGTCAGTTTGAGATTCAAGCAATGGGCATTTATTTTGGGACCTGGCCTTATGACTGCCTTTCAGTTACTCACTGTCAAGGGACACTTGCCTTTGAATCCCGTGGCTTTGTCATTTGCAGCTTCCTACGACCCTAAGAAAGTTGTTTCTCTCTGAAACAATTTCATCATCTACAAAGTGAGTTATTTTGATGATTTGATAGCAGCATATATGTATAGCAATCAAATCAGCCCCCCCCTCACATACCATACAGTAAATAATTAGTAATTGTCTTCTATTATTAATTCTTCTCCAGGATCTATTTATCCTTATTCTTTATTAAAAAAATAAAAATAAACCTAATTTTTTCCATGGGAAATAATGGCTGGACACATGGGAATTTGGGCAACTTAAATGCACCCCAGCACTAACACAGCAAAGATCACAGGTGAGACCATCACTGCTGCTCAAATACCTAGCCCAAGTGGGACCTGATGGTTTCCCCTCTGTAAACCCCCCATCCCATCCCCTCCCACTGTGTCTATGAGGGTGCCATCCCACCCACCCACCACTGCCACCTCAGTGCCCTGGCATTCCCCTACACTGAGGCATCAAGCCTTCACAGAACCAAGGGCCTCTCCTCCCATTGATGCCAGCTGGAGAAATAAAGGAAGCCCTTTAGAGGAGCCCAGAAGATCATGTGTGGATCCCAAACATTGAAACAAGAAGCTGTAACATTGAAGTTGCCTTGGAGACCCCAAGATTTTTAAGATACCAGAGCCATAGGATATCTGCTGAGGAAAGCTGCTAACAGGGAGTAAAATCAGCCCAGAGGAAAGAAGTTTGTTGCAGTCAACAAAGATGAAAAAGGATTTGGAGATCTCTAGACTGCTTTAACATCCGATATGGAGATGCAGAGTTTGGAGTTTGCCCAACTGGTTTCCTGTCTTGCTTTGGGGATTACAGTTAAGCGATTGGATGAATCTCAGAAGAGACCTTGAACTTTGGATTTTAACATTGTCGAGACTGCTATAGACTATGGGGACTTTGGAAGTTAGACTAATTATATATTTCTATTATGCTATATTTAGGTATCTCCCCTATAGATTCATGTTTGAAGAAGCCTATAGGGGGCGGGGGGTCAGTGAGTGGAACGTTATGGTTTGAATATGCTCAGCCGAGGGCATGGCACTATTAGGAGGTGTAGCCTTGTTGGAGTAGTTGTGTCACTGTGGGTGTGGGTTTTAATATCCTAGTCCTAGCTGCCTGGAAGTCAGTATTCTGCTAGCAGCCTTCAGGTGAAGATATAGAACTCTCAGCTCTGCCTGCACCGTGCCTGCCTGGATGCTGCCATCCTCCTGCCTTGATGACAGTGGATTGAAGCTCTGAACTTATAAGCCAGCCCCAACTAAATGTTGTCTTTATAAGAGTTGTCTTAGTCATGGTGTCTGTTCTCAGCAGTAAAACCCAAACTAAGACACACACTAAACCTCAAACTCACTAGTCAGCTAGACTGGCTGGCTAGCAAGCCTTTGGCACAACCCTTTCTCCCCTTCCCAGTTTTATAAATTAGAGGAACTTGCTTCCAGTGCCATGTTTGGCTTTTTGAAATGGGCACTGAGGATCTAAACTCACATCTCTATGCTTGCATGCTGTCTTGATTTTGCTTCTTTTTTGCAGTCATAAAATATCCTGACAAAAGCAACATAAGAGAGAAAGGGCTTATATTAACTCATAATTCCAGGTTACAGTCCATCATGGAGAGGTCATGGTAGGAAGAGCCCAACAAAATTGGTCTTAGTACATCACCCTGTCTACTCTTACACAACTCAGAATCCCTTTCATAAAAAATGGTGCTACCTCCAGGGGATGGATCTTTCCATTTCAATTATGAAAATCATACTTTCTCAAAGACATCCTCAGATGCCTTTCTTTCAGGTGAGTCTGGATTGCATCAAGTTGACAATGTAGAATGTCACACATGATAGGCACTTTACCATTGATCCATCTTCCCAGCTCAGATCTCCATAACTCAGTAGAAATCAAAGAAAAAGAGAGCATCAAGGGGGTGGAGGGAGGGAACATAGGGATTAGAGGTTGATAACAATAGAACTTTGTTGCAATTAAAATTAATATTTAAAATTTAAACATAGGTATTTTGCTTGGTTTTGGCTACTTACCTTCCCAAAGTAAATTGGACCAATATCATAAGCAATAATAGTTTTGTTTACAGACTATACATTAATTGGACTCTGTTTACTATGAGGACAAGAAAGGTGGAGTTTATGAAAATAAGTAACTTTTCTAAGCTTGCACATGTTGTTTTATTTTTAAAAGTTGGGCTAGCCATATGGTTTAGCAAGGAAAGGTACTTTTTACCAAACCTAAAACCTGTCTTTGATCCCCAGGTCCCACATGCCACATAAAATGAAAGAAACATTGTGTACAGTATCCTACACACACACACACACACACACACACACACACACACACACAGGATAGAGATACATACACACACAATAGAGATACATGCATACATACATACATACATACATACATACATACACACATACATACATACATGCATACATACATGATAGACAGACAGATAAAGTAATTTTTCTAATGTAGCTTATCCTAGTAGTAATAAGAATTCTCCTGGATCTTATTTGATTTTGAAATTAACACATTCACAATCCTGTAGAAGAATAGGAAGAGGAGGAAGAAAAGGAGGAAGGAAAGAAAAACAGCAATATTCCGATAGACAGTTTTACCCAGGCATCAAGCATCATCATAAAACTCAAGGTCTCTTTTGCTGGCATTTTCTGTCTTCATTCAGTAGCATGCCGCCGTGAAGATGGGGCTCCTTCTCCCTACACTGTATCTATTAAATGAGAGGAGATCATAGGACGGAGAAAAAAGGATCACCAAGGGGAAAGCTCTCATTCATCATTTGGCCTTGACGTCTAACCTCTCTGGCTCCACAGAAATGAGAATCCGGCAAGGATAATTCCAGGTGTCAATTTAAAATTTCAAATGTGAACCCTTGAACTCCTGGCCAGATACAAGACCATGACTTGTCATGAAATATTTGGCCATTTTACCATCCCCGTCAATGAAACTCTTCCTTAAATAATCAGTGGTTAATGTTCAGATTCAGGCCCGAGAAAAGGCAGCTTTTTATTTCTCACCTGAAAATATTTTATTTACTTCATAGTGTGGTCTACATAATGGACACAGCTGGGGACATAATTTCCTGTTGCTTCAAATTGATACCAGTAACTGTTTAATTTCTTAGTGTCTTCTACAATCGTGGCAGCATCTCGGCATCAACCATAAAAATATAGGGAAAGAAGCAGCACAGGAAAATGGGATGATAAAGTAAGAGAGAGAGAGAGAGAGAGAGAGAGAGAGAGAGAGAGAGAGAGAGAGAGGAGGGTTATTAATACTTACGGAATTAAATTTGCTGGAGAAAAAGGATAGTGTTGGCCACAACACAGTGGCCTCTGATTGATTGACATGACAAACGTTATCAATAGCAAATGACACAGGGCAAAGCAGAACATCACATACGTCAAAGCATAAGCACAGACATCCTTTGTTATTATTTTAATCTTAGTTTAATCACTGTCTCCATGTGTAATTTTTCTTCTCTAGATATTAGGGTTTATCTTGAGCTATGGATTTTTCCCTCCCATTTATTCTTTTTTTTTTTGCTTTTTTCTTTTCTTTTATTGGATATTTTCTTTATTTACATTTCAAATGTTATCCCCTTTCCCAGTTTCCCCTCCAGAAAACCCCCATTCCATCCCCCACCCCCTACCTCCATGAGGGTGCTCCCCCACCCACCCACCTACTACTCCCTCCACCCTGCCTTGGCATTTCCCCTACACTGGGGCATCAAACCTTCACAGGACCAAGGGCTTCTCCTCCCATCAATGCCTGACAAAGCTATCATCTGCTGCATGTGTGGTTGGAGACATGGGTTGTTCCATGTGTACTCTTTGGTTGGTGGTAGTCCCTGGGAGCTCTGGGGTGTCTGGTTGGTTGATATTGTTGTTCTTCCTATGGGGTTGCAAACCCCCTCAGTTACCTCAGTCCTTTGTCTAACTCCTCCACTGGGGACCCAGTTCACAGTCCAGAGGTTTTCTGTGAGCATCTGCCTTTGTATTTGTCAGGCTCTGGCAAAGCCTGTCAGGAGATGGCTATATTAGACTCCTGTCAGCATGCACCTATCGGCACCCACAATAATGACTGAGTTCTTACAAGCATATATTTTATGTCGAACATACACTCCCTTCTTAGATACCTTCCCCCACTTGTTAATCACTTCTGTTCTCCAAGACAATTGCATTTCAATTTCCATTAAACATGTGTGTGTACATATATATATATATATATATATTTGTGTATATATATGTGTGTGTGTATATATATTTGTATATATGTATATATATGATTTTATGTAAGCCCATAAAGTCTAGACATCATGGATGAGAAAAAAATAACTGTTTTTCTACTCTGGCTTAAATTGCTTAAAAGGGTAACAGTTTTAACAATTTTCTTGCAAATGATATAACTTCATTATTTTATGACTTGAAATAGGTGGGGCCTTGTTGGAGAAAGTATGTCACTGTAGTGGCTTTGAGGTCTCCTAATGACCAAGTTCTCCCCAGTCTACAAGAGAGTCCTTCTAGCTACCTTTTGATCAAGATATAGAACTCTCAGCTCCTTCTCCAACACCATGTTTACCTGGATGGCGCCATGTTCCTGCCATGATAGTGGACTGACTCTCTTTTGGGGTTGCTTAAGTACACTTATATCATCTGCAAATAGTGATATTTTGACTTCTTCCTTTCCAATTTGTACCCCTTTAGACTTCTTTTATTGTCTGATTGCTCTGGCTAGGACTTCAAGAACTATATTGAATAAGTTGGGAGAGAGTGGGCATTGCTTCAACTTTCTCTCCATTTACTTTGATGTTGGCTACTGGTTTGCTGTATATTGCTTTTACTATGTTTAAGTGTGGGACTTGAATTCCTGATCTTTCCAAGACTTTTAACATGAAGGGGTGTTGAATTTTGCCAAATGCTTTCTCGGCATCTTTTAAGATGATCAGGTGTTTTTCCTTTGAGTATGTTTGTATAGCGGATTAGGTTGATGGATTTCTGTGTATTGCACCATCCCTGGATCCCTGAGATGAAGCCTACTTGATCATGATGGATGATTGTTTTGATGTGCTCTTGGATTCAGTTTGCAAGAATTTTATTGACTATTTTTGCATCGATATTCACAGGGAAGTTGCTCTGAAGTTCTCTTTCTTTGTAGGGTCTTTGTGTGCTTTAGGTATAAGTTTAATTGTGGCTTCATAGAACAAATTGGGTAGTGTTCCTTCTGTGATATGTTCGACTGCACTGGGTAATTACCCAGTAGTAGTATAGCTATGTCTTATGATAGCTCTATTTGTAGGGCTTTTTATTTTTATACAGTTTTGATTTATTTGTATGTGAATATGTAGGGTGTGTGTGTGTGTGTGTGTGTGTGTTTGCTATGACACATGTGTGGAGGCCAGATCACAACTTATGGGAATTTGTTCTCTCCTTCTCTCATGTGGATGCCAGTAATAAAACTCAGGTTATCAAGCATAGTGACAGACAACTTTGCTACTGAGATACCATGATGGTCCCTATTTCTAGATTTTTAAGAAACATCCATATCAATTTCCACAATGATAGAACCAGTTTTTATTCCTACCAACAGCATTTAAAAGTTCTATTTTGTGCTATCTGAGTGAGCATTTGTTGTGTGGTGGGGAAGGGGTTCTTAAGGCCTAACTCTCTGACTGGACCAACAAGGCATCTCAAGGCAGTTTCCTATCTCTGATGGCTTAATGAGGGTAAAAATTTTTATATGTACTGTCCATTTATATTTTTTCATTTGTGAACTGTACACTTCATTGACTCAATTGGTTGATTGAGGGTTTTATTTTTTGCTGTTTTTTTTTAATCCTTGGTATATGTTTGATGGTTCTCTGCCAAATATGTAACTGTCAAATGTTTCCTCCAATTCTTAGGCTATCGAGCACAGGGTCTTTTGTCCACTATGATATATATTGTCAAATCAAATACAAAGAAGAGAAACCAAAAGGTGATAAACTGGAGGAAATAACCTGAATTTACTAGTTTTCCATAATGAAACACTTAGGGCAATTAACTTACAAAGAGATAAAGCTTCATTGTAGCTCAGAGTTGTGGAGGTTACACTCCAAGGTCAAAGGGCATCTGGTGAAGATAGCACAGTATGCTGGGAGCAAAGCAAGAGAAGAAAGGCCAGGGTCTCACATCCCTACCTTAAAGACATGTCCACCATGAGCTAATATCCTGATAGATAAACCTTGTTGGCTTCAGGTTCTCCAACCTCTACAATGTCCCCTATATACCAAAGCCCTTAACCCATGACCCTGTCCAGTAATACCCATAATCCAACCACAGCAAAACCCAGTGAAGGCTATAACCTCAACAGGACCCCTGAGGCAGCTGTAGCTTGAAATCACAGAATTGGGAGCAGAGAGCCCAAGGTGCTTAAATAAAGGTGAGGTTGCCAAGGACCCAGGAGAACTGAATTCTGAAACAAGCTTTTGCCTCTGTCACTTAAAAGCCCTGAGGTCACTGAAACAGGCCATGAGGCTGAAGACACCGGAGTCAAGGAGCACACATTGTAATTAGTGATGTGCTACAATTTCTACACCAATGTAGTACCGATGCTAGGTCTTCCGTGGAAGAAAAATTCTAAAATTATCACTGAAATTAATTTCTTAGTGATTCAGTCCTAGACTAAAGAATGATTTCAGAAGATTTGGAACAGGCTTCTTCAAAACACAAATTTGTTTGCTTTATTGTAGCTCAGGGTTCTAGAGGTTACACTCCAAGGTCAAAGGGCATTTGATGAAGGTAGCACAGAATGCTGGGAACAAAGCAAGAGAAGAAAGGCCAGGGTCTCACATTTAAGTTTCATTTATTTCCTATCAATTGTGAAGAACAGAAAAATTTTCCAAGTATTTTCTTTTAATTTTTCAACTGAGAGAGAAAACTTGGTTTATGTTTTGCTCATCCTGGTCAGTAGCCTGCTACCATTTTATAAATATAGACACAAACTCACTTATACTGAAACGTTTTATTTTTAAATTACTTAAATTTATATACCAGTAATTCCATACACAATCCTTAATAAACCATAAGAAATTCATATATTTAGGTATGTATATGCACGTGTGTTTGAAACTTACAAAGATCCTACAGACCCTTCAAGGCAAATGCTTCAAACTGTCTTCATAATTTTAAGGTATACTTTACATGTGTGAAGTATTTATGTGGAGTACATTGAGCTGATCTTGCTATGTTAAAAAAAGAAAATTCTTACTTAGCATATGAGAACAGGATACAGTGTGTGAATTAGTGCAGAAAATGGCTTTGTTCCTATTGTATCTTCTCATTGTCAATCGTCTTTTCATGGCGTTCCAGTTTCTAGGACACATTTAATTTTGGTGGAATTAAGCATGGGTAGCTCAACATTATATAATTAAATATATTCAGCTTCAATTAACAATTATAATTGACTCAAAGCTGTTAACATGACACCTGGTAACAGTAACACAGGAGCATTAGCAGCCTAGCCATTGATGTGTGCCAGATAATTATTGAAAAATGGAAGAAGAAAAATGGCCAGGCCAAAAAAAAAAAAATTCACAGACTGCATGCAAAAGGGAGACACATAGCAGACAGACTGTATTTAGTGCAATGTCAAAAAAAGAAAACAAGCTTAAATAAACATCCATAGTCAGATGGGGCTAACTAAATATAGAAATGAACCGAAGTCTCTTTGTTCGCAATATATTTTTTTCTCAGAATGCAAATTTCCTTGTCAGTGTGGAACCATTTCTCCATGTGAGAATACATGATCCAGAGAAAAATCAGTATTATGTAATAACTCACCAGGTATTTCTGCCACCTCAGAATATCTAATATTTTTATTAACTATTGTTCGGGTAATATGAAATATATTTATAGCTTGTACATTAATTCAACTTCTTTTTAAATCTTCTTTGACACCATTCACCATTGTAGGTACTAAACATATAAAAGTAAACAAGCAGACTAGAAACCGGTCTGGAACATTTTATTTTTTAAGTTTTTAGTTTGGACTGGAAAGAACACCTAGAAAGAACCAAAAGAAACAAACTTCTGCCTGTAAGAGATTTTTTAGATTAAGTTAGCTGGGGTGGGAAGACTCACCCTAAATGTAAGAGGCGCCACTCATTGGGCTAAAGCCCTGAACTGAGTAGATAGCAGAAAAGCAAGCTAAGGAGCAATAGTCACCATCCTCTGCCTCCTCAGGTTCCCTTCACTGTGACAGCCTTGCTGTGACAGACTGTACTCTGGGGCCATGAGCCCAAACCAACCCTTCCCTTCCTTAAATTGATAGGTAGGGTGTTTATCACAGTGGTAGGAAAGTCACTAATGCCATCACCATGAAGAGTGATACGAATATACAGATGTGCAATGGATGTTGGAAATAGAATAAGACACTTGATTAATTATAGAGGTGAGTGGAAGAAAGAAAAGAAAGAAGCAGGGGAAAGAGAAAAGCACCCGGAGTCACTGAACAAACTCAAACTTTTCCCTGGGCCTAATGACATGAGTTGCCTCATAGAACAATCTACAAAATGTTTCATTTTTTCTTTATTTTTCTCTCATATATTACATCCTGACTGCAGTTTCCCTTCCTCTCTTCCAAGTCCCTCTCTCTCTCCCTTCCTCCTCACTAAGAACAGGCTTCCCCAGAAGACCATCCAAACATGGCATAACAAATTACATTAAAACTAAGCATATACCCTCATATCACATCTGAGTAAGGCAATCCTGAAGAAGCGAAAAGAGTTCCAAAAGCAAACAAGAGTGAGAAATTTCCCTGCTCCCACAAGAACACCAATCTAAACAACCATAACATCTATTCAAAGGACATAGCTCAAACCCATACAGGCTTCTTGATTCTCACTTCAGTTTCTATGAGCCCCTTAGGAGACCTGATTAGTTGATTCTGTGTGCTATGTCCTTAAGGTATCTTTGATCCCTCTGGCTGCTACAATCTTTCCTCCCCATCTTCTGTGGGATTCCTGACCTCCACCTAGTGTTTGGCTGTGGGTCTTTGTATGATACTTATGCTCAACTCCAATCTATAAGTATAAAATAATATCATTAGGAATCATTTCATTGGTTTGTTTTTTTTGTTTTGTTTTGTTTTGTTTTGTTTTTTTGGTTTTTTTTTGTTTTTTGTTTTTTTTTTTGCCAATCGTGTTTGGTTCTAGTCTAGGTCTCTTGCCTATCCAGCCCCTGGTTCCTGGTGCTCCAGACAATGTTGGGCATGGGCTCTCTCTGTAATGTCAGTCTCATGGTGGACCAGTCATTGGTTGGCCACTTCTACAAGTTCCGTTTGACCTTTTCTCCGGCACATCTTTCAGACAGGACTAATTACAGTTCAAAGATACCAGACTTTCAAATAAAGGTTAATGCTAATATTCCTCAAATTATTCCACAAAATAAAAACAGGAGAAACATAGCCAAAATCATTCTATGAGGCCACAGTCACCCTGATACCCAAACAATACAAAGATTCAACAAAGAAAAAGAACTACAGACCAATTTTCATCATGAACATTGGTATAAAAATATTCAATAAAAGAGTCACAAAACTGAGTCTAAGAACACATCAGAAGTCTCATCTATCATGATCAAGTGGGATTCAACTTACAGGATGATGCAAGGATGGTTCAACATACAAAATCCTGTCAATGAAATCCACCGTATAAACAAACTGAAAGGAAAAACATAGACGATCATATCATTAGATGCTAAAACAGACTTTGATAAGTTTTTTTCAATACAAATTCAATTATAATACAAGATGTGGGGGTTGGGGATTTAGCTCAGCGGTAGAGCGCTTGCCTAGCGAGCACAAGGCCCTGGGATGGTCCCCAGCTCCGAAAAAAAAAAATTAAAAAAAAAAAAATAATACAAGATGTGATGTAGTCAGACTGAAGTAAGCCCAAGACGATCATTAGAGCAGTAGTTCTCAACTTGTGGGTCCCAAACCCTTTGGGGGTTGAATGCCCCTTTCACAAGGGTCACCTAAGACAATTGGAAAACAGATATTTCCATTACAATTCATAACAGTACCAAATTATAGTTAGGAAGTAGCCATGAAATAATTTTATGGTTGTGGGGGAGAAGTACCACAACATGAGGAACTATATTAAAGGGCCGAAGCATTAAGAAGGTGGAGAACCACTGGTCTAGAGTCTTAGCAATGTCACTGGTACTCAAGTTGTGCTTTGAGTGTAAGCTCTTAGCTAACTAAGAGACTGCAACTCGAAGAGCAGTGCGGGCCTGTGTGGATATCTAAGGAATTGAGTTATAACATTGGGCAATGTCAGATATAATCCTTGAAGGAAGCCTGCAAGGAAAATAGAATTAGTAAAACAGGATTCAGTACAGAATCTATAAAAAGATAACATTTCAATGAAATGCAAAATTGACTGATACAAACTAGAGTTTGGGTAGAGTATCATAGCCTACTTCTTCTAGGCAGGTAAGACTCCCCCAAAACACACATGCGCGTGCGCACACACACACACACACACACACACACACACACACACACACACACACACACAATTCCCAATGGCTCTATTTTGTCCAATACTACACTGAGCCATACTAGAATCATCTGGAATTTTAAAGCTTTTTTTTTTTTTTTAAGATGGGTTCTCCCTATGTAGTCCTGGCTGATCTAAAATTCTCTATGTAAAATGGGATGTCCTTGAACTCCCAAAGATCAACCTGTCTCTTCTTACTAAGTGCTAGGTTAAAAGATGTGTGCTACCACACCGACCTGGAATTCTTCCTGAACATGTGTAAAAGTTGGGGTCAAAGCAAAACCAATGAGGCATTGCAGTCTTTACCAGTGAAATTTAAACAAGTAGATTAAAATTAATCCTTAGACTAATTGGGCCTTTTCTGGGAACAGTGGAGAAAAATGAACATGTGTAGAGCCTGAAAAAGTTTAAACTATTGCTAAATTTTGTCTAACCTATGAGTTTTAAAAGCAAAAGGAAGGCGATCCCCTCAAGGGCTATCCAAAGCATTTAAATTTGAGCTCACCAAAGCATGGACTAATGTTTTAACAGCTGGAGTGGTTAAGCATCCTTCTGTTTTAACAGTTTTAATAGCCTATGACAAGAGGGCAAGGTTAGACACCCAAAGAGCTCGGCATCCTCAAGGGCAACACCTGAAGTGAGTGAGAATCTGTTCTGATGGAATGCAGCAGCAGTTTCTGTAGAACAAGGGTGTTTAATAGACTGCTCTCTGCATTTAAATTATAGTGGGTTTGCCCTTCACTTAAACTTGACCAGCAGCCCCCACGCAGCTCTAAGGGAGGATGCTGCAGTGCTAGGATACAGGAAGGAAAGCAGACCACTGCCACTATGCACACAGCTCCCTTTTAGTGTACGGAAGCATGGGGATGCTGTGTTCACACAGGCACCATACAAAGTACACTAGACTTTTGACCATAAAGTGTGATATAGCTTAGCGATCATTGTGTCCATTCAGTTAGAATAGAAAGAGATCTGGAAAATGAAATAATTGGATTCAAATCCTGTTTCTAATCTCTTTCCTATGTAAACTCTAAGGCCTACTATGCTCACTTCTCTACAGATTTCCGGGTCTCATTTTGTGTGTGTGTGTGTGTGTGTGTGTGTGTGTGTGTGTGTGTGTGTGTGTGTGTGTGTGTGTGTTGTATGTAGATCTTAAAATCAGACCTGCCATGAAGACCCTCCTTGGTAGCAATACATTACCCATGTAAGTTTGAGATGGAAGACACAGTCTCTCAGAAATTCATGCTAAAACTTCAGTCCATAGTGAGGGAAGCTCAAGTGAAGAAGTAACAGAGAGCTGAGGAATCTAAGCCCTATGCCTATCAGGATCAGGCCACTGCTGCTTGATTGACTCACTCTTATTCCAAAGAATATTTTCTTGATTTTTTAAAAGATTTATTTATTTATTATATATAATGACACTGTAGCTGTCTTCAGACACACCATTACAGATGGTTGTGAGCTACCATGTGTTGTTAGGAATTGAACTCAGGACTTCTAGAAGAGCAGTCAGTGCTCTTAACCACTGAGCCATCTCTCCAGCCCGTCTGTTCTTGCTTTTTTGCCTGCTTGATTTCCAACTATGTCTCATTTGAATTCTTCCCCTTCAGAAACACAAGAACAAAACCTGCTGCTGGTGTGAAGATGGGAGGGAACTCAAGACTTCCCTATAACATCTCCATGCCACTAAGCACCATCAGCTTCTTGAGCCAACACCATAGAAGACATATGTGAAGGCACTTCTTGTATAGGTCTAATCTTGCTTTGAGACACCAAAGTCACAAAGAGGAGTAGCCCTATCCCTGTCTGTTCTAATGACATAATATAAACATTTATATATGTTTTGCTATTACCCAGAATACTTGCATCAATAAAGAAGACATAGTTACTTTATAAAATGAAATTGAGAGACAAGCACTGGTTAGCACATCCTTTTAATCCTAACCCGTGGTAAGCAAAAGCAAGTGTGTCTCTTAGTTCGAGGCCAGCCTGGTCTATAGAGTGAGTCCAGGTCAACCAGGGCTACACAGAGAAACCCTATCTCAAAAGCCTGAACAATAAACAAACAAATTGAAAGTTTAGCATTAATTACAACAGTATAAATAATTAATATATAATTAATTTCCTGAAACAGCAACAACAAAAGTAAAGTAAAAAATCAATTATTCAAGTACTTTATTTTTAATTTATACTTTTTCTATGATACTGAGAATGAAATCCAGGGCCTTCCAAGCCCTCTAGCACTGAACTGTATCCATAGTCATTTATTTGTTTATCAATACATGCTGATCAAACTAAAAGGATGACACATCACTGGCACCACATTGACATGAAAATGGACTCATTCACAAATTGCACCTATCACAAAGATCAGTACAAACCCTATTCTCTCCCACTATTCTGAGACTGGCCATATGTCAATTACAGCTCAAATTAATTTCCCTTTCAACTTCTCTTCTAATTCCCTTCCAAGTCCAGTAAACACCAAAACTCCTCAGTCACAAAATACTCCAGCAATAGAATGTGGCCCCATCAAGCCCTGATAACCTTTCTCACTACAAGAATAATAGAACATGCTTTCTTGGGGCACTTCCATCAATTTCTATTAAATTTATCCTCCAAAGCTGTCAAGCCACTCATTTTTCCTTCCTCCTATAGAGAGTGCCATGGATTGGGGGCGTGGGGTAAGCATAGACTATAAGAAGAATGGGAGCTTCAGACTGAGAGGGGCTGGGGGTGGGGGTGAGCAGGGAAAGCAATGGCAACAAATCCTCTATGACCTTCGTGGACCGACCACAATCACAGACACTTCACTTAATCTCACCAAGGCTATTAGGAGCTACATTTCCAGGTTGCATCTAGCTGCTCGGAAAGATAACTGCCTTGCAGACTGCAATATACCTTGAGAGAATTAGATTTCTCTAAGCCAAAGATTGAATTCCTCCAGCTCCCCGCCGCCCCTTCTTCACTGTAACCAGGGCCTCATGCATGCAATTTCATTTTCCTTGTGCACAGGCCAGATGACGTCCTGCTAAGTCAGCCAGAAGTAGCTGAAGACAGAAACACTACGTTTTGTGATGTTACATGCCAGTCTGCTTGTTTTGTTTACCTGTTTCTCCTACAAGACCTGCTGAGGGGAAGAAAAGCTTTCAACCTAAAAGCAACAAAAAAATACTCTCTTCAGCTCCAGGAGGCGATTCAGGAAAGGGAAGCTCTGTGGGGTTTTTTTATAGTTTTTGTTTGTTTGTTTTTTTTTTTTTTACTTTGAACCCTCAACAATTTGCCATGAGGAGACATCGAGACATTGCAGCTGATTGGAAAGGTTTACTAGGTAGAGAGAGCATAGAACAGGGGAAAGATTTCTTGCCTGTAAACAACCAAATGTCATCTCAAGGTTAAAAAACAGCATGTAAATCAAGTTTTGCAGCTCCATCTGCAGAAACTACGTCCTCTATGAAACTTCCCTCATTTTTTAGACTGAGTCCTGTTTGACCGGCTCTGTGCTCCTATAACATCCCTGGCACCTGCACTACATCATTTCTGACGTTGTATTACAATTACTCGTTTGCATATCTATTTCTTCTCCCTATACTAGGACCTTCTTTCAAACATGGGCTGTATTTTTTGCTTTTATCACCAACCTCTATTCAGTATCTACATGTGGCCTGTGCTCCACCTGGCTGGGTTGAACAAATGAGGGGAGCTAAATCAATTTCTCATATATTCCTTCCAGGAATCCCATCAATTTGTTAACAAAGGTGCCCTCCCTGAAACTAAATCAAACGTGTTCGGGCAGAGAGACAGGGGCAACGGACGTGACAAGGAAAGCCTCCTAAGGTATTAATCTTTTACAAAATAAAATTGTAAAGTAGGGCATGACACTTGACATTCAGATCAGTATTGTCAAACCATAGGTTGAAAAGGACCCTTTGTTAAGTGCCACCAGACTGCTTGAAGCTCCGTGTGCCTGCCCTCTCATGCAAACAAGATAGGGATATGGTAGAAGCACACAGGATACATGCTGCCTTTTGAAGGTCTCAAGATTGGCTTGTGCATGATGGTTTGGTACTGACGTTTTTCCCACCAATCAAATAGAGCTCACTCAGCTCTCTGCAGGAATCCCTTTGACCTCTTTTACCTCTACTCATATCCCCTTTTGTAAGCCTCCCAAACAAAAGGAACCTAAAAGTCCCGATAGGAAATAAGAGGCAGGAAGGAGTACAACCTTCGACTTATACCATGTTCATAAAATACATGAACTACAGAGTAAAGGCCTTATTCTCCCTTTGGGGTTCACCAACACTGCACTGGCTCCTTCTAGTTATCCTGTCAGAACCAACATTCCTGACATGACCTTTTGAAGTGGAAATTTCTGGTTTCTTTGGAGACTCAGTTGTGTCATGTGATGTTTTTCTGGAAACTGTCTTAGGAGATGAGGTTTTTGCAGAAGCATACACGTGGGAGGATGTTTTGCTAAAAACAGATATGTGGTGTTTTTCTGGAGGCAGCCTAAAGACATGCAATGTTTTTTTGAGAAAACAGATGATGTTTAGAAAGAATAGAAATATAGCCTAACAGACAGTGAACTCTGCTTGATGATGTTGGTACTCCTTGCCATTCTTTACTGGTCATTGGTGGGAATTGCTGACGTTGGTCTTAGCTAACTTCGCTGGGTGGTATTAGTATGACTTACCATTCTTTGTCAGTTATCGTTTGTTGTGATTTCATAGGGAAAAATATACCAAAAAACTTCTGCTAGTGTTCTGGTGGCTTCTTGCTACGACTTTGAATTCAGGCTGATTGACAGAGCCTTGTGGTTTCTTCTGGATCAACCTGCCATTACTGACTCATGAGTGTTGTTTGTGAGACCTGCCATTGCTGATTCGTGAATGGTATTTGTAAGTGGATCAAGCTGTTGCTAATAAACAGAATTGCTGATATTCTGACAACATAGATTTACTCCAAAGAAATATAAACAGGTTCACATCCGTCATTGCTCTATTAACCTTTCCTTAACACTACTTCTGGTGGGTGGTAGGCTGAAAGAGACATTAAAACATTTAAAAACCCTTATTAAAAGTATATTTTTAAAAATATAAGCTTACCACCTAACTGGCCCAAGTCTGCATTTTCTTGTGCTTTACCCCTCTTAATCCCCAGACATTGGGGATTTTATACTCTTTGCTCCCCAGACTTTGGTTCATGATCTAACGTTGACTTAAATATGCAAGGAACTAATATATAATATCGTAACCCAAGTTACAATGCTCTAGCCCCAAACTCCCAGACAAACCAAGAGTTAATGTGGTTTTTCTCAAATTCATAAGATCTCCAAGATTTGGTCAAGGTCCTCTGGGCTTATTACCAGTAAAAATAATGAGGGAAAAGCAAAACCTTGAAACCTAGTAGAGTGTAGAGCAACTGTAGTAATATATAGGTCATGGGTCAAAGAAAGCCAAAGGGAAATAGAGGCTTAACACTGTAGAATCTTAATGCTATCACTTTCTACAGATATTGTAAAATCTGTGTATGACTTCTTGTCAGGGTGTTTTAGGAACTGTCATTCATTCCTCATATATTCAGGAAATATTTCTCAAGTGCCCTTGTACAGTGCTAAAATTTATTTTTTAAATATTTCTTTAAGAAACTTAGTATTTTAAGACATCTAAATGTTTTGGAGAAACTAAATTTGAACAGCGAATTACACAAGCAGATGTATGCTGTGGTTACTCTTCACATTATAGAATGAGCTAATCCTGGGTTCTCATTCACGTTCTGACATATTATACCTGTCCCTTGAGCTCTCTCAGGCTTCAATTCCCTCTTCTGGAAGTGGAAAATTTGGACGCTAAACTCTTTAACATTGTGTGGCTTAAATGAAATAACAAATGTAAAGAACTTGTACTAATTACTTTTCCTGTTTCTGCGATAAAACTCCCTGGAAAAGGCAAGAAGGGAGAGGCAGGGTTTATTCTACTCATGATCCAAGGAAATCGGGTAAGTCATTCTGCTCATATTGCATGTACTCTGAGAGAGCAGAGAACACGGATAGCTGGTGATCAATGAATTTTCTTCTTTCTATGAAACTCAGAGTCCAAGTTATTTGCCTTAGGGTGGGTCTTCTCACCTCAATTAACAGAATCAGTATTATCCCAGATAGATAGGATCAGAAGCTTGTGTCCTAGATAAGTTTAGATCTTGTCAAGTTAAAACTATGTATTAAGCATCTCAACCCTGTCCCTCATCAACCTAACAACACCCTAAGTCATAACCTGCCACTCATGTCCCCATAGATTACTGGGTGTTTCATAATACAAATGCATTTGTTTCAACTTTAAACACCCCTATAGTTTTTAAAAATGCTCACATTGTTTAAAAGTCCAAAGACCAAGACTCATGCAAGGCTTAAGGCAATACCTTAATTTTGAACCCCTTTATATCAAAAAAAAGTCACATATATCTAGCCTATAATAGTACTTACTAAACATCCCCCTTCCAAATGGGAAGACTTAAAGCAAAGCAAAAAGTGATGAGGTCAAAGTAAGACCAAATCCAGAAAGAAAAATAACTAATTCTGCAGTTCCATGTCTAGAGGTTGGTGATAGAATCTAGGTTCCAAATGACTTATAGGTAACCCAACTCCACCAGTTCTGCCAGCTCTTCCTCTCCTTCTTCTCCCTCCTCCTCCTCCTCTACCCCACTCCTCCTCTTCCTCCTCCTCCTTTTCTATCTCCTCCTCCTTCTTCTTCCTCTCCTCTCTTCTTCCCTTTCCCTCCCTTCTTTCTTTCCTCCCACTCCCTCCCTCCTTCTCCTTCTCTTCCTTCTCTTTCTCTCTTCCTCTTTCTCTGGAACAAATTCAGCAGTCATCTATGGTCCTTCCGTCTCTAATATGCTAAGGTCTCCACTGAAATAGACTTGATCTTCATAGCTTCACCTAACAGTCTGTCTCCCAAGAATTCTGGGAGGCAAGAATTCTGACCCAATCATACATTATATTCAACCTTACTCAAGTTCTCAGAGCATAGTCAGGATGCAGCCAGATTCATTGCCAGAGCATCACGTCAATGGCCCTATCCCAATCCCTGATAGAGTCCTCACTATCTTCTGAAACTTTAAGATCTGAACTTCCATTGTCCATAGTCCTCTCAGCCCTTTGTTATCCAAGGTCTCACCAGAATGACCCATTCAGCTCTGATCACAGGATTCAAGGACTCTTTTACATGTTCTACCCACAAACCTGTTTGAGAGGCTGAAGAACCAGATAGCCAGGTGGGTTTCAGCAGTGGCCCCACTTTTTGGTATTAATTTTCTAAATGAGCTATTTTTTTACTATTACTGTGATTAAAATACCTTTTTTGAAGTAAAGGAGAAAGGGTTTATTTAGACTAACAATTAAAGCATAGTGTCTATCATGGTAAGGAGATCCCAGAAGCAAGAACTTGAAGCAGGTGATCACCTCTTCAGTCAAAAGGTAGAGCAAGTTGAGTCAATGAGCTCATCTTCCTTTCTACTTTTTATGTAACCCAGGATCTGTGCCTTTGGAACAGGGCCACACACTTTTAGTATGGGTCTTCCTACCCACCCCAAATTACATAATTAACTAATATCTCATAGGCATAGTCAAAGGCTAACCTAATCAAATAATCCCTTGCAAAAACGACCAGAAGATTATTTCTTAGATGATTCTAGATCCTGCCAAGTTAATTACTGGTATTAGCTATCACAGTATTTTTAGAGTGTTACATACATATTCTACATATTTATAATTGTATTTATAAGAGGAGTTTTGAACTGAAGTAACCCTTGCTACTAAAAAGCAGGAGTGCAATAGAAGTGATATGCAGTAATAGTTATTTATTTCACTTCATAGCAATAAAAAATGTAAAGTTTGGTGAAAGAGAGAAAAGAGAATTAGGAAATCAACATGTATGATGAATGTTTTGGGATTATCTTTGCTCTCTAAGTAACTATGATTAATCATTACAAAAAAGGAAAAATGGTTAGAATACGGCTTTACAAATGTGATAATATAAATTGTTTAAGGATGCCATTTGGCTGAAGATTAATTCAGTGGGGTTGGATGGAACCTGAGATTCTGAATCTCTTATAGGTTCCTATTGATGGTGATATTACTGGTCTCCAGATCACTTTTGGAATAGAAAAGGGATAGGTATAATTATAACTACATATGTATGTAATGTATATATTTATACATATTGTTACTATGTTGTTATAATATTAATATGTATGCACAATGTTCTACAGACAGATGAACACATGTATTATATGTTTACATACAAATATTCCCTCATATTAGCAATAAAATAAACTGATGACTATTTCTATGGTTCTTCACCAACATATATACATACATACATACATACATACATACATACATACATACATTTGTAGATTGCTATCCTCTGTGCAAAATTGTTAGCATCTTCATGAGAGCTGCTATAATTACTTGCAAAAGACCTTCACAATTGGGCCTGTTGACTGTTGGTGTTTCTGTATGGTACAGTATGGGACAGGTCATTGGACCCTCATCTGATCTCAATCTTCTTTCCCTTCTGCAGTTAGCTATCTGTGGTTCTACCCTGATTGTACATGGCCTTTTGGTCTTGGAAGGTAGAGTTCATAGAGCAGGAGAGATTAACTAAAGAGGAGACTCCATCTTTGCAGCTATGAGGAAGTCATCATGTATGCCAGGGTGAGACTTTCTGACAGTGCATGCTCCTATAAATAAGCCTTCACCTATACTGTGTAAGTAATCCCAATAAACAAGCTGTTTCTTCAAGCTGGATTAAAGTGAGACTGTACTTCGGTTGTTAGCCCCCTATGAGAAGAAGATATTTGTTTACACTGCCCCAGGGAAAGTCTCCACAGCAGTGGAGTGGATGAGTTCCTTCTTCTGCCTTTAGTTTCTTTATTTTAGAAAATGAAAAGACTAAGCAAGATTTCTATGCTTGCTTCCAGCGTTCACTTCCAATGTGATAATTTTTTTTCTAGGAGGAAAGAGAGAAATAAATACAGTTACCATTGCATGGAATTTAAAAGATACAAAGAAAGTTATTTTTGATCCTCAGGTACTTTGTTTACCTCACCCTCAGGAAAATCCTCATGGAGACTGATGCTCTGGAATCATTTGAGATAGAGGAAATGTAAGATTTTTTTTTAACCACCAAAATACAAATGTCAATGAAGAGATTCCACACAGACACTATTTAGAAAAACAGCATTAAAGACCTTCGTGTGGAGGAATTCCATTCAGGTCAATGTCATAAACAAAGGTTGCAACACACAGTTTCATAGCTTTGGTAAGTCCCAGGAAATGTCAGGTTCTGGGGAGAAGGCAAGGCTCCCCAAAGAACTTTTAAAGGCATTGAGGAGAGAAAAGTCACCTTGGCAAATATTCAATCTTCTAGCAGCTCTCGAGCCAGCAAAAACCCTGGGATGTGCACGATTCTGCAACATGAGCTGTGTATGCAAATTGCTGCCATTTCCTTCTGACAAGTTGGTATTATTTATGAGTTTACCAACTACAGCTAACCTTTTACCCTGTCATATTTCTGTGCACTTGCAGGGCCAATCCAGCTTGCGTAGCATCTTTCCTGCAAAGGCTAACATGAAACTGGAGCTCTGAAAGCATTGTCTCTGATAGAAATGCAATCGCTAAGCCAAGAGGTTGCCCTGATGGAAAGAGTCAGTTTCTCAAACACACGTACCATTCCTATTGTGCTGGTTCCAAACAAACTTGGGCTTTCTTTTCAGACACTGTTTAATTAAATGCATCTATAAAAAGAATAATGCCTTGGATATTTAGACTAGTATTTTTTAAGCAGAGGTGGAAAGAAGATAAAAAGTACCTGAGACCCAGCCCAGAGTGTCTGCACAATCCTTTCCTTTAGTTCTCCTAATAATGCTAGCACTGACCTAGGCTTTGGTCAGTCCGATGCATAGGACACTGCTACAGAGAGACGATTTACCCACCTATTTCAGAGCTTATGTTAAGATCAACAGTCCCGCTGTTACACTGAGCAATCATTACGAAAGCAAAGAATTGGGTTTTCTTTTCCTCTACCATACAACTAATGGTAGAAATTTATTCCAAGATTTAGACGAGTGCTTCTCTAAACACCTTGAATTATACCCATGCTTGAGAATCGAGTCATTTAAAAAGCCTAATGATAAATGGTACTAAATGAGACATTGGCTAAATTAAGCATATCTATACATGTGCACATAATTACACCGAATGTGCATGTGTAATTTGCCTGCAACCGTATCTCCATCTATACCTGAAATCCCAGGTGTCTTTAAAGGACAGCTTTGTGATGTCATCCCATTAATAGAGACTTGTTGCCATGGAGACATCTAATTCCTCCTCTGAATAACATTTAGTTCTGACAATTGAAGCTACAAAACTTCAATTAAGCTGTGGACTCATTTCCTTCGAGTACTTACAAATTTGAAAGCTATCAAGTTCCAAGAATCACCATTTTTCCTGAAGAGGCATTTAATCTCAGATATATTGCACTGAAGTATATGTACATAAGTCAATATATTTTCAGTTCTTTTATTTCCTATATCTTATATCACAAAATTATATAATGCTGAATCTCATCAACTCGAGAGCAACTAAGAAAAATCCATCGCTTTATGTTTATCATGATTATAAGTTTCAAACAGACGGCTCTAGTATGATTAAAAAATAGGAGTTAGAGGGCTTCGTGGATATAGACAAGTGACCTTCAAATTCAATAATGTCTCGGGAAGATTTCAAAAGCAATAGGATGACCCACCACCCACCAACAAAATTAAAGTCCCCTTTCACTCTGGCCCCACTAAGACAAAGCACACATGATATTCTCTGGCTAAGAGTATGCTAAACACTCTACTAATGGTTGTTTGGGCTGTAGCTGAAGCATGTAGAGACTAAAATCTGGAGTCTGTGAAAGAGCAAGCATGGAAGGGCAGAGCAGATAATCTAAATAATGAAGGAAAGTATTTCTGGGTTTTGCCCAATATATAATGCTTACCCCCAAACCAAGGAGCTTTCACAAAATAAACATCCTTTTTTTTAATGTCTCCAGACGTTGTGTAGGTCTTGTTGCCTAAAAAGATGAGGAGAATGGAATTGATAGACTTGGATCACTTTAGAAGTCTCAAGAATTCTATAATACTAATCATTCAGTGTTTTCCTACAACTGAGAAAGCAAGGCAAGACTGTGTTCATGAACAAAACAAATTTGAAATTTCCCTTCTCTGCTCAATGACCAAAGCTGTTATTATTTTAGCAAGGCAAATAAATTCAAATAAGTCAAACCAGAGTTCTGGTCCCATCACGTTAATAAACAAATTTCATGAAATGTATCATCAATCATTAACCTACTTTTTAAAAGTTTCAACTGCATTTCTGCCTAAAAGTCAATGCAGTATTAATGTTATTAAGATCTTAGTTTCTGATGATGACAAATTTCCCCCTAATAATGAAATTTCTCGGGCAATGCACTTGTCATATAGGTAGGCCTTGATCTCTAATCTCCCATACACCTAGTTTCTTAGTCCAAAAATTGTACTAATAAAAGGCTTATTCAACAAGTGCTTTCTCTGTGCCAGCCAATGTAATGCTTTTAAGTACTAACTCTTTGAGTTATATTCATACACAATGAGAAAGAAACTGTTATAGCTCCCATTTTGCTGATGGGATAGTATAATACACCACAGGAACAAAGAACTTGCCTATCATCACATAAGCAGTAAGTGGTTGGGCTGGTGATTTGAGGTCAGGCAGTCAGAATTAAAAGCTCTCTGTCCCCCAACCCACTCACAAAACATTCAACCTAAAATGTATCCTGGCTACAAGAAATGGAGAGATTGTGGATGGAGCAGAGATGGAGCGGGAGGTGGGAGCGACCACTAACCTGCCCAACTTGAGATTCATCCCACGTTCAAGCACTAATCTCTGATATTATTAATGATACTCTGCTATCCTTACAGATAGGAGCCTAGCATGGCTGACCTCTGACAGGTTCCTCCTGTCAGCTAACTCAGACAGAGACATATACCCACAAGCATACAGTAGATGGAGCTTGTAGACTCTTGTGGAAGAATCAGAGAATGATTGCAACCCCTAAAAGGATAGGTTCTCCACAGGAAGACCAACAGAATCAACTAACCTGGACCTGGGGCCTCAGAGACTGAACCACCAACCAAAGAATATACACGGTTTGAACCTAGGCCTCCCCACCAACATGTAGCAGATGTGCAGCTTGGTCTTCATGTGAGTCCCAAACAACTGGAGCGGGGGCTATCCCAAAAGCAGTTGCCTGTATGAGGGATATGTTCTTCTAGCTGGGCTGCCTTGTCTGTCCTCAGTGGGCGAGAAAGTGACTAGCCTCACAGAGACTCGAACTGCCAGAGTAGGGGGATACCTAGGAGACTCCCACCTGCTCAGAGGAGAAGGGGAGGGGATAGAGCAAGGATTGTGGGAAGGGGGACCAGGAGGAGGGAGTGAGCAGGATATAAGGTGAGTAAGTAAAAATTTTTTTAAAAGAAAGTTCTCTGTCCCTCTGCATTTCATTGCCCTGTCTGCAAAGTGGGGGCTGTGTGAGTTTCTTCTTCATTGAGTGTGAGGATTACTCGAAAAGTTAATACTTAAAAGCATCACATTGACTGGCACACAGGAAACACTTGTTGAATAAGCTTTTATATTAGCACAATTTTCAAATGAAGAAACTGGGTGTATGGGAGATTAGAGATCAAGGCCACCAGTAGGCACTAAACTGAGTTCCTGAAATCGTAACATTTTCCAAGTAAGAAGCTAGTTGGACCTGTGTGTTATTCACCTATTGTTTTACCACAAACAGCATGTGTCTCCGTAAATGGATAAATGAAACTGAATAAAATCAAGGTTTTGCTCACTGACCTACACTCTGTGGCTTTAGACTTTGCTCCTGGAGAAAAGCACTTTTCTAATTTGCACAGATACCAAGGGGGCTACGGAGACCCTGCTCCAACCCCACAGGCCTGTAAATTGAGATTTTGTTCACCATCCTTTTCAATTTGTTACAACAACCATCTAATTATACAACCATTTAATGAGTGTCATTATGCACTGTAGTCAATGTCCCCTATTCTTCCTGATATATAGTCAGTCATTAGTGCTATTGAAAAACTCTGATTCTGGGGCACCATTCCAAACCAAATACAGAATAATGATCTCTGTGCCTGTGGCTTAAAGGAGCTAGAACAGTTCACAGCATCCAATGCTGTTGAGTCATCAAAAGCACGTTATTAAACCTGTGAGCTAAGGAGCATTTAGCGAGCTGAACTTTGACACACTGTGACATTCTGTGCCTTCATCCTGTATAGTTAGTTCCCTCAGTCATACTTCTTTGCTAAGTACTATATCTTAAAGCAGCCACTGGACGAAGTTGGGACACCTGAGTTCAAACACTGGCTTCACAACTTGACTCTCTTTTTTGACCTTGAATGCTAGTCAGTTGAGTTCTCAGGGCATTTACTTTTCGTCTGAGTAGTATGGACAGTGGGGAGAAAAAAAGGCTAGCCTCTGGCTCCATGGGGATGTTGTGAAAATAAATGAGTTACAGGGCTATAGCATCACTTTAAGCTCTTAGGAATGAAAGCGTTTAAAGAGACATAAGGTTTCAATAGCTACGCTTTAATTTTTTTTTCAGCCTTGCAAGTGAAAGAAAAAGGTTTCCACCTCGGTAAGTTTTGAAGAATATGGTCCCACTGCTTCATTTTCCTCATTGGAAGCTCTACCTCTTCTAAATATTCACAAAGTATATTGTAATTCCCACTGTTGACTTGAGAAAATTAATAAGGATCTTCCATATCCTCAGGCAACAATGAAAAAGAGTTGCGCCCTGCATGGGGCGAATTACCTGCTACCAATTGGGTATCACACAATGCATGCCCCTACAGTGACTGTGAAAAATAACTCTAATGAAACAAAGAAAGTGACACGTTGTATAAAAAAAGAAGTTGCTAAGATAAAGTCCTCAGCTAGAACATTGATCTAACAACAGAGTCTAAAAGTCCAGAGATAGAAAACCCCCAGCATTTTCTCTCAGAAAAACTAAAGCGGCGTTTTGCCAGCATCGGAGATATTCTCCCTTAAAGTCAAGGCAATTCTGAAAAAGAATCACAAATAACCGGCCGGGTGCCCTCCCCTGCTTCCCTGCTTCCAAATGAAGAGCCCCTGACAGGTTTTATAGATAAGTACTATGTAGCCTGTCACTTTGTCTTGCTTAAGAAGGCACCATAATCCATGGCGCTCATAGAAACCCTTCCGTGGCTTCGATCCCACTCTAACATTCAGGAGAAAAGTTGACAGCCATAGATTAAAGGAAAACACTACATCGAAGAGATACTTGTAATAGGTAGCTCCAACTAAAGATGTATTTTGGCAAGAATTAACTGGGAAGACACATTGGCATACTGACATGTATTTCTAAGCTAGGGGATAAAGCTAACATCTTTGTCTAGGTCTCATTGAAGCCCACGTTTACTTATAGGCTTTGGCGTTGTTCATTTACTCATTCAATAAATATTCATCGGGCCATGTAATGGAAATCCCAGGTGGTCCCCTATCTGTTCTGCACTCCTTCCCTGCTTTGGATAGCAAGCAGCTAACCAAAGCTAACCTGGATTTCCTTTCTGAGAGTAGAAAAAGCTGTGGTGACATAAGTCCCTGGGCATGGAAATGAATGGAAGTGATAGAGGACCAATTCAGCATTACTTGTTTCAAATGAAACCCTTAATCTAGAATCTGCTGCCTTCAAATGGTCTGTTGAAAACGGCAAAGTTGAGGTGGACTGCCTGTCAGGGACTTTCATGCGAGCCAGAACTAAACATCTATGTTTTGGACTATCTTTGGTCCTTCAGCTTAGCCTGTTCCTTCACGAGTTGGTGTGCCTGTAGATATTACACCTGCAAAATGTGATGCTGATTGTACTTAACGAAATACACTAGGTGTATGACCCCCCCACAGAACATATATCCTGATGTCTACTCTACTCTTTTATCTGGGAACCACAACTGTCATGATACATGCCTACTACAGTCAATTAAAATGAAACATGACAGTAAACAGCACACAGTAGTGAACTAAGATCCGGACTATTGACATGTAGTCCTAATGTTCCATTCTTGTTCACCCCTTCAAAACCACATTCTTGAATAAACTATATGACTTATGTAAAAAGGCCATCCAGAGACTGCCCCACCTAGGGATCCATCCCATATACAGACACCAAACCCAGATACTATTGCTGATGCCAAGAAGTGCATGCTGACAGGAACCTGATAGAGCTGTCTCTTGAGAGGCTTTGCCAGAGCCTGACAAATACAGATGTGCATGCCAACCATTGAACTGAGAACAGTGTCCCAGTGGAGGAGTTAGAGAAGGAACTGAAGGAGCTGAAAGGGATTGGCAACCTGTAGAAAGAACAACAACAACAACCAACCAGACCCCCACAGAGCTCCCAGGGACTAAATCACCAACCAAAGAGTACACCTGAAGGGACCCATGGCTCCAGCCACATATGTAGCAGAGGACGACCTTGTTGAACATCAATGGGAGGAGAGGCCTTTGATCCTGGGAAGGCTTGATGCCCCAGTATAGGGAAATGCCAGGGCAGGGAGCCAGGAGAGGGTGGATAGGGGAGCACCCTCATAGAAGCAGGGGGAGGAAGGATGAGATAGGGGTTTTCTAGAGTGAAAACCAAAAAAGGGTTTGTAAATAAATGTATGTAAATAAATAAATGTGTATAAATAAATAAAACATCCAATAGACAAAGAAATTTCATCTTTATGAATCAGAAGTGACATAAATAACTCCCCATTAGGATTGTGATTAAAATTAAAAGAAGTGGCCGTGTAAAGGTTAGAAACTGGGGCTTGCAAACTTGATCAACATTCAGTCATTATACTATAAATCTTCTGTCTAAATTCCATGGAGATAAACAAAAACAAAATATACAAACATCAACTTATCTACACCATGTTATAGGAGGCACATACCTCTGACCTTCCTATTTATTTGAATTTTTTAGTTCCTTGAGAATTTTGTACAGTGTATTATGTAACAAAATCAAATCTCAAAAATAAGATTCAAGTCTTAATAAGAAGCTGAACTAGACATTGTTCAAGATACCTGATTCCAAAGTTCATCCTACTGTATCAGACACATCATAACCGTTGCCAGTAACCATTGTTCAGCTACTAGTCCAATAAAAACAGTTCAGGTAAACCCTTGGGTGAGAAATTCCCAGCTCTGGATTCCAACAAATAAACTATTACCCTTTCTCAAGTTCTCATGGGCATTTTCACATTGATGCTGAGATTCAGCAAACTCTGTATTATAATTCTTTCAGCTCTAGTAGTATCCAAAACTACAATTTGAACACTTAAAAAAGAATATATTTCTGCCCAGGACTTAATAAGCTGCCTGTTAAGTACCCAGTTACTCTATGGACAATTATCCCAAGTAATTTTGGTGTGAATAAATGAATGTACATTGAAGCTGAAGCATAGAAATACCTACCAAGGTGGCTATTTGTTAGACTAAGGTATTCTGTTTCAAAAATAAATGAAAAGCAATGAAATACTTAGTAAAAATCCATCAAGCATAAGAACTTAATATACAATAGGCCCATATGGGAAATAAGCATTTTCCAAGAGTTATACGTCAATTGCTTTGACCTCAAAGACATAATGAAATGTTATAGATCACTTGTAAGAGTCCAGTTCCCAGAAGCTATTTTCAGCCTCAGTTGAAACTGAAATATTGGACAATTATGTTAGAACAATCACACTCATACACACACATACACACAAACATTGAAAAGAAAATCAAAAAGAAAGCAATATTTTGTTGTTTGGTTAAACTAAGTTTAATTAACAGAAAAAGTAAGTATTGACTTCTAAAGACCCTAAACATATTTACTGTGCATTTTCAGTGAGTTTAGAAGTTCATGGCATATATTCCTCATTCTCTGTAATTCCACATCACAGCTTCCAGCTTTCGCTTCTCTATGATGAAGCTATTGCCAGCAATGCTTTGCCCAGAATAGTCTGGATTAGCCCCTTTTTCTCTCAAGTGGAATAAAGAAAGAGAGGAAAGATCTTTCTAAGATAAATGAGAAAGAACTGGAAAGGAAACAAACAAACAAAAACTCTGTGAAAGGAAAGGAAAAGAAAGGAAGTGTCTGGTGTGAAATTTACTGACCTATATTTAAGAAAATGAAGTGATGGGGCCAAAAACTTTATAAAGCTTTGTATCTAAAAACAACAAAGCAGCACAAAACTAGTGACCCAATATTCTCCCATATCAAACCAGTAAGAAAAATCTATCATTATGAAAAACAGAAAACAAGGACAGACAACAAAGGAGGGATGGCAGAGAATATCCAATTCACATAAATAGGCTGATTGCAGCCTGATGTAACTTTAAATTCAGAGACACTAAACTGATATTCTCCATGTTTATGGAAAGCAGAACACAGAGGGACAGGGAAAGATGGCTTATTTGGAGGATTTTGTTGTTGTGGGGTTTGGGTTTTTTGTTTGTATTGTTTTGTTTTAATTTCCTGGAATTATAAAGTGTAAATTCTATAAAATGATCCAAGGGCTATCATGGCTAACTAAGTAGTTGATATAGAAAATGCAAAACTAGGAAGGAAACTCGGTGACTATTAAATAGGCATAAATTTAGTTCATAAATTAACAAATTCCAGAAGAATCTCAGGAACTACCTGTCCATATGTAACAGAGTCTAAGTGATGTTTACTGGTAAAAAAAAGAGTGAGAATTTTTTCCCAAATCGTGGATATAGTCTACTCAAACTTCCCTTTCCATCAGCGTAACTCCTACTCCTCAACCTCTCCCATCCTCCCCGTCTGATCACTAAACAAATTGGCTATCAGCACCAAGGACAGCAGCCCTCGGTTTCACAGGGATTTCTGCTAACACTTAGGTCTATTGATTGAACTCAGACCTCAATCTCCCAAAGCATTCCTCCCAACCATAAACCCTACTTTTCCTATTCAGAGTATGATCATTTCCATAGACAGAAAGCATGCCATTCCATAAGTTAATAACTAACAAAACCTGAGGGTTGAAAATGACAAGAACTGTAAAACACCGTTTTTGTCTTCAACCCAAACTCCTCTTTGTAAAGATGAGAGAAAACACACACACACACACAGAGGTCAGAGGTCACACAAACTTCCTCTCAACAGACAAGATTATGGACCTAGTGGAGCTTGAGTCTAGATATTATGGAAATGATAGCTATTTTGTGTCCTTAAAATTTTTTTAGACTTTTTTTTGTGCCTGGGTTGTATTAAACAATCCTTGGAGCTTATCTATGAATGTGCCAGTTTTAACATACAACATAATAAACAAAAACAAAGCCAAGATAAAAAATAAATTTTAATTCTTGACTCTAATATGCTGACTTTGCCACTGTTCTATTGCTGTGAAGAGATGCCATGACCAAAGCAACTCATAAAATAAAACATTTAATTGGGAGCTTGCTTATACTTTCAGAGGATGAGTCCATGATCATTGTGGTGAGAAGCAGACAAGTATAACACTGGAGCAGTAGCTGAGAGCTTTCCATCTTGATCCACAGGCAGACAGAGAAAGACACTGCAACTGGCTTGGGACTTTGACACTTCAAAGCCCATCCAGAATGACAAACTCCTCCCATAAGGCCACATCTACTGCAACAAGGCCATACCTCCTAATCCTTTCCAAATAGTTTCACCAACGTAGGTCCAAGTGTTCAAACATATGAGCCTAGGAGGCTTTTCTCATTCAAACCACCAAACATGCTCCCATTTCTTTCTTTTTTTTTTATTTAATTCATCTTTTTTTTCTTTATTAACTTGAGTCTTTCTTATTTACATTTCGATTGTTATTCTCTTTCCCAGTTTCCGGACCAACATCCCCTTACCCTCCCTCCCCTTCTGTATGGTTGTTCCCCTCCCCATCCTCCCCCCATTACCACCCTCCCCCCAACAATCACGTTCACTGGGGGTTCAGTCTTACATGCTCCCATTTCTTAATGACAATTTGACAACATAAAAGTATTAAAGAAACATGACCAGCAGATAATATCGCCTGATAGTTTTCAAAAGTAAAGTGGAAATTGGTCCTTATATGTCATGTATTACCGGAAGTGTCCCTAGATTCAAATCTACTAAAAATGTATTTAACAAGTGTATGTTTGTATTCCATTCAAGAATTACTCAGAAACCAGCCTCTTGAGGACTAATCTTCATGTTCCTCCTTTTCACTTTCATAAGAACCCATGCCTATCCATGAAAATATATTATTCATCACAGTGCACCAAAACTATTATTCCAAGCTCGGTGTTCTGGTACTTTTTGTAATCCCAGCTATTCAAGAGAGCAAGTCAAGAATTAAAAGATGATGCAGTAAAAATTAAAAGGAACATTTTCTATCAGTTCCCGCAAGCCGGATCAGCTCACTCCAGCTACTACTCTCTGTGTGGTCTCCTAGGCAGTAGTTACCACACCTGGCACACACACACACACACACACACACACACACACACACACACACACACACACACACGCCTGCTCTGTGGGCCCTCGAGTGTTCTCACTCCACTCAGACAACAGAACCAGATCCGCATGCTCCAACTGTCTCTCAACCATTTCTTTCATACACTGTCCTCTTTAGCCTGGTAAATCAAAGTTCCAGAAACTTGTAACTTAACAATTAGATTTACATGTTAAATTCCCAATCCACAATTCATCCACACAATAAATTCACTGCCATTTAATGAAGATATAAACTGCCCACCTAGACAAGATAAAATTGATCTAGATCATCTAAATCTGAACCATCCTCCTCCGTATATTCATCTTCATCTCTTTCCTTCCTCCTTTCTCCTCCCTCAACATTTTCCCCGCCTACCTTTCCTTCTCATCCAATGATAGGCTTCATCTTCTCCTGGGCCTGCCTTGCTGCATAATGACATCGTCCTACATGTACTTAAATGTGTATATGCATACAAGTATCATGGTGTATGTGTGGCAGTCAGGGGACATATTATAAGGCTCAGTTCTCTCCCACACCACATGAGTCTTGGGGATTGAACTCAGGTTGTCAGGCTTGTCAACAAAAGTTTTTAGCTGCTGAGCCATCTTACCTGCCCTAAAAATATTTTTAAAGCGTCCATTCTTTAGTTCTACAAACAACTTGAGAGAGGAGACAAAGATGTTCCCGCTCATTTGTTCTGAATGCTTTCTAAATGTGCTGAAATAAAACCACAGTACTATACTCTAAATATGTATCCGTAGTTAAAATAAATGTCAGTGAAGTGTTCAACCATGTATGAGACATTTATATCATTACCAATCAAGGATCTGGGTTCATGACAGAAAGGGGGAGTGAAAAATTATGAAAACGCAGAGGTCAGAGAGGACCAGACTGAAACAGTGTCTTCTTGTCATCATAAACTCAGATAAGCATGCTGTTGCCTGCATGAGATCAAGTCAATCAGCACTCTAACATGAGCATGGTGGGAGCATCCTCGTAAACTCCCACCTCTAAATGAGGAGCTATATTCACTTGATGTCTTCTGTTGTTAGGAATGTCAGTCTCATTTAAGGGTATACAGCCCCTGTAAGTTGGCCATGAGCCAATGAATGGCCCTACAACCCATGAGAGTATCAGTAGTACATTGGACTTGAAGAAAAAGGAGGAGGAGGAGGAAGAGGAGGGGAGGAGGAGGAGGAGAACAACAAGAACGAGAAGAAGAACAAAAAGAAGAAGAACAACAGGAAGGAGGAGAAAAAGGCATGAAGTCAGGATGCAATGGAGACGTAGGGGTGTATCTGGAAGGAGTTAAGAGGAAAGGGGATGAATACAATCAGTACAATATAAGAAATTCTCAAAGTATTGTTAAAAATATTGCTTGCTGGCTGAGACAGATGCAGATACTTGCACCCAACCATTGGACTGAATTGGGGACTCCTATGGTTGAGTTGGGGGAAGGATTGAAGAAACTGAAGTGGAGAGTGACCCCCCCATGGGAAGACCAGCAGTGTCAACTAACCCAGACCCCAGGGAGCTCCGGGAGACTAAGGCACCAAGCAGAAGCATAGATGAACAGGTCCTAGGCCTCTGGCACATAAATAGCAGAGATCTGCCTGGTCTGGCCTCAGTGGGACAAGATGCGCTTGAGATACTTGAGGCCCCAGGGAAGGGAGAAGCCTGGTGGTAGGGAGCACCCTCTCAGAGACAAGGAGGAGGAATGGGATGAGGAACTATGGGAGGGGGATCAAGAGGGGGGCAACAACTGAAATGTAAATAAATTAAATAATTTTAAAAATATTATTGCTTATCTTTACAAAGATGTTTGAAGTCAAATTAAACAAGAGAAGGATACTATATTATAAGAGAGCAAAAAACAATTGTAAACCTTAGTTTTATAACTTAGTTCTGTTCTTCATGAAAGACCCAACAGACGTTAAATAAATGCAACTGAAAATGCATATCACGGTGACAATAACATATTCTCCCAAGAGCTGCTTTAAAGGTAAGTGATAATAGGGGTTGGGAAGATGATTCGGTCTGTAAAATGGTTACCACCAAAGCATGGAAACCTGAGTTAGGATCTCTGGCAGCCATGTCAAAAGCCAGGCCGGGGGGCATATGAAGAGAATCATGATATTGGGGAGGCAGAGACAGCCTGATCCCAGGAACTTGCTGCTCATTCAGCCTAGCCTGACTGTTGAGCTCCAATTACAGCAAACACTCCAGAAAATAAGACAGAGACCCAATTGAGGAAGACATCCTGGCAGTGAGCTAACACTAAACACTAAGAGCGGTTGACAGTCATTAATGATCAGAAGTCATGGAAGAAGCACCCATTGCTGACATTTTCAAAAGATGTCTCAAACTGCAATGGAAGGGAAAAATTGGGAGAATGTGAAATGGTGGAATACTAAGATGGGAAGAAACAGCTCATAGCTGCTTAAATATTCTCTACCCAGAATGCTTAGCACAGTGTCTGACTCTTAACTGGTGCCTAATAAATGTGTCTAATTGATACATTGATAGAAAAGAGAATTAACACACCACGGGGAGGAAGATTCATAATTTCTATCATATTCATGACTCCTCCGCATCTCCACCTCATCTGCATCCTGTTTCATTAAAACGGGAGCCAATTTTGAAAGGGATGTATGGAGATAAAATGAGAAAAATGTAGTCACAAAGCGTAGTCACTTTATATTACTTGCATGTGACAGGACTGACATAGTCTTGTACGTTAATTGTGGTGTCTTCTTTTTCATATGTGCATATAATTTATGTTTCTAGGGACACAATTTGACTAACAATCTGTTCAAGTCCATGACATAAAGACTATAGCAGTATTATGACTCTTTTCTCTTACACTCAACCAATGCACACTCGCATATTTCTAGCTCAATCTGTGTGTATCAAACCTCATTTTAAAAAGAAATAACTGTAACACATTATGAAAAATGCATTGACGGTTAAGATGCTCTATCCCTTTTACAAGATCTCCCACCTAGGGCTTCAAAAGGTTTTTTTTTCTTTCATTTCACAGTTTAGATTGGTTGATGACTTAGGATTCTCCAGGCTGCTTCTCACAGCCAAGTACATGCACACAGTTCCTCTCTTTCTTGTCCAATCTATTATAATTCCAATGGACCTTCAAAGGCCTTTGTGTCTTCCCAGGGACTCAGTGCATCTAATTTCCTCCTGACCCCTCATTTCCTGGCATCCATGTTAGAACAGGTGTGAACAGATTCAGACAGGTCCATGGAGCCCATGGTTCATTGCTGGCACAGAATAAGGCTTATCTTCCTGCAGCAGATAACTCCAACGTTTTCCAGGATGCCAACTTCCAATTAGTGTCATCTTTTACTCCATGTCCTAGGGCAAAAGTTCAGCTTACAGAGAGTAGACATCTGAGAGAGGCACACTAATGCCAGAAACAGAAGCATGTCAGCTTCCTTCCCATCATCAAGGAAGGCTAGTCTGTCAGCCGAAGACACGGTCACTGCTGTTCAGCGCGAGGTCAGTCCCTTGTTCGTAAACAGGGATGCTAATTTACTTTCCAACAATGAAACCAAATGTGCCTCCAGATGTTGAGCTTGGAAGCAATTGTGATTGCCCACAGATAAGACTTAGAAATTGTCCTTGAGCGAAGAATGTCCATGTAAATGGACAAATCCTTTTGGGCTCAAAGCGGACTTTTAATAATGAAGACTTTGTAACAAATAAACTTGTATATAGCAAATGTCCTACAAATACTGGGCTGTATCTCACATAAAATATGAAAGCGAAAGGCGGAGACAATCTTCATAGCCTAGGCTAGCACATAAGTCAATGCCATCCATTAACACCGTTGATTGGTTCAATCCAATTACAAATATCTTAAAGACTGTTGCATCAAGTTAATCATTGTTATTTTGTTGTTCCTGGTTGTTATGGAATTCTAGATTGTTCGGTACTTTGCCTTAATGAATGTTACAAACAAGGTTACCTGTGTGTACCGAGAGCCTGCATAAAGGCCTCTCTAAAATACCAGTCTTAGGCACATAGAGACCATGACTTCAATAGTAAGCTTAAGCCAGGAACACAGCATCCCAGCATATACAACAGCACCGTGGGGTTTTGTTGCTGTTGTTGTGGTTAGTGTTGGTCTGCTGTTGTTGTTGTTATCATTGTCGTTGTTGTTGTCATTGTCGTTGTTGCCATTGTCATTGTCATTGTTGTTTTTCAGTGAGATTTCTGGCCAGAATTGTCTACTCTCTCTAGAGTAACTTTCTCTACTAATTTGCTACTAATGCTTTCAATCTTTCTCCTCTTTTCACATTCAAAGACAATATTTTATTTTGCCATTCCACGCATTATTATTGCCACTGAATCCAAAATGTTAACAATTAGAACATTCAGGAAAATTAATAGATAGTTTTAAAAATAGACGTGTGTTGAAAATTTTAAAATATACAGTTCTTTTGTAAACACATCAGTATCTTTTGCAAAGCTGATAAATATATATGGTAGTGTTTAAATAAACTCTGAGATAATCTAATTTCATGTTTTATTTTATACCAGGTATTTGACGCCTGACTTGCCAGCAATAAATCCTCATTTGGTGGTAAGCTCTGAGCTACTGATTTAAGGATTAGGTCTATATCTACCGATCCCCTTATGGAACAATATAGCTTGGTGTGAGTCTTTGCTCATTCTATCGTTCATATATAGTTTTAACTATATAATCCCACAGGCCACAGCTATGAATCAGAAATACACTTCTCCATTCTCCCCAATCTTTTCATGTTATAGCAAGGCCATGCCATCATCTTGATTTACTTTCCACAGTGCAAGAAGAAAAAAAGAATGGATACTAACGGCCTACTCTCACACAAAGTCTAATTCTACATACAGACTCATGCCAACTGTTACATTTTGGTGGTCTCCTCCTCCTTACATGCATCTAACATCTCTGAATATTATCTACAAGAGATGAGGCAAAGCAAGAGTCTTGTTTGTGTGGAGACCAAATGTACTCTGGGCTTTGGAACGAGATACACCTGATTGCATCTTCCTCCCTACTGAGCGTGCTGCTGCAATGAGATCTTAGATCCATCATTTAAATACTGCCTGCCTCTGAAGATTAGATAATATAAGGCAAATTAGGACATTAAGGAAAATATTTGGGATATATAATCCCTCAATATTAGATCTAGTCTAGTAGAAGTATTTCCTGCAGCCCGAATGTTACTAGTAATAATTTCTGAAAATTGCGACAGCAATTTCCTGCTTGCTTTCCCAGGACTTTGCTATCATTAGACTGTTTTACTTCTTTTTGTTCTGGACAGACTTTTGTGTGTTCCTAGCCAAATAGCAGATTGTGAGAAGGACTTCTTATGATTGAAGACAAGATACAAAAGCAAGCACAAGTCTTCCTGGCTCTGAGCATGGTGCTTTTGGAACCCAGGCATTCCATTGCAAAGAACAGTGGGACACGTGTCCCTGCCACATTTATATGACATAGCCACAAACAGCAAGTACCAAGTGCATGAATCAACAAGCCTTCAATAGCCGCAACTGCCACCTTTGAACTACCTGATCTAGCACTGACCCTAACCTCACACACTAAATCACCCAGGTTCAGTCCAGGAACATCTGGGAAGTGGGAAGGAATATGTAAGCAGGGAAGAAATAAAAACATTGCCCTGAATTACAGTCAATTACAGAATTGTTAAAATAACTGTCTCCTTCCTACCTTGTACACAATTGGGATAAAGATGAGCATGTTTGTAGATTCCTGTCTAACTTTCAGGTCTTTCAAAAATATAGATAGGTAGGTAGATAGATAGATAGATAAATAGATAGATAGATAGATAGATAGATAGATAGATAGATAGATAGATGATAGGCAGATAGGCAGACAGACAGACAGACAAATAGATGATAGACAGACAGGTAGACAAATAGACAGACAAACAGAGATAGATAGATAGATAGATAGATAGATAGATAGATAGATGATAGGCAGATAGGCAAACAGACAGACAGACAAATAGATGATAGACAGACAGGTAGACAAATAGACAAACAGAGATAGATAGATAGATAGATAGATAGATAGATAGATAGATAGATAGATAAATAGATGATAGATAGATAGATAGATAGATAGATAGATAGATAGATAGATAGATAGACAGACAAATAGATGATAGACAGACAAGTAGACAGATAGACAGATAGGCAGACAGATATAGATAGATAGACAGATAGACAGACAAATAGATAGAGGTAGGCAAGTAGACCTCCACTATTTGATTTAGGGGTGATTTGTTGTGCAATTGATAATTAGAATATGAGATATCAATGAATTAAGTGTAATGTTAAGGTTAGAGTTTAAAAAATCAAATTATGTTATGTGAGAAATTTGAAATATAAAGCTTAAATGTATCCTCAAAAACCTCCCAACTTTTTGTCTTTTGTAAAGTCTTTCTTGAAGTCATACAGGGTTATGGCTTGAAGGCAGCTCTGTTCAATGCTGCCCTTTTTACAGTATGAGTGTGAAGACCAGTCAAGTCTTCTGGGTCCGGGGTGCCAAGACTCTTTTCTGTTTATGTATTTATTCTTTCCTCCTTATAGGGAGTTTGGTCTGAACCTGTCCGATTTAGTGTCCAGGGTTAAAAGACCAAATGCAAACCAATGGGCCCAACTGAGCTAACAAGGATTTTTTTTGAAATGTGTAAAACTGGGAAATCCACAGATGTGACTCCAAGCAAGACAGAGGGCAAATATCTTGAGCATGAAGCTGCTGGGTTTTCTTCCCCTGTCACTTGTCTAAGTAGAAGTGCCTGGACATTCCATAACATAGATCAATGAATTTAGCTGAAGTCTGTGCTGGGCAGACAGAGTTCTACATAATCATTTTATCTTGTTAGGAGCTAATATACTATGATAGACTTCACACAGATAGCCCATCAATTAGAAAATGTCATATAACATAACTAATTTCAAATTATTAGTTATTGATGGGGCAATAAGAGTGTTGACATGGCTATCTGTCTTTTTTCATTGCTGCTAGCTATGCAAAATGTTTAAATTGGGCCACAAAAAAATCCACTTTCTGATGTTACAGCACTTTTCTAACTTCTTTGTAGATTATCATCAAATCAGAACTAAATGTTGATCATCAAAACTGCCCAAGCATTCCCACAAAATATATAAAATGCAGCACATAAACAAGAACAGAAAATATGGAAAACAATAAAGTGGAAATTGGAATAAGAAAGAAAAAAGATAAACTGTAAGAGAAACAAGAAATATTTAAGAAATAAGCTGCCTGTATATCATGATGGCGGCTGAATGTCTTCGATTGTAAAAGTTATTTTTCAAGTCAAGAGTAGGTTATAGGTTCTGCTAACAAGTTGACTGTTTTTCCTGGAGTTTTATCCAATGCCTCATCGCAGCTGGAAGATCTCTCTGTTCTCCCTTAGATGCTTGATAAGAAAGTCTAAATCAGAAGGCAGTGAAATACAACCTCAGGTTATAATTGTCTCATCAGTAAGTTTCACTGGATCAGGACCAGGTTCAGTGGCTTTGATAGACAGCCTTCTGGTGAAGTACCCTGCTGGGTAGCCCCTGTGACCACAAAGTTAAAAACATTTACTTTCTGGCCCTTAAATTTTTCGCAGACCCCTGACTTAAATAGTGCCATGTACGTCCAAATTTCTGATACCTTCTCTCACTGCTGAAATCTTTATTGGATGTTTGCTTTTCAAAGGTTTTTCCTCTTCCTGCTTAATAGGAAGGGGTAGAACAGGCTGGTTTTAAAGACACAATTGAGCAGCCCGCTGGCTTTAATCTTTTAAGGAAGCTGAGAACTTGTTTCGAAGAAACTTTTCTCAAAGACCCACTGTAGAATCTAGTTGTCTTTGGGGAAACAGTTAAGGTTTTCCCATATATTACTCTTGTTTAAATATATGCTGTATTTAAGATAAATTTGGGTGGACAAACAGTGGATAAACTCTGTGAACTTTACCATCTATAACCATTTACTACAAACAATGAAATGGCTTCTACTTAAGAAAACTCTGCCCTCACAACAAAGGCAGCTTTTGTTCAAATTTCTCCACAAACCCTTGATTCTCTTGTTCTTGGAAGAGAAAGTCGAGACCAACATGAAATGTCCCTTGTACGTTTTTTGCACTAGATTACTGAGGAGGAACTATTTCTGAAAATACTTCAGAAATAGAGAAATAAGAAGAAAGTGGGGGTGAGTGGGTGATGTACGTTATTGAAGAGAAGCAAACCAGCACATCTACTGCCCCTGCCTAGGCTCCTTTGAAGAACGAAGTTAAATGGTTGTCTGAGGAAAGAGAATTATTCTGTAGTTGAATAGAGTGTTGTTCTTGGCTAATGTGGGGCATCTGAAATTGCTCTTGAGGTGATAAAGTTCACCTGGGGGGAAAGCCAAGGAGAAGTAATAGCAATGTCAGTATTTGATGGTCACACAAGAAAGGAAAATGGCTTTAGAAGATGGATGAGGCCAGAAATAGAATAGGCAAAGTTGAACCTTGAGGGAGAAGCATGAGGAATATGACTTTTGTTTTGTTTTCTTTGGATTTATGGTGTTGTTTTAGATGCTTCTCGGAAATAAAAGCAGATTGGAATGGCATTTGAAAACATCTCCATACACACCTCAGTGTACTGACAACTTTCCATCACGAAGGAGCTGGGAGTTAATGGTTTGTTATAGCATGCAGGATGCGTGTATGTTCTCATAACACAGCAAGGTACTTGCCTGTGGATGTGAACTTCTACTGCATTTAACTCACCGGCTCTGTCAACCCTGGGTGGTTACATTCTCAGATGGTGGCTAGATCCAAGGAGTGATAGTCTTTCAGACGTGTTAGAATTTTGCACTTCCCTGTCAATTCCAAGAGACTATGTATAGACTTTGCCAAGATTCTCTTTGGCAGTGGTATCTCCCTTCTTGGCATGATGAAATCAAGCAGCAACTTCCATCAACACCGAAGTACACTAAACACCGCTCCTCTCAACAGTATCACCAGTTGGTATTGTTGTTTTAAATTTTATATTTTTAATCGTGTATGGAGGAGGGTCTGGATGAATCTGTGCACATGTGGGTAAAGACCAGAGATGATTGTTCCCCTGCTGCTAGAGTTCCAGGGACTTGTGAAGTGGGAGTGTTGGGAATCAAATGAGTACTTTCTGAAAGAGCAGTATGTACTCCTAACCTCTGAGCTCTGTTCTGGTGGCTTTAGAAAATACAAAAATAAATGGTTGCAGCCCAGAAAATTCGCCACTGTTCTGTTAACTTGAATAACTAATGACTTGATCACAGTAAAAGCTAAACAATGATTAGGCTTGTGCTCAAATGAGTTAAGATTGGAAAGAGCACATCAAATACAGACAGAGAAGGTGAGAAGGCTGTATTTATATACGAGAGAGAGAGAGAGAGAGAGAGAGAGAGAGAGAGAGAGAGAAACAATTAATGAAAAACAGGCCATGAAATTGAAAGAAAGCAAGGAGGATTATGTAGAAGGGTATGGTGGGAGAAAGGGGAGAGAGGAATAATGAGATTGTATCATAAATTTTTAAAAAATTAAAAAACAAACTGAATAAATAAGCTTCTTAAACCTGTGAGACCATGCTCTACACCCCCAGCTCCTTGAGAGACTAAGACAGGAGGATTATTTGAAGTCCTCAGTTCAATACCAGCTGAGGTAACAATAGCAGGACTACCTCATAAATCAGTAAATGTAAGTGACTTGGACATAGGCATTTCACAATATTGTGACCAAATTTCATTCATTAATCATTTTTAAATATCTCTCCACCTTTGGATCTCTTGATTCCATGTAAGAGTCTCACATCCCTTAATAGAAAAAGCAAACAAATGTACAAAACAGACAAGAAATTTGGACAGGCTTCAGCTAGGTGTCCAAGCTTCTAAGGACTTATTAAAATTCAGCTGGAAGTCGGGGCTTTTGAAAATCCTCCACTTCTTATAAATGTGATAACATTATTTCTGAGACAGTAGAAATCATCTGAGCACAGAGAAGAACCTGGGAGTATCCTGAAGTATAGCAAGACTTTTTCTTTTGTTTTTTCTTTTTATTGGATATTTTATTTATTTACATTTCAAATGTTATCCCCTTTCCGGTTTCCCCCTCTACCCCATATCCCAACTCCTCCCCCTGCTTCTGTGAGAGGCCCCCTCCCACCCACCCCTTCCAGGTCCCCTGCCCTGACATTCCCCTACACTGAGGCATAAAGCCTTGGCAGGACCAAGGGCCTCTCCTCCCATTGGTGTCCCACAATGCCATCCTCTGCTACATATGCAGCTGGAGCCATGGGTCCCTCCATGTACTCTTTGGTTGGTGGTTTAGTCCCTGGGAGCTTGGAGGAGGGGGTGTCTGGTTGGTGTTTTTCTTTTCTAATCTGGGAAGGCATTTATCTTTTCCTCCCCTAATGTGGAGTTTTTACATCAAGCAAGGATGAAAATGAAGAACTAGAACTTTATTTGCTGATTGCTGCCATAGATCATTGACAGAGACACATAACTATACAACATCCAGGTTTCCACTTTAGCCAGTAAGCTACTCTCCTCTGACTAAAATCTGGATGGCCACGTATACTTTTGGTCAATTATTATTCCCTCCTTTGGCTATGTGCACTTCGGGTCAGCTTTCAGCCCCTCCTTAGATTCCTTATGGAATCTGAAAAATTGATTTTTTTTTCATTTTCTTCCAGACATCAGGCATTCAACAGAAAGGAGTTTACTATAAATTAATATGATATAAGCCACAAAGACAGAGTTTTCGAGCCATGCTGGGTTTGACTCAAAGCATTCCCTCCCTTAGCCATCTCCTGAAAAAAATTCCAGAAGTCTTTGGAATATCACAATGGGCATTGGAAACCTGTCAATGCTGAATATAAATGCCATAGCTTAACTGAATAACGGGTAGAAAAGTGACGTTGTAGATGACACTGTCCAAAGCAGGTGTACTTATAGGTTTTAATACAGCTCAGAACTTCTGCCTGCTGAGCAATGGGCTGCCCCTAAAGTCATGTGACTAGCTTCCTTGTCCAGCAACTTGACTCAATTCTGAGGAAGGCAGGAAGGTATAAGAGCTGGAGTTGGAAGTATAGAGTATGAAGGAATTGTGGACTGAGACTTCATTCTAGTTTATGGCTTCTATATAAGTACCTCAGAGCTCGTTCACAGCCGTGGAAGAATATGCTTCTAGCTGAGGCTAACACACAGGCTCTGTATATTTGACATCCATCTTTATGTTTTACTCTTTTGCATATGAACATTTCCATATAAGAGCCACGTTAAAGCCAGGCACAATAGTCCATGCCTGTAATCCAGCTCTTGCAAGGCTGAGACAGAAGGATGGTAATGGCTGAAGCCAGCCTAAGCTACATAGAAAATCTCAAACCAACAAAGGCTAACATGAGACCCTATCTCAAAAAGAAGGAAGACTAAGAAATGGGAGGAAGAATTACCCCAAATCTTCCAAGTATCACCCTCCAGACCAACATCAGGACTTGGAAAAAAGAACTTCAAAACCCTTTTGGGACTGAAAGAACTGAAGGGGCTTGAGACCCCATATAAACAACAATGCCAAGTAACCAGAGCTTCCAGGGACTAAGCCACTACCCAAAGACTATACATGGACTGACCCTGGACTCTGACCTCATAGGTAGCAATGAATAGCATAGTAAGAGCACCAGTGGAAGGGGAAGCCCTGGGTCCTGCCAAGACTAAACCCCCAGTGACCGTGATTGTTGTGGGGAGGACAGTAATCGGGGGAGGATGGGGAGGGGAACACCCATATAGAATGGGAGGGGGAGGGGTTAGGGGATGTTGGCATGGAAACCGGGAAAGAGAATAACATTTGAAATGTAAATAAGAAATACCCAATTTAATAAAGATGGGGAAAAAAACCCTTTTGGTCACCATGCTCACACAAGCGTTAGGATTGGGTCCTTCTGTTTCGTCCACCAGAATATATGCTGCATTGTTTTGTTGTTATTGTTTCATGGTGTGTTCATTTTCCTCAGTCATATAAACCCATCAAACATAAAAATCATAGGAAGCTAGGGAGGGTCCCTTACCTTTAGCATTCAGTATTGTTACTGGGAAAAAAAATAGGTGCTCAATAAACCTTTGTTAAATGACATATTGGTGCATGAATATTTGCATATTTTAGTCATTATATTTTATAATCTTCAAATAAATTAAGTTCTTATACAAGCATGTTCATTTAAGTATCATGTGGCTAAATTAAACCAAGAAACCAAGACAAATGTGAAGGGCTTGTCAATCATCCCAGGAGCTGTGTGTTTTCATTGAAGTTGAAGCTCACTATTCACTGCTACTTGTCTCCCACAGGAAATTTGCTGACGCAGAGAAATTCTTTACTCTTTGACTGTAGATCACTATTCAGGCATCCGAACCATATCTCACATAAAAATGACAGTTTCATAGACAGTAGAATCATCAAAAAGTAAGGGTTGGAGTTATTCTTTTGCAAAAAAATTAATAAATAAGAGCTGATATCGTTAAGTCTCTTGTGTGTTTTTTTAAAAATTCTTTAACTGTAATTCGCAATAGAATAACCATTTTTCCTTTTGCCCAATGTCCAATAGACATATATCACATGTTTTCAAAGTCATCCTTATACTACCTTTTTTTTTTTTTTTTTTTTGGTCTTCCCTTTGCTTTTACGTTGTTTTATTTCACTAGGATTAAAGCAATTAAAATATACCATATAAATTCCATGGGCCACCACCAAGTTAAAAACTATACTTGTTTTTCAAATATTTTTATTTTACTTATTGTACATATGTGTGTGTTCCTGTATATATTGTGTATGGTGTCTGTATGCTTGTATGCATGTATGTATGGAAGAGAGTATGTGCATATGGAGGTCAGAGGCTAACACTGGGATATCCCTCTGAGTCATCCCCCATGTTACTTTTTAAGAGGATCTTTCTCTGTACCTGGAGCTCACTGTTTCTGCAAGGGTAGCCAGCCAGGGAGGCCCCAGGATGCACCTGTCCTTACTCCTTCACATGGGTTGTAGATGTGACGTGCTCTAGCACATCCAACTTTTCATGAGGGTACTGGGGAATTCAAATTCAGGTTCTCCTGCTTTTACACACTGAGTCATCTCCCCAGATCTTCAATATACTTTAAAAAGCATTGTAATAATGAATATATATATATACATATATATATATATATATATATATACCAAGAAACCACACATACACACATATATACACACACATACACACATTAGAGAGATTGTAATGTAATTAAATGGGGTTTGATTTTGGTTCCATTTGTTTTGAATTCAGGGTTGGTTTTCAAACTACCTTTTCAAAAACTTAACCCTTGTCCCCTTTATTCTTCAGAAGGAGAGAATAATAATACAGTTGTCTACTGATAAACTCTACAGTTAAATTTCAGAAAATCAGCCGTATAGCTTAACAGTTCTGTGACTTTGGACAAGTAAGTTGCTTTTTCCTGTCCCTGATATTGCTCTGCTGAGCTATAAACCAAGACTATATTCGTTGACCTCTTGTAAGATCAGAATGAGGAACAGGCCTTTAATGTGGCAAAGGCCTTTCTTTAATCCCTAAGTAGGAGACAGAGGCAGTGATGGGCAGTTTAAAGCCAACCTTGTCTGCATAGCAAATCCCAGGCCAGCAAGAGCTACAGAGTGAAACATTGTCTACAAAAATAAATATAAATAAAATATTGGAATGAAGATTTTTTTTAAAGAAGCATGAGAAGTATCTGCCCATTTATGACTGACTAATCATTGTATGTGTTTACCATCATCCTGGGCCACTGGGGAACACCGTCCTGTAATAATTTTAAGACATTCTCAGGTTTCTGTCGGTGCTATTTTTTCCCAATATGTGACAGCAAAATTCCTACCTAAGAAGGGATTACAGCCCTCAAGAAGAATTCCTGTTAACTCCAAACTAAGCCTCACCTGCTGAGACCTGGCAAATTCTCTCTTGAGATGAGTAGGATCTGGATCTCTTTTTTCCCATATCAACAATAGATTCACCCTCACTCCTCCCCTGGGAGAATATTTGTATTTTAATGGCCATGTGCTACTTAATCATTTGCCACAGCCAGCAGTGCAAATTCCATGTCTTTATTTGGCTGATCAAACCTGAAGCCCAGGGATTACTGTTATATTTCATTTGCAGAAAGATAGTTCTGGGGGAAAAAATAATAAAAGATGTTTTAAAGTTATATCTGCTTATGTTATTGTGAGATGTTGAAGATGTAATAACTAAGCAGAATTCAAAATGCCTCTTGCTAAATCAGAATAGAATTCACAGGAAAACAAACTATTATACAGGCATGTCCTATGCTTAAACACTCAGCACCTGACAGGAGCCTGATATAGCTGTCTCCTGAGAGGCTCTGCCAGAGCATGGCAAGCACAGAGGCAAATGCTCACAGCCAGCCATTGAACTGAGAATTGGAGGACTTAGAGAAAGGATTGAAGGAGCGTTAGGGGCTTGCAACCTCATAAGAACAACAATACCAACCAACCAGAGCTCCCAGGGACTAAACCACCACCCAAAGAGTACACATGGACAGACCCATGGCTCCAACTGCATATGTTGCAGAGGATGGTCTTTTTGGACACCAGAGGGAGGAGAAGACCTTAGTCTTGCCAAAGCTGGAGCCCCCAGTGTAGGGAAATGTCGGGGAGGGGGCAGGAAGGAGTGGGTGGTTGGGTGGGAGAACACCATCATAGAAGAAGGGGGAGAGGGGATGGGATAGGGGGTTTTGGACAGGAAACCGGGAAAGGAGATAACATTTGAAATGTAAGTTAAAAAATATCCAATAAAAAACAAAAACAAAACAAAATAAAACTCAGCACCCACTTCCACTTCAGCCCAGGTACTGAATATTCCTGACCTCCTCAGCTTCTTCATACCATTGGAGTTGCTTTGAAAGAGATAATACATTTATTCAAAACTGGAGAAGTAGAGAAAGAGAACAGTAAAAAGCAAGTCTAAAGAGACCATTACTGGGCCTGCACCCTTTAACTCAAAGCATAACTAATAATCCAGCAAACACACTCCCCAACTATATTTCCCAAGATTCCAAGTCATAGCCTCCTCTTGAAATTTGGTCCCTCCAAGACTTCGTTAGTTTAGTGAGCATCTTTCATAAAAAGACAGAGGATTGATGAGCTCTCGGATGAACACATTAGACAGAACTAATTAAATAAGACCCTCATCACCATAATATCAGGGTATGATCTGAAGACAAATTTGGAAATGCATTTGATATAATGGTCCTCAAACGGTTCTTTGTTAAAGTCCCCACAACACTGGAAGTCTTAAGTGGCCCTTTCTTTCCTATGTTCCCGAAGATGTGTGTGCAGTCCAGTGATGGAGTGGCGACAGGTTCACAAAGTTGACTCTCTGGAAGAATAATGAGGAGGGAATTTGCCAGTGGGGACTGATTGCATTTAAACCAAGAACTCTCCAAACCAAAACTAGGACAAAACTGGGTTCTATTAACACTCAGGATTTAAAGACTCCTTGTCTGTCTAGATCCCTTCCCTAGTTTCCTACTAAAGCATCTATCCACATTCTATTCCATTGGTATAACAAAGTGCTGCAAATTTAACAGCTTAAAACAGCAAAGGTGGAGCTGAGGAAATGGCTCAGTGGGTAATAGTGCTTGCTATGCGAAGAATGCTAGAGCATGAGTTCAAAGCCCTGTACTTACGTAGTACAGGTAGGAAATTGGGCAAGGCTATCCCTGTGCCTATAATCCCAGAAAAAAGAGGAGAAAGGAGAGAGAAGGCTCAAAGTTAACACATTCTTAAAGAATTACTAACTACAAAGCCAAGTATATTAATCAGTTGTACATAATCTGACAAACAAAATACAAATTATCTTTCCCTAATGGGGTCATGTCTCGATAAGCCCAGAGTGGGTTGAAAACATATGTGCCACTCGGTTTTGTATGACTGTGACCAAATGTCTGAGATAATACAAAAAGAGGGAAGACTTCTTTCATTTCTTGGTTTTAGGATATTTACTTTCTGCTTGCTTAATCCCATCCCTGGGATGAGGCTGAAGATTGTATCAGAGAGCATGTGGTGGAGAGAAATTGCTTACTTCATGGTACCTGGAAAGGAAAGGAAGATTTCACCTTCGTAATGGAAGCCAAGCCTATTAAACTCTGAATCAATAATGCATTAGTCATTCATAAGGTCAGGAGATCAGGAGCTCTCGTAATCCAATTACCTCTCAAAAGTCCCAATCTGTATATGTGCTTAATTGGGGACCAAGCCTTAAACACATGGGCTTCCAGGAGGATATGTAAGACCTCTAAAATCTATACCCTATAACAATTTTACATACCTACTCTATGGAACTCCAGGACTTGAAATATATTTACACACTAAAGAATACAGTTGTGTACCATAGAATATGATTATTCCCTCCATGGACATGTGGTTGACAGCCAAAAATAGCTAGAGAGTATCATAATGAATGTTGCTTTCCCAGCAAAGAGTCACTATTCAGAGTAGAGTTTCTACTAGATATATATTGTTTTTGCACCAAAGTTGAAAAATCATAAATCAAGCCAGCATAAGTCATGAACAGACCATAAATTCGTCTGTTCTCCAGTATGGAAAATATTTGCTATTCCCCCCACCTAACAGCCCTCAAACTAGCTTCAAAATCTCATTGTGATCCATTCTCCAGCCCAGACCCTTGTGGTGGGTAGAGCTCAGCTAAGTAAGATATGTTCTGTCCTCTTATTCAAGCTTGGAAACAGATGGCATTCTACCTCCAGCATCCCAAAAGGAATTGACCTGGTCACTAGTCACCTAAATCAAAGTCCCTTTCCCTGCAAAAGACTTCCATACCATTGTTGCCCAAAGAGAGTCAACTCACTGGCAACCCTATAAGGTGTTGTATGCCTCCTTGGTAGCTCCTTAACTCTAACAAGATATAAAATACTAGCCCTTTATCATCTGACAGACATTCTGGTAGGACCTCTGCTTGCCTTGGACTGTGCTAGGTCTCTTGGGACACATGTCTCAGAAAAGTTATAATTTGGCTCACAGAGGCTAGATGCTAAACAATAGCCAAGTTTTTACTTCCTTATACCCCCACCACATTACATGGAGAATGTGCAGAGTAAATTCAGGTTGATTGCTCGGCTTATTAAACAAATGGTAAGAACCCCAATTATAGACAGATCTGCATCCCAGTTCAGCTAGACCCTGACAGATTTCACACTGTCTAGCTGAAATCCTTACTTTTATTGATAATGACAATGAGGTACAAATAAACTGATACGGTAAATTAAATGACTACAGATAGAATTCAGTTTACATCTCCCTCTCCTGCCTCCTAACATGGACCTTTTAATTGGACCCAGATATGACATGGAAACTAAATCCCAGAGACAGCTCCATTTGACTCAAGTCTGAACTTGCTCAAATATCCAGGCCAGCTCAGCTGTGCCAAGTCTGACTGGTCCCTGGCCCTTACTGTGCCTCTTCTGGCTATCACTCCCTCTCTTTGCACTGTCATGCTGAAGCTGGTACCAATCATCTTCAGGGTTCCTGGGGAGCAATTCATTTCATTTTTTTTAAATAAAGGAAATGTTAATATCACAGATCTATGTCTAAAATGCCCCTGAGCATGTTTCTTCTCTGAATTTGTTCTCTTTTTCATTTTCAAATTTCCTTTGTTTTTCCTGAATTTCACAGTGACTTTGATGTCAGAAGCCTGAGACTTCTCCTTGCCTGGTCCTCACCTCCCACCCTGAGCTAATTCCACAGAGGTCCATCAATCCTTTCAAGTCTAAGGCCAATGCCTGTGCTCTGTCCACAGCAGCAGGAGGGGTTCCTAGCACAGAAGATAGATTTGTGTGATAGGAAAGTACAAGTGTACCTGCATATCAATGGGTCCATGAAATCCGAAGCCACTCGTCTTTATTCAATGAACACATCACAGTTCCCCAGGCCACCTCTATTAACACAGTCTCTGGAAACTAATTCTTATATCAAACTGCAAACAGTGAATAGAACTCAGTATGATATTCAAGACGGGGACTGTGGCCCTGAACTGTAGTTCGATTGCTTCCAATTAATAAGAAAGGTACTTCAATGAGGGGAAAAGCTCCCAGTCAGAGCAAAAGAAATTCCTCTTCCCACCTTCTGTTTTCATAAACATTATAGTTGATTCTGGGTAATAAAAATACGAAGCTAAAACAATGGCAAACATTTGGCAGGCAACCGGATGTGATTTACTCGTGAGAAATAAAAGAGCATCGTATGTTTAACAAAACTGCCATTCTGTGTTGTTTTTTTATTTTTCCTTTTGCACCTTAATGTTTATCTCTCTCCCACCCTGTTCACAAGGCAAGGGAGAACAGGAGAATAAAAGAGAGAGATGCAAATTTGGACGAACACAAACCGGCATGATTGCCTCTTGAATAATAAACCTCCACTTGTAAATTACCTACCTTTCCAGAAAATTCAACTCACTTTAAAGTGCCTAATGGATGTGAAGGGCTCTGAACCTAACACAGTGAAAAGCAACGAAGTCAAAACATCTTTGAAAACAAACAAGAGAGAGAAAGACAGTCATCCCACCCTCGCCCTCTGTCTGTGGAAAAGCAGCAATCCCAGCCCCGGGGAGGGGTCCATAATTTTGATTTGAAAACCTCTCAGGGCGGTCCTTTGTATTTTCCCTTCCTTTCTTCGAGGATCACAGCAGCAATTTTCTTTTATCGTCAGCTATTTATAGTTTTCTTTTCTCAAGAATTCTTGGCCAGAAAGAAGCTGTGCAGAAAGTGTTCCGACAGCCACATCATTTTGTAGCATTCTTCAAAACTATTAAGTACAATCAAGTAGGAGGGGGACCAAAACAGTCCCCCCTCCCAAGTTCTTCATTATCTTTTCCACTTGGTTTGCTCTCCTTGAAGCAGTGGAAGCCAAATAAATAGTCTCCTCCTGGTCCCAGGGTGGAAAGATGTGGAGAAAAGAGTCACTTAAATGACCTCCTTTCTATACAGAGATGAAAATATACTGGAGGAAGAAGAGGCTTGCTATAATAGCTTAACGATTAGCACACATCTCTGTTCTGTTTCTCCTGTCTGAGATCTAGGAGCTACGACATATGCTAGAGAGATTGGAGTGACTTTGACTTGACTCAAAGCCAAGACTTTGAGATTTGTCAGCGGCCAGCAGCCCCCAACAGCCCTTTCTTTTGCGCTCCTCGTAGAGTTGTTAAAAGCATGATTTGTAGGCAAACGCACATTTGTCCAAGTTCTGCCTCTACTTCCTGCTAATCTCTTGACCCTGGGGAAAATGCTTCTCTTGGTCTCAGTTTCCCATTCATCAAATAGGGGTGACTGAGCACTTAGAGAGAAAACACGTGGTGACCACTTCCTGGGTACATAAAAAGGTGCATGCCACAGGCTATCGTGAGCTCTGACCATGTTTGCACGCTCCAAAGCACCTCAAGCCAAAAAGAAAGGAAGCCATTGAAGATGGTTTCCATCTCTCTAACTCTGAGTTTCCTTACATCTCCAGCAACTTGAGACTGGCTGCTTCGTATGAGGGGAAGTGGTGTAACACATCACCAAGACAAGAGGGAAGGAAATGCAAGCACACATCCCAGAAGCAAAGAGGGGTACAGTGTGCTCCAACACCAATTCCCCGGGAACTAGGGAAGTCTTGTACATGAATGGGACTTTGGGAAAATCTCAGCCCGAACCTTGTAGTTTGAATAACCTTGTGACCCGGACAAGTCATTTATTCTCTGTGTAACTAAAAAGTGCAATCTATAAAGGTAAATATCCCAACTTCCTCGTCTATTCTATATCCCCAGTGCACAAGACATTTAGAGGAACATGGCTGAATACATCTCTGTGAAAATTTTTACAAAAGCAAGAAGCATAACCTGTTTGCCCTCCGTTGGTCATGCTGTATGGAATTGAGTTTCTTTCAGTGACTGCTATGAGGGTCCCTGGATTCAAGTTCAATTCTAGATTCTAAATTCTGATTTGCCATTTACTAACTATGGTTTCTTAACGATTTGCCTAAAGTATTTCTCCTTGGATATTTGGCCCAAAGTTGTCCATAAGGAGTAAATATCCCCAACCCTTTTCCCCTAAAATTCAATCCAAGTCTCATCCTGTGCCTAATTCTGTCTCAAGTTTCTTGCAAGAAGGGTCATGGCTCTTCCCAGAGTCTCGAGTACACATCTGGATCTGTATGTAGACAATTGCTGAGGAAGCTAAGTGTTAAATCAGGATGCACTGACTCAGGGTGACCCAGTTCCCTTCATTCTGTGCACCTGCCAGCCTCCGCTCCTCCCAGCCATCAGAATCCCTTTTCCCTGAAGTCTTGGCACTGGGTCTGCAGGCTTACAGCCCTGGTACCAGAGGTGCTGGCTAGCCATAAATCTTTTTCTTAAAGCAAGGTCTCATCCAGCAGTGTTCCCCTTGGTTTATGCCCTTGAGTTTCTCTCTACAACTTCAACTCTCTACAGATACTCGAATCAAGCTGCCTGCTAAATTTTTCCCTCTACCAGGCCATTGCTTATAGCATTTTTGTGACATGGTTCTCTAGGAAGAGCATTATGCAAACTAATGTTCCATTCCTACTCTACTCTAACTCTCTAACCTCGGGACATTCCTCTCAAAGTTTAGAAATACGAAAGTCAAAGGAGATCACAGCAAGCCCAGCGCACATCATCTGTCTCCGTTGCAGAGGCTATGATCAAAAGACCTGGCAGCACCCAGCCTCTGTTCCAAATGAGTGGATGCTTCGAGCCCAGTGGATGCCTGCAAAGGACAGCAAAGCTTAGGAGATGGTTATCTCAGGTAAATCATCGGCACCAAAGGTGGCAAGACATCAATACTATCAACCCTACCAGCAGCAAGTACATAGCCCAGGGACGTGGGGTCAAATGTGTGGCATTTGTAAACCGCGCAAACAGAAGCATGTCCATGTCACGATCTATCTGGTAGGGGGAAGAAAAACAAATCGAAAAAACAGGCAGTGTGTACTTTGGTTATCCTAATTTATTTTCCAAAACATATGCATGGAAGCAGCATTTAGAGCAGTGGTTCTCAACCTGTGAGTCACAACCCTTTGGGGCGTCAAATAACCCTTTCACAGGGGTCACATATCGAATATTCTGCACGTCGGATGTTTACATTACAGTTCCTAACAGCACAATTACAGTTCTAAAGTAGCAAGAAAATAATTTTGTGGTTGGGGGTCACCACAACATGAGGAACTGTTTTAAGGGGTCGCAGCACGGGGAAGGTTGAGAACCACTGATTCGCAGGATGACAGCAGAGATTTCTCTCCTTTTTCCTAATACAAAACCAAGTGAGCAGGAAATCGAGAGTAGCAAGAGGATATTGCCTGCTGATGCGGGTACAGGAGGGGACATGAGGGGTTGGGCCATTTCCATCCACTTCGAAAGTGTCTGAAGCTGGGAGAACAACAACAGTGGCAATGAAAGCAACCTACTCAAGCACTTTAAGAAAGCTGGAGGACGAAGTGCGAACTGTTCCAAGCAGCAAAGACCCCTCCACCTCTAACTTGCTTTCACTTTAAACTGCTTGAAAGTTGGGATTTTTTTTTCATCAGTAACTAAGAACATGTCTGCATCATTAACCAAGTTTTCATTTCTTTTTCTATAAACCTAATAGTAATAGTACTGTCCTCCCAACACCTTGTGGAGAGTAAACCAAACCTCCCTCCCCCAAAACACTTGTAAGCTACATTTACACATTTACACGCACAGCCTCCAACTCCACTTTCCACTTACCCAATGGCTCTCTCTAAATAACCCACTGTTTACTTTGCTCCATGTACAGACAGAGCACCGTCTCCAGACAAATTGAGTAATATGAGCACTGGCAAAGTAGATACAAAATGCCCGATACCTGTATGCCACTGCCAACTAATTCTCTCTCTCCTCCAGGTCTGCTAAGAAGAGGCAGAAGGCACACGTAATTAGGATAGTCCTGTACTCTTAGTACGTGAGTTCAAGGCCAGCTAAGACAAAAAAAAATACAAAAAGAGGAACTAGAGAGACAGCTTGGCAGTCAAAAATGATTCTAGTTTTGCAGAGGACCCCGCTTTGGTTCACAGAGCCTAAATGATGCCTCATAGCTGTCTGTAACTTCAGACTCAGGGGATCTGGCATTTTTTTTCTGGCCTCTGCAGACACTACTTTCTACATGTGGTGGATACACGTCCATGTATGCAAACACTCATATATACGAAATTATTTTCTTAATATTTTAGTACAAAGCATCGAGTATAATGATCTATTCATATCATAACAAAGCCCATTATTTTATCCGCTATGTTTTTAGAAATTGAATATCAATAAGAGGATAAGTAGAGGTGATGCAGGAGAGTTAAAATGCACATAATTATGACTGTCTAGTTACACACATTTTCTATAGAATTTGAGAGTTCTTTTACAAGGCAGCGATGAAACCACACAGGATCCTCTGCATTTACCCCCCAACTCTCGTTCCCCACATGAGCTGAGAGAATTCTTTGTTTTCAAATCTCAGGCGATGTCACTGCTCCTGTTCTGACGCAAATCTTGCCCTGCTGTCTGGGTCTTTCATTGTTCTCTTATCTTCAGAGTTCCCTGTGCTGGGAGCATTCAGAGTTCACAACCCTTTGCCAAGAATACAATGACTATATGCAACTGCTCAAAAGCCAGACTTTGCATGTCATTATTTTTACCCAACAATGGATAAAATATGTGTAGGGTTGGTTTTTTTTTTAATCTATTACCCATCCCCCACTGGAGAGAGAAACTGTGTCTCCTCTGCCCTGTGCCCCTGCTACCTAATCAATGTCCTAATTCACAACTCACACCTCGGGTCTCTACAGTTTAACTCCTTCATTCCCATTTGCCCAGGTGACATCTCTCAAGTACTTTAATGAAAGGCTTTGCTTCTAGAGCTGCACAAGCTTGTGGCGTGAGTCATAACTGTGCACGTACACACACACACACACACAGAGAGAGAGAGAGAGAGAGAGAGAGAGAGAGAGAGAGGAGTAGAATTCTTTGTGTGACTCATTTTGCTTCAAAAGCAATATGGAGAATAAAAACAAAAGTAATGATAACGTTTTCTAATCCCAATGCCCTTAAGCACAGGCACCAGATAGCGCAATGTGATCCATTGCTTAAGCCACCCACAGACCTCCCATCCTCATCCTCAGGGCCCTGCTTAGCCTCTGGTGGTTACTCACTGCAGAGTACAGTTGAGAGAAATGCTCTTATTCTTAGGGTGGTTCCTTCCCTCCTTATACACAGCTTCTCTCCTCCATAGTGAGAAACGATGGACCAGCCCCTGCACTAGGTCATTCCATGTTGTTTCCGGTGGTCTGAAAGGTCCCTCCTTTATCTACATGTCCAAAAAGGAACAGAGTCTGAAATTACAGAAGCCCTGGTGTTCACCACACTAGGCATTCTGGATACAAAAGAAGCTATAAATGTGTGGCTTACTCGGCCTCTTTCCTTTATCTTGAGGGCCAGATATAACCCTGGTAAATTTAAGTTCTGAAGTACAGGCAAGAAAATTAGATGTTCCGTGGAAAGACATTCAAGTGAATGAAAGGCTGGAGTTGGATGGATCTCAAGACCAAAATGTCAGGACTGATTCTGGCAATCATTTTCTGAGCTAATTGGGTGAATCTCTCACAGCTTCAATTTTGATTATTACTACTGAAAATAGAGACAAATAAATAAATGACCAAACTTTTCATCTCCCATTTCAAGGATATTGTAAAAAAAAAAAATTAATGAGATAGAAACTTTTAATTCAACCAGTGCCTCCTAAGAGTGAATGACTGGTGCACTGTCATAGTTAGTGTTACCACCACCACCACCACCACCACCACCACCACCACCACCATCCTCATCATCATCCCTCTGACTCCATTTAGCACCTTAACTTTTTTGTGTGTTGTACTACTGCCACCTACCGGCAGATCGAGTGAATAGGACTCAGGCTTAAACATTAGGGTTTACATTTGCTTAGATGGGTATTCACTTGGACTGAAGTCAGAAAAAATGTGCATGCTTTTAAAAAAAGAATCAAACAGAAATGATCACACTTGTTATATTTGGCAAGGAGGATTCAGCCCCAACCTTGAATAAATGGGGCAGAAATGAGCCCAAGGTCTAGATTAAGAGAAACTCAACCAGGTGGTCTCATCCATTTTTTATTAGTCCAAATATGTTTCGCATGTAACAAGCCATGCCCCTATTAACTTCCAGGCATAAAATGGAAACATTTAGGGCAAGCTGTGGACTGACTGTCAGAATTGGAGAAAGTGTGACATTTTGAAATACCTGAGACAGAAAATTGGCTCTGCCGTCAGCAGCAACTGGTCAGTGGAATTGGACAGAGGGCCTGGCTGGTCATCTTTCTGAGTTCTAAACTCTGCGGTCACTACCAGAGGATCTACAGCATTTCCTCTCCAACTTGACAAAAAGACAAAATGTTCTTCTTCTTCTTTCAGATCATCATCAGAACCTTCTAGTTAGGCATTCCATGGGGCAATAGAAACCAGCCATTGGTATGTTCCGTGGCCATGCTGAATTTCCTCTGGCAGTGTGCCAAAATTCTTATAGCAATCAGGAAGGCTGATTGACCTACATCCAGGAAATAAAGTGATGGTTTCATTTAAGGCCCATAAGTGAAACCTGCCCATTTCAATAGGAATGTCTGTCTACAGAAAGTCAATGGAGCACCAACTGCAAGAACAATGGGACAGAAATGTTTTGTCAAGACCGCTGAACTCAGGTTTCCCTTCAAAAGCCAGGAAATCACAAGGCAGCCCACTGAAATACTCCTTTGTCACAGTGTAACTTGGGACTTGATAATGATGGCGGGAGATCTTGGAGTGTCTGGATTTATGTGCCTTTGGAGTAAGAACTTGATATGTTTTAATATACATTAAGCTATAAATAAATTTTTGATATGATGAAAGGTCTTAGAAAAATGAGAACGTGTACATAAGGAAAACTATAAGGCAGAATATAAACTGGAAACATCTATTTGGAAGGCTGTTACACTCACCACTATACCACCAACACCACCCAGAGCAATCTATCGGAATTCATAACTTTCAATTCCCAAGCTCCGTCATTGACCCAAAAGGGGCAGCTTCAAATTTTACCCACATTCAGGTGTTATCCTGTGCAACCATTCAGTCCGTAGCTATTAGCTGGAATCCACACCACTCCCCCACTGGCTCTTAGGTTGCATGCTTGGCCCACAGCTTGTGGAGCCTTTCTGAAAACTGTGTACACTGTAGCAGATGGCGCCTGAACAGTAGAAGGAAGTCAGTATGAGTGAGCTTGTGAAGGTGGTGTCTGCTTCCCACCTACTCTGTCCACTTCCCATTGCTGTAATGTAAAAGCAAATGTCACGTACTCCTGCCAGCATGGATCAAGGTGTTTCCAACTTCCGTGCCTGCACAATCATGATGCACTGAGACCTGAAATTGTGAACCAAAGTAAATAAACCCTCCCTTCTTTTCCCCATGAGTGTATTTATTTCTTTACTTTACATGCCAGTCACTCCTCCCCTCCCAGCTCCGCCCTCACAAATCCCTCCTCCCATTACTCCTGCTTCTTCCCCCTCTTGAGCACCCCCTAGCCCTGGGACATCAAGTTTCAGTAGGACTAAGTGCATCCTCTCCAATTGGAGAGGCAGTCCCGCTAGGAGAAGGGGTCCAGTGGCAGACAACAGAGTCAGAAACAGTCCCCACTCCAACAGTTAGAGCACCCACATGAAAACCAAGTTGAACATGTGCTACAAACATGTAGGTCCAGCCCCTGCATGCCCTTTGGTTGGTTGTTCAGTCCCTCTGAGCCCCTACAGGCCCAGGTTAGTTGACTCTGTAGGTTTTCTTCCAGTGTCCTTGGCCCTTCCAGCTCACTCAATCCTATCCCGCACTCTTCCGCAAGACTCCTCGAGCTCCGCCTGCTGTTTGGCTGTGGTTCTCTGCATCTGTTTCCATCCAATGCTGAATGAAGCCTCTTGGGAGACAGTTAAACTCCTCCTTTTTAAGGTGTTCTGTCTGGTTTTCCATCACAGCTATGCCCAGGCCTTCCAGATTGGTGAGTTTAGAAGGACATTGCTTTCCAGCCGACTGTGGTTAGGTTATCCCAAGTTTAGGCTGAAAACAAAGTAGTGCATATGGTGTAAATTAACTACACCTCAAATAAAAACCTGGAAAGGATCTACTGTTAATGTAAGGATAAGAATAGAAACAAGAATTATAATCGTGGCAAAATTATCAATAAGAATAAACATGAGGGTGAGTCTTTAAAGAGCCATGAAGCAGACATTTAATTCATGCTACTTGTATTGTGGTAAGAAGTTTTATTCCAACTATCATACCCTGTTTATTGTTGAGCTACTTTGTGTTTCTCTGTCTGTACCCTAACGTATTTAAAGTATTGTTGAAAACTTCTAGAAGTTTTGTTCATACCGAAAATCACAAAGGAGTTTTAAGAGGCTTGTTGGAGTCTGCAATGTCCAGGCACTTGGAGAAATTCATTTTATTAAATGCATAAGCTTTTTAGCATGATCAACTAATGAGCAAACACTTAGAATGATGGTTATTATTTGTGTCTTGAAGTCACCAATGGGTTCATAACATCAATAATTTAGTTATTAAGCAAACATTGGGTAGTTAATTTGAAAAGCTTTCCTACATAGCTAGCCTTAAGGTTCTAGGAACCCTTTGATAGTTATGCATTAGCCCTTCTATAAGAAGGTTTTGTAAGCACTTAGCAGCCTCTCTCAGTAGGAATAGCGGACCCTACTTGGCCCAGATAGGTGAGGATGCTGTCCTCATTTCTAGTCTCCAACTACAGGAAGACTCTGCTCTCTATTTCTGTCTTGGGTCTCATTTTTATTTCTACAATACTTCCATAGTTAGTCCTGTGTTTCTAACTGTATCTGCTTCACTTTCCCTATCCTTAACAAACTGTCAATGATTCCCATTATGTTGACTTCCCTGTAAAGATCCGACAATCCCTGTCTTCACTGATGCTGTGGCATGAATGGGGGTTTACGGTACCAGCATGTTCTTTGATTGCCTAATCCACATTCAAGCCATTTTAAGAAGAACAAACATAAAATTCAGGGCTCATGCACCCTACACAGGTAACAGTATGGCTAGGCTGACCAATCCATTCAATCAAGTGTTACTGGATTGGATACGCCCGTCTCTCTTTAAATATAAGTTTTTATTTCCTATTGCCTTAAACACTCTTCCTCTATACTGTAGCAAATGTGACTGCCTAGACATTCTAACAGCTTCCTGACTTGGAGGCAAAGGTGTTTCTCCTAGCTCAGGATTTTCACAGAACTCCCATGAAAGATCTAGAACATGCGAGAGGGTGTTCATGTCCACTCTGTGGCTGGAGATGGTAGAGAACTCCCCTTGACTCGCTTTGGTTCCCATCAACTTCAATAGCTACATAGTTGGAGTAGGAGGTTCCAAAAGCAGAAGAAGGTTATGTGTGATCAATAGGGGAGATTGGCATAATTTAAATTTCTCCATAAACGACCCAACTTATGTTGAAATTCTTATTATAAAATGAGGAATTAACCCGTAAAACAATGCCAAAGATCCCGAAACTATTATTATCTGAAACCTGCTCTAGTTCCATTCTTTTTTTTTAAGATTTACTTATTTATTTTTTTTATGTATACCAGTACACTGTAGCTGTCTTCAGACACACCAGATCCCATTACAGATGGTCATGAGCCACCATGTGGTTGCTGGGGATTTGAACTCAGGTCCTCTGGAAGAGCAGTCAGAGGTCTTAACCGCTGAGCCATCTCTCCAGCCCTCTAGTTTCATTCTTACAACTGTGAGAAAACACCCCTGACAAAAAGCTACTTAGAGAAGAAAGGAATTTCTTTGGCTTACAACTTCAGGTGCTGTAGTCTGTCACATCAAGGAGGTGACAGCTGCAGAAGCTTCCCGTAGCTGGTGCCATCCACGGGCAAGAACAGAGCACATACATTCTCACTTGCTTGCTGACTTGGATTCAATGCCAATTGAATCATTCTTGTACACTTCAAGACCCGCTGACTAGAGAATGGTGGCACCCTCGCTGGGCTGGGTCTTCCCGTTTCAATTTTTAAAAAAAATGTCTCCAGACATGCCAACAAGCCAAAGCAATGTAGACAATCCCCATCGAGACTCTTTTCAAGTGACTCCAGATTGTCACGTTGAAAATTACAGAGAGCTTCACACTGTGCACCTTATTAAATCCCAGATATATAAGTGCTCAGCCTCTGCATTTCATCTAAGACCAGTCTTGCGGAAAGTTAATAATAGTTCAGTAGTATAATTCTGAGTGAAGTTCATCATAAAGCAATATAGATTTTTTTAATTGTTGTATTTGAGGGGATTATAATATAATTGTATTTTCTCCTTATATTTCCCCCTTCTAAACCCACCCATATACCTCTTTTACATTAATGGTCTATTTTTCATCAATTACTGCTATACACTGTGTGATTTGAATAAGAATGGCTGCTATAGGCTCATATGTTTGAATGCTTAGTCACTAGTGAGTGGAACTGTTGGAGGAAATTTAGAAGGATAGGGAGGCGTGGTCTTGCTAGAGAAATGTGTCACTGGGGATGGGCTGTGAGGTTTCAAAAGCGCACACCTCAATCGGGTGTCTTTTACTCTGCTTGCTGCCTATGGATCAGAATGTAAAGCTACCGCTCTAGTGCCATGCACCTCTGCTTCCTGCCGTAATAATGATGGACTAACCCTCTAATACCGAAAGCAAGCCCAATTAAATGCCTTCTTCATAAGAGTTGCCTTGGTTACAGTGTTTCTTCACATCAATAGACCGGGACCTAAAACACACACACACACACACACACACACACATATATATATATATGACAATAGGACACATGTGTGTGTGTACATAGATGTATATACACATATATTCCTAAATGGAAAAATATACTTGCTCTATATAATGTTACTTGTAAGTATGTTTCTCAAAGCTGACCATTGGTATAGGATAACTAATTGGTGCGCGCTCCTCACTGGGGCAGACTTTCTCCTGCTCTCAGCATTCTTTAGGTGCCTGCACTTCCTTATGGAAGGTTGAAGCCCCGTGGACCTTCTCACATCCATGTTAACATGTCTCCTACTCTTGTTCTTGTTCAGCTCATGTTCAGACAGTCACGTCGATGAGACTCTTTGGCTTTAACTCCTGACTTTCCTAGGAGACTCGATCTCACAGCAAATCCACTGCTCCTCTGGCTCTTGTGATCTCCGGGGTCCCTCTTCCACAATGATCCCTGGGCCTTAGGTGAGGGAGCTGTGCTACAGACATATCCGTTTAGGCTGGGGCCCATTCTGATTGGCTGTGCTTTGTTTCTGTAACGGTCTCCATCTTTTGCAAAGAGATTATTCTTCGATGCAAGCTGAGGCAATATTGTTTTGAAAAGAATGCTTTCTGTGTATACATGACAAATTTCTATTTCTATTTCTATTTCTATTTCTGTGCTACAATTTAAAGAGCTAAAGTCATATGTGTCTGAGAAACTAAGAGGTTGGAGTATGTATTTTGAGCTTCTGGCACTGCCAACACCTAAAGTTGACTGGCAGCAAATCAGATTTTGCCCTTTAGCCGCATCTTTTTCTCCTAGACCATAATAAAACCTAGATTTACATTTAAGTGTGATCATGCAAAGATAAAACTTTAGTGACATTAAGTCTTAATTCAGACTCTTTCATGAATAGAGACTGAGAGAGAGACAGAAACCGAATTAAAAAAAAAAACAAAAACAAAAACAAAAAAAAACAAAAACAAAAACAAAAACCTAGTCACAGAGCAGCGCCTTGGAGGTCCAGTGGATCTGGGTCTTGCTTCAACAGTGTTTGGACGGAACAAAGCCGGGGACTCCCACTTTAGTTAGCTTCCAGCCGCCTTACAAGTCTCTCCAGTCACAGCCTCCAGGACCATCTCCTTGCTGCCTTTAGTTCCTAAGCAGCACTGTCTTCGCTGTTAGCCCCATACTCCGGATCAGCGATGACCTCAGATTCGTGAGAATTATTCCACCGAAGGGGAAACAGCCATGAGCCGCCTGGGTCAACTTAGACCTGTGGTCCTCCTACACCTACCTCTCTCTGCGCTTCTTTTTTGATCGGGATGATGAGGCTTTGGAGGGCATAGGCCACTTCTGCGAACTGGCCGAGGAGAAGCACGAGGGCTGCAGAATGATCACGGTGAATGTACACTCTTCCAGGATGAGCAGAAGCTGTCTCGAGATGAACGAGGTAAAACTCAGGAGGCCATGGAAGCTGCCTTGGCTCTGGAGAAGAACCTGAACCAGGCTCTCTTGGATCTGTATGCCCTGGGTTCTGCCTGCACAGACCCTCACTCTGTGACTTCTTAGAAAGCTACTTCCTGGATAAGGAGGTGAAGCTCATGAAGAAGATGGGCAACCTGACCAACCTCCCTAGGCTGGCAGGGCGACAACCAGCACAGACTGCCGTGCCCCAGGTATCTCTGGGCGAGTATCTCTTGGAGTGCCTCACTCTTAAGCTCAACTCAGAGGCCTCTGTGCCTTCCAAGGGGCTCCCTCCTCGGCTCTGCACCAGCCGCCTCAGGACCTCCGCCTGAATGAACCTCTCAAGCCACTAGGCAGCTTTGTAACCGCCCTGGAGCCTCTACCAAGTCTTGGACCAAGTGAAAATAAAGCTTTTTGAAACAGAAAAAGAAAAAAAATCTAGCTACATATTAAAACTTTTAAGCATGTGATGACAAGCCACAGAAACACCAAATAAATGACTATATAGCATGGCTAACCATCTGATAGGAGGTAATTGAATGTTTCATAGACATTTTTACCCAGGAGTGATAGAAGTCTTAGTAAAACTAAAATTAAAACTTTGTTCTCTTTATGGGACAAGGACGTGCCTGGTCCCATCAGTAGATGAGAAGTTTTGCCTCTTGCTGAATTATTATTTTTTTTAATGGTAGAAGTAGATTCTCACTGAGCCAATATTTTTCCCAACCTGTGATTTCTTCAGTTGTCACACATTTTTTTTCCTTTCTTTTCCTGTTTCTCACGAGAATTACTTGGTTTATTTTTTTGTATAAAATACTTCACTTTATATAATAAAACAATTTCCTTATTATCTGTATGTGTTTTATATTTTTTATTTTAAGTATTTTAAGTCCATTTTAATTTTTAAGTGTATGAGTGCATACTGCATGTATGTCTGCACACCGAATGTGTGCCTGATGCCACCAGAGGCCGAAGAGGTTGTTAAATCAGCTGGAGCAAGAGCTACAGACGGTTGTGAGCTACCATATGGAGGTTGCGAATCAAACTCAGGTCCTCTGGGAGAGTTAGTACGTGCTCTGGAGATGATCCACCTCTCTGATCCCCAAATTTACATATTAAATAACAGAATTATTTGATAATGTTTTAAACAAAAGAAAAATCCTTTCCCACTGCTTGGAACCCAGAGCCTTGCGCTCGCTAGGCAAGCGCTCTACCGCTGAGCTAAATCCCCAACCCTGAAGCAGTGTTTTAAGACAACTTTTTTTCTTTCTTTTCTCCTTCTTTTATTGAAAATAGATTTGGAGGTGGCAGTCCTTTTAGCTCCACAGAGACAGCCTGCCAGGAGAAGTGAGAATCGGAGAGGGACGGGGCTACTCTGTACCTCTCGGAGGAAAAGCGACTGAACCTGAGCAAAGGAGCGCCTAAGACGTGGAGAGACAAAACGTCTTCGTATGAATTCTTTGTGCAAACCTGCTGGGACGAGCACAAGAAGAAGTACACGGATGCTTCTGTCATCGCCTCAGAGTTCAGTAGGAAGTGCTCAGAGAGGCAGAAAACCAAGTCTGCTAAAGAAAGGGGGGAAATTGAAGACATGGCATGGGCTGGTGTGAAAACCTACATCTCCCTGCCCACAGGGAGACCCAAAAGAAGTTCAAGGACCCCAGTACACACAAGCAGCCTCTTTCTGCCTTCTTGTTCTGCTCTTAACATCACTGAAAGATCAAAGGAGAACATCCCGGCTGGTCCGCTGGTGATGTTACAAAGAAACTAGGAGAGATGCGGAACAGCACAGCTGCCAGTGAAGAGCGGCCCCATGACAAGGAAAACGCCAAGGTGAGGGAAAAGCACAGGAAGGATGCTGCAGCAAACAGAGCCAAAGGAAACCAATATGCAGTGGGAAAAGGGGGTCATCAACGCTGAAAAGAGCAAGAAAAAAAGAAGGGAGGAGAAGATGAGGAGAAAGAGGAGGAGGAGAAGACAAGGAACATGGAGTTGATGATGATGCTGAAATGGGTTCCAGTGCATTTTTTTCTTGTCTATAAAGAACTTAAGCCCCCTGTTCACAACTCGCTCATTTTAAAGAGAAGAAACTGAAATGTTTGCATTTGTTTTTAAACTATGCAGTGTGTCTTTTTTGTATAGTTAACAAATGTCTTTATAGTTGATGAATGTCTTTAGATAGTCCTGTCCTGGTGGTATTTTCAATGGCCACTAACTTTGCTCAGTACAGTCTGAGGTTTATAAATTGACATTGAAATTTAAAGCAGGTTTGTATTGGTTCACAGCACAATTTAGTGATCTGTGGAGGAGGTAGGGTTTTTTTGGGGAGGGAGGAATGGGTTGGTAGGTTTTGTTTTGTTTTTCTCATTTCCAGTTGTCTTTGATGCAGCTTGTACAAATTGTTGTTCTGCTAACTGAATACCACTCTGTAATTACCAAAAAACAAAAAAACAAAAAAAAACCCCTGCTGTTTTGTTGACATTCCAAATGACTGTGAGTAAATACAATTTTTTATATAAAACGAGATAGTTTTTTTTAACTTCTCACATAATATATCCTGATTATGGCTTCTCCTCCCTCTGCCCCTCCCAGCCCCTCCCCACTTCCCTCCCCTCCTATCAAATCTACTCCCTTTCTGTCTCTCATTAGAAAAGAAGAGGTTTCTAACAGAATATATATATATATATGTAACAAAAATAATATAAGATAAAACAAAAAGTATCTCATTAGAGTCAAACAAGACAAAGAAACAGAAGGAAAAGAATCCAAAGAAGGCATAAGAATCAGTCATGCAAATGTTCACACACTCCATAACATATATACCCAGAGAACCTGGGGCTGACGTGTACAGGCCATGTGCATAGCATCTCGGATGACTTTTTCCCAAGAGGGCAGATAGCACAAATGTCTTCAGTAACTAATCAAGTTCGGTCTTAAGTTGATGGAGTTAAAAGCAAAGCCCAAGTCTCACTACCTAAAAGGGTAACATAATGGATTATTTTAGAAAGGAAAGTTGTTTCTTGCTACACTTTGTGATGATTGATTCTGAATCTACTTCAAGCATACGAGGGGATATCAGTTATAAAGTTGCATGCCTCCTCGGCAATTTCAGAAGACCCTGAAACTGAAACTTTAAGGGTACATCCTTAAAGCCCTAAGCAGCTCATCTTATTCCAACAAGCATTCTCATTTTGCACCTTAGTAAGCTTTAAGAGATGATTCAATTTTTTAAAAAAAAATGCGTTTCCAGGGCTGGGGCAAGTATGAGGACAAGAGTTCAGATTCCCCAACACCCACATGAAAGCCAGGCATGATGGGAAACACCAGCCCAAGCACTAGAGGAAGCAAGGGATTCTGGGACCAGTCTAACTGAAAAGGTGGTTAGATATATGGGCTAATCTAGTCTCAGACTTAGTGAAGAGACACTGTCTGAATAAAAGAAAATAAAGAGAAATAGAGGAAGATACTCAAAAGCAACTTCTGGCCTCCATATACACACAGAGATGTATATACGCACACACATGGGTTTCCATGACAAATGAATAGAAGCAAAGATATATGCCTAGATCAGCCTCCAGCAAATAATTGATTTGAAGCCCAGGAGCAAGGATGAGTTCATACAAAAGTCACTTTTTAGATGCTCTGAAAAAGACTTGTCCCGAATTGAGGGTACAAGTCAGGCTCTCCCAGCAGAGCACACTGTGACTCTCCCATCCGATTGCTGTCTTACCTTAGACAAAGGCCACAGTGACAACCATGTGGAGCGCTGGGTAGTTGTCCATAGCAGCAACCACTGCAGATCTGCTACCCAAGAATTCCTTGAGTTTATTCTCTGGCTTATATCTCCAACCACTGTTCAGTCCCCCAACCATTTGAGATACTTTACATCACTAGGGGAGCAGGCTTATACAAAAACAAGACGGAGTTCCCTCTCTATGGTATCTATATACTCGCACGGAGAATCAGAAAATTAATATAAACCAATGAAATGGTAGACAGTTGCAGATCATCTCTACACCATAAAGAATGTTAAATGATTCAAAGTAAGATAAAATTGATGAGGCTACTTCAGATGGGGAGATAATAGAAAGCTTCTCTAGAGGGTTACATTTAAATTGAAGGTTAAATGCCAAGAAAAAAAAAACAGGTAAGAACCCAAAAGAAGAGCTTCCAGGCTCAGGAAACAGTGAGTCAATGAAGATAGGCTGAGATTCGGCTGGAGAGTTGACTCATAGAGCACTTGCCTTGCAGACACTAGACCCTGAGTTTGACTCCCCAAAGCACACATTAGAAAAAGGAATGGGGTAAAAGAAGGTGGGAGGCAGAAGCAAAATAAGGTAACAGTCAGCCTTGGAACTCAGCGACCACTTGTATAGTGCTTGGTGAACTCCAGACCAATGATAGAACATTGACAGACAGACACATGCACGTACACACACACACACACACACACACACACACACACACACACGCATGCATGTGCACACACACAGGGCAGATAGGGGAAGGGATTGGTCATTGGTTGACTGAAACATGTTGAGGAGATGGGAACGGAATGTAACTAGAAATGGTAAAGTTTGAAGGAAAGAGCACATACAGCCCTAGGGAGTATAACCCATTACCACCTACATCCTTCCATTATTACACATATAACAATATGTTATAAAAGTTAATTTACTCTTCTGTCTCTTTGAGTAGACGGTTAGTTCCTTAAGTACACTGTATCTTATTCATGATAATAATTATAGCTTCCATTTATTGAACTATACCAGGCACTAAACTAGCTACTTTGCATACATTATCTCCAAAATTCACAACAACCCTACCAGGTAAGTATTATTTTTTTTTTTCTTTTTTTTTTTTTTTATTAACTTGAGTATTTCTTATATACATTTCGAGTGTTATTCCCTTTCCCTGTTTCCGGGCAAACATCCCCCTCCCCTCCCCTTCCTTATGGGTGTTCCTCCCCCACCCTCCCCTATTGCCGCCCCCCCCCAACTGTCTAGTTCACTGGGGGTTCAGTCTTAGCAGGACCCAGGGCTTCCTCTTCCACTGGTGCTCTTACTAGGATATTCAGGTAAGTATTATTAACATAATTTTGCAGATTGAAAAAAAATCACCTAAGTGATTTATCCAAGGCCAGAAGCTAGCATGTGGCAAAGCTGGCACTTGAGTTTGTCTCATCTGATTCTGAAATCTAACCCTTTTTTCACTATGCCACATCATCTTAACCTTATCTCAATTAATCACACTGGATGTCCTGGCCAAGGATGCTCAACAAATATCCCTAGGGCCGAATTGGAATGAATCAATAGGATGTATGGAAGCCCACACAGGGAAACTGAACACCAAAGACCACACCTTGGGGTGGGGGTGGGGGGACTTTGAATCCCACACAAGAGGACAATGAACTCACAAGGCTGTAGCACTAGGGAGACTTTGCGTGATGATTGAGGGCCTTGATACCTACCTTCTTGCAGGAAGAATTAAATGTATTGTGGAAATTGTCAGGGAAGGGACTGCACTTAATAAAACAAAATGGAAGCTATGGGGTTTCCTGAAAGCTAATGCATGACACAGTGACACAGCTGCATATCGTGTTCTGGAAAAGAAAAATTAATGGGATTTTAAAGAGAGAGACTGCTCAGTGTGCTTGCAAAATGGAGATACAGAAGAATGCACCCCAGCGATGAGGAGAGAGGAGCAGAGAGCGGGAGGAGGATGGCACTGTTGTAATTGCCTGTAATTTTTCCCCCTCCTCCTCCTGACTTTAATTAGGACACTTGCGAGACACACACATTTGTAAGAGTGACAGAGCTAATTGAAGAAAACCACATGTCTCATCAACAACCAAATCAGGAATAATAATCAAAGCAGCAGAAGCAAAATTGGAAGCCATGGAGCTGTCAAATGCAGAAGGAACTCAAATACAATGAGGCATATAATTTAGAAAAAGCGAGAGGGCTATGCAGAAGCATTAAAAATGAGACATGAAATAAAACAGTTAACTCAGTGCGAGCTGAAACGTTAACTCCCACAATCTGGTCACAATTAAATTTGGTCAGAAATTCATCCAGCCCTTTCAGCTGTGTTCTGGGGGTGCTGCCTTATTCTACCTTGCTGCCTAGAATACCCCTATTAAGTGAAGGCAATTTCCTCCCTCCCTTAGCTGTTGTCTTAGTTAGGGTTATTATTGCTATGATGAAACACCACAACCATAAACAACTTGGAAAACAAAGAATTTACTTAGCTTACACTACCTTATCACTGAAAGAACTCAAGCAGATCAGGATCTGATGCAGAGGCCATAGAGGACTGCTGCTTGCTGCCTTACTCCTTATGGCTTGCTCAGCCCGCTTTCTTATAGAGTGCTCCCCCACTCCCCACCCACTCCTGCCTCCCTGACCTGGCATTCCCCTACACTGAAGCATTAAGCCTTCACAGGATCAAGGGCCTCCCTTCCCATTGATGCCACCCTCTGCTACATATGCAGCTTGAGCCATGGGTCCCTCCAGGAGTATTTGTGGTTGGTGATTTAGTCCCTGGGAGCTCTGGGGGAGGGGGGGGATAGTACATACTGTTCTATCATTGAGCTGGTCATTTCTGTCCCTAGTGGAGCTGGAAAATGACAGGCTGTTATCCCAAACTTTTACTATTCAAAAGTCATTGTTGAGTTTTGCTTTATCCTTGGTGTCCACACCCATAATACTAAGTAGCAAGACAATTTAGAAGAGAATTCTCCTTACATGTTAGCTTCTTGAGTCACGGCACAAGTGCTGCATACTCTTCCCCCTGGCATTCAGCTTTTCTTCTCTCAACAGCTTCCTCTCCAAGTCAGCTCAAGGCAGGCTGAAGTGAGTAGAGGTAACATTTGTTACAATAAAGATATACAAGTGACTGGAGCTGGCCAGCCAGAGCCTCAGCATACTCAAATATCTGGAAGAAAGAAGGCGCTTGATGTTTCTCATGAGTAGAATCTTGAAGATATTTAAATGACCTCCCCACCACATGGAGACAGAGGATGCCTGGAAGAAAGAAACTTCCAGAAAGAAATAAAGAAGATAATTATGTAATGCTCATCACGATATATAAATCCTGATCAAGTCAGCCATTTCTCATGCTTTTGTTGCTTGCAAATGATATTCTAACCATTTATTAATGTAGCAGTAGAAAACATATCAAAAGAGAAATGATGGTAGCCGACATGGTGGAGCATATTTTGAGTGCTGGACACACAGTCCTCTTAATAGTGTAAGACTTTCAGCATCACTACTTTTCTCTTTACCAACTAGAAATAGAGAACGAAGATTTACATAGTTTTTCACAGTCTACCAAAAATAAAATCAGAAGCAGGATATTCTTCGGAAGCTCGTGTTTTCAAAAATTCATCATAAAAAAAAAAGAGACTATAAGAATCTTGTTATTAACCATATTTTATTGGTCAATAAATAAATAGAGAAAACGGTGTGCTTTCCTCCTTCCTCCTCAGCAGACCTTTAAATTTTCCTGAGAATATCATTTATTCTTTTTTTGTCACATCTATCCCCTCCCATATTGCTGTGATTGAACTTGAAACATCCCTTAAAGGCTCGTACCCTGCAGACTTGATTGCCAAATTTTCTGAAGATGATTGTATATGGATCAATCTATTAACAAATCATAATTTGTTGGCATTATGGGGGCTGGTAGAGAGTTAGAAGCAGGTTGCACCTACCTATGGTCCTTGTAGCCTACTCTTCATGAAGGAAAGGGGGCATTGAAAGAACACTATGCCCCTAACACTGTCCTATCTTTCTCTCTCTACTTCTTGGCATATGTAAAGTACAATCCTTTCTCAACGTGATCCAGCTCTGTGGGTGCTGAGCATCGACCTCAGGCTTTAAGGCTTACACAGCAAGCATTTATCCGCTGAGCTATCCCTCTAGCCCTTAGAGACAGCTTTCTTTTAGAAACATTAATCGTTGATCAAGAAGAGGTCCCACAGACATGCCTATAGTCCAGTCTAATGGAGGAAATTCTTTAACTTAAGTTCCCTTTTCCCAGGTGACTCTAGCTTGTGTCTAGTTGGAAGAAAAGACAGCACATTTGGCCCACTGTCAACTCATCACACAAATAACCACATTAGGCCATAACCTTTCCTTTCTTGTTCATCCCAAAATTACATTAGTATTTAGATTAAAATCTTTAAAAATATCAGTCTCTAAATTTCCAATACTTTAAAAGTCTGATGTCTCTTTTAAATGTAAAAATCTCTTAACAGCAAGTTTCTGTAAAATCCAAAACATACAATAGACCTTCTTACTTTAAGAGGCTATAATCAGAGCACAGTTATGAACAGAGCAAAGTAAAACCAAAATTCAGCAGTGTGAACTATTGCAGTGGCCATTATCTAGAACTCATCACAGTTTCCTGGGCTTAAAAGAACATGGGCAGCTTCACTTCTCTAGCTCTTCCATTTGCAAACACACAGCTTGTTTCCCAGACTCTGGCCCACTCCACTCCATACCTGCCACTAGCACAACAGTTATTCTATGTCCTGAGATCGCCAATATGGTGAGGTTCCACTGCAACTGGGTTTCACCTCCACCAATGCCCTCATGACCTCTCTTCACAGACTCTTATCCTGTAATAGAGCAACATGCTTCAGCTCCCTCCTTGACCTCCCTCAGTCCTGCAGCATTCATGCCTCTAAAACCAGTTCCACATGGGAGGCACGTAACACATTGCAAAGTGTGGTTGACATCTTGAATTGCAGCCTTGTCTCACTCGTAGACCATCCTGTTCTCACACATACCATGGTTTCTATTGTTGACCCTGAGGAAATACTTCCAGAAGATTTGACTTTGTTGATGCTGGACTCATATTAATCATATCTGCCTTTTAAACCCTCCGCTAGCCAGTGGAGATTGTCCCAGTAACACAGAGATTACACTTTAGTTTTGATCTCTTGTTCATCACAACTGAGTCTTCAACCCCAGCTGACTAGAAACCACATCAAAACATCGAGTCTCGGCTCTGCCACAGCCCTACTGATACAGATGAGGATTCTCACAGCCAGCCATTAGACTGAAAAGTGGGACCCCAACGGAGGAGTTAGAGAAAGGAGGTGAAGAGGTTTGTAACTCCATAGGAAGAACAACAATATCAACCAACCAGACTCCAGCAGAGCTCCCAAGGACTAAACCACCAACAAAGAGTACACATGGAGAAACCAATGCCTCCAGCTGCATATGGAGCAAAGGATGGCCTTGTCCAGCATCAATAGAAGGAAAAGCTTTTGGTCCTGTGAGGGCTCATTTCCCCAGTGTAGGGGAATGCCAGGGCGTTGAAGTGGGAGTGGGTGGGTGGGAGCAGGAGCATCTTCATAGAAGCAGGGGGAGGGGTGGGATATGGGAGAGGGGAAAGGGGGATAACATTTGAAATGTAAGTACATAAAATATCCAACAAAAATAAAATTTAAAAAAATCAAGTCTTTCATGAACTCTCAAACTTCCATCTAAAGCCAGCTTCTGCCCTCTATGTTCTTCTCAACATTATGGTCCAAGTGTCCATCACAGCTCATTAAGCTATGAACAGTAAATTATTCCACAATATTCCCCCAAAACAACATGGTCAGGTCTATCAGAGCAAGCTCCTACTCTCTGGTACCAATCTCTGTCCTAGCTTTGTTTCTGTTTCTATGATGAAGCTCAAAGCAAACTGAAGTGTGGTGTTACCTTATCTTACAAGTCATACACCATCACTGAGGGAAGCCAAGACAGAAACCCGGGAGCAGGATCCGAAGCAAAGACCATGTAGTAATGTCGCTTACTGGTTTGCTTGTTTTACATGGTTTGCTCAGCTTGCTTTCTTATACAATTCAAGACTACCTTCCCAGAGAAGGCATCATCCACAGTAGGCTAGGCACTCCCACATCAATCATTAATCAAGAAAATATACAATGACCACAGAGATGCCAATGAGCCAATCTGATGACGACAAATTTATCAATTGAAGTTTCCAGTTTCCTCTTCCAGAGTAACTAATTCGTGTCCTGTTGACAGAAATTCTAACAATCATGGGGTTATTGCTGTGTATACACACACACACACACACACACACACACACACACACACCATAGCAAGATATAAATCCTTCTCATTTGTTCCTGGGAAAACAAAAGGTAAGGAGGATGTGAAAAAATAAGTTGCCACATTAGAGAAGAAAGAATATGTGATAATCTACAGACCAGATCTTATGTTTTTCAAGCCTCTCTATATGCCAGTATGATCTACTTAAAGAAAGTTCATCTGGGGCAACTTTATTCTTGCTTAATATAACCCTCTAGCTACCAGAGGAGCTTCGGAGACTGCAAAATCAGAGCATGCAAAGCTATATTTTGTTCTCATCTGGGTTAAGCATGAAACAGGGGAGACAACTGTGCTCTGCTGATGCTTACAATCTTCCTGAGATCACTGCAATTCATTTTAGCATCTTGTTAATATCAGGGAAGAATTGGAAAGGGAGAGGTTTCTGGCAATCAAGAAGAAGCCTAACAGCCATATAATCAATGAGATCCTTGTCATTTCTTAGTACTATTAGAAAAATTAGAAATTTCTACTTGTAATATACTTATACATTTATATTTTCAATAAAAACATTAATACTTTTTTCTAGTTTGGCTTCTGCTTTTTAAAAATTGTAAACTCCACATTCTCATTTTGTTAAGAACAGAAACAAAAGATGAACAGTTTCTTAATAATATAATTAATACACAATACAATGTCTGTATTTGGCTGATCAAGTAGATGAAGAGTTAAGAAAGATGTTCATAATTGATGTTTAAATTGTGTCACCAGTACATCCTTGGAAATCAAAAGAGCTGCACTTTACTACTGTAGCATATTGTTCACCATCTGCCACCTGTGGACCACAGTCATGGAAATGTGATAGGTCACCCAGCTTCCTATTCACATTCACATTAAAGGCTTTTATGAGTATAAATATAGTTAACAGTTCATCACAGGAATGATCTATTTTCTGCACCACTGCCTCTAACTGATGAAATGAAAATTTTAATGAAAAATTTTCTTTGAAACCATGGAATTATAAATAAATGAGAACATCTTCCTAGGAAAATTGAAATATATATATATATATATATATGTTGCATATATTCATATATACTCACATATACACATCTACATATAAATGTAAATATATATATTATTAATATGCCTCCAACTTATTATGCTAGCCTAAGATTCAGCACATAGCTTGATCTTTAAGGTGATTACAAGGCCGAGGTTATATATGCTCCAACTCCAGACACCTCTTCTGCTATGCAGGCTCAACGTGTAGCCAGTTTAAACCTTTAAAATTTATTCCCTTTATACACCAATATCAGCCCCCCTCCCAATACCTTCTCCCATTCTTTTCTGAGAAGGATTTTTATCCCATCCCAAAGCGCATCAAGTCACTGCAGAACCAGGCATTTCCTCTCCCACTGATGCCAGACAAGGCATCCCAGTTAGGAAAATGGGATCCACAGGTAAGCACCTATTCAGCGACAGCTCCTGCTACAGTTACTGGAGGACCTGCATGAAGACCAAGCTGCACATCTGCTGTATAGGGGAGGGGCACATGTTCCAGCCCATGTATGCTCTTGTGTGAGTGGTTCAGTCCATAGAATTATTTTAAAACAAAATTTCCTTTTTAATGTTCATTGGAATCTAATCAATGGAAAATAAAAAGAAACTACAGGGGGAAAAAGCAAAGGACCAAATAAAATATTATCAACCTAGTCACTGTAGATACACTGTGCATAGATTATTGTTTTACACAGAATACCACAGCCTCCAAAGACTGCCATGAAGCACAGACTCATCCTCACCTGACCAAAGGCTCTCTGCAAATTCTTCTTCTTGATAGGAAAATAATCCTACCAGGGGTCAATGATATGAAGTTAGAAAATCAAAAAGTAACAGGCCTGAGTCAGCCACCTATCAGCTCAACTCATTTCTTCTATGATTAAGTGCAGCAGCTCTAGGGCAAGAAATAATGACGCCTGCATCCAATCAAAACTCCAGGGAAAATCAAAACAAACAAATATGATTATTGGATTGAAGCTGTTCTTCTGAAATATCGTTCAAATGCAATGCTTTTATTCACATGAAAATATAGAGAAGCCTCTTGAGACATGAATGTTTTCTTCCTCCATCCCAAAGGGAAGTATGAGAATGCTAGAACTAATGATAAGTTTAACTTCAATGTAAATTTTAGGAGACACTTGCTAAGGTTTTACCAACCTACTTTGAGGCACATGAACTAGATTATTTGAGACTATGTTTTCTGTTCTCTTTATTTTTTAATTGAATTTTGATTATAGCCCAACCACAGTTATCCCCTCCCTCTACTCCTGCCAGTTCTACCCCCACCTCCCTTCTCCCCCAGATCTACTCCCCCTCCATTTCCCTTCAAAAAAGAGTGGGCCTCCAAGAGACAACAATGAAGCACAACAGAACAAGATACAGTAAGACAAGTCAACAACCCTTATATCAAAGCAGGACAAGGCAACCCAATAGGAAGAGAAGAGCTCCAAGAGCAGGCAAAAGAGAGACATACCCACTCCCACTGGCCCACATATTAAGCTAACAGCAAGAAGAAATGTGCAGAGGACCCTAGTCCAGACCAATGCTTACCACTTCAGTCCTATGAGCCTATATGCACCCTGCCTAGTTGATTTAGTAGGAAATGTTCTCCTGGTATCCTCCATCTACTCTGACTCCTACAATCTTTCCTCCCTCTCTTTTGAAAGATCCCCCAAGCTCTCAAAAAGTTGTTCCATTGAGGGGAACAACTCAATGGAGACCTCCAATTTAGACTCAGCATCATGTCTGGCTGTGGATCTCTGTACTAGCTCCCATCTGCTGCCAGGAGAAGGCTCTCTGATGATGACTGCACAAGGCACTGATCTATGACGATAGCAGAATATCATTAGGAATCATTTCATTAGATTTTTGGTTTTGTTTTGTTTCTAGCCAGAATTTGGTTCTATCTAAAGTCTCTGGACTATTTGGTCTCTGGGTCCTGGCCATCCAGGCAGTGTAGGTCATGGGCTTCCTCTCAGAGGATTGGCCTCAAGTTAAACGACTTTGGTTGGCCACTCCCACAAGTTCTGTGCCACCTTTGCCCCAGCATATCTTTCAGACAGGACAGATTGTAGGTCAAAGGTTTTGTGGCTGGGTTGCTATCCAGTTTGTCTTTCTGCAGCTTGCAATGTACCTTACCATGCCAAAGAGACTAGAATATTGGGGTGAAGGCGCCAGCTTGACCTCTTTGCATTCAATGAGCTGTGTGGATGTTGTCCTCCACAATGGGTCTCACTGTCAGTTTTTGGACAGAGCTACCCTCTGTCTTAGCATCAGCCTGATTTGTTTAGGGATCTCAACAGGATTCTCTCTGTCCAAAAACTCAACTAAATGCAACCCTCTCCCACCACTGAAAGTCTTGCCTTGTTACAAATGATGGCCAGTTCACACTTCATATCCGCCATTACTAGGAACCCTTACAGAGGGCATATGCAGGTGCTCATGCATGTGTACATATAACTCTAATGTCACAAATTAGGAATCTAGAGAAGGAACAGCATCTAGTTCCAGACAAGCTGTCTATAAGGAAAGCCTCCACCCAATAGTTCACCAGTTTTCAACCCTTTGAACTATCAGAAAAAAAGAAAAAGAAAAAGAAACAAAAACAATACAAATGAAGTTATATGCTACCATCTGCATGTTTTTTAATTTTTTTATTAACTTGAGTATTTTCTTATTTACATTTCAATGTATTCCCTTTTCCCGTTTCGGGCCAACATCCCCAACCCCTCCCCTTCTATATGGGTGTCCCTACCCATCCTCCCCCATTACCTCCCCCCCCAACAATCACGTTCACTGGGGGTTCAGTCTTAGCAGGACCCAGGGCTTCCCCTTCCACTGGTGCTCTTACTAGGATATTCATTGCTACCTATGAGGTCAGAGTCCAGGGTCAGTCCATGTATAGTCTTTAGGTAGTGGCTTAGTCCCTGGAAGCTCTGGTTGCTTGGCATTGTTGTTCATATAGGGTCTCAAGCCCTTCAAGCTCTTTTTCAGTCCTTTCTCTGATTCCTTCAACGGGGTCCCGTTCTCACCATCTGCATCTTTAAAACATACATTCATTCCTTCTAAAAGGTTCTCTGTTGTGGTACATCTACACAATGGAATATTACTCAGCTATCAAAAAACAACGAAGTTTATGAAATTCGTAGGCAAATGGTTGAACTGGAAAATATCATCCTGAGGAGCTAACCTAATCACAGAAAGACATACATGGTATGCACTCATTGATAAGTGGCTATTAGCCCAAATGCCTGAATTACCCTAGATGCCTAGAACAAATGAAACTCAAGACGGATGATCAAAATGTGAATGCTTCACTCCTTCTTTAAAAGGGGAACAAGAATACCCTTGGCAGGGAAGAGAGAGGCAAAGATTAAAACAGAGACTGAAGGAACACCCATTCAGAGCCTGCCCCACATGTGGCCCATATATATACAGCCACCCAATTAGACAAGATGGATGAAGCAAAGAAGTGCAGAAGTGTAGATCGCTCCTGAGAGACACAGCCAGAATACAGCAAATACAGAGGCGAATGTCAGCAGCAAACCACTGAACTGAGAATAGGACCCCCGTTGAAGGAATCAGAGAAAGAACTGGAAGAGCTTGAAGGGGCTCGAGACCCTATATGTACAACAATGCCAAGCAACCAGAGCTTCCAGGGACTAAGCCACTACTTAAAGACTATACATGGACTGACCCTGGACTCTGACCTCATAGGTAGCAATGAATATCCTAGTAAGAGCACCAGTGGAAGGGGAAGCCCTGGGTCCTGCTAATACTGAACCCCAGTGAACTAGACTGTTGGGGGAGGGCGCAATGGGGGAGGTGGGGAGGGAACACCCATAAGGAAGGGGGGAGGGATGTTTGTCGAAACCGAAAGGGAATAACACTCAAATGTATATAAGAAATATTCAAGTTAATTAAAAAAAAAAGAAAGAAAGAAAAGGAAAAAAAAATAGTGGGCTGGGATACAAGTACTCACATTGGAGAAAATATCACATAAAAAAAAAAAAAAAAAAGGTTCTCTGTTTTATTCTTACAACTCAGCATTGCTTCCCTGACATTCTACATTCAAAGGCCAAGTAAATATAAAAGTTGTATTGTAGTACTAAAATAGAGATTCTCCCAAGAAGGCAGGGGCATTCTTGTATTTCACCCTAAATAGGTAACCAATAAATAGTTATTAACTGAATAAACAACTAAGAGAAATGTTAAAAGCAAAATATATAAAAGCTAAAACTCTTTAGATCATCTTTTGACCTCTACTTACTGAATAACCCCTCTGCATATCAAGTGGAAGTCTGTGATACTGCTTATCCTTGCGTACCCAAGCAAAGAGTCCTGAAGATTACTAAGACCCTGTTACAGTGTGAATATGTAAAATATCTCTGTACACTCATGTGTCTAAGCATTTAGCACATGAGGCATGTGGAGCTATTTTGAGGAGCTATGGAATGGTTAGGTGAAGGATCTACATGGAGGAAATAAGTTAATGGGGATGGGTCCTTAGGTATGTATTATCCCTGGCTGCTTCTTGGCAGGCTCTCTTTGCTTCTTGGCTAGGAGCTTTCCCCTGTACATGTCCATGACATCATGAATGCTGCCACCCCTTTCCTGTCTTCCCACTTTTTCAAACTATGACCAAAAGTAAGTCTTTCTTCTCTTAAACTGCTTCTTTATAGATATTTGGTCTCAGAGACTAGAAAAGTGCTAATACAAACAATTGAGTCAATGCTATACAGAAAGCTCCATTGGGCCTGATTAAAACTACCCTGAATACACAGACATGAGTATCCATAAAGGAGGAGGATTATTTGATCATTGGCAGCTAATGATTTTAGATGCAAGCAGGAAAGGACCAAACTAAGAATGGCTTAAACAATAAAGATATTGAATTTTCTCAAACAGCAAAAGTGTCCACGTAGGCTGTCCAGATCTGAGGCAACTATTGAAGAACTTTATCCACCTGTGAGACTGTGCTTAGCATAAAGGTCTCTAGGCTTTCAAGGTAACTGCCATAGCTCCAATTGTGGGAACATTGAACATAACTCCACAGTAACAAAAATGGAATTGGTCTCATCACCAACTATGAGCTCATTAGAGGGAAAAAATCCAACTTCCTATATCACCAAATTTGTGTTGCATGGCTTGCTCTTAGGCTTATCCCCAAAACTATGACCCAAAGAGAACTGGACTCTGCTGCCTACCTTCAACAAAACAGGATTTGTTCTCTAAGGTTGAGAAGTAGTCTGTCCACCTCTCCTGGTGGGATCAGGGGGGTAATGAGTTTCTAAAACTGAAGGATAGAGTCGAAATTTAAGGATAGACAGCAAGTAAGAGCTTACTCAACCTCTTTTGAGAGTCAGTAGGGCTTCAGTTTGTACCTTGGTTCCTTTTGCACCTAAAAAGGTGTTTTGGTTCCTCTTGTGCTTCTGTGACAAAAATCCTTGACAGAACAGTGTAAGCAAAGAGAGATTGGATTTGGCTCATGGTTTCAGAAGCATCTGTCCATCACAGCAGGGAAGGTGAAGCAGACCCACCCACAGGGTGGAGAGGGGGAGGGGGAGCCAGAACCAGGGACAAGCTGCAAATTCTACCCCAGTGGCCTGTTTTTACCAGTTACCTTCCTCCAAGCAGTGCCACCAACTGGGAACAAGAACTCAAAATATGAAGTCTTGGAGAACATTTCAGATTGAAATCTTAATACTTAGACTTATTCTTATTCTTAAGATGGTTGAGTGAGCATTATCCCAACCAAAAATCATTGTCTATACCCTAGAAATTAGGAAAAGAGTCAGATTTTGGTGTATTTACATTTGTATTTATAAATGTATATTCATATACACATATACATATGTATGTGGGTATATACAGATATGGGAGGACAGATACATGTACACAAGCATACATATGTTCATGTGTAAGCGCGCGCACACACACACACACACACACACACAGGTTTATGTCATCTATTTTTCATGGCTTTAACAGTCATCTGAACCTAAAACAATCCCATAGAATTACCTTAAGAGAAAAGGCCTCCCTTGCTAGGCACTTACTCAGTTATGCAACAGACCATGTGATGGCTTCAGTCTATTTACCCAGAGACTTTCCCATCAATCAGCAACACTGAAAATAATTACAGCTTCATTTAAATACGTGCTAAATATCCCAAAGCTAACAAAGGATGGAATTAGATCCAATCCTGGCTTCCTCTCCTTAGGTTTGCAAAGAGCGGTTTCAACCGGTGTCCAACACCCTGGAAGCCCTCGTTTGGTCTGAAAGCCATTAGACCACAGTTATCAACTAATGAGGCAGTAAGTGTTTGGAAGCAGCTTAAACTACCTCAGCAGATCCAAGTTAAAATAAGGGAAATTAGTAGTAAAATCAAATTGGTTTAAACTGCGAACTGAGTGTGAAACTATTCCCCTGAAAAATAAATTATTGGGTCAAGTTGCTGCACAGAAGAAGAGCTAAATTTGCAGGAGAAAAAAATGTTCCTTTTAATGAATTTCATTCTTTACAAGGTAGTGTATCCTAGACTGATTGTCTACACGGCTTCTTTATTCGTGGGGAAGGGGGTGGGAGAAGATATCCAGACAGGTAAGTAGACCGATTCCTCCACAAAGAGATGTATATTTTGTAAACTAGAACATTAGGGGAGAATAAATGTGGGTGTGTAGTAATTACTTATTACCCAGGAATGGCAGGTGGAAGCTGAAAACATCTAAATTTTATGACAATGTTAGGGAGATTCCCAACGAACTAATGCAGGAGTGAAATTTTTTCTATGTGCAATGCTCAGGAAAATCTAGACATCTGCTTTGAGGTTTGAATAGATGAAAAATAATAACTATTACTTAAATGCAGTGCCAAGGTCAAAAATGTAGATTTCTTCCACTTTCTCCTCTCTCAACTACACATTAAATGCCCAAGTCTCCCATTCAGCAAATGGTAAAACAACATCAACAGAGATTGAAATTTGTAATTGTAAAAGTTCAGCTTCACATGCAGTGATTCAAAAACTCAAATTCATGGCCATTCACTGTATCTAAGCCATGTATGTCCTCTGTTTCATTCAGATATCCCCTTAGGACTGAATTTCTCATCGTTGTACAAAGTGATTCACTTCCACAGTTGCATCTTTTCAAAATCAAGATATGACAGGCAAAATCTTCTCCATGCAAGACAGCAATCAGTGAAACCAAATGCTTTCTAACCCCTTGTCTTGAATTGTTTTTAGGAATTGAGATCGAGAGTGGTGGGCCAAAGGTTGACTGGAATCTGCTCATAGGCAATTCAGTATGGGAAAGCAAAGAGAGAATGTAGTTCAGAGAAAATATGCCCTGAATGTGCTTTTCTCTGAGCCTGCCAATCATTTGAGGACTTCTGGATTATCCTCAGACAGTCCCACACTGAGACACAGACATTTATTCTCTGCACTGTCTTATATATCTGTCTCAACAATCAGCCACTGTAGGGATGAGGCAAAGCCTTGAGGTTTCCTGTGTTTGGGGATAGAACTTACTGAGGGATGTTTCAATAAGCCCTTGATAGCCAGGTGTGGAGAAATATGGTCCCAAATGAGGAAGATTTGCAGAGGGTGCAATAACACACACTAGTCTTCTCTTAAACAAGGCTTCTTCTCTGCAGTTTACCAAGCCCCAGACAATATACATGACTCATATACTAGGGCCATTGGCAGTGCTGGGCATGGGCTCCCTCTTGTGGCATGAATCTCATGAAGCTGGAGCAATCATTGTTCTCAACCACTCCTAGAATTTCTCTGTCACCTTTACCCCAGGTAGGACAAATTGTAAGTCGAAGGTTTTGTGGCTGGGTTGGGGTCTCAGTCCCACAACTATAAGCTTTGCCTGGTTACAGAAGGTGATTGGTTTTATGTTCTGTATCCTTCATTACTAGGAGTCATTGTTAGGGTTACTGTCAGAGAAACCTGGGAGTTTCTATGCATTAGGTTTCCACATCATCCCCAAATGTCACCAATTCCAGTCACTTCTTCCCATAATCCTTCCAAGTTGTAGGATCCAGAGGGGTGGAAGATACAAAAAGAACACAGCCCACAGAATCAACTAAGCAAGGCTCATGGGGGCTCACAGAGACTGAAGCAGCGGTCATGGAACCTGCACAGGTCTACACTAGGTCCTGTGCAAATATGTCATACCTCTTATCTTGGTGTTGGGGGGAACTCCTCACAGTGGCAGTGGAAATATCTCTGACTCCTTTGCCTTCCCTTGAGGTCCTTTTCCTCCTACTGAGTTGCCTTATCCATCCCTGATGGAAGGGTTTGAGCCCAGTCTTGTTGCAACTTGTCATTCCACCGTTGGTTAAGATTGCTGGAGATCCCACTCTTTTTGAAGAGAAATGGAGGATTGATGGGGGAACAGGGACTGTGAGGAATGGAAGGAGGAAAAAGTGGTCTGGATGAGAGAAGAATTTTTAAATTTTTTTTAAAGAAATACATATTAGTATGCTATAACAGATATTGTTGTTAGTATATATAAATAAAATGGTTTTTCCCTGAGGAATGAAAGAGGGAAGGAGGGAAGAGAGGGACAGAGAGAGAGAGGGGAGGGAGGAAGGAAGGAAGGAAGGAAGGAAGGGAGGAAGGAAGGAAGGAAGGAAGAAGGAAGGAAGAAGGAAGGGGAGGAAGGAGGAAGGAAGGAAGAAGGAAGGAAGAAGGAAGGAAGGAAGGAAGGAAGGAAGGAAGGAAGGGAGGAAGGAAGGGAGGAAGGAAGGAAGGAAGGAAGGAAGGAAGGAAGAAGGAAGGAAGGAAGGAAGGAAGGAAGGAAGGAAGGAAGGAAGGAAGGAAGGAAGGAAGGAAGGAAGAAGGAAGGAAGAAGGAAGAAGGAAGGAAGGAAGGAGGAAGGAAGGAAGGAAGGAAGGAAGGAAGGAAGGGAAGGAAGGAAGGAAGGAAGAAGAAGGAAGAAGGAAGGAGGAAGGAAGGAAGGAAGGAAGGAAGAAGGAAGGAAGGAAGGAAGGAAGGAAAGGAAGGAAGGAAAAAGAATGTCATTTTCCTCTTCCCTAGTCCACTGTTGTTTGCTCTTTGGCTTCCTCATATTAAGACTAAACTTCGAGTTCTGGAACCCTGAGACCCTGGGTGACCACCTTCATTCGGTACTGCATTCCTAAGCTGCTTCTTGTATTCATTTGACCCTCTGGATTCAGATTTCATAAGCACAAAACTTGGAGACCAAATTCTAAGTTCCACCTTTTACCCTCTCCCCCATAAAAGGGAAGAAATAGCTGTTTCCCTGGTGACAAAAAGCACTGTCTCCAGTATTCCCAGTGCTTCTTCACGCAAAGTGTGTTAGCGTGTAGGTGTTGAGACAGGCACTACATGAATCAGCTATTACTACAAACAAAACTATTTCACGTTTCAAAAGCATAAGCAATAGACACTTACAGCTTCTGTATATCAGGAATTCACCTTGAATTTTCTGGATGCTTCTGCCTCAAGGGCTCTTACAACACTGAAGTCAAGTTGTCATCTGTGGCCACTTCCCCTCTTGCAGACTTGACTACTAGGGAAACCATTTGTAAACTCATTCAGATGACTACTAGGTTCCTCAAAGCTGGTACTAACATCCATTTCTAATATTAAAAGACCGTAGCATCTTTGTGCCTCTTACCCTAGTTCTGAAAACATAGCCAGTAGCACCAATCAATATTGATTATACAAGCATGAGCCAGAGATCTCTAGCTAGACAGATGCCTAATGTTGGAAATGATATCCTGCAACTTTTGCTTTCTTCTGATCATTGAATACAAGTGAGCAGGTCTACCCATATGCAAACAGGAGGAAGGGATGACAACGCAAGGCCACAAGTAGAGTAAAAGAAATGCCAATGAGCTTCTTAGACTCTCTCTAACTCATGGACTCTAGGAGGGAGGCAAAAACACCCATGGACATGTTAAATGGTGAACAGTCATGTTTATGTTGATATAGGGGAAATGTGGTACTTTTTGCTTATGAGGCAAAATATATATGAGTGTCGAATGCCAGATATGAATGTCAGTGCGCTGGAGTAGCTGAGCTCACTCAGTAAAGCATGCCTGGAGGTGATGTGCCCAGAAAAGAGTCATTTGGAAATTATGGCAGTGACTCCATATGAAGAGAGACAGACACATTGCTTTCCAGTCCTCCAAATTAGTAATGGTAAGAAGACAAATCTCACACAGGCATGTGTACGTGGTTAGGTATTAGAAGTTGACTTTGCTGTATCTCTGGTTTTCACAATTATAATTACAATCTCTCCTTGGTATAAAGCCTCTTAAGCAAAGGATTAAGGAATAATGGAAATAAAGGTTAGGCTCAAGAAAGACTAGAAAAGATAAAAAGATAAAACACAAGTTTTCCCTTGACTCACCGCCACATCAACATATGAATTCTATACGTTCATCTCCAAAATGACATGACCTGTCATCACTACAAACAATAAATTCATACTGAGAGATCTGCTATGTCCCAGATCCTATGGATAAGTTCCTAGTGTCTCACTTTGAAACACAAAAATGAACAAGGTTGGCCTGCCTGGTCCTCCATCTTTTCTTCTGCCCTTTTTCCCTGTTTGTCTCTCTCTCTCTCTCTTGCCATCTGAGACAGAGCCTCTTTCTTTCCTCAGTCTTTCAGCTTCCTCTCCAGAGAGCCCCAGCCAATCATTCGCACCTCAATGTGTTCTTAAGTCACACCTAAGGTGCTTTCACCATGAACCTATTACAGACTGCTCTGTGAAAGACATTTTTTCCTATAAAACACATTTCAGGCATCAGTGGGCACATAGGAGCCATATTTGGCATTTAGAGGATCAAGGGGGTGGTATTTCAGTCCTGAAATGAAACCATATGGGGAGTTACCTACCCATCAGGCTGGCCTTGGACATGACCCATGTAATGGGTATTTAGTTAATAAAGAAGGCCTTTCAGTCACATTGACCTTTTGATCTAGCCCAAAGCGGACACTGTTTTCCATGCACTAATGAGCTAGACTGGCTTCTTCCTGCCCCAGTTAAAAATGTGTTATATTTTGTTTCTCTTTAAATCCCTAAAACTGGCAAGAACAAAGTTTTCAGAAACTCCTGCTGGTAAGTAGTGAAGACAACCTGAGCTAGTGAAGAAGAATAAATTGTTTTTCCTCATCCCAGGGAAGCTGGTAAGGATCACATGGCAGGCCAAATGGAGGCCTCACTGTGGCTACAGTTGCAGCCTGTGGTCTTTGTGGTGAATCTGGGCTCACGGAGACTTCCAAGACCCTGATTTATTTTTATTAGTCAGGAGACTCCCTACTCATCTGTCTCCCTTCCAGATTCAAACTTTTTGCTCTTCTGTTTGAAATAGATTTTGTTTTTCTAGAAAAGATTAAAATGAAGAAAAATGAATGCTTTGGCCTGTCTTCAGGGTTCTGTCCACAAACATATAATGGTCTTCGATAATCTAGTAGCAGAAACAAAGGATTTACTTCCACTGTGCAAATTTGCTGCTGAGGACTTTTTGCTTTATTTTTTTTTATTAACTTGAATATTTCTTATATACATTTGAGTGTTATTCCCTTTCCCGGTTTCGGGCAAACATCCCCCCCCTCCTTCCTTATGGGTGTTCCCCTCCCGACCCCCCCCATTGCCGCCTCCCGCAACAGTCTAGTTCACTGGGGGTTCAGTCTTAGCAGGACCCAGGGCTTCCCCTTCCACTGGTGCTCTTACTAGGATATTCATTGCTACCTATGAGGTCAGAGTCCAGGGTCAGTCCATGTATAGTCTTTAGGTAGTGGCTTAGTCCCTGGAAGCTCTGGTTGCTTGGCATTGTTGTACATATGGGGTCTCGAGCCCCTTCAAGCTCTTCCAGTTCTTTCTCTGATTCCTTCAACGGGGTTCCATTCTCAGTTCAGTGGTTTGCTGCTGGCATTCGCCTCTGTATTTGCTGTATTCTGGCTGTGTCTCTCAGGATCGATCTACATCCGGCTCCTGTCGGTCTGCACTTCTTTTGCTTCATCCATCTTGTCTAATTGGGTGGCTCTATATATATGGGCCACATGTGGGCAGGCTCTGAATGGGTGTTCCTTCAGTCTCTGTTTTAATCTTTGCCTCTCTTTCCCTGCCAAGGTATTCTTGTTCCCTTTTTAAAGAAGGAGTAGAAGCATTCACATTTTGATCATCCGTCTTGAGTTTCATTTGTTCTAGGCATCTAGGGTAATTCAAGCATTTGGGCTAATAGCCACTTATCAGTGAGTGCATACCATGTATGTCTTTCTGTGATTGGGTTAGCTCACTCAGGATGATATTTTCCAGTTCCAACCATTTGCCTAAAATTTCATAAACTCGTTGTTTTTGATAGCTGAGTAATATTCCATTGTGTAGATATACCACATTTTCTGTATCCATTCTTCTGTTGAAGGGCATCTGGGTTCTTTCCAGCTTCTGGCTATTATAAATAAGGCTGCGATGAACATAGTGGAGCACGTGTCTTTTTTATATGTTGGGGCATCTTTTGGGTATATGCCCAAGAGAGGGATAGCTGGATCCTCAGGCAGTTTAATGTCCAATTTTCTGAGGAACCTCCAGACTGATTTCCAGAATGGTTGTACTAGTCTGCAAACCCACCAACAATGGAGGAGTTGTTCTTGTTTCTTGTTTCTCTTTCTCCACATCCTCGCCAGCATTTGCTGTCACCTGAGTTTTTGATCTTAGCCATTCTCACTGGTGTGAGGTGAAATCTCAGGGTTGTTTTGATTTGCATTTCCTGATGACTAAAGATGTTGAACATTTCTTTAGGTGTTTCTCAAGCCATTCGCATTCCTCAGCTGTGAATTCTTTGTTTAGCTCTGAACCCCATTTTTAATAGGTTATTTGTCTCCCCTGAGGTCCCCAACTTTTTGAGTTCTTTGTATATTTTTTGGATATAAGGCCTCTATTTGTTGTAGGATTGGTAAAGATCTTTTCCCAATCTGTTGGTTGCCGTTTTGTCCTAACCACAGTGTCCTTTGCCTTACAGAAGCTTTGCAGTTTTATGAGATCCCATTTGTCGATTCTTGATCTTAGAGCATAAGCCATTGGTGTTTTGTTCAGGAAATTTTTTCCAGTGCCCATGTGTTCCAGATGCTTCCCTAGTTTTTCTTCTATTAGTTTGAGTGTGTCTGGTTTGATGTGGAGGTCCTTGATCCACTTGGACTTAAGCTTTGTACAGGGTGATAAGCATGGATCGATTTGCATTCTTCTACATGTTGACCTCCAGTTGAACCAGCACCATTTGCTGAAAATGCTATCTTTTTTCCAATGGATGGATTTGGCTCCTTTGTCAAAAATCAAGTGACCATAGGTGTGTGGATTCATTTCTGGGTCTTCAATTCTGTTTCATTGGTCTATCTGTCTGTCTCTGTACCAATACCATGCAGTTTTTATCACTATTGCTCTGTAATACTGCTTGAGTTCAGGGATAGTGATTCCCCCTGAAGTCCTTTTATTGTTGAGGATAGTTTTAGCTATCCTGGGTTTTTTGTTATTCCAGATGAATTTGCAAATTGTTCTGTCTAACTCTTTGAAGAATTGGATTGGTATTTTGATGGGGATTGCATTGAATCTGTAGATCGCTTTTGGTAAAATGGCCATTTTTACTATATTAATCCTGCCAATCCATGAGCATGGGAGATCTTTCCACCTTCTGAGGTCTTCTTCAATTTCTTTCTTCAGTGTCTTGAAGTTCTTATTGTACAGATCTTTTACTTGCTTGGTTAAAGTCACACCGAGATATTTTATATTATTTGGGTCTATTATGAAGGGTGTCGTTTCCCTAATTTCTTTCTCGGCTTGTTTCTCTTTTGTGTAGAGGAAGGCTACTGATTTATTTGAGTTAATTTTATACCCAGCCACTTTGCTGAAGTTGTTTATCAGCTTTAGTAGTTCTCTGGTGGAACTTTTGGGATCACTTAAATATACTATCATATCATCTGCAAATAGTGATATTTTGACTTCTTCTTTTCCGATCTGTATCCCTTGATCTCCTTTTGTTGTCTGATTGCTCTGGCTAGAACTTCAAGAACTATATTGAATAAGTAGGGAGAGAGTGGGCAGCCTTGTCTAGTCCCTGATTTTAGTGGGATTATTTCAAGTTTCTCTCCATTTAGTTTAATGTTAGCAACTGGTTTGCTGTATATATTTTTACTATGTTTAGGTATGGCCTTGTATTCCTATTCTTTCCAGGACTTTTATCATGAAGGGTGTTGAATTTTGTCAAATGCTTTCTCAGCATCTAATGAAATGATCATGTGGTTTTGTTCTTTCAGTTTGTTTATATAATGGATCACGTTGATGGTTTTCCATTATATTAAACCATCCCTGCATGCCTGGGATGAAGCCTACTTGATCATGGTGGATGATTGTTTTGATGTGCTCTTGGATTCGGTTTGCCAGAATTTTGTTGAGTATTTTTTTAAGTCAATGTTCATAAGGGAAATTGGTCTGAAGTTCTCTTTTTCTTTGTTGGGTCTTTGTGTGGTTTAGGTATAAGAGTAATTGTGGCTTCATAGAAGGAATTCGGTAGTGCTCCATCTGTTTCAATTTTGTGGAATAGTTTGGATAATATTGGTATGAGGTCTCTATGAAGGTCTGATAAATTCTGCACTAAACCCGTCTGGACCTGGGCTCTTTTTGGTTGGGAGACCTTTAATGACTGCTTCTATTTCCTTAGGAGTTATGGGGTTGTTTAACTGGTTTATCTGTTCCTGATTTAACTTCGGTACCTGGTATCTGTCTAGGAAATTGTCCATTTCCTGTAGATTTTCAAGTTTTGTTGAATATAGGCTTTATAGTAAGATCTGATGATTTTTTGAATTTCCTCTGAATCTGTAGTTATGTCTCCCTTTTCATTTCTGATTTTGTTAATTTGGACACACTCTCTGTGTCCTCTCGTTAGTCTGGCTAGGGGTTTATCTATCTTGTTGATTTTCTCAAAGAACCAACTTTTGGTTCTGTTGATTCTTTCTATGGTCCTTTTTGTTTCTACTTGGTTGATTTCAGCTCTGAGTTTGATTATTTCCTGCCTTCTACTCCTCCTGGGTGTATTTGCTTCTTTTTGTTCTAGAGCTTTTAGGTGTGCTGTCAAGCTGCTGACATATGCTCTTTCCTGTTTCTTTCTGCAGGCACTCAGCGCTATGAGTTTTCCTCTTAGCACAGCTTTCATTGTGTCCCATAAGTTTGGGTATGTTGTACCTTCATTTTCATTAAATTCTAAAAAGTTTTTTAATTTCTTTCTTTTTATTTCTTCCTTGACCAGGTTATCATTGAGTAGAGCATTGTTCAGTTTCCACGTATGTGGGCATTCTTCCTTATTGTTATTGAAGACCAGCTTTAGGCGTGGTGGTCCGATAGCACGCATGGGATTATTTCTATCTTTCTGTATCTGTTGAGGCCTGTTTTTGACCAATTATATGGTCAATTTTGGAAAAGTACCATGAGGAGCTGAGAAGAAGGTATATCCTTTTGCTTTAGGGTAGAACGTTCTATAAATATCCGTTAAGTCCATTTGGCTCATGACTTCTCTTAGTCTGTCTACGTCTCTATTTAATTTCTGTTTCCATGATCTGTCCATTGATGAGAGTGGGGTGTTGAAATCTCCTACTATTATTGTGTGAGGTGCAATGTGTGTTTTGAGCTTTAGTAAGGTTTCTTTTACGTATGTAGGTGCCCTTGTATTTGGGGCATAGATATTTAGGATTGAGAGTTCATCTTGGTGGATTTTTCCTTTGATGAATATAAAGTGTCCTTCCTTATCTTTTTTGATGACTTTTAGTTGGAAATTGATTTTTATTTGATATTAGAATGGCTACTCCAGCTTGCTTCTTCTGACCATTTTGCTTGGAAAGTTGTTTCCCAGCCTTTCCTCTGAGGTAGTGTCTGTCTTTGTCTCTGAGGTGTGTTTCCTGTAGGCAGCAGAATGCAGGGTCCTCGTTAACGTATCCAGTTTGTTAATCTATGTCTTTTTATTGGGGAGTTGAGGCCATTGATGTTGAGAGATATTAAGGAATAGTGATTATTGCTTCCTGTTATATTCATATTTGGATGTGAGGTTGTGTTTGTGTGCTTTTCTTCTCTTTGTTTTGTTGCCAAGACGATTAGTTTCTTGCCTCTTCTTGGGTATAGCTTGCCTCCTTATGTTGGGCTTTACCATTTATTATCCTTTGTCGTGCTGGATTTGTAGAAAGATATTGTGTAAATTTGGTTTTGTCATGGAATATCTTGGTTTCTCCATCTATGTTAATTGAGAGTTTTTGCAGGATACAGTAACCTGGGCTGGCATTTGTGTTCTCTTAGGGTCTGTATGACATCAGTCCAGGATCTTCTGGCCTTCATAGTTTCTGGCAAGAAGTCTGGTGTGATTCTGATAGGTCTGCCTTTATATGTTACTTGACCTTTTTCCCTTACTGCTTTTAATATTCTTTCTTTATTTTGTGCGTTTGGTGTTTTGACTATTATGTGATGGGAGGTGTTTCTTTTCTGGTCCAATCTATTTGGAGTTCTGTAGGCTTCTTGTATGCCTATGGGTATCTCTTTTTAGGTTAGGGAAGTTTTCTTCTATGATTTTGTTGAAGATATTTACTGGTCCTTTGAGCTGGGAGTCTTCACTCTCTTCTATACCTATTATCCTTAGGTTTGATCTTCTCATTGAGTCCTGGATTTCCTGTATGTTTTGGACCAGTAGCTTTTTCCGCTTTACATTATCTTTGACAGTTGAGTCAATGATTTCTATGGAATCTTCTGCTCCTGAGATTCTCTCTTCCATCTCTTGTATTCTGTTGGTGAAGCTTGTATCTACAGCTCCTTGTCTCTTCTTTTTGTTTTCTATATCCAGGGTTATTTCCATGTGTTCTTTCTTGATTGCTTCTATTTCCATTTTTAATTCCTTCAACTGTTTGTTTGTGTTTTCCTGGAATTCTTTCATGGATTTTTGCGATTCCTCTCTGTAGGCTTCTACTTGTTCTCTAAGGGAGTTCTTCACGTCTTTCTTGAAGTCCTCCAGCATCATGATCAAATCTGATTTTGAAAATAGATCTTGCTTTTCTGGTGTGTTTGGATATTCCATGTTTGTTTTGGTGGGAGAATTGGGCTCCGATGATGCCATGTAGTCTTGGTTTCTGTTGCTAGTGTTCCTGCGCTTGCCTCTCGCCATCAGATTATCTCTAGTGTTACTTTGTTCTGCTAATTCTGACAGTGGCTAGACTGTCCTATAAGCCTGTGTGTCAGGAGTGCTGTAGACCTGTTTTACTGTTTTCTTTCAGCCAGTTATGGGGACAGAGTGTTCTGCTTTCGTGTGTGTAGTTTTGTCCCTCTACAGGTCTTCAGCTGTTCCTGTGGGCCTGTGACTTGAGTTCACCAGGCAGGTCACTTGCAGCAGAAAAGTTGGTCTTACCTGTGGTCCCGAGGCTCAAGTTCGCTCGCGGGGTGCTGCCCACGGACTCTGCAGTGGCAGCAACCGGGAAGATCTGCGCCGCCTCTTCCGGGAGCCTCCGTGCACCAGGGTTCCAGATGGCCTCCGGTGTTTTCCTCTGGAATCAGCAATGTGTGTAGAGAGCAGTCTCTTCTGGTTTCGCAGGCGTGTCTGCCTCTCTGAAGGTTTAGCTCTCCCTCCCACGGGATTTGGGTGCAGAGAACTGTTTATCCGGTCTGTTTCCTTCAGGTTCCGGCGGTGTCTCAGGCAGGGCTCCTGCCTCTCCTGGGCCCTCTCCCACGGGAGCCCAGAGGCCTTATACAGTTTCCTCTTGGGCCAGGGATGTGGGCAGGGGTGGGCAGTGTTGGTGGTCTCTTCTGCTCTGCAGCCTCAGGAGTGCCCACCTGACCAGGCGGTGAGTATCTCCCCCACGGTTCTCGACTTTTTTGCTTTATTATATTTCTATGTAGGACTGGATAAGTATGATCTGGGGAGGCATCTCAGTCCAGTTAATGAAAGGACTGCTGAACGAGCTTGAGGCCCTGAATTTGAATCGCTAACACCCATGTAAAACCCGGGTATGGAGGTATAACTTATAACCCCAACACTGGTCTGTCAGAGACAGAGAGATCACAGGAGCTCTCTGGACAGCCAGCATTGCTTAAAAAAAAATCAGTAAGTTCAATGGAAGACCACGTTTTAAAAGCAAGGGAAGAGCATCTGAGAAAGAGAACCAACGTAGACGTTTGACCTCCACACACATGTATACACACACACACACACATACATGTAATAGATACACACAAATAACTGGGCATGTAACTTACAGAAATGCATGAACATTTGTAAATTAAGAAATCCATCGATCGTGAAGCCCCTTTCTGGGCATGAACTTTGGGAGATAGTGATTTATCTATTCATCCTAAGTTATTTGGATTCTGACAGGCTCAAGTACTACATCTTTGCTACTGATTTATCTGAAGAAATAACCATGAGCTTCACTGCTCCAAGTAAAACCTGTTATTTTAACTTGATTCTGTATCTTCTAAGAGAGGAAATTTGAAGGTGGCTACCTACAGTGTACCCAGAATGCAAAGAGGGAAAAGTTACAGTTTGGATCCACTGCTTGGGTCAAACCATTTTGCAACCTATCACTTTGGATTAATTCCTGCCTGTTAGCCTTTAGTTCTCCTTGCCAAGATGGCTCCCCAAACCTGGACCCAGACATTCACACCTGAAAACATGTGCATATGTTCACAGCATCATTTTCAAGGAATAGTCTTCACCTTGGTTTATATAATTCCCAAGCTTCCTCCCAAGTTGGTGTGGGGAATGGGGGCTAGGGAACCAATTTCACTCCACTTTCAACAGCAGGGCTTCTTCATGCCTCTGCTGAAGATACTCATTTAATAGTTCATGGGAAGATCCCTTTACAAATGTCCTTGGGTTATCTATCCTAACCAAGAAAAAGAAAGGTTGAGAGAAATGGGGAGAGGAGAAGTTGCTTCTGGTTGCCAGGCAAAGTGAGAGAAAAGAACTACCATTTTGAGTGCCTACTATGTGTTAGATCTTTTGTTTCTCATTTCATGAAAAATTCTCCATGAGTTATGTTAATTTGTTTTGTTGTCTGTCTGTGTGTGATAGTCTTCTGTGGATCCTGCACTCTCTTCTTCTTGGTCACATGGAAACTAGAACCCATTCACAAGTGTATTGTCCTTGGCGATCTTGTTTGGAAGAAGGGATGTGTGCGGAATGTTAGTAATAGTAGGAAAGGGGAGGGGAGTTGTACAATTTCCGTAGATAAAAGACTGCAGCCATGCCTTTAACTATAGAAAGGCAGCTCCTTTCCTAATCATAAGATAATGCTGTCTTCTTTCCATAAAAATTTGCATTTCCGTGTATAACCTAGATTAACCCAGACTTCTGCCAAAGGAAACCAGGATAGAGCTAACAAAGATAAATCAGGGAGAAGACCTAGTCTGTGTTACAGTTCCTTTCAAATAGTCTAAGACTGGTCAAGGAAAGCACAGCTCAAGGCAATCTTTTCCAACCTAAGAGCCATTGAAATATGGCATAAGATTCTTTCTCTATATGTAATATCAGATACTGTTGTAAGCAGTAAGCATACCGAAATGTCATATTTAATAATAAAATAAATAATAGTATTTTGTGTCCTGTCTTATTGATAAGGAAATTGAGAACAGAGAGATAAAATTGACTGTGTCTAGAGTGTTCCATACTTGTCCTAGGATTAGGAGCAGTCCTCAAGACTAAAATATCTGTACATGCTAACCAACTGATTTCAAAGCACAAATATATCAGCACTCAAAACTCTCTGTATACAGGTCTGTGTATCTGAAAATGACAGACACAGAGACCTGAACATCAGATCAAATATCTAGGTGCCTGAAAAATAAGTCTGTCTGACCTTCTTAAACACAAAATTTAAATTCACCTGCCAGAAAATGGAGAAAACATCACAGCAACCACAAAGAAAGCATTTTCTCTTCTGACCTCCATGCTTAATTACAAAACAAAACTATAGACTTAAATGAACCTTAAGACAAGCTAGAAGAATTAAAGATTTTACAGCAGAGAAGACGCAATGAAGATGCCCCACCCCCTTAGGTCTAAGAAGAAAGGCACATCAAACCTACAACTATTGGAAGAACAGAACAGGGCAACTCTCCTTCCCTAAGAATTTTAACATTTTCAGTGTGTAGCTCAGGAGACAGCGGTTTGAAACCCAAGGATTTTAAACTGAAGTATAACTAGAAGAGCTTAAGTGCAGGTAACACATTAATGGTGAATTATTAGGAAGGGGTGGTGTTTGTAGCTTGCTTGTCATTCTAGAGAAGATTCTGGGATTGAAAGTCTCCATTCCCTGCCTCCTTGGGAGTCTCTTGCTCCATCTAATGCCACATCAGATTAAAAGCACTTAAGAGCACAGTCTGCCTAAATGATATCCTTTTATTCACTTTAGCATGCTCATTCAAGCTGAACCCTAAATACTTATCCTTATACACACAGGTAAGTGAAGCTCTCACCTGTCATCAAAAAAGATTCCTCTATGGCAGATGGAGAACCTCACAGAAAGACACAAATGTTCAAAATGTGGAGAATAACAGGCCATGTGGTGCCCAACACCAGCTGATACATTTATATTGCACCCCTACACAGAAGGCCCAGAAATTAAAATACAAAGGGAGGCGAAACGGCTGCATGAGCCAGAGAACCAGGATGCCTGCTGCAAGGGATTGTCTTCTATAGATGACAGAGTGCTGCACCGTGAAATCCTGACAATATGCTACCCCAAACTAGACCTGCAGGAATTAGTCCTCTGATGGGCTATCCAAACCCAAGTGATCAGCCATAAACACAGAGACATGCAGCCAATATTATTAGACTCAAGGGTGTACACTCACACATGTATATCAGAATACACACTACACAATCCACAACTGAAAAAAACAGAGGTCCACAATTTGAAGGAAGCATTGGAGTACTAAGAATGGGGAAGATGAAAAAAAAAAAAAAAGAACGGGGAAGATGCAGTAGAAATTATGTAAATACAGTATTCATGTATGAAATTCTCAAAAAAAAATTAAGTAGAGGACCTTCCTCATTCATACAGATAAATGTGCAGACTTATTTGTAAAAAGCATGGAATGGAAATCCCATCACTGCTGGGCATAGTGACATTTGCCTTTAATCCTAGCACTTGGAAGGAAGAGGCAGGCATCTAATTTCAAGGCCAGATTGGTCTACAGAGTGAATTCCAGGATAGCCAAGGCTAAACAGAAAAACCCTGTCATGAACAAACTCACCACACATAAACACACACACACACACACACACACACACACACACACACCCTGAGAGAGAGAGAGAGAGAGAGAGAATATCTCTGCACCCAACCAAAGTCAGAATACATGAGTCTACATCCAATAATATTAATTTCGTTTTTAACTCACTTACATATTTATGTACTCATCAGGCGATTAAATGACATCCTCATGAAATCCAAATTTTTTACCTTTCCATGAAATTTACTCGAGTAATATATATGTAACATGTGTTATATACTCTGTGGACCATCTACAAGGCATGAATATGGAAGGGCGGAAATTGTCATAGTACTATAGAAATATGAAGGAGAATTTGGATTCAGGTGTGTGAACTGTAAAGTCCCTGCTTTAAATCTTCACCATGCTTCCTGACATACAGACCTCATGATTCAGCATCTACATCAACGGTCAGACTGTAGCTTTCACTGCTCATAAATCCATCTACACTTCCAAGGACCATCAATAAAATTCCTCAGAGTCCAACTCAGGGAGATTAAATGAGAGAAAAGTAACGTGACGCTCAGCATATAGCTCTCGTGCAGAAGTCACAGTGTCCGTGGCCTATGTGGGGGACAGCTCTTGTTAGGAAGATCCACTTACAAAGAGACCATGAACTGGCATCTGAGATTTGAATCTCAAGAAGTCCCCCATTATTCCACAAGTTGGCAAGAAGAATTCACTGTGCCTGCAGTATTTGTACACACAGCATCGTTTATGCTAGCTGCCTGTGCTACACACAGTGTGACGCTCTGGTACCCACCAGGCAAAGAGTATTCACGTGAGCAGCCCCATGCTTCCTTGGTAGAAATCTCACCAGTACTGTCATGACTCTTCACTAGGAAAACTAAATACAAGCTATGTGCCCACGCTGAGGAGATATGGGCCTAGAGTCCCCTAGACTTCACCTCCATGTGCTGCTTCCTTTACTGATTTAGCTTTGCGCGCTTTTCATGTTAAAATTATCAGAACTGTATGCTGGGTCCCTAAAGTCCTTCCAGCGATTTATCCAAGCTACAGGTTGTCTTAGGGTAACGTTAACCGACCCCTTCACCATATCTCTGCTAAAGAAACTGTTGGGGAAAGAGAGAAGAAAAACCTGCATCTAGAAATCTAGGGATCCGTGAGAGTCTCTTTTCTAAGAGCCATTCTGGGTTTCTTCTGTGCACACTGGCCCGTCTAGTTTGTCTAAGAGAAAAGTTCCTACGAGCCTCAAAACTCATGACTCCTCATTTTAAGCTGTAAAGAAAGTATAAAGGGCCATTACTCGAACTGTGCTCAGAGAGTCGGGCAACATGAGTGCTCTAAAAGAAATGGCTTCGGAATGTTTCAGAACCGCCACATCCTTTCGGGATGGGAAGGCTCTCTCTATGCAAAAACTGCTTTGCCCGAATTTCATTCTCCAGATAAACACGTTTTTGACAAAAATATGTCCTTTCTTGATAGCAGAAATTATTCCAGGAATTTCCTTTTCCTCCACCCCCCTATGATTAAAATAACCCTGTGTCTAGATTTGTGTTTCTAAAAGCAGATGTACAGAGCCATCCTCAGTGTGTCCTGCAGGAGAAAGATGGAGCATTGAGCAGTGGTGCCTGCACCCTGCAGGGAATAAGACCATCTCTGCAGGAAACAGGAAGCTCTAGAAACCTCTTCCACACGAATACTAAACCAGAAGGAGCGAAGAGCTAAGCATCTATATTCAGAGTTTGATTTCTTAATGAGGGCTGTTACATTAAGATTTGATGTTGTTGCTGTTTTCTGGACGCTCTCCTTTTAAAAATCAGTTTTCTATAATTCAATAAGGTTTGCATGGCATTTATCCAAACCATGCTGGACCTAGTGCCTTGCACATCTATCACCAGGTAAGATGCCTGCCTGATAATGGGGCTTGTCTATCTTGACGGTGACAGTGACCCCAGAGAATTTCTTCTTGTCAGTTTCTCTGGAGTGGGGGAAGTGGGTGGGTGAGAGAAGAATATTGGGGAGCTGGGTTTATTACTCCCAATATGCTCTGTGCTGCTGTGCCTGGCTACACATATGCCTGGGACTCACAGCATATGGCCTGGGGGCCATCAGTGGCCCGCTTAGCAGCTGTCTCCACCATATTTTGACATAAAAGCCATTATATTTCTGGCTGGCTAATTGCTTTTTACTAAACAATTGTTGGAAGTTGGCTGATAACTTTTATGAATTTCAAATGAAAGCCTCGCAGAGAACTTCTGAAAGCAAACAGTGTTTGGTCCACCTGGGAACATTTGAAAGGGCTGGCGTTCCATCTGCCAAATAGAACTCATATCGCACACATCCACTGAGAAGTAGAATATAACAGGTTCATTTTTCAGAGCACTAGGTTCTCACACAAGGTTCTGAGAGAAAAAAAATATTCTCTTCTCAAGACCTTTATGGGAGATATAATAAATATCCTTTCTGTCCCCAGAAATTATTTCTACAAATATAGTTGAATTAAAAAAAAACAGTGGGGTGACTGAATAAGTCGTAAGCCAGTATATCATATATAATACAAGAACTTTAAAGACAAAGAGAAATCCAATATAATTCATCTTACAGATGTTTTCAGATAGATAATATAACTGGTCCTCAAGTAAGAAGACTAAAGAGCATACAAGTCACACATGAATTATCCTAAGAAACACCATAGATCACCCATGAATTAGAATAATTCTAAGTTTACCTGGTAACTGAGGAGAAATCTCTTGACTAGATGGGATGAGAGTTGTTTAAGGCAAGAAAGAGAATCTTGTTGAGCAAGCACTGAAATTGGGCTCCTAATATTCTTGAGGAAAAGTAAAATAGCAATGCTGACTCCTCTGATATCATATATCAAAGAGATGGCTCCCAGGTCCTTTGGTCACCAAGCTGACAAAAGGCTTAGTTTCTAAAAGAGCCATTTCAAAAAGACAGAGAAAGTAACTGCATTCACAAGTTTTCAAAAGTAAATGTTCTGATTCTTTATCTTTTTAAGGAAAAGCAGTTTCTTATTTTCAGCAGAGAAAAATTCAGCTTCTTGTCTCTTAATTTGTATTTTCCTTGACAAATCTAATTTTCAAATGATTTGCATTCATGTTTCCCTGGGGACCCAGGCTCCAGCTCAGATCCTCAAACAACTGGAGATGAAAGTAAACTCAGGGAACTGTTTTGTCTGTTGTTGTGTCCATTGTCATTCTAAGCTCAGGAGAGAAAGGGGAGGGAAGGAGAAAGGGAGGAGAGAATAAGAGGGGAAGGAAGAGAAGGAAGAGATCCCAGAGCGGGGAGGGTGGGATCCCAGAACAGCGAGGGAAAAATAGAAATAGAAGCAGGAAATACATAGGAGTTCACAGATGCTTTTTCAAGTTTTTTAACAGCTATAAAAGGGAAAAAGAGAGTTAGCCTTTAAGAGAAAACTGAAAATGTGGTAGAAACTCTGCCTCCATTAATCTCACTTTATTCCCAGGTTGGTCACAATGTCTTCCCCTAACTACAGCTGGGGTCTCCCAATATCTGGCACTAGAAAATTCATTGTAAAAAACGTGAAAGTCCTCAGAACAATTCTTCCCCAACTCAAAAGAAAAATTTTCAAATGGCTGTGGATCCTTTGGGATTATCATACCCAGCATAGAGACATCCATACCCACCCTTCATTTTAGGCTCTCTTGACTAGTTCCTTCCACTGAAATAACACATGCCCACTAGCATCCATAATACTAGTTAACTCCTTTACATCCTAGGGATTAGCTTGAAGCATTTCCTCTGAAATAAACTTCCAAAGTGTCCTGTGCATCCTGCATCCTGGTTGCCACGGGGTGCCTGCATTCACAAACAAGGTGCATCCTAAGTGAACATGGGCATGGGGTTGGGGTGAGGGTTAATTTAAAATTATCATGCACTAATAAACAGGTCTCCTAACCTAATTCCACGAAGAAGTTGTAGATCAAGGACAAAAACAAAAACAAAAACAAAAACACGTGTCCAACGGACTGTAGACAATAAGAAGCCAAATGCCAGTCAACTAGCAAGAGTTAAGAGATAGACTTTACTGGAGAAACTTGCAAGGCAAATGGCAGAGCTTGTGCAGAAAGAAAGTCTATTGTTTTTAGTCTAGAGGAAAAGTAAAATAGCAATGCTGACTCCCCTGATACTTGATAGTCTCAAGTAGAAGGTCTACTTAGTCTGTGTTTAGGTTATTATCGTCTCAGAAAATCATGCACAGATAAGGCAGAACACTTCCAGCCTACTGGTCTACCTTCTTAGAGAAAGCCCGATGGGGAGAGCAGGGAATGGAATACAGGTGCCACCATCGTAGGGAAGTAAATACCAGTTCTGTGGAGTTGTTAGAGCGCTAGCTGTAGCACTTGGCAGCACTCGAAAAAGGGAGAAGCATCTGCTACCCCAGTCCACTAAACAGATTATCTGTGTACCATGCCTTCCTCCGAGAAGGACAAGGCCTTTTGCCAGGCACTAGGAGATTCTCAGATCTTTCATCCATCTTCTTTATCTCTTCCATTTTGGAATAGCAGCATGTTCCCAGATTGTGCAGCCTGCCCCACCCCATGATATAGTACCAGTTGTCTTCATGGGTTTGCATTCTCATAGATGCAATACCTGGTATGCAGAAGACACTTAAAAATATATCATTGAGCAAGTGAAGAATTAACTTTACAATTTACAGAAGTATCCTAGTTGCCAGAGATTGCAATCGAGATGCTTGGCTGCCTCCCGAAAGAAGGGAAGCAGGAGAAAAAGCATGTACTGTCAACTTGGTGTTGTGACTCCCTCCCACTCGTCTCCTTTTAGTATGGACTCCTTTATTCTCCAGGGCTTTGCTCAACTTCATTAATGTTAATATCGGATCTAACCTTTTCTCAGCTCTCTGCAGGGATGGGACTTCAATTCCACTGCCTAATCGCTCCTGGTGTTCATCTTTCAAAATGTCCACCCTAAACTTTTTCCCTCTTTAGCTTCAGGCTATTTCATGCCTCTTCTGAGACTTAATCATCTTTCCCTTCGCCTGGTTTTGCTGAGAGAAGTGGACTGAAAAATGCAGAAGGGCTTTAGAAAATAAGAGGGAAAAATCCTGCATCAGGAATATTCTTATAAACGGTAAAAGGATCATCCATCACATGTTCTGTTTCACACTGGGAGTTGGTATCCTTCCGGTGGGCAATTTGATGTCAAGGCACAAGCTGGGGAATGAATAGAGCTGCATACCAACCTGACCCCAGAATAAAATTAGATCAGAGTTCTGGCAATTTTGTCTAACAGCCTACACGTCTTACAAAAGACACTAGCTTTCTATCAAGGTCACCCTCTCTTCAAGACAATAAGCAAAGGAACTATTAGACCTCTAGGTCCCTTCTTGGTGGACTTAAGACAGTGAAACACAAGGAGGGAAGAGAGTTAAAAGCTGGGGTTCACAGGCATTTCCAACTCAAATGTTCCCAGATATAATGCAAAAGCATCTTGCTTCTTCCAACAGCACCTGTGTTTAGGCTACTTGAGTCTGGAAAGATTATTGAGGAAGCCATCACCACAGGATATGAGTGTTACTGCTACCCATGTACCACCATTACTAAATGGATGGAGAATGTGATAGGTTAGGGAGAGAATTCAGATTGCTCACACTCTAACTGCTCAAGGAAAAAGAGTTCTAACTTCATATTCTGTGACTCACTATAAGTCATAATTGTCCCTTAAAAAGCCCCAACCATATACATACGGGAAGAAAATTAATAAGCTCCAAGAATGGCTGAAATGGCTCCAGGAAAGCAAGAAAAGAGTTTCTCAAATATAACTATTAAGGTCAGGACAAGAGTCAGACAGTCGATATCAACATTCTTAATCATACTCAAGAAGGACATCCTAAAATAAAATGGGAAAGAGTGGCAAGCAGCAACTGTGGAGGACGACTGGAAAGAACCAATTTAATTTAAAAAATCAGTAGCTCTCAGTTTTATCTAAAAGGTCCACTTCAATGGTCTTGATGAACAATGACTAAGAAGAAGCCATGGGCACACACAGGGAGTACTGTATTTGCTACTGAATTTCTCTTCCCCAAAAGACTGCTAAAGGCTGCACTCCAAGCTCACCTTCAAGGAGTGCAACACAAAAACTCAATTTCAGAACAGCAGGGCATGGCTTCTGACATATGACAGACAGCCTAAATGCATTTTATCTTATCAGTCCCGCTCACTCCCGCTCTCTTCATTTTTCATTATTCCCCGATGCGGCCATCTTTTGCTCTTCCTCAACTCCCAGATTCCCACTTCGCTCGTGGAAAATTTTAAGAGACAAGCATGTTTTTTATTAAAGTCATATACAAGGCATCCCTGCGTCTCTCACCCTCTGGCAAGGATACATATTGGTTTGCTTTGTTTCGGTGGGGGCGGGGAAGATCAGTGGCATGATTTTTTTTTTATTGTTGTTGCTTGTTTTATCCATATCTGGATGCCAAGATAATTAAACTTGGCAATATCCTCCTATTAGCTAATGATGTTTACAAAAAAATTTTTCTTTGCAAATTTGCATTTACAAATGCAAAGCAGGGCTGCAGGTTTTTCTTTCCAGTGCATTTTGAATAAAACTTTTTAAGCTTTTTCAGAATATGACCTATATTACAGAATAAAATCATTTTATGCTTAATCCTAAACTATTGTTTTTAAGGTGTGTGTGTGTGTATGTGTGTGTGTGTGTGTGTGTGTGTGTGTGCGCGCGCGCGCGCGCACACATGCTCACACGCACCTGTATAAGTGTAGTGCCGACAAAGCTATCAGTTCCTACTCCAGCTACAGTTAAAGGCATTTGTGGGGCTCTGAACTTGGATGCTGGGAATTGAACTTGAGTCCTCAGGAATAGCAAGGCAAATAATGTTTAGCTAATTAGCCATCTCTCTCTAGTCCCCAGAATAAAAAAAAATAGATATGAACAAAATTTATTTACATTGAGATGAATAAAAATTATGACCAAGGAGCTCTAAAGGGAAAGTGAAATAGGGAAATAATTAAATTACCCAAATAATTCAGAAGGAATAGAAAGTTGAGGTAAAGTGAAATGGGCTAAGGTAGTCCAAGAGAAAAGGGTGGTAAAGAATAAAGTGATACTTAGAGGGAGATGGAGAAAGAAAGGGAGGGTGGTGGGAAGAAATAAGAGAAGGAGGAAGAAAGAAAGGAAAAGGGAAGGGGAAGGAGAGCTAGAAGGATGATGGGGAAAAAGAAGAGGAAAGACCGAGTACATGGGAAGGGAGGAGGGCACGAGGGCCGCTGCTACCAAATTACTAAGCGATGCCTCAGGATGCACTTACTGTCTCCCAACCAAGGGTTAATTTAATCACTGCCATCGGGACTGAATGGCAACAAGGCAATGTATAGTTCTATTAAATGGGACATAAAGTAGATACTGTGCCACTGTCAACTAATGTATTCCCAGAAATAACTGGGAAGAGAAAAGACCTGCACGGATCCTGTTGAGATCACAGGTGAAGTCAGACGGCTAAGGCTGGAATCACAGAGCTACCATTTCCTGGCTTTGAAAGGTTGCTCTCCAAGCCTTAGTTCCCCAAGTGCAAGACTTGGTAATAATAGCTCCTTCCCCATAAAGTATGGTGGGAATTAAATAATAAATTAATCTCTGACAGCTCTTTGCAAAGTTCCGGGTGTATGTATGTGCATATTCACACGTGTCACTCTTTGGCACATGCCTACTACCGTCATTCCCATTGTCGGCACTTCCAAATTTACAGTCCTTGACAAGAAGAGTATGCTCAAGGAAATCTGAGTAAACAAATCATCAGAACCATCCCAGAAATGACTGCCTATACAGAGACTTTCCATACTCTAAACCGGAAGAGCATTTCTCAGACGTAAGGCGGGAGTGTGTGCGAGCATTTTGTTCTCTGTAAACTGACTGAACAAAGACTTCTTCTGGCGAGATGACTCTGTGTACGGAAACATCATTTTAGCAACATCATAGGATAATGAGCCATTGGTTGCTAACTTGGAAAAGATGAGGTAGGGACAAGAATGGAAAGCATTTTTAATGTAGTAAGTACTCAGTTGAGTTTGTTTTTTTTTTTTTAAGTAACCTTTTCTGAATGACAGGTCACTGATACCAATATGAGCTAATACTCTATGCTGGCTCCTATTTTCTCTAAATATAAATTCCTCCCTGGTGCAATAGAGTGTAGTATAGACTCTGCCTATGCCCAAAGCATCCTCAAGCTGCTGTTTAAATTCTTTCTGTTCATATGGGCCTTCTGTCATTCCAGCCTTTTGTTCTTGTTTGTTTGAACACATTGTGACTGATGCTATGAATATGACACACAGACATAATAATAGGACATTGCTAACGGCCCTAAAGGAGAATATACAGTTGTTATATCCCATTCTACATAGTATGTGTTTACTACTCATCTCTTAGCCATTTAAACACCTCTCTCTCTCTCTCTCTCTCTCTCTCTCTCTCTCTCTCTCTCTCTCTCTTTCTTTCTCCTGCTAAAGGAAAAACAGAAATCCAATTAGACAAGCTGGTTAAAATTTTTAATGGACTCAAGCAAGCTCTGAATCGGGCGTTCTCCTTTTAGCAAAAATATATGAAATTTATTTTAATGGTCTTGATGCAGGTAGTTCGTCTGCATAGAAGTGATTTATTTCCCATTACTATTTCCTCTGGCATTCCAAATAGATGAGGCTGTCAGAGTAATTACATCTGGATAAATGAGAAATTGGTGTATTATAGTAAATAAAAGCCAGTTTAGTTAGCCAACACCTCAGTGTGACTGTATCATAAAAGCTGAATGCTAGCAATGTCTGTGGTTTTTGGTTTTTTTAGTAGCTTCGGAAATCAAGGTTGTCCCTCGAATTCTCATTTTACAAACTGTCATTTAACTTCATTCATCACTTGTCTCGAATTGCACGGTCACATGTATAAGAATGAGGATATAGGGAGAGAAAGTAAGAGGAAGTGTAACTTTGAACAACAAATATGACAAGAAGCTCATCACCTAAGAGGCTCTATAAGCTGCATGTGTAAATAGGTTCAAATGCTCTAAGGAAAGAAAGCAGGATGGCACAGGCTAAACTTGGCCATCTCTCCAAAGCAAACACAGAAAAACCAATAGCAAACCTAATCAAAAATGTAAAGAGACCCTTTTTACATTGGTTTTTTGTTTGTTTGTTTGTTTATTACTTTTTTTTGCAACCCAGTCATTGTCCCCTTCCCAGTCAACTCTCCCACAGTTTCTCATCCCATTCCTCCTCCAAGAGGATGCCCCCCACTCCGAGCCTTCCCAATCCCTGGGGCCTCTAGTCTCTTGAGGATTAGGTAATCTTCTCCTACTGAGGCCAGACCAGGTAGTCCTCTGCTGTACATGTGTCGGGACCTTGGATCACCTCCTATATTCTACCTGGTTGGTGGGTCAGTGTCTGAGAGATCCCAGGGGTCCAGGTTAGTTGAGACTGCTGGTTTTCCTATGGGGTTGCCCTCCTCCTCAGCTTCTTCCAGCATTTCCCTAATTCAACCACAGGAGTCCCTGACTGCAGTCCAACGGTTGGGTGTAAGTATCTGTTGCTGTCTAAATCAGTTGCTTGTTGGGTCTCTCAGAGGACAGCCAACCATGGTGGGCTCCATAGCATCATAGCATCAGTAATAGTATCAGACCTTGGAGCCTCCTCTTGAGATGGATCCCAAGTTGGGATAGACACTAGACCTCCTTTCCCTCAGTCTCTTCTCCATTTTTTTGTCCCTGCAGTTCTTTTAGACAGGAACAATTCTGGGTCAGAGTTTTTGACTGTGGAATGGCAACCCCATCCCTCCACTTGATGCCCTGTCTTTCCACTGAAGGTGGACTCTACAAGTTCCCTCTCCCCACTGTTGGGCATTTCATCTAAGGTCCCTCTCTTTGAGTCCTGATCTTCTCTAATCTCCCAGGTCTCTAGTACTTTCTAGAGCGTTCTCCCACTTCCCATCCCCCCTCGCATATTTTCATTCATTCTGCTGGTCCTCAAGAGCTTCTCTCCTGTCTCCTATACCCCATACCTGATCAGGTTCCCCTTTTCCATCCCCTTCCCCTCTTCCACCCAGTTGCCTCCCACGATTGTTTTCTTCTCCCTCCCAAGTAGAATTGAAGCATCCTCACTTGTGCCCTTCTAGTTGTTAACCTTCTTGAGTTCTGTGGTAAAAATACCCAATAAAATTCTAGCAAACTGAATCCAAGAACAAGTCAAAACCATCATTCGTCATGATCAAGTAGGTTTCATCCCAGGATGCAGGGTTGATTCAACACACAAAAATCTATTAACATAATCTACTATATAAACAAACTCAAGGGAAAAAATCACATGATCATCTCACTAGATGCTGGAAAAGCATTTGACAAAATACAATACTCCTTTGTGTTAAAAGTATTGGAGAGATCAGGAATTCAAGGCCTATACCAAAACATACTAAAAGCAATACATAACAAACCGAAAGTCAATATAAAATTAAATGGAGAGATACTTGAAGCAATCTCACTAAAATTAGGGACAAGACAAGGCTGCCCCTCTCCTCATGTTTATTCAATATAGTACTCCAAGTTCTGGTATGAACAGTTGGTTTCAGCAATTTTCAGACCCTTACACATTGACCCAAACCTACTTGGGAAAAGGAGTTTCTTTAGCTTGCAGACTACAACCGACACCGAGGTAAGGCAAGATAGTAACTGAAGACCGTGACTGAAGTAGAAACATGGAAGAATACAGCTTCCTCCTTGTTCTCCCCTACCCTCTGCTTGTTCAGCTTCAATGACTACTGCTGCTTCACCAAAGAACAGTCTTTTTATATAGTGTTAGTTAATGCAGAGACTCATAAACTGTTCAAAGTGCTAAGAATAAGTAGCTATTAAGTGATCAACCATAAACAGAACATGTAGGTTTCAGAAATGTCATAAAAGAGGGGACATCAAACAAAACATGAACACTGGAGGTTAAAAAGTGGTGCTGCAAAACACTGTCTTCTGAACAGGACATGGAACTGTCACTCATAAATTCACTACAACTGTGGTCACCTGCAAAAGACCTGCACAAGATGTTTACAACAACATTGTATCATGGACATGGGAAGGGCTCGTGAGCTCACGAGCCTACCCCTCATCAAGGACTATTGGCAGCTAATGGTTGTGAAAGGAACTTAGAATGTTTTCTTTAGTGGTGCAGCCTATGCTCCGGTAAATAATTTACCCACCTCATGCATGAAAGCAGCCCTCATTAAACTTACACGTGCACACAAACAAACAAACAAAAAAAGTAAGAAGGTGACTTTTAGGGAAAAGAAGGGTAGATAAAAGAGGGGGAGAGGGGTATAGAGGACTAAAATTCACTATATTTATATGAATATATATAAATTCATATTATATGTGAAATTGTTAAAGAGTGAAAAATAAAGCAGAGCAACAAACTTAGAACAACCATCATTTGAATTGAAGAGCACATAAAAATAAAATAGCATACTATTTTCAAATGTGTTCAATCTCAAAAGAGTAATTTAGATAAGTTAATGAGTTACTAAGTTTACAGTGAATTTGAATGAGAAGATGGAATACATCTGAAGAAAATCCCTAATATGTCAAAGAAAGCTAATATCTTTGTTATGGTGGTTTGAGTAAAAATGTACCCCATAGGCTCATAGGGAGTGGCACTATTAGGAGGTCTAGCCATATTGGAAGAGGTATGTCACTAGAGGGTATGCACTGAGGTCTCAGAGTGTCACCGTCTCTCCTGCTACCTGCAGATACAGATGTAGAACTCCTAACTATCTCTCCAGTACCATGTCTGCCTTGGTGCCACCATGCTTCCTGCCTTGATGATAACGAACTAAACCTCTGACCTGTAAGTCATCCCCAATTAAATATTTCCCTTTTTAATAGTTATTGTGGTTGAGCAATAAAATCCTAACTAAGACACTTGTTAACATGTAACCCTAGTAGAGTCATAAGAATTAAGGCTTCAAACACTATGGCCTTGAGGTTAAACCACTACGAAAATTCAGGTTCTCAAAATAGCCCCCCATTCTCTTTTTTGCCCAACATTTTTTTTCAGTGTCAAGCATTGGATCTGTGACCTTATGCATGCTAGGCAAACACTTTTCCATTGAAATACATCCCTAGCCCTCTTTACTCTTCAAGATGGAGACCCTGTAGCACAAGCTGGTCTTGAACTTGTGCTCTTCTGGAGTAGTCATTGCAAGTCAGCATCACCAGACCTGGCTATAATGGGTTCTTCTTTGACAGTGAGATTGAGCATGCTTCCTATTCCTTTATTCAAAGCCAGGTAAATTCTGGATCCCTTTCTTTTGCAATCTTTGAGTATCTAACTCCAAAGCTGCCTTTACCTGCAACTGTGCTAAATATACTTCTTCCAAAGAAATTGTTTTCTTCCCTCTGCGGCGTTAAATGCTTAGCTATTTCTGTCAAAGTCGCACTCGCATTCACATTCTTTCTAAAGGGCAGAAAATACCATTGTTACAGATACAACCCTCACTGCATCAAATTGTAAGTTTGAGAACTTTTGACTCTGAGTTATTTGAGCCTGACTTTAAGAAAATATTATAAAAAATATGTGAACTGGGTTACTTATATAGTATACTTTTGTAAATCCTTAAACTGTTCTTTCAATGTAAAATAACTCCTGAAATTGGCACGTGTGATTCCATGAGGGGCTGTTATCTTACTAGACAAGAGATCTGAACTTCAAATTGTGTTTTCATGGAATGTTCCTAAAGGATACGGTGTCTTGTAAGTGCTATGAAGCTTAGTGTATTTTACTCTTTAAATAAGAATTTTAGCAATGCAAATTACAGTGTGAAGAGTGTTGGCGGTATGTTTAAAATATCATAATTTTGGAGACACTGGGAATATCTGGGAATACTGATTTAGTGTCAGAGAGTAACATGCCAAAATTGAAAACACTGAGAAATCTGTTTGTTTATTTGTGTGTGTTTTCACTATGTATTATAATTCTAAATTGTATCATTGCTTACAGAGAAGCCTAATTTGTGTTTTTCTAAAAGAAGATATACTTTACTTCCATACACAAAAATAACAGACTTCATAGAATTATTATGAGTATTCATAGAAATATTTATAAAAAGAAAATACATAGTGTTTTCCCTCTCCAGTATTTTCTAGAAATAAATGAATAATTAGAATGGCAAGCAAGATTACATTGTTATCCTAATTAACACCACTTCCACAAAGACCAGGGTACATGGAAGCTAGCCCTGGCCTTCTAGCCCCTAGAGCTCAGTAGGAGAATTCCAGACAGATTCTGAAATAAAATTAAAATTGATATTGGCATCTTAACTTGTTTTGTTCTCTAGCAACCACTGCCAGTAACCATTATGACCTGTGCTTTCAAAACGCTTCAGGATCAACAAAGGATGTCACTACTGCTTTGGAATGAGGATTACAATAATCCGAAGTTCCAACAAAGGAGGTGAAGCACATAGATGTCTAGGCACAATCACAACTGACCAAGGCACCTCACATAGTCAGTGAGGGAGCCAAAATGGGTGTCACTGTCTTACGTGACTCACTTTTTACTAGAAGAACATCACCCATAACAAGAGAAGCTCTCTGTGAGCCAAGGAGAGATTTTGCTAAAGAGAACAATTCGTTTCAAAAGACTCATGATCTGATTATCTAAAGCTAATCTTGAGGGTGTGGGCAGAGTGAAAAGGATCAAGAGAGGAGAAGGAGACCTGGGATAGCATTATTATCTCTCTCTCTCTCTCTCTCTCTCTCTCTCTCTCTCTCTCTCTCTCTCTATGTGTGTGTGTGTGTGTGTGTGTGTGTGTGTGTGTGTGTGTGTGTCTTTACATATTTATTTTAATGGAAGAAATCTCTTCTTCTATTTCCAAAATAAAATGTTTGTACATGCATACAATAAATATAAGCCTTCCCCAACCCTCTGTTAATTCCTAATGCCCCTCAGGCTTGACTAAGGCTCATTTGTATGATCTCTAATGAAAACATGACCTCCAACCATAGAAATTTCAACAAACATACTCATCTTAAGTATGTTTTGTGAGTCAAGGGTATTTTGAGAAAGATGCCGAGTTATCTGCTGAAGACCCCAATTATTTTTAAGATTACTCTTTCTCCCCTCCCCCAATATGTACCATGAGCCTCCAGATGCATCTCCCCTTTTTAAAGCACAGCTCCTTTAAAATCTTAAACACTCAAGTGGTCAACACACCCAGTAAACTAAAGATTTTCAACATTGTTAGGGATACTCTTTTATCAAAAAGGGTATTTAAGAATTGTCATAATTCTATTTGTTTTGTTGTTTCATTTGAATGATGAGATGAATAAGTAAAAGAAGAAATGAATAATTCAGTGACCCTTTACCTTTCCCCCATGTCTCTATCCAGGCACCACATGATTTTTTTTCTTCCCTACACCAATTGATCATACAGAAGAAATTACAGAGGCAGATGCTCACAGCCAACCATTCAACTGAACTCAAGGACTAAGCTAGGGGAAGGAATGAAGGAGCTGAAGGGGATTGCAACCCCATGAGAAGAACAACATCAACTAACTAGACCACCCAGAGCTCCCAGTGACTAAACCACCAAACAAAGAGTTTACATGGAGGAATCCATGGTTCCAGATACATACATAGCAAAGGACAGTCTTATCTGACATCAGTGGGAGGGGAGGCCCTTAGTCCTGTGGAGTTTTGATGCCCCAGCATAGAAGCTAGAGTGGTGAGGCAGGAGTGGGTGAGTGGGTGGAGGAGCATCCTCATAGAGGCTGGGAGAGGGTGGATGGAGTGGGGGTGGGGTTGTGGAGGGGTAAGTGGTAATGGGGATATCATTTGAAATGTAAACAGATAAAATGATTAATAAAACAAATTTTAAAAAACATACTTTCAGGGTCCCCTAGGTAGTTCCACAACTGCCACAGCTGATAACCCTACTCAGCTTTAAGAAGCCAAATAGATCTTTGTTCAAATTCTATAAATGACAATTAGGATTACTTCTTTTGAAGGGATAATGTTAAAAATAGGAGCTAAGTACTGGTTAGGCAGACTTAGGAATGGGACACAGAGAACAGCCTTTGTAAATATGTTCTTAGTTCTACAGTCACAAAAGCAAAAAAGGAAAGCTGGATTCTCTTTTCTTTTCTTTCTTTTCTTCTTTCTTTTTTCTTTCTTATTTTTTCTATTTGTGTTCATGTTTTGTCTTTCCCTTTTATTGAAAATAGACTTTTCTTATACTATATATCCTGATTGAAGTTTCCCTCCCTCTACTCCTCCTAATTTCTCCCCACCCTCCCTCCCATCTAGATTCTCTTCCTTTCTGCCTCTCATTAGAAAAGAAAGGCTTCTTAGAAAAGACATAACAAAACATAACAAAATAAAATATAATAAGATAAAATAAAAACTACCAGTTGGACAAGACAACCCAACAGAAGGAAGAGAGTCCAAGAAGAGGCATAAGAATCAGAGACCTAATCATTCACACACTCGAACATCTCATAAAAATTCTAATCTGAAAGCTATAAGGTATAGACAGAGACCTGGTGCAGGCTCTGCTTCACTCTCTGTGAGTTGAGCTTTGGTCAGTTGATTGAGAGGAAATTGTTCTCCTGATGCCCTCCATCCCCTTTGGCTCTTACACTTATCTGCCTCCTCTTTCACTGGAAGAGGAGATTCCTGAGCTTTGAGGAGAGAGATTTGGTAGGAATTCCATTCTTTAGCCCTCATTCATTACACTCTTTTTTCTTTACTTCTTTTTTAAAGATTTGTTTATTTTATATAAATACACTGTAGCTGCCTTCAGATACAACAGAAGAGGGCATCAGATCCCATTACAGATGGTTGTGAGCCACCATGTGGTTGCTGGGGTTTGAACTCAGGACCTCTGGAAGAGCAGTCAATGTTCTTCACTACTGAGCCATCTCTCCAGTCCCCATTCATTATATTCTTTAACCTACAATTTTTATTTATCTCCTAGTAGTAAACAGAAGCTTAAGCTGCCATTGGAACTATTGAACTGAGATCCCTTGACAGCATAAGTCTTTTCTATTAGAAAAGGGGGGAAGACAGGGTGTATTTTGAAGCAAACTTTAGTAAGCACCTAGAAAAGAAAATGAAAAGGACTTATCTAAGAGATTTTGGGGGGTGGAGGAGCTTTCTTTTCTGAAAGGCACAGACTCACCAACAATAATGGTGTATAAGATAAATGGAATGGATTCATTCCTTGTTTTTTTCTGATCAGCCTCCAATTAAACCACAGCGTCTCCTGCTGTGATTTGCTAATTCTTACCACATAGGCACCCAAGTACCATTCCACCTTTACTGTCAAAGCTAAATCAGGTTGAACGGATGACTTGGTCATTAAAAATGCTTGCCTTGCAAGTATAAGGACATGAGTTGTATCCCCAGACCCAACATAAAAATGCCAAGCATGGTATCCCACACTTGTAATTCCAGGACTAGAAAGGGAGAGAAAGATTCCTTGAGCTATCTTTTCCAATGAGTCTAGACTAAATTGGTGAGCATTAAGTCAATGACGAACCCTGTCATAAAGTATGTGAATCGTGTTCCTGAGAATGGCACCTCAGGTTTTCCTCTGGTCTCCTTGAGCAACACACACACACACACACACACACACACACACACACACACACAATTCCAAAAGATAAATACAATACAATAGCACTCTTCTACGAGGGAAAGTGATGGGGAACTAGAAACCAAGGAAGGAGCAAAAGTATGAGTAGCAGCAGGCTTGATAAAATACAGAAAACAGCCTTTCCACTCAGAAAAAGGTGTGTTCAAACCCTCGCTCTTCTACACATTAAATTATTAAATCTCCCTCACCTCCTTTTTCTCTTTTGTAAAATAGAGAAAGAATAACTATCGTCATTTGGGCATAATGATTAAAATCATGGTATCATGCAAGGACTTTAGAAATAGATTCATCCCCCCAGTTAACTAGATTGTTGGGGGGAGGGCGGCAATGGGGGGAGGATGGGGAGGGGAACACCCATAAAGAAGGGGAAGGGGAGGGATTAGGGGGATGTTTGCCCGGAAACCAGGAAAAGGAATAACACTCGAAATGTATAAAAGAAATACTCAAGTTAATAAAAAAAAAAAAAGGAGAAGATAAAAAAAAGAAGAAGAAATAGGTTCATCAAGAGGTAGATAAATTAGCATTATTGCTACATTTTTTATTAAATGTTATTTTAAAGTTAAGGAAGGGGCTACTGTACATATTAAACACATACCTGACCATCTTAGAGATAATAAATGGGAAGAAAACAATTAAGTATTGGGATGAGGGAGGGGCAAGTGGGATGACATAAGGAATCAACACCTAGGGAAGTTTGATATTTGGGTACCTTGCCCTCCAAACCCTAGGGTTCTGGGGGATAGCCAAAATACTCGTGTGTTATTCCAACAACATCCATTACCTCACAACCTGTCTGTGACTGCTAATACTACCTGGTTCTCTCCAATTTCACTGTTTCCTTTTAAATACATTCCTAATTGGGGATGGGAACAAATTCTCTCCCCAAATAATATTTCCCTGGCTCTGCACTCCACCTCCATCACCCTTACCTACAACTGTTATTTCCAGCCTAATTTCTCAATAAGAAATGGTATGAAAGAGAAAAAATGACCAAAATGGTTTTCAGTGCCCTTTTCTCCCAGAAGATATGGTATAAGAGAAGGAAGGCTATCGAGAAATGTAAAAGCTTGCATAGAATGAGCACATCAAACAAGTCAGAAGCATCTGCAAGGGGCTCTGATTCTCCTTGTTCCAGAGACAGTCGCATCTTTCACGCAGTGCCAGCCTCATCCTTTAGACACGGTGGTGAAGGTCAGAATGAATGGATTTGGCATGTTAGGTGTCTGGTTACCAGGGCTGCACTCTTATCTGACAAAGTGAATATTGCCATGAACGACCCTTTCACTGACCTCATCTAACATAGTCTACATGTTCCAGTATGACTCTACCCATGACAAGTTCAACAGCACCGTCAAGGCTGAAAATAGAAAAGCTTGTCATCAATGGGAAAGCCATCACCATCTTCCAGGAACTAGATCCCACTAATGCTGATGTTGAGCATTGTGAAGTCTACCAGTGTCTTCAGTACCATGTTGAAGGCCAGGGTCCACTAGAAGAGTGGGTCCAAAAGGGTTAACATCCGCACCCCTTCTTCTGATATCCCATGTTTGTGATGGGTGTGAACCGTGAGAAGTATGACAACTCACTTGAGATTGTCGGCAATGCTTCCTGCACTACCAACTGCTTAGCTTCCTGGCCAACATTATCCATGACAACGTTGGTATTGTGAAAGGACTCATGAACACAGTCTATATAATCACTGCCTCCAAGAAGACTGGAGATGACCCCTCTGGAATGCTGTGGCAGTATGGCCATGGGGCTTCCCAGAACATTATCCCTGTATCCACTAGTGCTGCCAAAGCTATGGATCTGAACAGAAAGCTTACTAACATGGTCTTCCATGTCCCTACCTCCAACGTGTCTGACATGGATCTGACATGAAGAAATCTGCCAAGTATGACGACATCAAGGAGGTGGTGAAGCATGCATGTGAGAGCACACTAAAGGCATCGAGGGCTACACCGAGGACCAGACTGTCTCCTGCAACTTTAACAGTGATGTCCACTCTTCCACTTTTGCTATTGGGGCTGGCATTGCTCTCCATGACAACTTTACAAAGCTTGTTTCCTGGTATGACAATGTATATGGCTACAGCAACAGGGTGGTAGACCTCATGGCTTACATGGGTTCCAAGGACCAAGAAGCCCTGGACTAACCCACTTCAGCAAGAACAAGAGAGCAGAGAGAGGCCTGTGGCTGCTGAGAAGTCTTTGTCCCAATTCAAACCCAACACTGAGCATCTCTCTTACAGTTTTTATCCCAATCCCCCAGAATAACAGGATGGGCCCTAATCTCTTGAAGGACATCAACAATGTTCACTGTGTACACTCACTAGGGCTCATGCACGCGCGCGCGCACACACACACACACAGTCTGCAAGGTGCCATGGCCCATTTGGAGACTGGAGTTATGCATTATGTTATTGCTACAGGAATAAAGCCAGGAACCAGGGTTGTTTTGCAATAAATTTTCACCTGCAAAATCATATTTATATACTCAGAAGGAAGAAAATACATTTTTAAGTGCAAAGACAAAGAACCCTTGTAAATCCCTCCTTCCTGTGTTAGTGACATTGTTTTTCTTTGTTGTGGAGCTTCCCAGAATGGCACTGGAAGAAATCTCCAGGTTAGTCTTAACTATCACTCTCTGCTTTTCTGCCAAACTCCTTTCTTTAAATGTGCATGCCTTGGAATAAACTTTCTTGTTAGTTATATTTCCACCAAAGCTGAAAAGTCTGAAAGTTGTTTTATTCTTGAGCGGTTTTATTCTCTCCCAGTTGCTTCCTTATTATTCCTACTGAGAATTTTAGTGTTCTCTCTATTAAAACTCAATCTGCTGTTTTAGAGGTTAATGATTAACTTTAATATGTCTGCGCCTTTAATTGTCATCGAGATTCTGGAATTAAATCAAATGTAATGGAAAGAATAGAATTAGGACAACTGGGCTCTAGTCCCAGTGCTACCAATAAAGTGTCCGACCTTGGAAAAGCCTTCAACTTCTCTGGGACTCCATCTATAAAACAAGAAGGTTGGGAAATGCAGTCTCCTAGTATTTGTGATTCTAAAACCCTGGGCTCCTAGAAAGAAGAAGCCCTCAAATTTTAAAGTTAACTGATTGCTGGTAGTAATTTTCTTGTTACTTCATTTGGTGTTAACAGACAAGAACTCAGTACAGTTTTCCTTTAACACACAACTGACTTTTGGGAAAGTCAAGAGAAGGAACAGGGTCCTTCTCTAGCAGTAAGCAGCAAGGCTCAGAGATGACAGCCATGCAAGAGAGTGGACCAAGGATAACAGAATGTCAAAATGAATGAACTATCACTCTGTCATTCTCTTTTCTAGGAAATAAAGCTGCAATGACAAGGAAAGATTGCAGCATGCAAAACTATAGCATAGATAAAGCTATGAAACACGCAGGTAAGGTTCAGGGAACCCTGCAAAAGAGAGGCTAGGAAGATTGTAGGAGCCAAAGGATCAGGGACTTTGCTGTGAGACTGTGTCCCCTAGTAAGTTATATGCATAAAGTCTCACCAACATGGCTGCCCAAACTCAAGCTGAACAAGGAAGACACCAATAAATGTACCAAACTAGGTCACAGAAAAGTCCACAAGGCTTCAACCTTACAGTAAGAACTACAGGCAAGTGAGTAAAGCTGGACACAGGAGAGGTGGTCTGCTCCAGGGTACAGCCCACCAACTGGTTGTTCATTGGCAAATGGTCAGTCCTGAAAGTATATAATACAAGTAACATTCTATGGACTCAATAGGTGATATTTAGGAACATACATGTATACACAAATGCATATATGCATTCAACATAAATAGGGGAAAAGAGAGTCATGAACCTTTTATGTTTTTTGTTGTTCTGTTTTGTTTTTATTGGATATTTTATTTATTTAAATTTCAAATGTTATCCTCTTTCTCGGTTTCCCCTCCACAAATCCCATATCCCATCCCCATCCCCCTGCTTCTATGAGGGTGCTTTCCCACCCTCCCACCCATCCACTCCCACCTCACCACCCTGGCCTTCCCCTACACTAGGGCATAAAGCCTTCACAGGACCAAGGGCCTCTCCTTCCATTGATGCCAAATAAGGCCGTCCTCTACTACACATGCAGACTGTACTCTTTGAATGGTAGTTTAGTCCCTGGGAGCTCTGAGGGGTTCTGGTTGGTTGATATTGTTGTTCTTCCTATGGGGTTGCAAACCCCTTCAGGGGAGCCATGAATTTTAAGGACAGCAGGGAAGGGAATATGGAAAGATTTGAAGGGAGTAAAGGGAAAAGAGAAATGTTATCATTAACACACAATCTGAAAAACAAACAAAAGGAAAAGAAGAGAAGATGGAAATAATAGTGAAGCCCTCCAGTAAAGGCTTCGCCTACGAAAAGAGAAAAAGAGAAGCTGAAGAAGAAATAGAAGAAATAAAATTTCTGTTTATGGAAAGAAGTGATGAGGAGGGGCGATTGACTGTGGCTGCTGCACCTGTAAAAAACTAACAGTTTGCAACCCTTCAGATCCAAGAGGGAAGCACCTCAGGCTTGAGAGGAAGCTGTAAGCTGGAGGAAAGCCAGAGTACACCGTGTTCTTGGGGTTGTTCCTTTTATGTGTGCCTTTGAGTCCCCTAACGGAGTTCATTTTAAAAATGTAGGAAACAGGCAATGGGCTCTCTTGCTCAACAGTTGACAGCCTTTGGCACCAGAAGTCTCTTCCCCTTTTATTGCCATGTTTCTTTATGGAGGCAGGGGTAATGCTAAGGGCCTAGGTGGGGAGTTGATGCATCTAAGGCAATTGGCAGGTATGATGCTCTCAGAGCCAATCAGATGTGGTTTCTTTTCTACAAAGTGAGATGATGCTCAAGAATATAGATTGGTTGCCTATAAGCAGTGTCAGCATGAGTAATTCTATTCAAGGCTCCTGTGTAAATGCAGAGTTCCATAAGGGTCTCTTTACCCTTAAAAGTGAATAGGATTGACTTTAGTGCTCTGGGCACGGATCTCAAATAGCCAACTCCTTCAGTTACTCTTTGCATTTTCCGGGGGTTGTGGGAAGGGTGAAGTATTTTGTAAATTACAGTATGTGGAAAAGTTCCATTTTCATTGTCAGGTTGTTTTAGAGTCCTGTGCTTATTTGATGACGCATACAGATGGCATGTGTATCCACATGTCAATGAATAAACACATCTTTCCTGCCAATATGAGAATACTGATCGCACTACAGTTGAGCAAACATAGTGGACCCCTGTGTTCAGGACTCACTCCGCCCCTCCCTGAAATGAAAGAGGGGTAGACTTCTCCCTCCCACCTGAATGAGTAGCTTAGTCACCACGTGACTTCCTTTGCCCCTGAGAATGTGAGAAAATACCATACATTGCATCTCGAGCCCAGTCTTTAAATGTGCTTACCTAGGCTTCCCTGGCTGCTTGTGCTTCTGACCTGCTTCTTGAGAAATCCTGGCCTGAGGTAGCCACTGCTCCTTCACCCAAGTCGAAGAATGAAAATCCTGAGAACAAGCTTGAACATCTACAGCCTGGAGCACAGCTGCTGTAGCCAACTGCACTGACCTGTGAAGAAAACAGCAATTGTTCTCGGTTGTAAGCCACTGAGACTTGTGAGGTGGGGCAAAGGGAGGAATGGCTGTTGTAAAGATTACTTCAGCAAAAACTGACTTGAACAAAGAATTCTTCTGGAAAAAAAATATATATACAGCAGCAACAGAAACAACTTCAAATTGAGTATTAGACATCCATGTCTTTAGACTTCTTTTTAAATGCTTCACTGTCGTCTCTTTGTTATACATTTCATTATGATGCATTTCATTATGATATGTTCATGTGCACATACATTTCAATCCTACTCATGCCTCTTGTTACCTCCTCTTGCCACCCACCTGCTGCCCACCCACTTTGCTTGTCACTTTGCCTGGCTTTGTCACTCATTAGTCATTTCAGCCCTTAAAAGTGGCCCAGATATTCCAAAGGAATTGCATTGAGCTCCTTCCAATCTTTTTACCTCCAACAGTGCTACCCAGCCCTCCCAATTCTAAAGCCTCCATATGTTACACAGAATGGGTTGGCTTCTAGGCCAGTCACTCAGCAAAAAGAGTGGTCCTCTCCTGCATCAGAAGCATCCTCACACAGGGTATCGTGACATCTGCCTCATAGTACTATTCCTCTGTATCACATTCTCACACATAAAAAGTCAAGTAACATGATGTTATAATGAGAGGCAGAAGGCTGGAGAGATGGCTCAGAGGTTAAGAGCACACTGACTGCTCTTCCAGAGGTCCTGAGTTCAATTCCCAGCAACCACATGGTGGCTCACAACCATCTGTAACGGGATCTGGTGCCCTCTTCTGGTGTGTCTGAAGACAGCTATAGTGTACTCATATACATAAAATAAATAAATAAATAAATGAGAGGCAGAAAAGGTTTCAAACAATCCCTGACTTTATAATCTCCTATTCTCTCTCTCTCTCTCTCTCTCTCTCTCTCTCTCTCTCTCTCTCTCTCTCTCTCTCTCTCTCTCTCTCTCTCTCTTCCTGTGGTTGTGAGGAAAACAATTCGATGTGTTACCAATTAGCAAGGAAAGTTCTCTCCTGTTTTCCTTTAAAACTCAAATTCCATTAAGCGATGAGTACTTGGCCATCAATAATTAAGACCTATCCCTGGGAAACACTCCCACCAAAAAAACTAACAGCGCTGCTTTCTGAATAATAAAGCAGAAAAAGATTTTTCCAAACCACAATGATTTTCTTTTTATATTTTTGCAATCCTCCAAGGAAGAGCAAGCAGCCACTTTAGCAAGCTCCTACAACACTTTCACGTCCCTAGGTAGCATGATTACCACAAAATACTCTGGGAGCTTTGCCCAGTGTCAGCCAAGTACAAATAATAAATCGGTTTTTTTTTTAAATATATTGGCATAATGGCCCTTGGAATGTAAAGGCCACTTGAATTTGATTCTAAGCAAGAAGAATGTGTGTTCTTCATTTTCTTATCAGAGGGCAGGTCGACTCTGATCCAGACACATCCCCACCACCCATTGTACTCTGCAAACACAGAAGAGGGAGGAAATTCTTGAACTCTGTTATGTACAACAAATTCTGAAAGTATGGATGATGAAAACATGTTTGGCCTTAGTCTGTTGGACTTCTTACGAGTCCCCGACTCCTAAAACTATGAAAGAGCTTTGCAAATTGAGGGCTGGAGAGATGGCTCAGTGGTTAAAAGCAATGGTTGCTCTTCCAGAGGACCCCAACTCCTCACTGGTGCTCTCCACTTCTCCTTCCACCCAAATGTACACACTTTCTCTCTTTAGATAGGAGAGAGAGAGAGAGAGAGAGAGAGAGAGAGAGAGAGAGAGAGAGAGAGAGAGAGAGGAGAGATGGGGGGGGGGAGGGAGGTAAGACTCAAGAAATATACACACACAAAACCCATAAGAACACAAACTTGGAAGCTATAGGAACAGTAAAAGAACAGTAAACCCAAAAAAATGCTTTTAAAAAACCAAATGAGAAAAAACTCTACAGAAAATACCACTGAATTTGATTTGTGTTGGTCATTTACTACTGGGCACGGGTGGGGCTTACCCTTAGGTGTGGTTATGTGAGACTTCATTAGAGAAAGCTGTGTTTTCCTGTGAAAACACATGTCAATTGGAGATAGCTTTGAGAGATTTTTCCTTTCAAGTGAGGGACACTGTATATTATTAACTTTTGCATGAATTTGACAGGTTATGTAAGGCAGACTTACATTAACCCATGATTTCAGAGAATCTCTATCATGGCAGGAATCCGCAGTATTATTATGAACCATATTTTGGATAGTCATGTAGGGTTCTTTCTGGAATGTGACAGAGACTGACTCTGCTGGTTAAAGCAGTCCCCATAACCTAGGAGAGGAAAGGCTATGCAGTTTCGTAAAGGATGAACAAAAGCTAGCCAAAACAGAGTCAGCAAGTATAGAGTACCTGACAGTGTGAGGGTGTTAGCATTGCCTGGCAACCCTGAGTGAAGATGCCCTTATTGTCACCTTTCAATACGTTTTTGTCCCAAAGAAAAAGCTGTAAAAATTAAATCAGTAACTAGGGGTTGTACCTTATGAACCTATATTATAACTGATTTACTAAATCGCCATGTAACCAACTTCACTTGATGCCCTAATAAATAGTTAATTCTCCCTCAGAAAGCCAGGCCTTCACACAGACACACTGTCAAGGGAATTGTGATGATGCTGGTCATTCAGAGTGGCCTCTAAATGTTTGAGAAATAGAGAAGCAAAGGGACGAGGGAACTACAGCACCAAAAAAGATAAAGTAAGTTTTTCCAGTCCAAAAATACCATTGCTACACATATTACCAATTAGATATTCAACTACATCAATGTTCTCCACCTATTTTTTTTCTTCTATGGGGTTGGAAGGTCTCACGTAGTCCAAGCTGGCTTGGAATCCCCTATGTAACTGAGGATAATCTTCACCTCCAGAGCCTCCTGCCTCAGCCCCTCAAATGTTGAGATTACAGGTATATACCGTCTTAGTTTGCTTCCTGTTGCTTTCATAAACACCATGACCAAAAACAAGTTAAGAAAGAAAGGGTTTGTTTCAGCTTATACTGGTAGTCCATTGTGAAAGGAAATCAAGGCAGGAACCTGAAGTCAGAAACTGAAGCATATGCCACAGAGGAATGTTCTGACTGGCCTGTTCCTAATGGCTTGCTCAGTCTGTCTTCTTTCTTATTCCCAGGCCTACCTGCTCAGGGATGCCACCACTCAAAGTAGACTGGACTCTCCCAGATCAGTCATTAATTGAGAAAAATGCCCCCATGGGCTTACCTGTAAGCCAATCTAATAGGGGCATTTTTGGAATTGCAATTTCCTCTACCCAGATTCTCCTAGCTTGTCAGTTTGACAAAAAAAGTACATGAGAGCAAGCACCATGCTCTGCCCTTCTCCTCTGATAGCAGGGAGTAGACTTAGCAAAGTAAGACTGAGTTCCTCCTTTGTGTTTTTCTCATTTCCATCAATAAGCAAGCATCACTCTCTAATCCTAAACTTTTAGCCTTCTATTTAGTCCCTAGCCCCCTCATTGTGTGAATTTACAGGTATTGTCTTGGCATCCTTCCTGTCTCTGTTATAAAATAAACTAACAAATGCAACCTAAGGAGAAGGGTTTATTTTATTTCATAGTTTATGATATAATCCATCATGGTGGAGAACTCTCCGTAACAGAAGCTTGAGGTCATACCATAACCCACAGAGAGGGATAAATTCAAGCTTGCTTGGATTCATCTCTTCTCCATTTTATACAGTCCAGGGTCCCCTGCTCAAAGAATAGTCCCACCATAGCAAGATGGGTTTTCCTACAGAAAATAATACAATAAAGATAGTTCCTCACATGCATGACCAGAAACCAATGTCTCAGTTGATTCCAAACTGCCAGATTAACAATTCACATTAACCATCACAAATGCTAAGCCTTGAATCATACAGTGGTGCTTTTAGAATGCATCAGAGATCTTTGCGAATGACTGAAGCAGTACCCACATTCTTTTAGACTGAGTGTTTCTTTCTCAACTTCCCCACTTCCGGACTCCCATGGTAGAACTCAGATACTCCAAGCACTCATTAAGTATAATTCCAAATCCCTGTAATTCTATTCAAATGGTTGGCCATAATGCTCAGATCTAGCTAACCAGATTTAAACCTAAGTCAGCTTGGCCTTCTGTATCTGGTTAAAGGAAAGATTTAAATAGCGCCAACCTTTGCCCCCTGCACTCTGCCTTGACAGAAACCACAACCTAAGGAAAGGCCGAGACACTGACAAACAGCCTCGGCAGTCACAGCCCTTGAACAAATGTCAATAGCTAGTGGATTCCAGATCTCTCACTTTAAGTGTAGGGAGCAAGAAAAATACAATAGTTTACACCACTATTGGTTCTATTTGCTGCTATTGTGGTGAAAGAATGTTTGGCTGACATGTTTCCTGACTCACTGGAAGAACTCAAGTCTAAGTAGCCAACACTAATGCCCAAACCCATTCTATGGAACTAGTTGAGTGAGAGCCATCAAGCTACTAGATGCTACTGCCATTTCTGTGCCAGAAACAAACTCTTACTGCAATGAACACCACAGTATCAGCCCTGACACTTCTTGGTCACATCTATAGCTTTGCAGCCCCACAGACCATTATCAGACACATATTCTACAGTGGTCGGTGGAATATGGATCCCATACATGTCTATCTACAAGTGAAGCCTAGGCTATTTGGCATTTTCATCTTTTATATTTATTTATCTTTTTATATATTCTATTTATTTATTTCATCTTTTGTATTTATAAGATAGGATTCACCCAGGTGTTACAAAGGGCTGCTGTGTTATCCAAAAGGATTGTACTTCATCTTATCGGTCTGGTTAAAGGTCTCTCGATCATTCTTTGTTCACTGATCGCCAGCCGCTGTATTTTGAACATGATCATTACTAATGCCTCTGAAATCCTACATTCTAATCCAGATCCCTGCTGTGGCATCTCCTTCCATATATTGTTTCTACTTCCTGTTCTTATAAAATGGACTTGGAAAATAATGGATACTCTGTAGGCTGTTGAAGGTGTAAAATTGACAGAATTTCATAACTGGGTTGGAATAACACAAGAACACGAGTCAAGAATGGTACCCAAGTTGTGGGTGTGGAATTAAATATGAGGGAAAGATTAAGAAAGCCTCACCCTGTCGGTTTACAAATATGCTGGAACATATGGCGTCATTCTTTAAAGAATTGAAAGTGTGGCTGTAGAACACAGAGACAGACAGACAGACTGAAGGATGGATGTAGGAGTCATCGACTCACAGGTGATGATTGAACTCATGACTCTGTCTCATCCGCCTGCATCTCCTACCTCAGTGAAGGGCACTCAAGAAGCTCAGAATCCACACTGAGGCTGAATCTCTTTCCTATGAAAAAGGGTTTCCGGCTACCAGGAACCAGTTACGTCAGTCGATAAGAGCTGCCTCCTGATTTCTATCCAACTTTCCTTCAGCTACCTTCGTGTGGCTCTCACCATCTCCACTGGGCAGTCCCCCATCAGCCTCTCATTGCATACAAGCACACACTTACAAAGAGACAGAGAGAGAGAGACAGAGATTCAGGGAGAAACAGACAGCAACAAAGACAAAAAAAATTATGCTAATCCGTGGAGCAAAAACTGTCTGCATTTCTCCATTACAAAAAAAGATTAAGTCTCCTTCTCAATTAGATGCATAAGAGCTGATCTCTCTGTGAGACTCCAGCTACGTCTAATAGTCTGGTTTGCCCAAAATAGGTTCAGCTTAATGGAGACTATATTCATTTTAGTCTTTATTTTATCTTGCATAGGTTTTCTTGAGTTTCAACCTACATACAACCCTCCGTATATCGGAAAGGGAATCCCCTTCTCAAATCTAGTGTAGGAAAATGATTGCCTCAATTAGCAAAGTGTCCATTTGTATTTATAGACAGCGCAATTTTTAGAGTAGTAATGTATTTCTTTTAAGTGTATAACAGTGCTTTTGAAAATTCACTTAATAAAGGCATACTGGTCTTCACAGTGAGTTTTCACACGATAGATACCCTTGGGTTCCTCTTGTTTATTATTCATCTGCATCATCGTGCTTGTTGGTACAGACCTTCTTCTGCTCAGCAAGTGTTCTACAGTGTTTGTATATAAGTGCAGAGGTCTTTAAGAAACCTTTCTCCGAAGATCAGGATCCAGCAGTCAGCCTAAACCAATCTATCCTCAGGGACACTGTGGGAGGTAAAAGGCTAAGCACTTGAACTAGAGGCTATGAGGGAAAAAAACGAATAGGTTAAGCCTCTTGAATCAAAGACCTTGGTCTCTTATCAGCTGAGGCAGCTTGCTTTGATGATGCTACACAGAAAACATCCAGCCCAGAGTTATTTTTTGCACTCCATTGAAAGTCCTCACTTCCTTGCAAGATAAAACTAATGCACCAACTAATGATTGAGCTTGATGCCTGCCATGAAACACGAGACTATTTATCTTCAAGAATCGGATTCAGGATTGTTACAATTAGAGGCTAAAATGCTCTGAGGACTTGTGATTGAACAACTTAAAGGCTGAATCCTTACAATCACCTTATAAAACAGAATCTATTGTCACCTTCATTTGTACATGGGGAAACTGAGGCTAGATTTAATAACTTCACCAAGACCCAAGTATGATAAGTGATAGCATTTGCAAGCTATTTCAAAGGACAAATCGAAAGTTTAAGGAAATCAAAATCTGCTCAGTTAGTAGCAAATATCTTCAAATGAATAAAGGAGTGAGCAAAAGGCCTAAAGAATAAAAATTACAAAAAAAAGAATAAAAATTGCTATGGTGAGAGAAGAAAGAAGGTACCTCAGTATCCTCACATCAGCATGAGGATGCTATTCAAGGTAACACTCAGCTTCTGTGAATAGGAATACAGACAACAGCATTATACACAGCACAGCGCGTTTCCTGCCACACCTAGACAGAACTTTGCTCTCCCAGAGACAGAAAACACTCTAGTCTCTAAGCAGCACTTAGCCTGTGGCTGTGAGCCTAAGAAACAAGAATGCAGACTCACATGCACTGTTGCAATTTGGCCATTGTAATAAATTGGGTTAAGTAGAATTAAGAGATTCACTCATCCATCCAATAAGTATTCATTTTCTATCATATGCCAGGACCTCGAGCTAGACAGAGAGAATACATAAGGGGAAAATATTCAAATTGCTTAGGAAGAGCTAAAGATGGGGTTAGGCTAGCACCTAAAGATGGAGTTGAAGGGATGGCTCGGTGGATAACAACATCTTTCTGGGCGATTATGAGAGTTGGGATTCACAGATCCATGTACAATCTGAGAGTAGCATCAAAGATCCGTAATCCCAGTGCTGAATCTGGGGACTGAATAGCCTGCCAGTCTAGCCAAATTAGTGAGAGACCCTGTCTCAAAAAAATAAAGTGAGTCAGGACAGAGAGATGGCTCTGTGGTTAAGAGAGCTGGCTGCTCTTATAGGAGACCGGAGTTTGTTTCTGATCACCCACAACCTGTTCACAACTTCCTGTAACACTAGCTCCAGGTGACCCAACACCCTCTTCCAGCCTCCGAATTTGCCTTCACACACATATACATGCAAGTGTGCACATGTGTGCACATGCATATACTATATATTAAAAATTAAGAAAAACATATAGTTACATACATTTCCCCACATGTTTAGAAGTATAGTTTTATTTCATTCTGGTCACATTAATGGATGATTTTGAAACTTAACCAAAAACTTAACTCACTAGCTAGTAGAGAAAACAATAGAGAGAAGGAACAGAGAATAAAGAGTGAGCGCCTGGCAGGTTCTTTGAAAGAAAAACCCAGGTCCCTCTAAGAAGCAGGTTGAGAAATACCAGCAGCATCAGAACACCAGAGAATATGCATCTAGACAAAGACACGGGGCAATTTCACCTCAGATGTTCAACACATCAGTTGCTTCCCTCTCTGTTCTTTCCCCCCTTCAAATTGGAAAGCTCTTGGGACCAGAAAAGCAGGATAAGCCTCATGAATGATTTGCAGAGAACTTCGATGTTCTCTGCACATCTGTAAAAGCAGTTCCTGCGTATCTAATTAGCATCGGTGAACTTGCCTGACAAAACTCCAAACCCTATTCAGTCTTAAAATACAAGAACTCTGAACTATGCATAGGACCGTCTTTCATATTATATCCCAGTTCTATAATGCTTGCCGCTCTTGCAGAAGAGCTGGTGGGGTCCGTTGCCAGCACCTACATGGCTGTTGTTAACAGTCTACAACTCTGATCCCAGGGGTTCTATTGGCTCCTGCAGGCATTCACACAATGGTACACATATGTTCATATAGGCAAAATACTTGTGCACATAAGGAGTGCTTTCTTTCTCTGTAAAGTGTTATATTGGGCTCTCATAACAAGGACAGATGAAGACAAAAACTAGAGTTGACAGCCAAGCTCTGCTCTTGCTAAGTTTTGTTTTTCTTTACAGGTTTGGTGTGTGAGTGTGTGTCTGTGTGTGTGTGTGTGTGTGTGTGTGTGTGTATTTATGTGTTGCTTTTCTTTACATTTTCTACTGCCTTTGTGCAAGGCATTTCTGACTGATAAAGGTCAGACATCTGACCTTCTCCAGCTCTTATGCACTTAGCAGAACTGACACTTGCATGCATGCAATAGTTATTGTTATTATTGTTCATTGTTTAAACTCTTCTTTAAATGAAAAAATGTTCCTCTCTCACCTCAGGAAAAGTGGAGCTTATTAGAAAAGAAATGAAACCTGACTTCCTTGAGGAGTCAAATGGCCCAAGGAAGTCAACTTACTCTAAAGTAAATATCATACCAGTTATTTTTTATAGATAGATATTGGCATGTTTCATAGCTTCTAAGAGGTCATATAATAATAGCATTCAGTCTTTGAGTACTTTTCTCTTCACGTTCTCATACATTCTCATGGTACAAGGCTGGGCCACTAACCACTGCTGCAAAGGCAGTCTCTTCCTCCACTGAGGAACAGTTCACTCATGTTCACTTTAAAGAAAGCCGTGACTGCTTTTACTATGGGGCCCCAAGGAGGTGACACCCATGGCTTTAAGCCTATTTGGAGAAAAGCGCATAGCACATTGGAGAAGCATGATAATTCTTTAATGCCAGTAAGCATTTTCTTGGATGAACAGAATGGCAAATATTCCAAACTTTGCCGACCATAGAGCCCAAACAGAAATTGTTCAACTACAGAGCTAGCATACATTGTAGCCCCAAAGGATCCACAAACAATATAGAAAATGAGGGTGGCCTAATTAGACCAATTCACCAGACTTTGTTCACCATAGCATAAAGAATGAATGTAACATTAGGAAATTAACTTTTCTATGTATGTGAACTTTCCAGTGATATTAAACTCTCTTCTTTAAACCAGTAAAGGTTATAGTTTATTTTCAGCTAATTAAATTTCCTAATGAGGGCATACATTTATATTGACCCATCTTTTTTTAATGTTTTATTTATCTTTAGTTTATACATGTAAGTGGTTTGCTTGAATGTATGTACATGCAACATGTGTGTACAGTGCCTGTACTGGAACTAGAGTTACAAACTCTTGTGTGATATGTGAAGTTGTCTGGAACAGAATCTGTGTGCTCTGTAAGAATAGCAAGTGATATTAACTGCTTAGTAATTTCTTCAACCCCAAGACCCACCTTTCTTGAAAATCATAATCAAAACATCCTTCCCATGCCTCACAATTATTATTAAAGAAACTATTTGCAATTTAACTCACATCGTCTGAGAATTTGGGGCTGGAAGGCCATTCAACTCACACTCAAGAACTTGAACTATGACAATTTCATAGAATTCTGATATAGTTCTATAAATGTATGTTCAGAGCTCATCAGATAAGAATATAGAGTATAATCCACTTTGGTTGACAGGCAAAATGCTAAATGGTTTACTTAAACACCAGAAGTTTGTTTTCTTTTATAGTTCTAGAAGCTGTGAATCTATTGCCAAGATGGTCATATTCTCAAGAGGGTCTTATTTTGACTTTGCAAAATGGCCAACCTCTTTTACCCTCATACAGAAGATGGGGAAGGGAGAGAAGCTTTCGCTTATCCAATCAAAGCCCTGTATGATAAAGGCCCTACTGTCCTGTCCCCATTTACCCCTTATCACTTCACTAAGAACCAAATCTCCAAATGCAGTCATTAGCATGTGAATGAGGTCACTGTTAGTCCCTAGCACAAGCTTTCCCCCAGAAGGGACCCATGCTCATCTTTAGACAAAAGAAATCCTACAGCCATGTTTAAAGCCAGAGCAGGATGGAACTTTTTTCATATTAATAGAAGGAAAAGGAAAATATCAATAATGGAATAATATCTCCCCAGAAACACCAGAGGATTTTAAGCATATTTGTGACATGTTCCATCATAGAAAGATCCCTCTTAAACTATGCTGGAGAATGGGGTAGATCCTTACAATCAAAAGGTTGTGTTTGCAGGTGTCTAAACGTAAATCTAGTAAAGGTGCTCGCCACTGAGCTTGACCATCTAAGCACCAAAGTTTGCTCTCCAGAACCCACATAGGTGAAGAAGAGAATAGATAACTACAAGTAGTTTTGTAACTTCCACACATGCATGAGCACATATGCACAAGCACGCGCACACACACACACAGAGAGAGAGACAGAGAGAGAGAGAGAGAGAGAGAGAGAGAGAGAGAGAGAGAGAACAAACTTTTAAAGCCTGTTCTGAAACTCTTCATATATTCTTGAAGAATAAAAAACCTCAAAATAGGGCTATGATGGCAGGTATGGAAGAAAGAAGTGCTTAGAGACTTTCAGAGAGTGTAACAACTTTACTTCCTTCTACCAATGAAGGTTCAAGAAATACACATACTGCAATGTCAGACCAAAGTATCAGAAATGTGTCTTAGTAACAACTATAAGTTCCATATCACCATAGCTTGGTTCTTTGAGTCGAAAATATGTTTGACTATCTAGAAACACAATGTAGATCTTTTAAATTGAAAACATGCTCATTTGACTGTCTAAGAATAAAAATCTTTATACAACAGAGTACATTGAAACGGTTTGCATTACTCTCAAACTGTTATTACAAATACCATTTGCATAGCGATGTTTAAACAGTAAACACTTACTGTTCTCTCAGGCCAACAGATACAACTGCCTATGCATTCTTCTCTTTTTCCTGTATTTTTCAAAATCTCACTCCACCAGAAAAAAAAAAGATTGAAGAAGATACATTGTTACCAGAACATAGAACTTCATAAAAGTGAGCCCCCAAGAATTATAAAGTCAAGATGCAGCCAGTAAACTATAAAAGTACCTTGAAAATTAAATTGAACCTATCTTACATGTGAAAAAAAAGCTACAGTCTAAACACATCCAAGGAAAGAATGTTTTAATAGAGTGGAAATTATTTGCATGTTTTTTCTTAATTTTAAGAACAGCCAAAGATTTGGAATGTTAGCCTACTGCTAGCTTTGCCCTAGACCAAACATTGTACTCTGGTTTATTTGGTTATGTGATATTCCCCATAAATTAATATTTGTCATTAATGTTTCTATAGTAATCTCATCGGAATTTAGTTAGGGTAGTTCTAAATAAGTCTGTCTTCTTGTAATGAAAATTGTGCTTCCAGCTTATATGGGCACCTTGATTTGGATTCTCCCAGCAGCAAAACCTGGGGAAATAATGTAACATAAGCCCTTAATTTCAGGAATAACCTTAGGAACAGAAATCAGAGATGGGAGATATGACATAAGAATAGATAGAAAATGCTCCATGGCTAAAAGCATTTCTCTAAAATCTACTAAGGACTTACAAGACTCAGGCGATTGGGTCTTTTAGAGTTGCCTGCCTGAAGGACAGGAACATGAAGCTCTTATCAATGGCCCTTTACTATTTGGTGTCCTCAAGGGTTCTCTCTATCTATGTATTTCTACCTTTATCTCCATATTTCTCCTGTTCTTGGGCATCTCAGTGTGCCATGGACACTGATGTCATTATGCAGCAAGGCAGGTCCAGGGAAAGGTGAAGCCCATCATTGAATGAGAAGGAAGGGTAGGCGGGGGAAACATCTAAGAAGGAGAGAGGAGAAGCAAGAAAATCTAGAAGGAAACAACAGAGCAGGATGATCCAGATCCGGGTGGAATAGTTCAACTTTATCTTGTCTGGATGGGTGGTTTATATCTTTATTAACTGGAAGTGAATTTATTGTGTGGATATATTGTGGATTGAGAATTTAACATATAAATCTGATTGATAAATTACAAGTTTCTAGAACTTTCATTTTACCAGGCTACAGGGGATGTGAGCAAAGTTCCTGGCGAGCAGAAAGATAGCCTGGAGAGGGTGGCTATAGAATGTCTGGGGCTAGCGTGGTATGCTGCCACACTAGAATGGCCTGTGGAACTCAATGTGTGTGTCAGGCATGGTTAACAACCCACCAAGGGGACAGTGTGAGCAAGTGGCTGGCAGAGAGACAGAGAGAGACAGAGAGAGACAGAGACAGAGAGACAGAGACAGAGAGACAGAGACAGAGACAGAAAGACAGACACAGAGACAGAGACACAGAGACAGAGAGACAGAGACAGAGAGATAGAGACAGAGACAGACAGAGACAAAGACAGAGAGACAGAGAGTGCGGTCCTGCAGATCTGCACAGAGTAGAAACATGCTATAGCCGCCAATCCATTTTTTTATTTTTACTGCAACAATATGGCTTATACTTGAGGCTGAGTACCCTTATCCTAGTAGCTCAAGAGCAGCATGGCTACACAGAGCTACCTAGAGCAGCAAGGGTTGAAAGTAAAAGTAGTCTAGTGGGGTTGTGACACAGAACCAGTGAGTCTCAGGCCTCACAACGTCTAAGTAGCCAGCAGGCACAAAGATGAAGACGTTTTGTCTTGGTTCTCAAAATGTTGCATCTACTCTTTCATTTGGAACTTACCTTCTCCATCCTCAAAGTTGACAAGGAAATAATGAAGGTGTCCAGCTGAAAGAAGCAAGCTCTATCAAAGAAGATTAGCAACACCAAACGTGAGGGCCTAATTAGGATAAAACAATTCCTAAAACCACTTTCTCTTAGCGTTGGAAAAAAATTATAGCTTACAGGATGAAAGTAAGGCAGGGTGTCAAGAAAGCATGAGGGACTTGTAAGTGAGGACATGAGGCAGCTGGCCATTGGTTAGAGAGCAGATGCGTGGTGAGAACATGAGGAAGGTTGGACCTCCTTCTTTTATCCCTTCAGTGAATTTAATCCATGCTTATTCCCATAGGCCTGAAAGGAAAGCAAATCAGACTTCTAATTCCACCATCACTGCCTGTTCCTCGTGTGACCTTGAGCAAGGTGTTTAATTTCTCCAAACCTCTAAGCCCTCATCAATAAGAGATAATAATTTCTAATCACCAGGACTCTCATGAAAATTAAAAGAACAGGAGAGGTAATACACTTAAAAAAAACTGTATGTCCTTGATAAATGGCCAGAAGGGCTGTTTTAACATTGACAAGCACAAGCTTGAAGACACCCAGGAAATGCTCAGCATGAAGTTGAGAGCTTGCCTAAAACATTACAGTGAAAGGCAGTGACCCCTATTCTCAAGTAAGACTTAAAAGGTGAACAAGCATGAAGGGCATTTTTCTCTAGAAAATTCACATAGAATGAGATGAACTATTTCTCTGGCAAAGCCCTGTTTCAGGTTGAAGATGAAATGCTGGAGTGCGCACCTCTTGTCCTGTCATGTTAAGATCAGCTTCGACCTTCCCACACATCAGGACACCATCCTGTGCCATGAAAGTAAGAATCCTTTCTGTGTGTGATGCTATGAGACTGGCCTTCCCTGACAATGAATAACTTAGTTCCACTCCAAGCAAATACCTAATAAGGAAAATTTGCTGTGAGAAACAAGAGGGCCATTATATGAAATCACAGATGATGGAATCATAACGCAGTATAGCGAATGTGAGGCACTTTTACCTGTTGTACTCTCATCTTTTAAACTCAATATATTGGGTTGACAAGGCTCCATGTTAATATTGGCCCTTTCCTACTGCATAGATAGATAGATAGATAGATAGATAGATAGATAGATAGATAGATAGATAGATAGATAGGCAGGCAGACAGACAGACAGACAGATAGATAGATGTATATATTTTTTATTTTATTTCACTTGACTGAGAAATTATGTGAGTTCATCAGAAGATTCTGACTTCAATTCACTTCTCTGGTGGCATTCCAGGAGAATGGACATCCCAGACCTATAAAAGAGCTACATTATGATGAACCAGACAGGAACCCACCAAGATTGTTATGCTGACCATAGCTGATCATACCTAATCTCCTTTGCTTTTATAAGACAGAAAGGTTAGGAAATCGCTTCTAATATTAGGCAACTATAGGGGGAGCAGAGTGATCAGTTGGACTAGACATAAGCTATACAATGAAATTTGGACCCCTTTCCTTGACAGCTCACTAGCTCTTACAACATTTGTCTGAATCATAAACTTCTTTCCCCTTCTACATCCAATCAGCATCTGTGATGGTTTATATACGCCTGACCCAGGGAGTGGCACTATTAGAAGATGTGGCCCTGATGGAGTAGGTGTTGCCTTGGAGTAGGTGTGTCACTGTGGGTGTGGGCTTAAGACCCTCATATTGGAATTCGGTATTCTTCTAGAAGCCTTCAGATGAAGATGTAGAATTCTCAGTTCCTCTTGTACCATACCTGCCTGGATGCTGCCATGCTCCCACCTTGATGATAATGGACTGAACCTCTGAACCTGTAAGCCAGCTCCAATTAAATGTTGTCCTTATAAAAGTTGCTTTGGTCATGGTGTCTGTTCATAACAGTAAAACCCTAACTAAGACAGTGTCTAAGGTAATTAACCCACTTTATCAACATTGCTTAACTTTCCTTTCTTTCCCTCACCTACTTACCTCAGAATCCTTTTACCATCTATCAGCACTGCTGTTGCCTTCTAGTGGGGCCTCTCATCATGAAGCATGATCTCAACCCAACTGTAGGCTTAAATTTTTCAAAGCCTACTTAAATAAGGGTTCACAAATGCTTTGCCCCCCACTTTTAGCCCACTGTCCAAAGGTAGGGGAGAAAAAATGGTAAATAGGACAAGGGGATGTGGGTCTGTTTAGAAGTAGTCCTTTGTGGCCATTCCAATCTCCATTTGTCAGGATACCAGCAGTCCAGTTCAGTAGTGTCAGGATACCCACAATAAAGTTCAAAGGTGTCATCAAACAATAACCAGCAAGAGTGGCAGGATCCAGCAGAAACCTTTAGGCTTCAGCAGAATCTGCATGAGTCACCCAGAGTGAAGATGCCAAACCAATGAAGAATTGAGTCCTATTTATACTCTCTCCAAATGTCATGTGTCTTTCCATGGGTCTGGCCTTAGCAAAACACCACTTGAGTCTACATCACATGACACAAACAGAAACTTCCACTTCACCTGACCCTCTAAACACACCCCATGGTCACCAGAGCAGCCTTCCTAAAACTCAAGTTTTCTCTTACCATTGTTTTCTTTAAAGGAAATTGGTGACAGTCATTCCTTAAAGGGCAAAGTCTAAATATAATCTGAAAAAACGATACTCTGATCTCACTTGTGATGCCTTATAGGACCTTCCCAGAAGAGTAACACCGTGTACTGCCTACAATTCATATGTCTCCTCCTCTGACCTGAACTGAGTTTCCTCCCAAATCCCATTGCTTATCTGCAGTTTACTCATCACTTGTTAAACCAGAGGCCTCTTTGAGCAAGGACATTGTATCATTGTCCCCATGCCTAGCATTCATTCTGTTTGGTATGTGGCTACCGTGGAGTACAAGTACTGTTAATTGAGAAGAATCACTGAATGAGCAAAAAAATAAATAAATAAATAAATCAAATGTCTTATGGTACCGGAACTATATGTTAACCAAAACCATTTTTCGCTTTATTACTAGCACTCATTATTAAAGCTCTATTAACTGGGTCATTACCGTAATCTCAGTTTCCAGTTTCTATAATCAGACATTCAAGTTCAAACTCTGCCTCCTTTCACTTGCTAACTCTATGAGCCCTGGATAATTTACAAAAGTCTATGTGCCGGGGGATCCTTCATCTATGCAAAAGTGACGCTGGTGACAGTCTCTCCCTCATAGGGTCACAGTGAGGTTAAACAAATTCATCAGCGATGATGCCAGCATGGAGCACGTAAGTAGCACTTGGAAATCTTGAGAGTAGGTAATAATATGTTAAAAGGGGTTTGTTTGAATGTACTCAAGACTGGCAACAAAAGTCCAAAGCTGTGGGCACAGCAGCTGTACAAACCCCCACATTTTTTTTAAACAGATCTGCCAACACCTGAGGCCCAGGAACTCCCTCAGAGATCATAAGCCCAACTCGCATTCCTCTACCTTCCACCACCACCATAAATCTCTCTTCCTTCACAGTCCATAAATGATAGTGCTTGAGGGGGGTATGCTAAGAGGGCTCAGAGCCACCAGTGATGATGGTCCTAGCTTCACCACGGTTTCCAGAATCTTCGATTAGGACCCCCCATCCAAGGAAATGAACAAAAGTCTTCTGGAGAATACCTAGATGGTACAGGCATTCCCTGACAAGTGTCAGAGTCCCTGGATCGGGATCTCTGCCGTTATCATACACAGTTACTGGGAAATTCTGACCTAAACTTTTAGTGAGAGGTGATAGTCGTAAAGTGATCAGTGCCCACTGAACTCTGTAAAGTTTTCCAGAGAAGTCCATTCTATCAAGGTGGAAAGGGCGAGGTGACAGAGTGCCTGTGAGGGAAGGGGTGGAAAGTGCCTCATCTGAGCATCCTGCAGCAAAGATCTCAGCATCACCTGCCTACGAAAGAGCACAGAAAAAAGGCAGAAACCTTGGGACCACCGAATGAGAAGCTACTTTTCCTAGAGGGGAGTTTGAAAGATGGCCCAATCCCAGGCATCAAGAAGCAGGGTTGCCCTCCCTGGACAAACGTACAGATGGAGACTGTCTGGTCTCTCTCACTTCACCAACCATGGAAGTCATTGAAATGGGGCAGAACTACACTAGGCTTCCCTGCTTGGCATCCAGATTGTTATCATGAGATAATCCGAAGCCACCAGTGTTTATAAAAAGATAAAGGAAGGGGGATATGTTCTATGGAGGTGTAGTCAGGTATGAGGGAAAGGGGTGCCTCAGTGGACCATGCTGAGACATCCCTTCCCGCTGAGGGACCAGCCATGGAAGGTATAGTATAGAATAGAGTTTATTCAGGGCATGGGGAGGGGAATCGAGAGGGTAGTAGAGGCAGAGAGAGGCAGAGAGAAAGAATAGAGAAGTAGAGGAGTAAAGGCTGGCCATGTGCATGTAGGGAGAGAGGGAGGAAGGGAATGGGGAGAGAGTGGGAGCAGGAAGGTAAGAGCAGGAGCAAGAAAGCAAGAGAGAGAGAAGGGGGCAAGCAGCCTCTTTTATAGTGAGTCAGGCCTACCTGGCTGTTGCCAGGGGGAGCTTAGACAGAATGCTAACAACCAGACTTTGAAAGGCAAAGTTAACCCTTCAAAAAGGCACTTCCAGCCCTCACTTAATCAATCAAGCTACCTACCACGTGAGGAAAGTAAAAAGCAGATTCGAGAGCTTTAGATCCCAGACAATAGATTAAGTTGTACCAGAGGAAGGTGGCAATAAAAGATTTGAGTCACATTAAAGACTCAAATTTAAATGGAGCTCTATTTTAATATTTATAACCAGCTAAGAAACTATCTTTGGGATTTATGAAACTCTTGCCATTGCATGGTTGCAGGTTTATAGAGAAAAGTCATTTCGTGTTTATGCCCCAAAGAGTAATTACAATGAGAGCATTGGCATCCTTGAGAAAACTGCTCGTTAACAAGAGAAAAAGCAAGGTGCCCAAGCCCAGGGCTACACGTAGGTCCAAAGAGGACAAATGGAGTCTTGAATGTGTCTAGCCCTAGAGTTCTATGTGGAGCAAATTAGGGAAGATCAAGGTGGGAACTAACCTGGGAAAGGCAAGGAAATTATCAACAATAGAACTGCAGGCCCCACTAGTTCTAATTAGCAACAGTAAGGGACAAAATAGGTTGACGGAGTTTAAAGGCAGTGTTAATGTGCATCCCTGGAGTCACTGGGGGTCTGCTGGGTTTTAACTTAATGGAGATAATGTATCTTTGAAAATTATTATTGCCTCTCAGCTTCTTCTGACTTCTCTGGTTACCCGTCTTACTATGAAGTAAAAAGCTAAGCTTCATTTTCCTTCCCAGTCTTCGAATGTGGTGAGAAGGTCCTAGGGGCGAAAGGGGGGGGGGGGCTTTCATTCCTGCATTTGACACCAGAAGCCCAAGCCAAACTGGTAGTTAGGAAAAACTCTATAATCTCTAAAGAGGGTGAGCAGGATTCATCCACTTTATGCTAAGCAGCCGTGCAGCTTCTACGAGCATGATAAGGCTTTCGGGATAAAATAAAAACAGGGTGAGAATGCTAAACAGAGCTCAGACTAGAATGCTGTCCACACCCCTTTCCCCCCACAGTATGCAGCAGCAATTTCTCTCGTAGAGAATTGCCTTACGAAGGTTCAACTGTAGGTGTTTTCCAAGTGGTCCTGCACAGTGGCACAAGCTCCTGAGACAAGCCGCACAGGTTCCAGAGAGATCTTTTCAGTCTGTCCTGAAGGAAGTAGGAAAACTCATACAAGTCCTAAGAACCTGAACATGGTCCTACCCCAGGGCAAGTCTTCTCTACCCTCTGGTGCCTCAAGTCTGCAAAGCAGCCACCAGGGCTGCCTCCTTGGGATGGAATACCTTCAGGATGAGCATGTAGCTGAACCAATCCCGCCACAGGATGCCCTCAGGGAAGACAGCCTTGCAACAACAAAAGAGGAGGTGCTTGCTTTTTAAGGGAGTTGATTCCAGAGAAATGCCAGTGCTCTGCCATCTGCGATGCCCTAGGGTAAGTTGTGATGTCAGCCCAGATGAATTCAGCTACAAGGCAGTTACTTGCACACCCAGAAGGAACATCAGCCCCAGTTGGTCACTTGTCCCTCTGTTCTCAAATTACTCTACTGTTACAATAACACAGGAGTCGAGTTCTGAAAGATTCTTCTTGCTCATAGACCCTCCTCAGATCCCCAACCATTCAAGTTCCAGGACTTTTACGTAACCTCTAACAAAGAAATAATTGAGAAAATACATTTAAATACATTCACCCCAAAATCAACCCTACTACATTACCCAGACTTATAGGTTTGCTGCTCTACTTTTATGTTATTTTAAGTAGAAGTAAATGCCTCTGCCCATAATACAATAGAATTAAAACATAAGTTAGGAAATCGAGTCCGCATCGAGCAGACGTAGTAGAAGCATGGGAATCAGTTGCTTGGGTGTAAGCTCTAATTCCACTCTCCCTGGAAATAGCTAGGCTCTAACAGGTGAATGGTACAGTAACCAACTTTAGAAAGTTGTATAAGAAATAGATAGAGGGGCTGGAAAGTTTATTCAACAACTGGGAGTACATACTCTTCTTACCGAGGACTGGAATGTAGTTCCCAGCCTATATTTCTCTACCTCCAGGAGCTTCAATATGTCCTGACTTCCATGGGGACAGGCAGCCATGTGCACAAACCCACACACTGACATACTTGCACATGCACAGTTAACAATAAAGTGAGCCTTTTTAAATTGTCATGCAAACAATATAAACAAATGTGGGTCCTAGCACATATAGAGTGAACACCTGTCTAATGTGAGTGTTACCGGATACATTTTTGCTTTTTTTATATAATACACATCAGCTGGGTTGTGTGTGTGTGTGTGTGTGTGTGTGTGTTGTGTTGCCTATGAAGCCCTTAAGAATTATCAGTGTTCCTTGTGTCCCACCAACACAGAAGGATCAAACCTAGAAGGCTGTCTGCGTCAATAGCACTCTCAAAAGAATGCAATGACATTGCCAGTGTCTTCCTGCAAGAAGCTGATGTGACAGCATGGCAGGGGCCAGCTTGAATACCTGAAGGGGCCAGGGAAGGTTGTAGAGGTCTCGGCCATGCCAGCCTCACAGCTGTCTTCAATTACCACAAACAGATGTTGGCAGCTCAGCTCATTAGGAATGCAATCCAATCACCTTGGCAGTCTTATCCTCTTTCTGGAAACTCTGGAGACAAATTTCCCAGGCCCCAGTTCCAGCAGTCATGTCAATGAAGGTTATTTGCCAAGAAAAGGCTCCGTGTGGCCAACCTCCATGGGATTAGAGCAGTGATTCTCAACCAGGGTTGACTGAACTTCCCCACAAGATGTTTGGCAAAGACTAGAGACGTGTTTGAGTGTCACGCCCTAAATGAAGAAGAGGCTTCTACTGGTGTGGGGCAGATAGCCCTCAGATGCTGCTAAATATCCCATAAGGCACAGGATGGCGTCCCCACCAAAACAATAAAACACCATCTACCCTAAGTGTCACCAGGGCTAAGATAAAAAGAATAAAAAGTAAAAATAAATAAATAAAAACTTGAGTTAGGGGGGAATTGTCTGGACCCAGTGGGATGGGAAGTGTTGGGCGTCTGTAGTCCAGATCACAGACATAGCAGATCGTTTGTATCCAGAAAGAAGTACATTGATGTGCCTTTTTTCCAGAGTGGGTGCAGAGGGAAAGGCAGTTAAGGATGCACACTTCCTAAATAAGGGCTGCCAAGGTAATTGCCCAACTCTATATCACAGAGAAAACAATGAGTCCTGTGGGAAACTCCGAGTCTGGAAATCAAATGCTTAGCTATAGGGAATATATAGTTCATCCAGCACTTCTCAACGTCTGTCAGGCTTCTCTTGCTTCCTTCCCTTATCAAAATCCAGGAGTCCCCATCACTGCTTTAGCTCACAGTTCTTTCCCAATGGCCCAGCCCAGTGCCTTCCACACAAGATAGGAGGCAAGCACCTGTTGAATGATGTCTGATGACATGAGCGAATCCAGCATGGATACAAATAAGGCAATGCAGAAACCCGAATGTGTCTTGACCTCGTTTATTTGTTTAGCTCCCACTGCATTCAAAGTTCCAGTTTTAAATGAGAACCTATACTATGCCGAGGCACTTTTAAATCTGACCATGTATCTTTAAGATGGGAGCCCTTAACCTTGTTCATGAATGACGAAAGTAAGTCTGGTGAAGATTGTAAAAGCTTTCAATATTGCCGCGCTGCTTAAGGGGTAGAGGTGGAAAGGAAGCACAGGTCTAACCTGAGAATCCTCGGCTTTTGTCATTGAGTATATTATAGCCATATCTAGAAAACACATGTGTGTCTGTCGACGGAGCTCACAAGGAGGTGAAGAGCTAGGATATGCATAATTTGAATCAACGGAACATAATCCCACTGCAACTTGCAAGCATATGCTTGGAAATGTGTTCGGAACTGCAAAAACGGGGAGAGAACTCAAGGCAAAAAGTGGAAAGAGGTGAAGTTTCTCAGAAAAATATATGCTGGGGCTAGTTAAAGTCATGTGCATTGATGGGAATTTGAACCCCAGTTCCAGTTTCCCCAGATGAACTGGCCAATGCTGTTGACATCCTTGGACTTAGGCCATCATCAGTTCATTGCAAATAACAGTTACTGTGCAACCAGCTAAGGAGGTGACAGCATTAGTTTAATTTACCCATGATTCAAAAGTCTGGCCTACATTGCACTCAAGCCTCTCTGAAGATCAGTTTTCTTACTGCAGAGTAAGGATGATGATGCTCAAGTCATATGGTTATTGTAGGCAATTCGACCCGAAACATTTGTAGGATCCAGGAGAGGAATACAGACTGAAGCCCACTTACCATGCACTTGAATATTTACAAGACACAAATCAAGTCAGTAAACTATGAAAAGGTTAGTCTCTTATCTAGACAAATACATCTTTATACCAAGGCCAGGCTTGGATTAGAGATCTCTTACTCCTCGAAGCGGTGTACTAGCACATGACAGCACAGGCTAGGCTGCCTCTGCTTCTAACTGCTTCTCCTTCTACCCCCACCTTTGTTATGAACGCATTGAGACTTCACACATCTTCAAACGGCCAACCTGGTCCAAGTTCTCTCCACACAGGCCTCCTCCCTACAAACAACATCCTTCAGTTACTTCGTGGGTCTGTGGATACATGGCCTTAACTTTAGTCAAGAAACTCAGGCAAGCCACAAACTAGAGGCTTTGGACAAAGAAGTCCAGTGTCCCGTGTACCTGGTACACTTTCAGATCTATGCCCTGAAGACCTCCAGACTCATGGACTAATAAAGTTGCCTAGTCCCCAAAATGAACGGGCTCTGATGATCCTAAGGGAACATGGCTTGTCAGCAGCCAATCTCTAGTAGATGCTCTGTGCTTAAGTGTTCCTGCACCACAGAAGGAGAAAGGAGAAGCTGAACAGATCCTGTGGATGTATTAGCAACTCCATTTAGCACCCGTGGTGTGATAGAAAGATGGAAGATTATGGGGACACAAGAAAGGAAAGGCCTCTCATCCACATGGTCCTGGATCTGGCTTACTGCTCTTGCTCCATGAATCAAGAGTTTCAACATGGCAGGGGGAGGGGGTCAGAGATGCATCTGGAGAGATGGTTCCGTAGTTAAAAGTACATATTGCTCTTGCAGAAGACCCAGGTTTGGCTCTCTGCACCCCACGTAGCCTGGCTCACAACTGCCTGTATCTCCAACTGGAGCGAATCTGACAGTCTCTTCTGCTCTGCATAGATACTGCACTCACATGCACACATGCAAGCACACATGCATACAAATACAGACAGCGCGCGCACGCACACACACACACAGATTGATTGTTTGTTTGTTTGTTTGTTTGTTTCTCTGTGTATCTCTGACTGCCCTAGAACTCACTCTGTAGACCACGCTGGCCTCAAACTCAGAAATCTGCCTTCCTGGACCTCCCAAGTACTAAGATTAAAGGTACGAGAGGCCACTGCCTGGCCTAGCTCTGGGAGTACAGCATCTGGCTTTGGTCATTGAGCTTCACACACAATTTTTTTAATAAAATAGGTTCACCACAGGGCTGAGTTATGTGTACTCATTGTGCAAGTGCGAAGACCCAAATTCAATCCTAACACACACATCAAGAAAGCCTCGTTAGGCCTCACAGCACACATGCCTATAATCTCATCAAGCAAGGGATGAAGACCGTAGCCTTATTACAGACTGCTGTCTAGCTAATCTAGACGAAACAGGGAGTCCCAGGCTCAGTGAGGGATCTGTCCCAAAGCAATAGCTCAGAAAGTGACTCGGCAGGACACCTGCCATCTTCCTCTGACATCTACATACATGCTGGGTCATGTACACCGGCACATGCACATATGCATACATCATACACTTTTTTTAATATTTAAAGAAAAAAGTTTCCAACATAGTCAATTGGAATCTTCCCTACACAGAAATTAAATCCCCTTTCTAGAACAACACAAATAGAAGAAATGTAGTGACCAGTGAGCCACGGTCAGGCTAAGAATACATGTCATAATTTCTTTATATGACCTATCTATAGCAAAATCATTTTGATTTTTAAAATCTTATTCATAGTTTGTCTTCATTATATTTCTTCCTCAAATGTAAACCTGCTCAGTACCCTTAGAAAGCATCCTCAAATTTCACTTAAAAAAAAAAAAAACCTTTCAATAAGGAAATGAGTAAAGCATAATATTTTTCCTCTGCTTCCTTGATCCTATACATCACTTCCTTTTACACAGTCTAACTCCAGAAGCCCCAGAATTGCTTATACAGCTGTTACTGAGGTACAGGGATGAATTCCCCTCCTGTCACCAGCCCTGGCACCTTCAAACACAGCAAGGTGGTCCTTTCTCCTAATCAATAAACTCTCTAATTTGGCTTCCCCAAGCCTTCCTAAAATTCCTTTTGGTGACATTAAAAATCTCTGGTGATCCCAGGTAGAGAGACCACTGGCATATTGTAGCACACCTATGTCACAGACAGACAGATACATGTTCTCTGTTTTTATTTCATCAGGAGAATTGAAACTATGTCTGAAAAGTAAGCTTTGTTCAGACCTGGGGGACCCCGGATACCAGGCCAGGGCATCTCATTCACATGGGAGACCCCACTGACTCGTGAGCATGAACTTGTGAGTGAGGATGAACCTTGAAAAGGCTGCAAAAGCAGCCTGAGGACTCAGCCCCAGCAAACAGCTCCCATCAGTAGACAGCAGAGACCTCAACCAGGACTTTGATGGTGGAAAAGAAAGCAAACGATGGTTGGGAATTTCAGAGGATGAAAAATTGTGGGTCTTGAACAGGTTCAAGGAGAAAAAAAAAAGGTGATTGAAACTCCATTTGTCTTGGGGAGCTAAGGACAGAAAAGTACTTATGGGCAGAAGCAGGGACATTTTGAGGAAATCTGGCTTTCAAGGAAGGGGATGAAGCCAGCTGGCTTACAGTGTAAGATCACAGACTGAGTGATCTTCTCAGCCCTTCTGTGCCTCTGCCTGCCTCTAGAGTCCCCCAGAAATCATCCGCACTGGCACCACCACAGAGTTAAAGATTACATAATCTCTGAATAGACATTATTCTTCAGTCTGTCAGTAAAGCCAACCATTAGTGTATTGCCACGAAAACTACTCTTTTATGATACTCCTAAAGCTTAAACTAGGTTTTAGGGCCCACGCTAATAAAATGTATGCATAATATTTGCTTATCTCCCACCCTGCCCTTGCACCAGCACCTGGAAACTCTGGGTAGTAAAACGGTATTATTTCTGAACTTTTAAAACCAGAACCAGAAAGTAGAGAACTCTAATACAACAGTGCCATCTAGTGAGTGACTTCTTTCTTAAAAAAAAAAAAATCAAAATTTTTTAAAAAAGGCACGGACTTATCCGTTCCGATCTAAAATGCACACAAACAGGACCAGTGACCAATACAAACCATCAGACTTCAAAGAAACCCCCGTTACACTATCAAGTTGTCAAGTTTGGGAGGAAATCTTTGTGCACCCCATGTAAATGAGAGAAATCAGTGGGAGTCCATGGTTTCTCTATGTGAAACGTTAGATAGCAGGAACCTAACACGGATTAATGAGAGGATCAGCAATAGATTCTAATCTCCTGGTGCTCGGCTCAATATCTTCTCTGGGACTCGGCGCTGACGGAGCTATAGCGCAGTCTGAGAAACCGCGTGCCTGTTCTAGCCTAGGTGACATCAAGACAGTGCCCACGCAGGGGAAGAACCATCTGAAGGCAGCGTCTTAGAGAAAGCCAATGTGGCTTCCAACGTGTGGTGGGTTGAGTTCTTGTCTGCTCTGCTCTTTGCCTTGATCTACATATTTCCCAAAGGGAAAGGAGACGGGAAATGTCTTTGAAAGCTGGGTATTCCCATTTTTCACTCAACAAATGTTCAGCCCTACTGGGCGCTGAGTACCACGTTAGGTCCAAAACATGAACAAAGTTTCTCCCCGATGAAATAAATGTAATAGGAAGAGCTCTTAGGAGGAAAATAACACTGGATCATGGCCAGATGAGACATCATGGTCTGTTTTAGCTATGGCGGAATGCAGCGCCTCTCAGAATGAATTTTGATTTCATGAAGAGAAGAGGGAGAACAAGTCCCTACATTAAGGAACATTCCTGGTACCTGCCCAACTGCTACCGAATAGATTCACCTCAGAAAGGTGAAGAATTTGTGTTTGCCCATTAAAACCAGCATCCTATCCCCTCAACCACACCCCTCCCTCCCCTGAGGCCCCCATGCCAACATCCTATCCCGCGGGTCAACCCCACCGCAGTCATCTGACCCTAGCAATCTTACCACCTCCATTCAAGGAACCACAGTGAGATGGAAGGTACAAAACGAAGCCAGTCCTCCAGTTCTCCCCCTCCTTCCCAGGCCCATTTCTCATGCAAACCTTGAGGCCTCTCCTCAGGACAGATCCCTGTTCCAGATAAGATGGCAGCATCGTCCTTGTTCCTCTCGGGATGCTTTAGGGTTTGTTGCTTATCAAGTGGGCCCGTTCTCCTTGCACTTCATCTCTGAACTTCCTGTGAACCAAATCTCAGCTGCCTGCCAAGATCTGCCAGCCTATTTGGGTTTCCAGACTCGTACATTACACTATCAAAAAAAATTTATTTTTCTGCTCAAAACGTTTTATCTCAGGCTCTATAATCCCACACTCTGGCTGAATGGTACAACTTAAGCAGATTTCTTTTTTGAAGAGTTTCCAGGAGTCCTCAATATTCCAATAAGAATATAAAATTGTGATACGGTGCCTGCCATATTTCACAAAATTACTTGACTATAGAACTTCTGCTCTGTAGTTTTCTTGGTAATTTGCTTTACGAAAAGTCTAATTTTAGACCTATCTGTGCCTGCTTGTACTTCAGACCTTCCCGGAACCTTATGTCTTATGAAGGTTTTCCTCTTAGCAAGGCCTGCCCCGCTTTGATCACATAGCCACGTGACTAATATCACCCTATCTCTCAATACTCCACTCTGCAAATATCTATACGAAAGCCTCCGGGACACTCTGTCACTCCTCGTTTATTTAGTGGTTTTCTCTTTTAGCTTTTTCACATGCTCGTCAGACCAAGAATCTTGTTTTGTTTTACATGCGAGGTCCCAGAGCAAATTTGGGGGGGGGGGCTCGCCAAGGAGGCACACAATGTTTAATGCAGGAAAGGAAGAAGATAGGAAGGGAGGTGAGGGAAAAGTGGACCTTGATGACAAAGGTACAGGCTGTGGAGGATGACTCAGTCCAGAAAGTTCTTGCATCACCACAAACACGGGGACCTTAGTTTGACCCCCCAGCACCCACAGTGAAAAAGCTAAGCATGATGGCCTCCCTACAGGTAGAGACTGGACGATCTTTAGGGTTTGCTGACTTGTCGGTAATTCACGTTAAACTGATTCTATTGAATACCTAGATATTAAAAAAATATATACCAAATAGTCTCAAATCATTGCAAACATATTTGTGGCTGCTCAATAACTCTAACCACTGGGGAGATGCACAAAATGAAATAAGGGAACCAAGGCCAGAATTGAACTTGGAATTCAACAGAAAGACAATAATCCTTTTAAATGGGGGACACCTTATGGAAACAGGGATAATGTTCCCACTTTGTAAAGTCACACTAGCAGCACGCTATGGCTATCTGGTTATCTAAACGCAAGCCCCTCTCATAATTATTTCTGTTGTTAATAAATGCCATCCAGTTCGGATAAGGCTATCGACATGCTAATGTGAATTTAGAATTTGAAAGAGAGAACTAGCCCATAGTCACCACCGGGTGTCTGAACTTCTCCCAATTACTGCCCCCAATTATACCCACACCTATTGCTGGCATGTTTAATCTCTCTCTTCAGGCCTTACCGACAGCTCCAGAGAGGAAGAATGCTAGCTACTGCACTGCTCAGCAGAGTGTGGGTCCAATTTAAATAATTAGAAGCCCATTTCATTTCTTCTCTCTCTGTTGTTAAATGCACTTGAAAGGAAACTGCACGCCTGGGCTTGATGCCTTTAACTTGTCCAAGGATGACTTATTGACCTTCTCTGAGCCTTTTTTCTCTACCACCTCCTCTCTCTCTGTCCTCTCTGACACAGAGGATAATTTAAAGCCAGTGCATGATAATCAATAAGCCAGGGTCATCTCTATTGCCTGACTTAAATGTCTTTGATTGAGTAAATCATTAATTTCTGCTGTCTGTTTTAGCCTTCCCGTTAACCATGTGACCTGGATGAACCTCTTATTCTTTAAGTAGAGGAGGACAGGAGCCCCAAAACCGGTTCAGCTCCTGAAGTGACCTGAGATTCACTGTCTCCAGCTCCCCAATAAAAGTAACTTCACCGTCTCTTCAAGCAGTTAGAAGTCACTTTCCATTTGGCAGAAGCTTAAGCCAGAATTGTATTGCTTGACATGGAGACGTTCACATTTGCTCTTTTCATTGACTACACACCCACACATGCCAGACTTTGTAGGGTGCAAGTGAGTCAGTGCACTTGTCACTGTTCTGGTTTTATTCGGAGAACGGTTCCAATGTATTTGTGACAGACAATGATCCCGGATCGAAGCCTCCTGATTCCATGTATATGAGACTCCTCAACTTCTGACGTTCTCTGGGACCAACACCATGGAGGTGAGGAGGACAGGGGTCTGTGTTCTTTGGATCTGCTGTGTTCTTTGGGTCAGCTTTTTACCAAGCTGAGTAATTCCTGAGCACACAGATATTTGGGGGTCTTTGGTCTAAAAGGAAAATAAACAAGCAAACAACTGCTTTGGCTCTCAAGTAAAGATATAGCAAGGAATGGATAAAGCAACAGGAGTCTTGCTTTGGCAAAATAGGGAAGAACAGGAAGCCATTAGGGTCTGTTAGAGGTGCCCATCATCTGTGAAGGTGACTAAAGGGTCAGACAGGAAAGCAAAGCTAAAATTCCATCAACAGGAGCAGCAGAGACCAGAGGCCCCATAACAGGAGTTCAGTGGTCTTTGTCCCTATAATTCCTTTATATGGAAGTTGGGAACCAAACCAGAAAAGTATTTTGTAGGTAGAATTGCCCAGTATTTCAGAGCAATTTATAAAAGCATATATTGGAGGTGTTTGGAGAAAACAAGATGACTACCCAACAGTCAGCGCTGTCTATGACTACTTCATGCTATGCAACTTAGAGTGTTAACTTGATTGTGTGGTTAATGTATTGTTGATCAGGTTTACTTGTTACAAATAGCAGGGTGGCCCTCTTGGATCAGAGAAAAACAAATAATGACCCAACAAAACAATAGTTATGCAGCATAATAGAGTATTAACAAACTAACTCACAAATAAAGGAGAAGCAACCTGCCCAAGACCAAGCCACTTCTGAGTGAGAGGGTTGGATAAAACCCTAGACAAGACTGGATGTCTCAGCTGGCCTTCCAGATTATGCCAGAATCCTGAAGAAGTAAGCTCTAATCCCACTGAAGAAATGAACTCGCCAGTGAGGATGAGGGCAAACAAGCAAAAAGCAAAAAGCAAAAGCTTCCTTCTTCCATTCCTTTATGTGGGCTGGCGTCAGAAGGTGTGGCCCTGACTTAAGGTAAGACTTATCACCTCAAAAGATCCAAATTTAGGGAGGGTATCCTCATATCACATAATTTAATAGGTAAGAATCCCTCACAGGTGTACTCAGTCCCTTGAGTTTCCTTTAATTGCAGATGTAGTCAAGTAGACCACCAAGAAGAGTCATCACACAGTGCCAATCTGGATTTTAAGGTGGGCTGTAGATTCAAGACTTGGTAGAATTACAAGAGGAGATACTGAAAAATGGAGAGGCAATAAAATGGCAGCATATGGGGATAAAGACAAAGGTCAGAGTCTGGCAGCTACAAGCCAAAGGAATGTGAGGAGACAGCGACAGAAAGAAGCGAGCAGGATTCTCCCAAAGGGCTAACAGAGGAACTTGGCCCACCGACACTTTAATTTTGAACTTCTTGCCCCAGGAACTGAGACAGCATCCTTGTCTGTTCTTTTAAGACACGTGGGCTGTGGTTGTCTGTTATGAGTAGCCCTAGAAAACTAATATACCTTCCCAGAAATTCATCCTAACACCTGCCCAGAAACGTTCCAATATCTAGCACGTTCGTAGACACATTACTATTATCCTAACATTCTAAGACACAAAAAGAGCTACAGAAAGAAGTAACTGTTCACAAAGGATGCAGTCAGATGAACAAGATGCTCTGGGCTCTGCTGGGGGCTCATGGAAGCAAGCATCTGGCAAGAGTCCAGGCTTGCCTAATGTCCCTTCTTGTCACTTCATTTCCGTCCCATTAGTGTCACTGGAGGACATGACTTTCATCTTTATCACAAAAGATGATACTAAACGAACAAGCCTTCATTGGTCAAACAACTCAAACCTTATTGCCTCTCCCCTTTTCCATGGGTTCTGTGTAGGCCCCATTTTTCATAGTTTTTGTTTTCTTTCCTTTTATTCCTTCTTCTGAATCAGACAGATGGAGAAACACTTGAGATGTCCGAGAAGTCAGTCTTGCTCAGACAACAGCTGTTTCTACAAAACAGGCCTGTAAATGTCACCAAAGGATCCATACACCTTGAAATGGAGTTGGTCCCACATCAGAACTCATGACTCAAACAGCAGTAGTGATGCAGAGACCCAGACCTACTGATGTCCCCTTGTCTTTCCCTATCCTCAACACCAGCTGAACATCCTGCGAAAGCCAGGAACGGCCAGTAAGCTTAACACTGAAAAACCCTGCCCCCTTCCCACGTAGGCCGTCCATACACTCAATCATCACTGATGGGATCTTTCCCTACTGTGACTCACCAGTCTTCTTCTTTTTCAGCCTTAAATCTCCATTCAGTGATGAAAAACTGATTCCTAAACTACAAGTTCTGACAAGATGGATTTCGTTTCATTGCCTTCAGGACCATAGCTTTGTGTTAATTTAATCACCTTTCCTGGAATGCAACAAATTTAATTCCTCATGGAAGACAATGATCAGAACTAGCCCCTAGCCTCCTCTTGGCTGTAGGTGGGGGTGCAGTCATCCCAGGGATCCTGGCAGTGGTTTGCACAATCATAGGCCACTTAATGGCACGGGTACACTCTGAGAAATGCATTAGGAAAAATGCATTAGGAGGTGATTTCTTTCACTACCTACACTCACACAAACTACTTACCCGGTCTATAGTCCACTGCTCCTAAAATCATGTGACAAAAAAAATACCCTAAGATTAAATGAAGGAAAGAGAAAATAATGTGATCAAGACATGGTACAGACTGGGAAGACTTACCAACAGTTAGGCAAGCCTGACACCCTGAATTCAAAACTCAGAACCTACCTAAAAATGGAAGGAGAAAACTGACCCTGCAAAGTGGTCTTCTGAGCTCCATACTCACACACTGTAGAACATACATGCCCAAACATGCCAATAATAAAGATAAATATGTATATAAGGACATGGTAAGCAGAAGATAAGAGTCTACGCACAGTAAAAAATTCTTTGAAGTAGGAATGCACTCGAAAATGACAATAGAAGGATAGCAACTTGCATAAATCAGTAAGACTTATTTATTTATTTATTTATGTATTTATGCATCAAATACAATGCGTTTAATGTAGTTGTATGTACTATGCATTCACATGACAGGTCAGGCAGTTGCTATGTTTATTCTGTTGTCAACACCTACAAAAACATCCTTCAGTGCGACATCATGGTGTCTATGTCTCTAGTGATAGGAATTTTTCACATCTTTTATAATCTTAAAGGGCCACATCATTATACAAGAAAGAGGTCCATCCGTTACTAAAACATACTGAGCACATAATTGCATTTTAAATGTTATAAATGGACTAGCAGAGTTAGTCAAGAACAAAATAGCAGAATGACAAGGAGGAACGGTTCTAACAGCCATCAGGAATTCTTCCAACTCTTAACACTTCACAGAAGTGTAGCCACATGGTCCCCAAGGTTTTATGTATATTCCAATGGTTTGAGAACCTTTTAAAAGACTTGATGCCCAGTTAGCTCATCAGCCAGAGAGCTGACAGCCATGCATCGTATAGCTGAAAAACTCCAGGTGGTTCCAATATGCAGTAAAGTTTGTAGTACATTGGAGATATTGCTACACAGCCTTACCCACCATGACCTCATCTAATCTCATAAGCTAATCAGAGTCAGACCTGATTAGTACTTGGTTGGAAGACAAATTGATTATCAAAATGACCAAATATTTAGACCCCGCCACGACTCTTGGATGCTGCAAAACGGGAAACAAACTTACATCAGAAGCAGATTTTCAAAGACAAAGGGCTTTGAGGTTCTTAGAGAAAGACATTATGCAAATATTGGCAATTATTATTGCAAGTTGGCAGGTGTCTGGGACATATATTTCCTTCTCTTTCATCATCCAAATGAGGCCAACTATCCCAGGGATGTGGAATCAACTATCATTATGCCTAATGGGTACCAAGAATCAAAATGCAGGTGCTTCGAGAGGTTGCAGAGAAATCACTGAGTTTACTTTTACCACTGGGACCACCTTCAGCACCATGCCTTATCTGAAGCATCCCCCCGCCGCCGCCACCTCCTGCAAGGTTCTGAATCCACTGCTATTCACTTACAGCTCGGCAATGTGTGTTGCAGAACGAGCAGCCTTTTCTTCATTGACTGGTGAGTAGGGAGAAAAAAGAATAAGCCTTATCCTTTTCTCCCAGGCACATCTGCCTCATCAAGCAAAATGAGAGTTTAATATTAATTCATTCGTCTGAGTCTAATTCAACATCAAACATAACTCAATCTAATGGTAAAGTCTAGAACTGCTGAAATACCATGCTGTAACCTCCTGAGTCTTGTTTTTTTCTCTCTCTCTCCAGCAGTAACTGTAGCAATAAAAGATTTGGGGATAGCATAAATATTTAAGGACCAAAATAAATCTTTAAATGTTGAACAACCCGGTTCCGTAGTAAGTAAACAGGAGGCTAGTCCCGAGATGGCAGCTCATCGAATAATGATAGAAACAGCAAGACCTTGGTCATTCCTCTTCGATCAGCACAGCGCTGGTGCCTGTCAGCTTTGTGGTAGCTTAACTGGCCAGTTCCAGCAGATGGTGTTTTTATGGCCCCACATAAACAGTATTAAGTCATTTTAACTCTTTCTCCATAACTCTTTCCAATCGAGGATGCCCTTGTCCACCTCCCATCCTCTAAAGATGCTCACAAGAAAGAATGCTAACATTTACAGAACACCTATTATGTGCCAGACACTTTTCATGGGGATTTATTAACCTCAATTTACAGAGAACCGCTACTAAGGGCAGAGCCAAGATTTAACTGATGGTTTGACTTCAGGGAGGCAGCATCTCTCACAGTTGCCCTCAAATTCAGGTTGGCTATTTCCATTGATGACACACACGTGGAGGAAAGTCAGCAACTGAAAAAGGTCTGAAGAACAATTGTCATCCTAGTCCACAACCTAGAGCATCCAAATCTGTCCGGCTTGTTCATGTTTGAAATTATCTCTCCTTTGGGTTTTTATGTGTTGTTTGATATATTAGTTATTCTGTCTGCTTGGCATTTGTAAGATGTATTGTCTATTCAGATGTAAACCTTTATTACCTGCTGTTGTATAACACCATTCCTGGGGAGACCACCAGAAGTCTAGCTTGGTGAAACAATTAATTCTGCTGGGTTTACTTAGAAGAAAATGGGAGAGGGGTTAGTTGCAGGAGAGAAATGACTCAAAGACGGCTATACCACCAAAGCCCACATCCCACATCCAGTGTAGGTGTCAGCTCACAAAAGCAGCCTGGAGCACAGTGCACAGCCTGCAGACAACTCAACAGCCTGAGAAGCATCCTTCTCACGTAGTTAAGCTGATCTCTGCTTCTACCAGGCAGTTGGGCTCGTCTGAGAATGTCTCTCAGCAGGTTTTATTGCCTTATATATGGTTGTAGAGTACAGATCCTAGTGAATTTGGTCAGTTTCAGGGGCATCCTGAAGCTACTGGGTTGTTTACTTCTTGAGTTCAACCTGCATCCTTGCAGGAAGAAATGTTTCACATCCCCTTGCAAGACCCTGTTGCTTTAATCTCCCTCCTAGTATCCTATCTCTTAACAAGCTTCATTCCAAGGTGAGTAGTTTTATTTTAGAGGAAATTAATACATAGCACCTTAATCTCACCTACCTAATTAATTTTACAATACATTGATTAAACTCCTATTTAAGAATTTCAGGAACTTCAAGCATATTTTTAAGGAGGTAAAGTTATGGCCCATGCAGTTGATATATGTCGAGCATTTTACTCAATTCATTAATTGATGGAGGAGAAGGTGTAATATATAAACCCAATTAATAACCGTTAGAACAAGTCTGTTGGTTCACACTCAAAATTGACTAATGTCTTACAGGACAGAGAACCATGATCTTTGGGGTTACCTCTTCCCAGAAACAGCTATTATTTTCACCTCCACTGGATAAATTTAATGTTATCCAATGCCCCATAGAGTTTGAAAAAAAAAACAGTCTATGAAAAATGAAGTCAAATTGGGTCTAACACAGGGAAGGGTTTGTTTTTGTTTGTTTGTTTGTTTTTTACTTCTTCCTAAGTTTGGGATAATATCTTGAGTTTTAAGACACTGAAGAAGACATACTATAGTGTGACTAGAAAGGCCTGGAGTTAAAGTTTTGAAGTTATGAACAATATGTATTTTGCATTGCTATGACTATCATATCTGATGTAAGCAACTTAAGGGAGAGAAGGTTGATGGTAGTTTGTGATTTCCAAAACTTCAGTCTTCACAGAAAGGAAGGTATGCCAGAACAACTCGATTTGTGGCTATGGAAGAGAGCAAAAGTGTGGCTAAGACCCTTTGCAGAAGACCAGGAAGTGGAGAGCCAGGCATCAACCAAGGATCAGGCTACAACCTACAATGACCAACTCCTAGTGACTTTATCCCTTTAAGACCTACAGCCTCCCAAAATAGTACCAGCAGCTGTAACAAAAAAAAAATCTTCAAAAATATGAGCCTGAGGTTGGGAATATAACTTAGTTGGTAAAGTGCTTGCCTAGCATAAACAAAACCCAGGGTTTGATCCCAAGTATCACACAGACTGAGTGTAATGGCACGTGCCTTTTATCTAAGCACAGAGAAGAGGGAAGTAGGAGGACTGAAAGTTCAAGGTCATCCTCAGTTACATAACAAGATTGTTCCAGACCAATCTGAAATATATGAGGTCCTGTCTCAAGGAACTACCAAAAGGAGCCTAGGGAGAAGACTCCATATCCAAACCACAACAGATAGATTCATCATCAGAAAGGCATCATAAGGAACCGATCATGTAGGATAAAGAATACATGCATTTGTGCCGAAATCAGTCAAAGTAAGACTGATAGTAATATGAAAGTAAGATGTAAACTGAACTAATACAAGAAAGATGAGTTTGGAACAGGAAGTCAAATAGAGATTACAGGTTGTTCTTGAGTGAACATGAAGAAAGGCAATGTAGATGCAAAAACATCTTGACTGTACACACAGAGATGAATCTATACCACTACCACAATGGTTCTCAATCATGGCAGCACACTACTGTTATCTGATGAGCTTTTTAAAGTCCTTATTCCCCAAGCTATATGTAGACTGGTTAAATCAGGCTTCCGAGTCATAGAATCAAAGTCCCAGTGGGTTGTAAAGCATCTCACATGAATTCAGTTTGTCACCTATGGCTACTTAAGTATTATGCAAGACACCGAAGACATTTCTTCAGATCCCTACCCCCCACCCTGCTTCTCTCCTTCCACTCAATCAGAAACTGTACATCAACAAGATCCCATGTCCGAATACTGTGCACATTAAAATTTGAGATACTAGAAGATATCCTGTAGATAAGAGTCATCTGGGGCACTTGACTAACATACAGCTTCCCAGACTCATCCCTTACAGACCTGGTCATCCTGAGACACAGTCTAGACAAAAAAGGGTTAACTGTTATTCTCAAAGAAATTTGAGAAGCATTGAAAAGGCTTCTTCCTATTTGTGGGACGATTTGGCTGATAACCTTGAATATCAGGCAGAAGGAAATATGGCTGAATTTAACATGAGTCCCTTTCCTAGTCTCACATCAAATGACCTGAGAAAGGTTTTCAAAACTACTCCTGAATCCCATCCCCAGAGTCTATGTGATCCAAGAGGAATTCCTAATTTTACTGTACAGTTAGAGTCAAGATTCAGTTTTTTCTTGAAAGAGAAATACCTATGAAGAAATGGTACTTTAGACAGTATTATCTGGAAAAAGTAGAAGACCCAGGAGGAACCTATTAACTGAAGATTGTGGGTGATCAAGCAGTAGATGTGGCTGGAGCATGGAGATAAATGAGCTAATTGTGAGAATAAATACCAGAAGTTAATAACTAAGACTTGGGGGATGCTGGAATAAGGAGAGGAGCTATTAAAATTCACCTGTAAGTTTGCTGGAGGGAAGAATCTGGACCCTGAAAGACAGGTGAAAAGGAAATGAGTTTAACGGATAATGTGTTTAGGTTTAGAAATAATGGTTTGTTATTAAAGCACAAATAAAAATAAGTGAAGACTGAAAAGAAGCAGAGGCCATTTATTCAGGGAGTCAGGAACTGCGACTTGAATGGAAGTGGATAGGAGAGGGTGGCCTGAGGCCCAACCCTTTGCTGAGGTTTATTTTTCAAAATTTTCATAATTATGGTGGAGAAGGAAACATTTTCTCTAGTGGTATAGCCACTGGGAAGGTACCCAAGCTCCTCTACCAAGTCCCTCACCCATGTTACTGTAAGAAACTCTAACTTAACTGCACCACAGACACACGCAAACGCACATATGCACTCACACAAAGTATTATTAAGATAACTATTTGAGAAGAGCAAAGCGTTCAACAAAAGGAGGAAGAGATTTCAAAGTATAATGATCAAAATGCATTATTTGAAAATATAACAATAAACCCATTTTATCTATAAGTAATTTATGGTAATAAAAGAAAAGAGGGAAGGGAAGGAAGGAGGGAGGAAGATAGGGAAAGGGAGGAAGGAAGGAATATTGCACCTGAAACAGCATGGGCAAGCTAAGGGCTGACTACCTGGGTGGTCAGGACATTCTCTATGACCTGTTTGAGAAGCATGTTTGCCTTTTCCTAGATTACTCTACATTGGAGGCAGGACCAGAAACTGGGGAAGCTGACAGTCATTGGCCAAGCACTAACTGTTCTGAGCCAATTGCTACAGAGTTCGTTGATCAGAATTTCATACTCCGGCCATTGTCCATGCCCATGTTCACTCAACCAATTCTTCAGCTGATAGCCTACAACCTGAGGTCCCCACTTCCAAGATCTTCTGTAAGTGACTTTCCATGCTTTACCCTATTTGCTATAGTTCAGCCACAGCTCCACCCATAGTCGACATTCTCAGCACTTCTTTAAGAGAGAGAAACTCTCATAAAACGTAGGCGTTCGAATTACTTGAGTATGGTAAGATCAAAAGGTCAAAAGGCAGCTACCATTGACAGTTTGTGATACTTGCTGATCCCAAAAGGAGGCAAGCACCTGGTTATCATGGTTTCCACTAAAAGAAGCAGGAGATACAAGGTAAACAGGCAAAGACTTGGCCATTCTGAATAATTCCAATAGTCTCTGAAGCACAGACTATCTCTGGCTGCCTGGTAGCCAGCCCTAGAGTGATTAGGAAAGAGAATTACAGTGCCGAATGTGAGATTTCCCTTATTGGAAGAATGGAGGTTCAGAGTGTTCTTCTCTGCTTGGATTACATTTGCAAGTGTTCTGGAGTCTTCTTAAGGGCAAACCGTTAGCCATCTCTAAGAATATGCCAGTGCTGCATATACCCAAAAGATGCCCCAACAGATAACAAAGACACATGCTCCACTATGTTCACAGCAGCCTTATTTATAATAGCCAGAAGCTGGAAAGAACCCCGATGCCCTTCAACAGAGGGATGGATACAGAAAATGTGTTACATCTACACAATGGAATATTACTCAGCTATCAAAAACAATGACTTCATGAAATTCATAGGGGAATGGATGGAACTGGAAAATATCATCCTGAGTGAGGTAACCCAATCACAGAAAAACACACATGGTATGCACTCATTGATAAGTGCTCGAATGCTCAATTACCCAAATGCTCGAATTACCCTAGATGTACAGAACACATGAAACTCAAGAAGGATGACCAAAAATGAGAATGCTTCACTCCTTCTTTAAAAGGGGAACAAGAATACCCTTGGCAAGGAATAGGGAGGCAAAGTTTAGAACAGAAGCAGAAGGAACACCCATTCAGAGCCTGCCCCACAAGTGGCCCATACATATACAGCCACCAAACTAAGACAAGATGGATGAAGCAAAGAAGTGCAGGCTGACAGGAACTGGATGTAGATCTCTCCTGAGAGACACAGTCAGAATACAGCAAATACAGAGGCGAATACCAGCAGCAAACCACTGAACTGAGAATAGGACCCCCGTTTAAGGAATCAGAGAAAGGACTGAAAGAGCTTAAAGGGGCTTGAGACCCCATATGAACAACAATGCCAACCAACCAGAGCTTCCAGGGACTAAGCCACTACCCAAAGACTATACATGGACTGACCCTGGGCTCCAACCTCATAGGTAGCAATGAATAGCCTAGTAAGGGCACCAGTGGAGGGGGAAGCCCTGGGTCCTGCCAAGACTGAACCCCTCGGTGAATGGGATTGTTGGAGGGAGGGCAGTAATGGGGGGAGAATGGGGAGGGGAACACCCATAGAGAAGGGAAGGGGGAGGGTTTAGGGGGATGTTGGCCTGGAAACCAGGAAAGGGAATAACATTTGAAATGTAAATAAGAAATACCCAATTTAATAAAGATGGGGGAAAAAAGAATATGCCAGTGCTGGAGGGGACAGTCTCTCTAGGGTCAGCAAGGCTCCCAGGCTCTTGATGTCAACATAACAGAAATCCAAAACTAAAGGACATGGTTAATAGCAGGCATATAATTAGATATATAAATTCAGAGCCCTCACCCTCTATTACTGAAACTTCACAGTAGTCATGACAGCAACCAACTTACTTAATGTGACATTTCAGACTACAACAACACTTGACAACACCATGAATCATGCCAGCCTTGCTGCCTGGAGTGTTAACTGTAGTGCTAAAACACGGAGCCCCCTAGCCCTCTCTCCTGACAGGCTTTAGCATGAAGCCTTTCATTTATGAATCTTGCTACTTGAGAACAAATCAAAGAGATACTCCCATTTTCCCTCGTAGCTAGGACACTTGAGAGTTGCTTAAACCCTCCACTGTCTATCATAACCTCCTTTTCCATGGTACCTGATCTGGAGAAAATGGTGCTTTTGCCTGTTTCCTCGGGCCTTGAGATTTCTCATTTATGCAGTTTGCCTTAACCCTTTATAAGTGAAAGCCTGAGTTACACATAGTTCATTTACCTGAAGTTCATTTCGAGATATATACATACTTCTATTGAATAAAGGCTAGTATTGACTTTAGGATATGCTCTGACAAACTCCTTATTAAAGGAGGGCAGTGAACTTTTCTCAACAGTGGGATAAGGAGGGGGGAACAGTTGTGTGTTGTTAAATAAGCAACATGGCTACCACCCTGATTTGAATATGGAATGTCTCCCAGTGCTTAGCCCTAATTGGTAACACTATCTTGCAAGGTCCTGGGAACTTTCAGAGGTGGGGGCCTTACTGGAAGAAGAAGGTCATTGGGAGCATCCTTTGAAGGTTATACCTGAACCCTGAACACAAGTCTTTCCTCTCTGCCCACCCCCCATCCTCTCTCTTGTTCTCTTTCTTCCTTTCACCTGCTTCCTATGCCCCAAGCAATAACTACTTTCTGCTATGAGTTCAGGATGTTGTGAGCAAAAGTAGGAGGCCAAGTAACCATGGGATGAACCCTCTGACACTACAACCCAAATTAAACCTTTCTTCCCTTAAGTAGTTTTGTTGGTACTTCGGTCATGGTGATGCAAAACTGGCTAATGCAGGTAACTATGCATTTCTAATTGTGGAATGATTCCATGGTATCAACAGAAAGTAAGAGAGAATCCCCCCAAAACTCAGAAAAAGAATGTTCCAGGAACACAGTGGAACCCTGGAACACAGTGGGGAAAAAAGAATGGATAATAAGATCAGCAGAACAAAGGCAGTTTCCTTTATTGCAAGCCTATTGTGTGCCAGGCACTGTTCTCAGCATTTCCCATGTATTACCCATCTTCACTCAGTTTCCCTGGAAACAAAGTCTCCTGGTTACCTTTGTGGACCATAAACTTCAAATGGGTTGTCTGTCTCCGCTCCCTTCCAGGTCCCTCTGTACAGCGTAATTCCTTTCTCTGTAGAGTGCAATCCCTTTCTTAGAAGTCCTCTTTTTTAAAATGCAACCAAGCCTCTTCCATCTGTAAAAAGTCTTTGATTTATTACACTTTTTTTCCTACCTGATATCTGAGAAGACAGATGAAGAACAAAATTGAATATGTGTTGGATACAAGGATCGGGAGCGAGGTCAGATGCAACTGAGCATGGAGAATGTAGAAGCCAGCCTTGTCCCTGTACAGCAATACTGCCCTCAGGCTTTATCTCTGGCTCCAGACTCAGGAAACAATAATGATTCCTTTGCTTGAATTTGCTTGGCCCCTGACTACCTGAGCCAATGTTTTTCCTGTCCCTAAACGATAACTGGCGAGGGAGAAGAGGGAAGAAGAAACATCTCTTTTTAGAGTGCAGTGCGGATCTGAGCTGAAGTGCACATCCTTTCTCTGGGGCTTTGCTCTGAGCAGAGAAGAGCTTTGCAAGCAATGCCTGGTGCGTCGTCACAGCAGCAATTCAAGGTAAGTATCCAGTAGCATTCTCACCACTTAATCAAAGGGTGACAGAGAAGCTTATGGCAATCTGAAGGAATCTGCCAAGGCCATGTTCAAGTTCTGAATGCCTTAAGGAGGCTAAACCTTAGTCCTATTCATGGAAGCATTGATTTAGTACAGAACACTAGAAACATCAACTGAAGCTTGTTAGAATTAGTACAAGGTAAAGCCGAGCAGAGGAGTTAGTATTTGCCATTTCAAAATCAAATGCAACTACTTTTATTATGAGATAGGTTATTGTGTAACCCAGACTGGTCTCAAACTCTTTTATGTAGAAGATGGCCTTGAACTCCTAGTTTTCCTCCCTCCACCTAGCTAGTATTCGGAACGCCATACCTGGAAGCTGATGCAGCTTTAACAGAGCCTTCCTACTTCAATAGCTAGTATAGCCTTCAGTCAGTGGGGATTAAACTCTAAACATACAGTGCTTTCTCTGCATACCCTATCTTACCAGTCCTTCTGGGAAGAGCTTAGCAATGGGAAAGCATTCAGTGTATGGAGCACTCCGCGGGTCTCTGGATGTCCCGATGCTGTGTCTAACCTAAGCTGGCATCTGCACAAAGACAATATTTCAGGAGCACAAGAAGTATGTAGGCTAATAGCTGAGAAATTGCACCTGTTCTCCGTACACAGCCAAAGTGCTCAATAGAACTCACAGAGAGAAATCCTTTAACCTATTACTGAAATCCAGTCAACGATAGCAAATAGTAGCCTTTAGACAGAGCCCTACACAGAGCAGGAAATTGTATCTCTGATACCTGGAGATTTAGCTAGTGAAAAACACAGTATTCAGGAATAAGGTGATAGATATCAGAAGCCTGTTTTGTGGCAGGTGGTATAACTGGCTACACTCTCTGGAAGCAGTAAGAGGCGTTTCTGATAGGTCTAGAATGACAGGCTTCTTCCATCTACAAGACATCAGCACCATCTTTAACATCACCCTCACCAGACGGCATTTGCACTCCATATTGGACTGAACATATGGTCTGGGTCCCAATTTTATGGGATCTTACAATCTTAGCTATGCTACACTGACATTAATAGACTTAAAAATACAACCATCTACTGCTATAGCCATAGGTCGGTGCCTTGTTCAGCCACCATTAAAGAGGCTTCCTCATGCAGCTGATGGGAATTAATACAGAGGCCCACAGCAAGACATATGCAGAGAGCGAGAGGCCTTGGAACATTCAGTCCTAAATGGGATGGCTCCATTACATCCCTCCTCTCATGGCTCAGGGTACCCAAGTGTAGGGAGCGGCGCGGCGAAGTAAAGATGGCGCCGACAGCCAGCCCCGTCCGAATGTGAATAACTTACCGCGCATGCGCAGGCTTGTCCCCTGTCAGGGCAGCTGTATGATAATGAGGTGAATCTGGCGCCCTCCTGTGGTGAACAACAGTACTGCGCATGCGTGGGGTTTTGCACCTGACGTCAGTCTGGCTGGGGCGGTACTATGCTAATGGAAGTTCATGCCGCGCCAATCTCTGGAGGACAAGTAGCTGGGATGACAGTGGGGTGACTCGTGCCCCACCAATCCCTGAAAGAATATTAGCATACTGTTGTGTATATAAGGCGAGCGGCTTTGCTGCTCGGCGCGGTAACATTTGAGGCGGTAACATTTGAAGCTGTAACACTCGGAGCTGTAACACTTAGAGCTGTAACACTTAGGGCTGGCTGCTGCTGCCGCCGCCTCCCTGTATCAAGAATGAAGGTGTCCTGCAGTAAAGGCTGTTGAGAAGAATCCAACCGTGTTGCGTCTTCCTTGCCGGCCGAGGTGGGCGTGACACCCAAGGAAGAGCGGGGTAGCAAGAGTGTTAGAGCCAGAAGGGGTAAAGGGGACCTAGAAAGCAAGGCCCTCTAAATGAACAAAATGAACACACATAAGAACTCACAGAGACTGGGTCACCATGCAGGGCTTACATAGTCTGCACCAGATGGGATTCTAAAAGCGATAGAAGTGGCTACAGGCCCTCATACCTAAGCAGAAGCAATATTCACTTAATAATCACTTTCAAATGAAAAGTTAAGTTTCCTCCAAGGGAGTCTCTCTGGAAAAACAAAGTACTCTTAAGGATAGGCTGTATGTCCAGTGGTAGAAGCTAACAGGACACAAACTTGACAGCATCTATGGAGATTCTTCGTCTCATAACGCCATGCCGGGGATTTTCCTTTCTTTTCTAATGTTATCTATTTTACTTGTATATTTTTCCTCTATCTTTTAACCCTACAAGTCTTTTGCATCTATGTCATGGCTTCCAGTTTAATGTTTTTATGGGATTCCTAATTGTGTGAATGAGTGGGTCTCTGTTTATATATGTTTCTTTTTTTTTAATTTGTAATTATATTTATGTACAGAAAACTTAAGTGTACATTTAACCCAGTTTAGTGGCGAGTTCTTTAGCCTTTGCCTTTTCCGGCTTGGCAATGTGAGTCACAGACTTAGGACCCACGACGTTGCCTCCCCAGTGGTGGCGGATCTCGTCATATCTGTCATTATAATTGGTCCTAATAGCTTCTACCAGCTTAGCCAGAGCACCCTTGTCTTCTGAGTTAGCCTGTGTGAAGGCAACAGTGGTGCACGTCTTCCTGTGGACCAGGCGCCCCAGCCTGGCCTTTCCCTTGATGATGCAGTAGGGCACCCCCATCTTTTGACAAAGGGCAGGCAGGAAAACCACCAGCTCAATGGGGTCTACATCATGGGCAATCACCACCAGATGAGCTTTCTTGTTCTCCACCGAGATGGTGACTGTATCGACCCCTGCTTGGAGAACAGGTGGCCTCTTAGTTGGAATGTCCCCTTTGCCAGCAGCTTTCTTCTCAGCGTGGGCCATCTTCTCAGCACGGGCCAGTAGCCTTTGCCTCTTCTCTTGCTTTGTCTCTAGCTTGTACTTGTGGGCAAGCTTAAGCAGCTGAGTCGCTGTTTGCCTGTCCAGGGCCTGGGTGAACTGGTTGATGGCAGGAGGTACTTTGAGCCGCTTATAGAGAATGGCTCTTTACCGCTGCAGCCTGATGTAGCAGGGCCATTTGACAAAGTGTGTTACATCTCATTTGGGCTGGATGCCCTGCCCAATGCCGAAGTTCTTGGACCTTTTCTCAAACAAAGGATTGACCACCATTTTGGCCTCCTATTTCTTGACCACTGCGTTGGCCGGGGCCATCTTCTTCTCCTTGGCCTTCTTTCCTTTGGGCATCTTGCTCGGTTGGAGGAGAGAGCTTATATATGTTTCTTTTTTTTTTTCCTTTCTTTTTTTTCAGAGCTGGGGACTGAACCCAGGGCCTTGTGCTTGCTAGGCAAGCGCTCTACCACTGAGCTAAATCCCCAACCCCTTATGTATGTTTATTACACCTTCTCTTGGGTTCTTTTCCTTCTGTTTATGTCCTATTCCAATGTATTGGTTTTGGTTTCATTTATTTTATACTATTTTATTTTATTATTATCCCTTAGTTTCCTGTTTGTTTTCTGAAAGACATGAAAGGGTGGATCCAGATGAAAGGGTGGTGGGGAGGCATTGAGAGGAGTAGAGGGAGGGGAACCATAATCAGGATACATCATATAAAAATCTATTTTCAATAAAATGAAGAAAAAAAAACTATAACTGTCCTGAAAACCTAAACCAGCATAGGAAATTATAGGAATCCAAACTCAGAATCAAAATAATTGAGTGATGGAAGATGAAGGTGGTATCAAAGGTTTCATTTTCAGAGTGATAACAGGATAGGATATGAAGCGTACAGAATGAGAGAGCCCCGAAACCCTCTGTTGATTATTCAGTATTGCCGTGTATTCGGAAGTGTGGTGTCAAAACATTTGTGTGACTGAAGAGTCACTGAATAGCCTGACTTTCATGCAACTACAGCAGTCTGAAAACCACTTTCTCAAAAAAGATTGTGCTTCAGGAGTCCTTCAAGTGCTGGAAAGAAGAAATAAATACAGTTACTCTTTGCGAAGAAAGAATGTTATGTTACATCAGTTGTCTGCAAGGGAATATATAGACCATAGGGACTGAGAGGAAGCCGGGATAAGTAGGCTCGATAAAAAAGAAATATGATATTTGCAAGCAGGAGGGAAATTTTCAGATTAGTCAAAGTTTATCCTGGTACAAAGAACAGAGCCATCTATTCACAGAACAACGTTACCATTGTCCTTTCTCACCAAAGGGAACAGACAGTGACACATCTGTGCACCTGCCCTATTTGATTACAAACTGCCAGTGAAGGAAAGTGGGGGAGGGGGACATAAAGAAAAGGAGCATCACACAAACTCAGATCTCTTCTCCCATGCATCCCTCACTAATACCAGAACAAAAATAAGCCAGGAGCCCCTCTACCAGAGCATGGGTTAGGTGTATTCATACATGCATATTCACACTTTAATGGCCACATGGAGTGAGATGATTCTTGGGGCTGTCTTCTATTTTTCCATCTATGAGCAGGTCCTTCATATTTCCTGATATACTTTGTGGAGCCCCCCCGTGATGTCATAAAAACTACTCTCTGCTTCTTAAAGAAGAAGAAACCAGATCCTCTCTCTTTCCTGCCCCTGAGTAACCTCAGGGAAAATGACTTGAGATAGGTCAAATAGCTTGGGATAGACCAGTGGATAATGATTGCCAAAACAGATACAGCTTTGAGGGTCACAACGATGCCATTTATTATTATTATTATTATTATTATTATTATTATTACTATTTCTTTATAAGGACAACATTTAATTGGGGCTGGCTTACAGGTTCAGAGGTTCAGTCCAGTATCACCAAGGTGGGAGCATGGCAGCATCCAGGCAGGCATGGTGCAGGAGGAGCTGAGAGTTCTACATCATCATCTGAAGGCTGTTAGGAGAAGACTGGCTCCCACGTGGTTAGGAGGAGGATCTCATTGCCATCCCCTACAGTAAAACACTTCCTTCAACAAGGCCACACTTCCTAATTGTGCCACTTCCTGAGCCAAGCATATTCAAGCCTCCATACCCACTCTCTGGCCCCCATGGGCTTGTTGAAGCCATTCTTAAAAGGAGTAAATTAGCAAAATGCAAACTAAATGAGTCTTCAGTATCATTACCTCCAATACAACTCCCTACACCCACACCAACACCCACTCCCACACCCACACCCACACCCACACCCACTCCCACACCCACCCATCCACCCACAAGTTTGCTTGGTTTTTGCTGGTCTTTGAAGACTGGTCTTTGATGTCGCTCTTAAATCTGAAAGTTCTCAATATCCTTCCAACAAATTTCCTTTTTGTTTACATAAGCCTGAAGAGGTTTCTTCAAGTTGCAACTAAGAAGCCTTACATCTGAGAGACTCTACCAGAACATTTACTGATGCAGATGAGAATGGTTGCAGCTAACCATTGGACTGAGCATGGGGACCACAATGGAGGAGTTAGAGAAAACACTGAGGGAGCTGAAGGGGTTTGCAACCCCACAGGAAGAACAAAAATATCAACCAACCAGACCCCATCAGAGCTCCCAAGGACTAAACCACCAACCAATGAGTACACATGGAGTGAACCATGGCTCCAGCCACATATGTAGCAGAGGATGGCACTGTCCAGCATCAATAAAAGGAAAAGCCCTTGGTCCTGTGAAGGCTTATTTCCCCAATGTAAGGTAATGCCAGGGCATTGAGGTTGGAGTGTATGGGTGGAAGTGAGAGCATCCTCAGAAAAGCAGGGGGAGAGGGTATGGGAGAGGGGGGAAAGGAGATAACATTTGAAATGTAAATCCATAAAATATCCAAGAAAAATAAAATGTAAAAAAATGTAAATATATAAAATATCCAATAAAAATAAATTAATTAATTTTTAAAAGACCACCAATAACAACACAAAAAGATTCTACATTGTCCCTCTCATGCCCCTCTAGACCTTGGCTCCGCATATTTAAGGAACTATCCTCTCCGTGGTCCAGATCCTTCTCATCTGCCAAGAAATAGGTCCTGCAAGCAAAGGAAGCCCCCTAGGTTCTCTCTTTGTGCTTCTTTGTCTGTGGTTCCTTGACTGACATGCTTAAAGCTTGCCATTTCTCTGAAACTCCGGCTCATCAGATATTCCTGTAACACAGAATTCATCATGCCATTTTGGGTGCTCTGGGAGACACTGAGGAATGCACAACCTAACAAAATGCAAACTTTTCCAATGCTTTAAACCCAGCACATCCTTACCCTGCACCCAGAGCTGGTTTATTTAGCTTTTGTGGGACTCGAGCTTCTATTTGTCAGGTTTTACGGTGTTGATGCTTCCCTCTCTGGCTGAGGTGTTTGGAGTCTTAATTAGATAGCGAGTATAAAGTGCTTTGACAGCACCAGATGAAAACTGCTAGAGAAATCCCTGGAGGGTTTCTTCATTTTGGGTGAAAAGACACAAGAAAATTAGAGAGCCTTAACAGTCGAGCTGAGGTTTACAAGTAAACTTTCGGGTTTTTTCTGATGTGCTTGTGTGTGGTACGGTATAAAGTTTCAACTTTTATTATTATCTTCCTAATTTCAGCCCTAACTGAAAATGTAAGAGCTATGCTAAGGTAGGTGTCAAGGTCTCCCTGATGGGTGTGTGAGACGTAAATAGCCTAATTATTGAATAAGGATCTCCATCTTTTGAGCAAAGGGGGATTCCTGCCAGGACTCCTATGTTTTGTTAACATTTCCAAGGGGAAGTTTGGGGTTCAAGTCTGAGCAGAGTCCTACAAGGAAACAGTCCCTAAAACATATGTTTCCTGAGTAAGGGGTTCCCTTTCCTGAGACTGAACCACCACTGTTATGAGTTTCTTAAACAATGAGCTGATTAAATTGCTTCTCAGGAAGTCAAATCCTTGGCTCTAAGGCAGACAGAAGATGGTAGTGTAGACAGCGGTAACTGTGACTCAAAACCTTTGTGTTTACAGTGAAAAGCTGTGAGGAGGCCGCTGTCAGCACTGAGCCTAACTCCTCCACCACGAGCTCATACCTGGCCCAGGAGAGGGAGGCCCGGGATTGAACCCTGGGTATGTGGGATGTGTTTTACTAACTGAAGCAAGGCCTACCAGATTGGAACAAACAGATTCTCAGTAGGCGGCATTCCCAAGGAGGAAGCCCGGCCACAGCTGGAGCCATGATGAAAAACTAGAAAGCTTTCTCAGAATGCAAAGCCTCGCCGATCTTTCCGTTCAACCCAAACTATACAGAAGGCTGTGCATGACCTTAGGCCAGATTTTTCTTTCCATTTCTTGCCCTGTGGAAAAGACTAGCTTCTTCTTTTACTTTGTTTTTAGTGTTCAAATTCCAGATTTGAGAAGAATTCCTAAAGTCTCTTCAAAGAGAATGGGAGAGCTATCTATACAATGAGAATAGATCTCCCACAGATACTGATTGATTGAAAAACAAAAAGCAGTTTATTGGCCAATTCATAAAAAAGCTTCCTTTAAGACGGATGAGGGGAAAGAGAGATAAAGGAAATCGAATAGCTCTTTGGACAAAAGGTTAACATGGACACCTTAAAACCTATTGTAGCAAATACTTAAATGGAGATAACAACGTTGTAGATCATATTTGTTTAAAGAAAACTGAACAAACCATGCTTATAATTTCAAATGACAAAAATCTTTACTAGATGTCATATACAACTCTGAAATAAAGGGAAAAAAGACAATAAATCTGTATAAAATAGTAGTATTCTTTATGACAATTAAAAGAGAGAAGATAGGGTGCAAAGGCAATCTGCCTGTCTAGCACCCCGTTGATAACCAGAGTTGAATCAGCTGATCTGGAAAGCTAGACAGGTATCCTCTTCCTCCCTCACCACGTTCCATGTGCCTCCTTCCTGGAGCTGTGTATTTGATGGCAAAGGAAGATTTTCTCAGATAGAAGAGGGCCAGCCGCTGTTAAAGGTATGTAAGCAGCTGCTAGATCCCCTGCTAGGGTCTCCAAACAAAGCCCTCAAAGTCCAAAGGCACAAATGGTAAATTAAATGGCAGTAACGGGGCTCGAAACCCTTTGTGTTTGAGGAGGTAGCTCTCAACACTGAGCCTGACTCCTTAGCCGGTGGCTCATACCTGTGCCCTGGTAGAGGGACAAGACATTTGCTAACACTCGGTGTTATCCAGGATGTGAAGAAATGCTTATTTGCACACTCTATTGGAGAGTGGGTGACTTGGTGCCAATTTTGAAAGGGAGGTGATTAATGAATTTACTCTCCTAAGCATTTATTCCAAAAATACTCAACATAAAAATAAGTCAATATTTGGTGCAGCAGCTGTTTAATAGTTGAGAATCCGGACATATCCTCCAAACCCATCAAGAGGGAGTCGGTTAAAGAAAATCTGTAAGTGGATTGTTGCCCTTGCAAAGACGGACAATGTGCACTATTAGAAAAAGATGCACAAGACCAAAAGGGGCTGCATCTACATGAATATAGCATGACTCCACTTGTGAAAATAAAACTGTGTTTGCGAGGTGGATTCCCTGACGGTTTGGAAAGAAGCAGAAGAATGCTCGCTCCTTGAGCTTTTCATCAGAGACTAAACTCCATTTTCATTTGGACTCTTTCGTGCTCTCAATTTTGACTGTGAACTTACTTTTCTTTTACCAGAAAAAAAAAACAGTTTAAAAGCAAAACAAAACAAAAAGTCTCACTTAGCAGTTGAAATCAACTGCGTCGAAAGTTATATTAAAATAAATGTCTTCGCCTTGTAGACAGTTCCCCAGACTCTGAGGATACAAACTTGAAAGTCAAGCCACACATTTCTGTCTGCTTCATGTCTAGGATGGAGCAAGGGAACAAAAGTGACTGCCCACCTTGGTGAGGACGTTAGGGATGGTCTCATCCTTCAAGATACCAAATGCCTTCATTAGCAGGATTCCAAACCTGCCCAGACTGAACTCACTATCATAAACCACAGTCCTTGTGATTCAGAGAAAAGACACCCCACACCCAGAGGGAGGGTCTACTCCCCTTCCCCCAGGAATTGTACATAGCCCCCCCCTTTTTTTTTGAAAAGCTTTGTCAGTCGCTCAATGAAACATTCACCTTTGCAGCTCATCCCTCCAACAACCTGGGTCAAGGAATGCAGGTCTCATATATGAGCCCACGCTCCACAGGAACTGCAGGTCTATTAAAGCCACAGATACTGAGTAATTACAAGGAAGAGGGAATGGGAACACCCGAGGCTTTCATGATAGGCAAAGGTGTCTCCCCTACAGTTGTATAACAAGTATTATTCTCCAAGCATCATTGCCCCTTCCTCCAACCCCTTCTTTAATGTGAACACCCAGCCGCTGCCAAAGAGCATGTTTGATAATTCTATGGAGAGCTCAGAGGTAGAGTAATTTCCCAGCTTTCCACACTTCCTGCTGGCGGGACTCCAGTGTCGACATTATCCTCTCCCACCCCCCTCAGCCCACAGTTGTAGGGTGTAAAAATTGAGGTCAAGGAATGACTTATCATGTGGAGCCGAACCTGCCCCTTTACAACTCTGAGCTCTGAACAGTCTTTACCCAGAGACCCTTCGTGGGCACGCCCTTTATTGTGAAGATCAGCACGGAGGACTAATGAGAAGTGTGGCCTGATCCCACAGGGAACAGAGTCCCGCACAGAGATACAAATCAAACATTTATCGAGACCCAGGTAGAAATTAAAGGTGAAGACAGTTCTGGAAGGTTAAACAGGGGAACACATCAGATTCTCTCAGCAGCGGGCCCAATGAACTCAGCTACAATGAATATCTCTGGTTCTCCTTTGGTATGTGAGTTAGCTCGCTGGGTCTCTGAAGGGATTCTCCACCCAAGAGGAACAGGAAGCAGCTTCTTCTCCTTCACAGTAGCAACCATTCAGCCATACAAAAATACCCAGCATGTCACAAATGCAGTAGGAAGTGGTGGCAGGGGCCTCTTGTTATTTTCCAATAGCAGTAGATCTGTGTAGTAGATTAAATTGCTCACTGTGACCTTATAAAAGTAAATTAAGGGAGGAGAGATTTAATTTTGGCTCATGGTTGAAGGGCTCACAGTCCATGGTGGTGGGGAAGGCATGGTGGGGTTCATAGCCACCAGAGAATGTGACTGACTTTTTTCACATCTAGGGAGACCAGGAAGTAGAGAACAAACAAGAAGGGGGTGGTCTTTAAAACCTGAAGGCCTGACCTCAGTAGACCACGTCTCCCACTTTTTAAAATCTCCCAAAACAGCACCACCAGCTGGTGACTATGTATTCAAAACATGAGCCTCTGGGAGACAATCAAGTCACAACAAAGACTGAAGAAATGGAACCCAGTCTCTTGGAGTGCCATGGCCTGATCTCACATAACTCACAGTCTCTCTAGGATAGAGTTACATTATTTTTTAAAAAAAGGAAAAGAAAAGAAAGTTACCACCTCTCAACCTAGAAATGAAGTGATTTAATTGAAAAGTAAATTTGCAAATGAGTGACAACAATATGTGTAATTTGCTCCAACATAGCAAATTCTATCCTTCCCTGCTCTTGGGAAGAACTACTAATTACTATCTTCGTGATTCATAGTCAAGAAAGAGGGGGCTGGCTAGTATGCAAGGAGCTTTTGAGTTTTCTATATGTTTACTTCAAGGAAAGCTAAGTCAATAACAAGTGAAATACTTGCCTTCCAAAAGAAGAGGGATGTAAATTTCACAAACCTCATTCCCCACCATGCCACAGGGGAACATGTTCCACTATGTTCATAGTGGCCTGATTTGTGATACCAGAACTTAGAAACAACCACAGAAGATGTCCCACAACAGAAGAATGGATACAAAAATGTGGTTCATTTACACAATGGAATATAGCTCAGCTATTAAGAACAAGGACATCCTGAGTTTTGCAGGTAAATGGATAGAACTAGAAAATATCATCCTGAGTGAGGTAACTCAGACCCAAAAAGACATGCACAGTATGTTCTCACTAATAAGTGGATATTGGGAAAAAAAAAAAAAGTACAGAATACCCAAGATACAGTCCACAGAACTCATAAAGGTCAACAAGCTGAAGGGCCCAAGTGAGAACGCCTGGGTTCCACTTGGGAAGGAGAAGAAAGCAACCACAAGGGAGAAGGAAGGGAAGGACAGGAGAGGGAAAGGGGATGGGGATGGGAGGGAGAAGGGAACATGGTCTGGTATTGGGTTGGGTGAAAGGACTGAAGCCCTGAGGCAGAAAGAATGGAAACAGGCAACCTTGGGAGGAAGGAGGTTGGGAGGACCCTCTGGGATGTATCAGAGACCTGGGAAGTGAGAAACTCTCAGGATTCAAAGGGGGAGACCCTAGATGAAATACCTACAGTGGGGTGAGGGAACTTATTGAACCCACCTCCAGCAGAAAGACGGGGCTTCAGGTGAGGGATGGGGTTGCTCTCCCACAGTCAAAGCTCTAACCCATAATTTTTCCTGTCTTAAAGAAATGCAGGAATGGGAATGGAGAAGAGCCTGAGAAAAAGGAGGTCCAGTGATAGGCCCAAAGTGGGATCCAGCTCAAGATAGGGGGTATGGGGGGCATAATGATACAGAGCAATATTCCCATTCCCAAGGGGAGAAACAGGAAGATGACAAGGAAAGACTGAACCAAAGAAAGACAAACTCCAGTAGGACAAACATTAATTCTGTAGTTCCATGTGTTGTGTTAGAAGCGGCTCATAACAGGACAGATCACACCAGGCCATCACAGCCCCATGAAAAAAGGTTTATTGAGGGAAAACAAAGAAGAAAAGGAGAAAAGGAAGGGGAAAGAGGTTGGAGTCTCTGCCTTTTATTTGGGCCATGATGTAATAATCATGTGCACCACCATGCACAGGTTCATGCCAGCAGTGTGTGGTAGTTGCCATGGCAGCAGACACAAGAGGGTCCTTGTTGCCTAGGGGTGACATCATCTCTGGATTCAAAGGTGACCATAGAGCCATTTCTAGTGCTAACACCATGTCTAGCAACTACAGCGTGTGGTACTATCACCTGAACTCCAACAGGCTATACATAACATCATCTCCATCTTTAGAGCCAGTTCCACTCATTGCCTGTAGCTTTTCTTGATGTATTTCAACATCACAGGATCTCTGTTATTCTCTACCATCAAAGCTTCATGCACTGACCTTTCAGGAGATTCATGCAGAAAACACAACTCTGCTACATATATTTCCTAGTCTCAAAAATCTTGGACCCTCCATAAATTCATTCATTACACCTTCCTACAAAGCCACTACCATGTGGATGATGCCAAGCTCTGCCACCAAATCAAGAAGTAGCCAGGTCCCCTTGAACCCTACCTGCTACAGCCTATGGGTACCTGGACAGTTAAACCTAAGTAAACACTTCCTTAAGCAGACTTGCCATTTTTAATCCAGCCTTACTCAAATTGTCAGGACATAAGCAAATTTGTAGACAAATTCTTCAACATTATATAACATGAACGGCCTCTAACTCAATTCCTAACAAAGCACTTGAACTCTGTATTTGTATTCGTATTTCTAGCATTGTTTCTATCTTTTTAAGCTCCTACCGGAATCACCCATTAGATTCTGCTGACAATATCTAGGAGTTCTCTAACATGTATCTCCAATTGTCTCAACATTCATACCTCAAATCATCTCCAAAAGTCCAAGAACTACATAGTTAGACTTAGTGAGAGCAACACCCCTACTCCTGGTACCAATTTTCAGTGTTGGTTACTTTGACCAGCATCGTCACAAAATTCCTGACAGAAAGTTTTATTTAGCTTCACAGTTTCAGTCCTTCGGGTGGAGTAAACATGGTGGAAGGGCTCAATTCAGGACAACAGGAGCATGTGTCAGGAGCATTACACCAATCACAAATCAAAGAAAAAAAAAAAGAACGTATCTGATCCCAGTGATCTACTCCTGCCAGGGAGGCCCCACTCCTAAAGTCCACACACACACACACACACACACACACACACACACACACACACACAGACAGACAGAGAGAGAGAGAGAGAGAGAGAGAGAGAGAGAGAGAGAGAGAGAGAGAGAGAGAGAAATATGCTGGGGAATAGCCTTCAGAACCTGAAATTGTTAAATTGTTGTGGTGGACATTTCAGACTGTGCATGAACCAGTAACAAGTACTTATCATTGCTATCAAGTATTATGCATTTTATGCATAATTACACTGCTTTGCATAGGTTTGTTTACATTTCCACAAACACTTTATGTGTTATGATATTGCTATGGCTACTATGTCACTAAAGCAATAGAATTTTTCAGCTTTGCCACAATTTTCCAAAATAGCATCACCACTTCCTCTCATTGTTGTATATACAATATGTTGTTGACCAAGCTCATCATTATTTGACACTATTATCAACAGTTTACTGGCGACCGTGAGATAAGAGAAAACACTGGATACAGGGGGGAAAAACATGCAGCTCCTAGACTTGGATGTCTTTGGAATTTAAGCCTTCTATACTCTATGAAATCTTTTTCCTCAGGCAGAAAATCATCCCCTGTGCTTAAAATACTGCTTGCTCTGTAATAATCAAGACCATTGGCCAAAGTTCAGAGAGGCCCAGGTAAAGACCTACCTTGAAAGTGATCCTTTTCCTTTGTTTCCCACAAGTTCCAATAGGCATGTTAAAAATGTCAACTCCTCTTAAAGAAACCAAACACTTCCTAGAAGACTAAGAACAGATCCACTCACCAACAGGAAGACTGAGCCATGATTAGCCTGAGCTATTTCAACCCCCACAGCATGCATAGCTTGTTGATTAAGGTTACAGTCCTGAGCATTGACTTCCCAAGACACAGCTTGCTCTCCTCTAAGTCTTGTAGCTCTTCCTTGTTCTCTTACCATTCCTCAGACATTAACACTCCTAAAGCCATAGCACAGCTCTTTACAGCACAGAAAATAGCATTGCCCTAAACGCATAGCATGTTCCGATACCTGACAACACAAACATTCACAGCTTACTTCCTTAGATCCACAGCCTCTACAACACGTTTTCTGATAATAGTGTCATTGAAATTACCAAAGTGTTTGTTTGACTGGTATTTCCAGAGAGCAGAAGCAAGTTGCTTCTAAAGTCCAGTCCAGCCGTTATATTATATATGAAAGAAAAACTGCTTAGAGCATAGAGACACACCAGCTTATCTTCTTCTGTCATTTCTTTTTATGTTTTGAGAAACTTAGGGACAAAGTTAAGCCAAAATTATGATGCCTGGCACTTGGTGTTTCTCATCTGGTCAAGAAAGCCAAACCCACTTTTCTGTAGCAGAATTTCTGTTTTTCCACCATGATTTGCTCCACAAATAGTTGCCTTTCCCTTTGCAGCTGATAGCTGAACTTTCAGGAAAACCCTAGGCTTCCTATTTTATGTTGCTTTGGATCCCAAGAAGTTTATAGTGCTGTGCAGTCTTTAAAATGTCCTGACATTGGGAAAGGCAAGGTCTCCCTATCCCTGAATACAAAATGCCTCGTGTAAATGTCCATTCTCTTTCCAAATGAATCACTTACTTTGACACAAATTATGTAGAAGGAGTTGGGGAGGAAGACTCAGAGAAACAAATGAGCAATGTCTTAAAAAGCTTTCAGAATCAAATGTAAAATTCATTAAGAAAAGTAATGGAAATTTTATGGCTGGTGCACAGATAAATTCATTGCTGCGTCTAAATTCATCAAGCATACATGCGAGAGTGTATACCAAAGTAATTGGAATTAACAGCCTCTGAGAAACTCTAACCAGCTGCAGATTCAAGGTAAACTAGTTGGAACAAAACAAAGATCTCCCCCTCCTTCTCTTTCTTCCATATCCCTGATTGAATGAAAGGCTAAGCTTTCTCAGCTCTAAAGATGCTGAGCGACTTATTCTGCCATGACTGCCAAGCCACCCTCTGCCGATCTGGCCCAAGTAGGGTCAGAACCAGACACCAATGAAAAGTCTTTGGATATAAGGAACTCCAATTGTGTTCACATATCTATAAGGGTACTCTTGGGGAGCACTTGAAAAGAAAGATTCATTAATACTTACCATCATCTTACTCATGTGCATGGATGGGCTAAGGAAAAAAAGATCGAATTTAATTAACTTTCTGTTACTTTGTAAGACAAGTTGGAGAGAAAACCCTTGACCACTACTATCATTCTAGTTTTCTGTAATGGTTACTAAACAAGGTCATCCAGTAGATGGAACAGCAAAACCAAAGGTATTCTGGATACATCACTATAATTATTTATTTGAAAAAAAGAATATAGAAAGTTTCACAGAATCTCTAATGCCCCCGCTCAAAGACCCATGTACTGAAAGCTTGGTCTCTCTATAAATTGATTGTGTGGTGTGTATGGGTGGGTGGGTGTGTCCAGAAATCAACCACAGATGCTGTTCCCTGGGAGCCATCTACTTGTTTGTGAGATGGGGTCCCCCATTGCCCTGGAACTAGCATGATATGTGCTAGCCAACAATCCACCCCCCCCCCAGGGTTCTCCTAGCTGCACTTCCCCAGCTTTGATAGGGTAAGTGAATACCACCATGATAGGGCTGTTTTCCTGTGAGTACTTAGGATCAAAGGCAGTTCCTTGTGCTTACAAGGCAAGCACTTTACAACTAAGCTGTCTCCCAGCCATCCCTCTTTGAAAGCCAGATTATCCCAAGCATTTGCCACAGTGACAGAAATTAGGCTCAAGCCATGTGCTCCTGAAAGCAAGTGTACCGGCTGGTTTTGTGTGTCAACTTGACACAAGCTAGAGTTATCACAGAGAAAGGAGCCTCCCTTGAGGGAATGCCTCCATGTGATCCAGCTGTAAGGCATTTTCTCAATTAGTCATCAGGGGCAGGGAGGAACAGCCCATTGTGGGTGGTATAATCCCTGGGTTAGTAGTCCTGAGTTCTGTAAGAAAGCAAACTGAGCAAACCAGGGGAAGCAATCCAGTAAGCAGCACCCCTCCATGGTTGTTGTATTAGCTCCTGCCTCCAAGCTCCTGCCCTATGGGAGTTCCTCCTCTGGCTTCTTTTGGTGATGACCAGCAATGTGGAAGTGTAAGCTGAATAAACCCTTTCCTCTGCAACTTGCTTCTTTGTCCTGATGCTTTGTGCAGGAATACAAACCCTGACTAAAACAGTCATCTCCACCTACCTTAATCTAAAATAAATTCTTGCTAGGTAATTCATAATCTAAAATGTAAGCATCTAATTCATTAAAAATTAGTGCTTCTGAAGAATGTAGCTCATGCAAGGTTCAGTGCTGCATATTTTACAGTACATCTAATACCTGCTTAAAGCATCATGATAAACCAGTTAGAACACTGTATTATAATTTCCATTTTGAAGAAGATTCAACCAATTCTCAGAAAACATAAATGATTTGTCCAGAGAAAGATATCTGGCACAGTTGCTCTAACCCAAAATTACAAAGCTCAACCACTGAAAAAGAACCAAGAAAAAAAGCACAAGAACCACATATAGATGCAAAAACACATATGTTCTCACACAGAGGAACCCCATAAAGACAGAAAATCAGAAGTCATAATATATAGCATAGGACATATAAGGTTAAAAGAAATGCCATAACTTTACATGAGGAGAAAAAGAACCTCTAAATATGCCGTTGAGTTGGTTTTGTGTTAGTCATCTGCCAAGCATGAGTTCTACCCTTAAGAGTAACTTGTTGGGGTTGGGGATTTAGCTCAGTGGTAGAGCACTTGCCTAGCAAGCACAAGGCCCTGGGTTCAGTCCCCAGCTCCAAAAAAAAAAAAAAAAGAAAGAAAGAAAAAAAGAAAGAAAGAAAGAAAGAAAGAGAAGAAAATAAAAAAAAAAAGAGTAACTTGTTTCCCTAGTGAGACTTCCTTGAAGTAAACCAACTGTTTTTATTTGCAAGTGACTAGCAATTGGAGGTAGCTTGTCTAGGAAAGACTAAAGCAAGCAAATAAGTTTTCTGGAGATGGCCCACCATTTTGCATGACCTGCTATGAGTGAACTCTAAGAGGCAAAGTCCCAAGAGACTTCTTTCCAGGATTGTTTCTTGCTGCTGATATGCCTTTCCTGTTACTATTACATAGCCTAATGATTCCTGGGCATTAGCTTACCCTATTGGGCAGATATCCTACATAATCAATATGAAGATGTACTTTCACATATAATGCTCTGTAGACAAATTGATGATTTCATAATTCCTGATAAAAATTTTATAGAACTCCCTAAATTGATACAACTAATTTCAAGCCCTCTATGGAATAAAAGCTGCAAATAGAACTCTGTAAACCTTCATGTATCACAGGCTAATTGTACTAGGAAAAGAAAGCAGACTTGAAACAAATTTACAATCAAAGAAACATTTCTTGTAAGTTAGGTGTGAGACAATTATTGTAACTAAAGTTCATAAACTGGGAATGGACAATTTATTGTAGGTTCAAAGACAGAAAATAAAATATTAACTAGTTTATACAAAACTTCAAAACTATTAAGACAGAAGGTAGCTGATTTGTCTCTTGACAAAACTGTGCTAACTTGTAACATAAAAATTATTCCTTCAAACTTATAATGAACTTATAGGGCTAGTAACAGATAGTAAATGTTTAGTCTCAGTGGAAAGACATGAACAATTCTATTATGGTTCCCAAAACTTTACTGATCTATCACATGAACTTAAATTTACTATGAACTTATTTCAATGTAAAAGTATTTAGAAAATCATGTAGAATATTATTCCACTGTAACCATACCTGTTAGTTGTATGAGGTAATTTTTTTAGTGAGAATAAAAACTAAAAACCACAGTAAAACATCAGTGCAGCTTTTTTCAGCTTCATCCAGAGTGTGTGTTTTTCTGTGTGAGTAAATAAAGATTGGTTAGAGCTTCTTTTCTTTCTTTCTTTTTTCTCTTTCTTTTTTAGCTCTGTACTCCACTTTTGATTGGATTTTTTTATTTATTTACATTTCAAATGTTATTCCCTCTCCTGGTTTCCCATTCATAAACGCCCCATGCCATCCTCCCTCCTCCTTCTTCTTTGAGGGTGTTCCCCCACCCATCCAACCACCTCCCTTCCCTCCTGCCTACCCTGACATTTTCCTACACTGGGAAGTCCAGCTTTGGCAGGAACAAGGGCTTCTCCTCCCATTGGTGCCCAACAAGGCCATCCTCTGTTACATATGCAGCTGGAGCCATGGGTCTGCCCATGTGTACTCTTTGGGTGGTGGTTTAGTCTCTGAGAGCTCTGGTTGATTGGTGTTGTTGTTCTTATGGTGTTACAAACCCCTTTAGCTCCTTCAATTCTTTCTCTAATTCCTCCAATGAGGACGCCATTCTCAGTTCAATGGTTAACTGCAAGAGTCTGCCTCTGTATTTGTCATTCTCTGGGAGAGCCTCTCAGGAGATAGCCATATCAGGCTCCTGTCAGCATGCATCTCTTGGCATCCCCAACAGTGACAGAGTTTAGTGGCTGTATGTTTACGGGATGGATCCCCAGGTGGGGCAGGCTCTGAAATGTCTTTCTTTCAGTCTCTGCTCCAAACTTTGTCTCTGTATTTCCTCCTATGAATATTTTTGTTCCCCCTTCTAAGAAGGACTGAAGCATCCACACTTTGGTTGTCCTTCTTCTTGAGCTTCATGTGGCCTGTGAATTGCATCTTGGGTAATCTGAACTTTTGGGCTAATACCCACTTATCAGTGAGTGCATGCTATGTGTGTGTTTCTTGTGATTGGGTTACCTCACTCAGGATGATATTGTCTAGTTCCATCCATTCACCTATGAATGTCATGAAGTCATTGTTTTTGACAGCTGAGTAGTACTCCACTGTGTAGATGTACCATATTTTCTGTATTCATTCCTCTGTTGAGGGACATCTAGGTTCTTTCTAGCTTCTGGCTATAGTAAATAATGCTGCTATGAACATAGTGGAGCATGTATTCCATGTTTATATTAGATCATCTTTTAGGTATATGTACAATGGTATGGCTGTGTCCTCAAGGAATCCTATGCCCAATGTTCTGAGGAAACTTCAAAATGATTTTCCAGATTGCAATCCCACCAATAATGGAGGAGTGTTCCTCTTTCTCCACATCCTCACCAGCATTTGTAATCACCTGGGTGTTTTGTTTTGTTTTGTTTTTTTTATCTTAGCCATTCTGACTGGTATGAGGTGGAATCTCAGGGTTATTTTGGTTTGCATTTCCCTGATGACTAAGGATGTTGAACATTTCTGTAGGTGCTTCTCAGCTATTTGATATTTCTCAGTTAAGAATTCTTGTTTAGCTCTGTGCCCCCATTTTTAATAGGGTTATTTGATTCTCTGGAGTCTAACTTCTTGAGTTCTTTGTATATATTGGATATTAGCCCTATATCAGTTGTAGGTTTGGTAAAGATCTTTTCCCAATCTGTTGGTTGCCATTTTGTCCTAATGACAGTGTCCTTTGCCTTACAGAATCTTTGCAGTTTTATGAAGTTCCATTTGTCAATTCTTGATCTTAGAACATAAGTCATTGGTATTCAGTTCAGGAAATGTTCGAGGCTCTTCCCCACTTTTTCTTCTATTAGTTTGAGTGTATCTGGTTTTATGTGGAGGTCTGTGACCCCCTTGGACTTAGACAGGGTGATAAGAACTTCTTTTCTCTAGAATCATCCAGATTGATTTTTTTCCTTTTTCTTTCTCTCTGGCTCACAAAGAGTTAATGACCTCTGAGCCTCTGACCTGATCAGCCAGAAAGGGACCTATGGGTCAAAGAGAAAACAGTCCAATAACTAACTTATTTGCTTAATCCCCTGCTGCTAATAGCAGGAGTTAATAAACGGAAAGCAGTGGTTTTTAGCCACAGAATAGGAGAGAGTTTACAATGCCAGAGATTATCGGTCTGTGTCTCATCTCAATACTTGCAACACACACACACACACACACACACACACACACACACACACACAGAGAGAGAGAGAGAGAGAGAGAGAGAGAGAGAGAGAGAGAGAGTAGCTTCTGGGTGAAGGATAGGGACTATGTCTACTTATTTCAGCTCTAGGATTCTATCTGGTGCAGAACCTTGCAGACCCATGCATGCTGTTTCCGTCTCTGTGAGTCCATATGTATGCTAACCCAGTTGGAAACACCATTTCTTATTTACTGTTATTAGTGGTCCTGTGCCCAGCAGGTCTTCAGAGACAACTCCCTAGTTCAAATTGTTCATCCCTCTGTGTCTACTCCTGTTGGGGAAGGGGAGGCCAGCCAAACCTCAGAGGACATCTCTAGGGTTGGTACAGCTCATGGTAATACTGTCTACAGACCAGGCCAGCTTGTGGAAAGCCAGGCTTTCCCATCATGGATGAAAATGAACAAATCCTGAGTTTATTTGCAGTGTCTAATGTACCCATACAATAAATGTTTACTGATCTCCTTCTATGTTCTAGGCTTACCACAGATATTGAAACCCAAAGATGGGTGATCTTAAATGATTTTTGTCTCCTTTAAATGAAAAGAGTGATGTTCCAAAGAAGAAATTACAGTAATTTTAAGTAAGGGCATTCTAGGCAAGAACGTGAAGGTAAATGCTTTGATGGTTTATACTTTTTCAAAGCTTTGAGATATCTAATTAGGTCTCTTGAGAACTGTCAACTTCAGATTTGCAGCGTTTTGTGTATTTGTTTGTTCTAATTGTGTTTCTGGATGGCTGCTTAATTAGCTACTTGAAGAGAGTATAAAGAAAGAAATTGCATACTGAGTTTTGCCCAGTGGTAGATTTGGAAAGGCCTCCCTATTTCAGGTAGGAATTCATTCCTGTGTATATAAGGAAATTAATTAATAGTGCCTTAAATACATAACGCATTTTGTGCCACACATAAAAATCCTAGGAGCTCTGCTAAGGCTGGCAAGCAAAACCAAAAGTCACCCATTATAACATGTCTCCTCTACCTTTTCTGGGCAGTCCCTAACATGCTGACCTTCATCTTCACCATGGTTGCTTCTCTACCACTGAGTGGCTTCCACATCACCAGAACCAGGTTAGTTCCTGGAAGAGAGTAGAGAAAGGAGAGGAAGCAGCCAATGAAGGCTTTACCACTGCATTAGCCAGCTCTGTCACATGGTCACTGCTACCTGCAAGGAAAACGAGAAAAATCAATGTATAATCATTGTGCTTTATTTCACAAACAGCCTGCTAGAGGCAGAAAGAAAATTAACACACTTGTGATGAAAGCTTGGTCAGGTAAGGCTAGCTACCTGCACAGCTGTCAACTACAGAGAGGGATATCTGTTCATGTAAGTGTCCAGAGAGTTTGTAAAGGAAGAACTGTGAAAGAAGAAACAGTTATCAAAGCTGTGGTCTAATTCAAATATATATTGCATACATAAAAATTAAGGTTTTTAATGCCGTAGTTAAAAGGCAGAACTTAATTTGTCAGTACTAACCTTTGAAAGAGCAGGTTGAATGGTGCCTCTACCCTCCCATTGATTGATCGCCTGAGCTTTATGGGAAACCCCGTTGATGGGTGTTCTACACTAAACAGGGTGAGAGCCTGCAGGCTTCTCCGACCAGTATCATAAAGGAAAACAAATCATGGCCGTCATCACATAACTCAGAAAAAGAGAATGGGAAGTCAAAAGCACAGAGAATATTCTTAGAATAATCCATAAAGTACCAAAGGCTGCTCCTCAAAGATGTTCACAAAACAAGAAAAACAATACAGAAGCATCCTCGGATATTATGACTTGCATATTATTTTGAAGATGATCACGATGTTCTCATGAGTTTCTCGGTGAGTGTCTGTCTTATGTTTTCCCTTAGCTGTGGCACCCAAAAAGTAGCCATGAGCCATGTGCAGATCCTGAGCATTAAAATGGAACGGGGCCAGATGCAGATGTGCTCTAAATGTAAAATGCATGCTAGATAGATCTCAAAGACATTGAGAAGAAAAGGGATTTGTGATGATTCATTAATAATTTATTTCCACTGAATATGTGTTGAAATGATAATATTTTAGAAACACGCCAAGTTCATTTTGATTCTCTCCATGTTTTAATGTGTCTAACAGAAAGGGGGACATTAACCCTGAGTCTCACATTTATGGTTCATATTACAACCGTAATACTGTCCTGAGCTGATGTACAAGGTTGTTACCTGTGACGGATAGTGTAATACTCTGCATTGTGTCTCCTAGACCTACTTCTAATATGCCAACACTCAAGACGGCTATACACTTGTCAAGACTTCCCAGATCCCTTCTCTGGGGTGTCTCTTTACATCTCTCCATGAAAGCCCTATCTAGCTCCTTGGGAGCTCGCCAGGACAGCTTAAGTAAAACATGCCTAGGAGTTAACACTCTCATAGCAACTTTCAACCAACAACAGATGCTTACAAGACTTTAGCAGGTCCTCAGCAAAACTGTTTTAAAGTCTGTTATACATGTACTCTCTGGGGTTGCCCAGCAGGACAGAGTCCCAGTTGCCCACACTAAATAGCTTAGTGTTGACACAGACATTATTATTCTCTTACTTCCCTCTTCTTCCCCTTGTGGTTTCTGGGACCACTTCCCAAGTAAACTCCTTCTGCCACCTTTTTTTTCTCAGCCCTGCCCTAAGGAGCTCAAAATTAAGAGTAAAGCAAATATGTCACCATCAACCTCCATGCATCCTGCATACCAAGTATCTTTGACAATTCTTACTTACTCCCCATCCCAGCTCATTATTAGGGAAAACATGTTTAATTACTACTTTTTTTCAGAAATCAATTCATTTAGGACTTCATTGTCAGTGGCTTTATATAAAACAAGATTCTGCTCTAATTAAACAAATAGCAGATCATTTGAAAGAGTTTTTTTTTCTCCTTTCTAAGTAATTTGCTTACATTTAAATCCTACTTGTGTCGTGTTGTTTTAATTATCAAGTCATTAAAGATATTGTTCTGGCTCTCTGAAATATTTGTTCTGCTGTGGCAGGTTCTTTGACTCAACAGAAGCAAATTCTAAAAGACTATTCAATATGTTTCTTATCGGGTCTACAATAAAACTCACAGCCAGAAAGGCAGCAGTGTTGGGGGACATGAAGTGGGGAGATAGCCACCACTCCCTGGGCTCTATAAATAAAGGTTAAAAAGTTATGGGGACTGCTGTAGTATTCTGGATGCCTTGACCTGCAAACCCAAGCAAAGCCTGTTCTATCTCGCCATATGCCTACCTGGACAATGTGGAGAAGTGAGAAAGGAAATAAAAACAATTTTAGAAGCCAGTGGGTTCCGGTTTAATCCCTCTTTCTACCATCTACTCGTGCAACCTTCTTCAGGTCTCTCAGACTTTCTGAGTCTCAGTTTTCATATGCATGGGAGAGTGTGGCTCTCACAGGGACCGTGAGGAGCATTTGGCTAGGACCTTATGTTTAATATAGCCCCATGTTTAAATTGTTTGTGTTACCTTAAAACAAAATGTGTATATGCACGTGTATAAAAAAAATCCCACAAACTTAGGATTTTAACCAATACCCATCTACCTTATATTCTGAAATGCCTTGAAACTTTATAGAGTAGCACTCCGTGGCATACTGCCTGTGTTTCGTATGTGCTCCAAAACTGGGTGGTTCAATAGAGGAGCCATGAATCACAAGCCATGAAACTGGCTCAGATGCAGAGATCCCTTTCTTGACCGCTAAGAGTGATAATGTCTAATCCTGTGTGCCCAGTAATTCTCCTCACTGGCTCGCAGGGAGCAGAGAATTAGACATTTATCATGGTTTCTTTATTATTTCTTCATCAGTCCTCCACTGGGCCTTCCCATTTCAGCATCTTTGTACCCCTGAAGCCTCCAACACCACATTTGCTATCATATGTATGGCTCCCACACTGGGTATGTGTGTAAACCGTTGCTCTAGAGACCAACATGACCATTTAGCATGACATCATAGTGCTCTTGCTTATGAGGATACTTAACATGCTTCTCAAAGACCCCAGTCCTTGCTCTGGGCTCACAAACAGAACCATTGAAAAACACAAGGCTGTAGTGTGTGGTAGACACAGCACTCAGTTGTTTCTATGTTTCACCTCATCTACCTTCAGTCTTCTTGCTTGAAATAAAATGAAGGTAGGACATCTGCTCAGTGTTGTTTTCTATTTGGAATGACAATTGGGGACCTACGGAACGCGTTGGTGCTTTGCATTCTAGAGAAGAAGGAAAAGAGGAGAGTTACAAAGAAGTGTAAGGTACAGCTCCTGCCATCCAAAAATACAAAATTTGCCAAAGCTAGTAAGAAAACTGCAACATTCCTTGAAGAAATGTTCTTGAAATGGATGAGATATGAGAAAAAGCTAAAAATGGTAAGAATTTGGCATGGTTTAAGACCCTTAGGTAATGTCACCTAAGAATTCTCATATACGGCCTTAGCCAACCTCCTTCATATTGTGAATTCTCTCACATGGGGACAGTGTCAATCAGGAAGAAAACAACTGTGCCCTCTTCACCTGGAATTTTCCAAACTTGTGAAGAGTTGGGTGACAACACGGCTAGAGATGTATGTGGTCTACCTGAAAGTCAAATGAACCTTTTCCATCTCTCTAAGCCCAAAGACAACCTTAGGATTACATCACCATCAGACTAAGACATTGTAAATGACAATGTGACAGAAATGCACACTGGACAGCCACAGGGAGCAAGAGAGTGAATAAAGACAGCTGGCCTACCCAAATGCTCCTAAGTCAATGAGGACACTAGAAAGAGGCCACACCGTGTGAGAATCTTGAATATACAAGTGCCCCAAACATGAGTAAATAAGGCTCAAACAGATAGGAAGCAGGCCTCCCTCTGAGCTTATCTGAAGCAATCTATCATTAATTAAGAAAACAAGCATAGAATGATAAAACTCAAATGCCAATGATGTCTCCAAAGGAAAATAAGTTTTTAAAAAGGTATATTCACATTTGAAAACTCATAATCCTCCTATCTCAGAGTCCTGAGTGCTGGGGTTCTATTACTATACTCTCCTAGCAGAACACCATCTGTGTGGTTTTTACCTTAATCGCAGAAAAGTACAAAACCAAATAGGATCAGACACAGATTCACTCCTCCCTTTCTTTGCCCTGGAACTTTCTAGAGCTTCTTACAACGGAGGCTGTTATGCATTCAATCTCACCTTGCAATTTCAATACCTGCTTGCTCAACAGACAACCCAATTCTGTGGTCAATTACCAGCAAGCTCACAGGCTGATACCTCTTTAAAATACATATAAGCAGAGACCTATTTGGCTGCTTCATAAGATGCTTTTCACAACTTCTTTCTGGGTATTTTCCATAATTGAATTGTCTACAAACAAAGCAAGAACTGCAGTTTCTAATAGAACGTGGCAACTTGGAGATTCGTTTGAATGAAATGTAGCATATCGCTCTGAGCAAATGTTCATTAACTGTGCAGCTCTAAGGAAGGGGCACTGTGCTTCCAAGATGGAAGGGTTGAACAAGGCGAGCATGCCTAAGAAGAAATGAGGAAATCCACTTTACTAAGTCAGGCAGAAGATGCCACATTTTTGGCTGAAATTAGTAAACTATTGATCTCATTTGAATGTCATCACATTTAGAGAAGGATTCTGTTTATGTCCGCTCTAGAAAGAACTTAAAAGTCTTAGGACTCTAACTCATGTTTCCCAACCTCATACCCTGTTACTTGTCTCTCTGCTCTCATCCTACGCTTTCTCTGCTTCTCAGCTCAGAGCTATAACACAATTTGCTCCCTCACCTCTGTCTATATGAACCTATAATATATAAGGCAGTGATAAATAGAGAACAAGCCATGAAATGAACCCCTCTTTCCCACAGCCAGCCAACCCCTTCCCATGTAAGTCACACAAAAAAGAATCTTTAATCTCGATAAGTTTACCAAAGTAACAAATCCACAAAATCAAAAATAAAAAAAAAAAAATATGTTCCACCATTAAGACATATTTGGCCCTGTCTTTATTTGGCTATCCCGTTATACTCTAAGGGTGGCACATAGAATGGAGAGGATGCTAAAAGTGACAGCATCTATCTCTAATTCCCGAGTCAGAAGACAAAGGCAGGAAGGTTTCAGTGAGCCCAAGGCCAGCCTGATCTATATTGAAAGTTCCTGACTAGCCAGGGCATAGTGGTAAGATATGGGTCACCCTCGGAAGCACTAGACGTCTCCAGTGCTCTGGTTGGCTCCAACTTTCACCCCTTACCTGTGTTAGTTACGTTTCTGATGCTGTGATAGAACATCCTGATCAAAAGCATCTTAGAAAACATAAGGGTTAATGTTGGCTTATAGATCCAGAAAGAATACAGCATAGAGGCCAAAATTTCCAAGTCACCAGGGCGCATGACATAGTCCAACCACAGCATTACCTATAATACTTGGGAAAATACCCAAACAAGCTTATCATTCTCTCTATATTTTAATATTTAAAATCTTTGAAAGATTTTGAAATTTGTTCATCTAGGTCATTATAGTTTGATATCATCAAGAGCATGTAGGAATCAGACACCAGTTTGTACATTCTCCAATTCTGTTAGAGTTTGGGAAAGGCAGTTAGGTTGTCAGTAACCTGTAGGGATAGGAGCTCCCATGCTTACTCTACTGTTTAATCAACTGGCACACACAGTGTACTCCCGGAGGAGAGACTCTTCAGATGTGCAAATTAAGAAGCTCCACAGGATTTAAGGGAAATAACACTGTGCTATATATCACAGGAAGTAAGGATGAGAAATTTTCAGTCTACAGAGAGAAAACCTAGTAGATGATTAATCTGGCTTTTGACATGCATCTTAACACATTAGTGAAAATTCTCCAGAGACAGAACCAATGGGATAATATATAATCCTGTGAGAAGGAATTTGTTTGGAGAATTGCTCGTGCAACCATGACAGTTATAATTTCATTGCACAGTCCATCTCTGAGCCAGAAACACTAGGTGTTGGTAAGCGTGGCCCAGGAGAAGCTTAAAGGCCTCAAAACCAAGGAGCCTGATGATGTAGCTCTCACTCCACAGTGGTAAACCTAAAAAGCTTGGATCGCTTGTTTAAGATGTAGAGTCTAAAAGGCCCGAGACTTTGGAGTTCTGATATCTAGGGCAACAGATAGAGAGTTCATTCCAGATCCCAGGAGAAAAATACATTCACAGTTTGTGTGTGTTCTCCCTAGGTCCATGATTGATTTGGACGTTGCTCATACACACTAAGAGCAGATCTTCCCCATTCAGCTTCACAAGATAATCTCTTAAAACAGTCAATTGCCCTGGATTTACAAACAGCAGTGCTTCTTAGGCATGGGCTCCATTCTAGCAGCTGCAGTTCCTAAGCACATGTTACAAATATGCACACACACACACACACACACACACACACACACACACACACACACACACACACTGTGAGTAGGGAGCAATCTGCTGTAAGATGATATCCAAGGCCTGCTGAAAGTCACATGTCGCCCGAGAGCTAGTGGCTCCCAACTATACTGTGGTATGCTTTTCCCATCTCACTGGTAGAAAGAATTAAAATTTTCTTAACTGTCTCATTCAGAGCGAAGCATTACATCACTATTTCCTAAACTTCTCTCCATCACCTACACCGATAAAATCTTTCACCAATCCTTGATAAGCTGAAATAAATGATGCCAAGAGTCTTTCCCGTGTCAAAATTGCATTTGTTGAATGAGATTAAAGTCCTTGTGGAGTTATATTGTTCCTACCTTTACGTTGTTAAATCTTTATTCTTTTTATTGAGTCATGATAATAAAAGAGAGGGGACTTTTTAATATGCTTAATTGGTAAAATTAACTATTGCAACATTACGTTGGTCCCTAAAACAATGAACAGTGTCTTGGTCCAAGGAATCTAGACATCTGTAAATGACTGAAATTGGCAGAAAAATGAAACTGTGACAGAAAGAAAAAACATCTGAATATAGTTTTTGACTTCAGAATAATGTCAATAACTAGGATTTTGTCTCTTGATATTCCAGAATGTCCAAATTGACTTTGAAAATCATAGAACCAAGTTTCAGTAGTTTATAAATTTAGCGAATGGCTTCCATGTCTAATGATTTTTATTCTAAGAGTGTACCACTTTCCTTCTTTTCTTATGTGCGGGGGAAATAGATATTCCTAAATATATAAGTGGTGTGTGTGTGTGTGTGTGTGTGTGTGTGTGTGTGTGTGTGTGTGTTAGTGTATTTGCTTGACAGCTTTTCTGAGGTCCCCAGATACCTTACTAAGAAAATAGAAAGGGTGAGTAGCGACAATGTCATAAATAAACCATTAGTATTTGTACTGCACTCTTTGTCCTCATGCACTAATACACGATGTCATTTATTGGTTTAATCACTGTGGTAAAGTTGCTATTATTATTTCATGAAATAAAACAGAAAATGGAAATTGGAAAAGAGAAGAGAGAAAAAGAACATTGTCTCTTGGGGGCATGTAATATTTACTTGATCTAGCGTCTATATGTAGACAAACTATATTTACTTTGTTCTAACAGTTCATTCATCAGTTCATTAAATTGCCTCCTGCCCAAGAAACCACTGAGTGTTAGTGACCATGGAAACCCAAACCTCAGTTCTTCCCATCACCTCCCACAGCCTTTCCATCATTGATAATCTACCCATGTTACTCCTAGCCTCCAATACCCCGAGTCTCACACTGTTGCAAGGCTCAGTACACAGGAGCCAGAGAATGTCCGTGGAGATCCCACAGCCTTAGTCACAGAGGAAGAAGATGTCAGCAAAGTAGATTCCAATAAAAACTTGTAGAGGCCAACGAGGTCCAACCAAATCCACAACACATTATTTTGTGAGTCTCTCCAAGAGGCATCACTGACACTAATATCCGCTAGGTCCGTTCTCTTAATAAATTCCAAGAAACCCTCTCTGATATCCAAATGAAAAGAGAAGTCCAAGCCAAAAAAAGAGGGGGAAAATGGTGAGAGTATAAAATTGAAGTCAGTTGAAAAGAAAAAGGTAACTCTGAGAGTTGGTCTTCCAACCTACTGATTCCTGTAGAAGGTAGAACCATAGAAGGAAAACAGTTTGGCGTAGCTAGCTCCCTCACAGGTGCTTGTCTCATTGGCACTAAAACTACGCTCTTAGCATGACCCTCTCCAGACCTGGGATAAATAAACATCCCTCTTCTATGAGATCATGTCTCCTCTCTATAAAGCAGTTTTGTTCCATTCTCTGGGAACGGCTAAATGTGTGCTTTCTCCATTTTGCAAGTAGAAAGACCCTGGAGAAATGGAAAGACTTGACGAAGGGGCCGGCAAAGGCTGAAGATAAAACCATGCCAGGGCACAAATCTCTAGCTACTGCTGTCAGAGCATCTGCCTGGGGCTTCTCTTGAAAGCAGTGTACGCTTCCAAGACACAGGCATTCAGTCCCCACGGAAGGGAAACGCAGTCAGCAAATCCACTAGCTTCAGGCTAGACACATCTAACAAGTTAGAAGCAACTTCAGCTCCCTCCTGCTTCTCGGCATCTGCGGACCAACGTGTTTATTTTCTGCACCATTCTATGGCTGAACTTCTTCTAGGACCTGTGAAATAAATGGCTGTAGTTCCAGCAACTGGGGACAGGGACCAATCTTAGTTCTTGACTATGCTACCACCAACTTCTCGAATGCCAATCTCTTACCTTTCTTTTGGTCCTTAACACCCTGATGCCAACTCAGGGAACAGTTGTGGCCCTCCCTTCCCCTTGGAGGCTGTTGGCCACCAGTCCACAAGGACAAAGGGAGCAGAAATGACCAGCGGGGTTCAGATGGCTATGAGTATGACAGAACCTCCAGAGACTTCTGCAGCGAGACAAGTCTACTTTATTGTTGTGGGGATAGGGTGTCTAAGGGCTCTTTCTAAGGTGTGGGTGGAAAGGGCTAATTGGACCTAGCATGAAGCGGGCAGGAAGGGTTGATTGGTTATATTGCAGCACCTAATTATCATACAGTAGGAAGCCAGAGGGGGACTCGTGTGCTCAGTTTTGCAGCCTTGCAGAGAACTTTATACAAGCTCCTTTTTCAGACAAAGCCAAACACCTGTGTGCAGGGACGCTCTCCAGGCAAAGCCAGGCAGAAACAGGGAAGCCCTGGGAACAAAGGAAGTCCTCCATTTTGGGCTGAGCTCAGAAAGCCAACCAGTCTTGGGGGACGGTGCAGGGTTGTCCCACAGAGAGGGGGTTCACATCTCAGACTCTTCTATGCCTGTCCTAAGGACATATCATACAGAAGAATGATTAAACAGTAATGTTTCTTCGAGTGACAATACGTAGACCCTTGAGTGAACTGAGGAGAGGGAAAGATGGTGAAGCACTCTGGAAATGAAGTGAGAATTTCTCTACAGGTAAGAGAGATCGAGGTGAGGCATATACATGCCCGATTGGGGTTGCAGCCTGTCAATATATTATCTCTAGTCTATTTGCTGTTGTTATTACATGGGGTAGGTGGGGGCGGGGAGAGGGAAAAGGGAAGAGGGAGGGGGGGGGAGGGGCAGGAAGGGAGACCTTGGGCACATTCATACCACAGGCCATGTGTGGAAATCAGAAAACAAGACAACCCTGGATGTCCATTCTTGCCTTCTACCTTCTTTAATATAGGACCTCTTATTTATCACACCATGTCAGCCTAGCTATTTTAGAAGCTTCCGGTTCTCCTGTCCCATTCTTCATCTTGAAATAGAAGTGCTGGAATTGAACACCTGCTCTACTGTGTCCAACTATAAATGGTTTCTGGAGATCCAAACTCATGCCCAGCTTTATGTGAATTCTAGGGATGCGAACTCGGGTCTTCATGCTTGCCTGGCAAGCATTTAACCCACTGGGCCATCTTCTTACCACCCACCCCATTGTATTCTGAGCTGCCGTGTTTCTCCCTCCATAAACCAGTCTTGTTAAAAGGCACCTGATACTCCATAGTATAGGTGATTGTTCCAAGTCAGGAAGCTGAGTTCTCTTGTCACAGCATTACTATTTACTAGTAAGAAGAACCCAAAGAGGCCTTTGCTACTTTGGGTCTCAGCATTACTTTCTGCCATGGGGACGTTCTGGATCATTACCGTATCCCTCCTGACCTCTGTACACAGGATGGCCTGCAAGCTTCACACACGATATTATTCTCTTAGGACTTTAGAGTCATCGTCTCAGCCATCGCTCCTCTCCCCTCGGATAAAATTTAGCTCGTATTTAACTTCATAGGCTCCAAAAATAGAAAAATGCACATTTTAAGTCATAATCCTGGTCAGGATCATGATCAGGGTTGAAACTGAGCCGTCTTTGTGTTTGAGGAGTAATCTTCCTCACTGACGTCCTCATTGCAGTCCCACCCACGTCATTATAATGGAACCCATAAGTGACACACGGGATCCCCAGATTCTGAAGAAGGAACCTTCAGACTCTAGGAGCTAAAATTTGACTCAGAGTCTATGCCCTTTGTATTTCTCCGTGTATCTTAGTTACTTTTCTATAACTGTGGCAAAACATCATGACCAAGGCAAATTAATCAATTAATTAAAAAGCATGTGGGCTTACAGTTTCAGAAGGTTAGCGTCTATAATGGTGGAGCAAAGGCACAGCAAGAACAGCTGAGAAGTCGCATCCTGATCCCCAAAGAGGAGGAAGAAGCGCGCACACTAGGGATGGCGCAAATCTTTTGAAACCTCAAGTCCCACCCGCAGTGACACGTCTCCTCCAAGGCTATCCCTCCTAATTCTACCCAAACCATTTCACCACCTGGGACCAAGTATTCAAATATGTGAGCCTATAAAGTCCACTCTCATTTAAACCACCATAGGATGCTTCCCAGTCTCTGGGTTCCAAGGGCAGGCTAGGGGAAGGTGTGAATAGGACATCACTATCATACAGCGAATTAGCAGCCATGTCGGCTCTCTTTTCTGCATCCTGTTCTCTGAATATTCTCTTCCTATGAAGCTTATGTTCCATAAGCTTCACAAAAATCTTGCCATAAAATAATTATTGTTTCATTAGTTCTCGTGAACATGCTTCCATCTTGGTTGGATGCTTAATAAGTAGAATAAATTTTCATCCTGGTTCAATGGGGAAAAAACTAACACCTATAAACGTTCTCAGACTTTACTAGGTGTTAGGCTTACAAGGAAACACTGAGTGGGTCGCCGTTAAGGATAGCAATGATGAATGGGTCTCACTGTTCTCTCGTCTCTCACAGACCCTTGAAAGAAACCTGGAGTTACTAACAGACACTGTCAATTTTCTCTTCGACCACCTGAGCGTGGCCATGTGCCACACCAGCCTGCCACACAGCCGGCTAACTACTACGGATCCAAGAGACCGCGCTGGCCAGCCACTCACTTTAGCAACCTGTCCTTGGATGTCTTACTCAGCCTGGATACATGACTGTAGTCCAATTGGAATAAGACAAATTCTCTAAATTCTTTTTTTGTTTTTCTATCTACAATTTTTAACATTTTTTGAGTGTGTGCGCATGCGCGCGCTCGGACGCATATGCGGCCGAATGGCGATCAGAGGACCACTGAAGGATTCAGATTTGTCCTTCCACAATGTGGTCCCCGGGATTTGAACTCAGGTCATGAAGCCTGGGGGAAAAAAAGTGCCCTCACCCACAGAACTGTCTCCCCAGCACGCTCTACAAATACTTTTTTGCAAACTAAAAGTACAAGGTGAAAAAGAAACCTAGTAATTATCCCATCGTGCCCTCTCCAGAGACCGTCACCCCTCATCCCTTGTCATGATCATTTCTAATGTTTATTTATATATTTACTTGTTTGGGATTTTTTTATTGTTTGAAAGACGTTTGTGGGGTGGGGTTGTTTTATTTGTTTTGTTTTGTTTGTTTTGTTTGAGACAGAGTCTCTTGTAGCCAGTGCTGGCCCCAAACTCACTATAAGCCAAGAATGACTACGTTTCTGATCCTTCTGCCTCAACCCCTCAAGCACCGGTATTATAGGTGTGTACCACCATGCCCCCGTTTTGTTTTGTTTTGTTTTGTTTTGTTTTGTTTTGTTGGAAGGAGGTTTATGTTTTAAGTTCCCTGCGTGTGTAAAAGAGCGTATTCCTAGGGATGGGGAAATTGCACAATAGTTAAACCCTTGCTGCCAAAGCCTGGGGACCTGAGTTTAGATTCCCCAGTACCAAGACCTGCAAAGATGAAGGCAGAAGGATGCCTCCAGCTTATTGGCCAGACAGTCCAGCCAGCTGAAGATCTACAGATTAACAAGCCTGGACTCAAGAGAGAAGAAAAAAGAACAATTTAAATGGAAAAGCAATTGAGGAAGACTACAAATATCAGCCTTGGGATTCCACGAGTACATGCACACACACACACACACACACACACACACACACACACACACAAACAAATGCATTCTGTTATAAATATTTTAGTGCAGGAAAAATCACCAAGTCAAATGTAATAGGCGAGAATCTAAACCATGAATAATTCCTGTTCGTATTAGGTTTAAGTGATCCCACGTAGCTTTTCATACTCAAGTATAGCAATAAAGAAAGATAAGAGCAAAAAAAAGGGGAGAAAAGGAAATTTCATTTATAAAATGTGACTTATACTTATATAAGCCATTTTCATTTAAAAAAATACTGACTTTAAATTTACTTTGGCTTTAAAAGAAGTTTAAAAAAGAAATTATGGTAACATTAAAGAAACAAGTTTCAAATACATGCTTCCCCACTTTTTAATATTTAAAGGATACCTCTGGGGTTAACAGGGGAGGTTTTAAAAACGTTAGAGGATTGGTATTTCGTGGAAGCTGGTTACTTTGGTAAGGACTCTTCTTAGTACTTCCTGCTGCTTACTATGAAGGTTGAAGACTCAGACTCACGTTTCCTGGAGAGTCCTAGCTTAGCATGCACGAAGCCCTGGGTATAAACCTAGGTATGGCCTGTAATCTCAGTACTTGGAAGGTTCGTGCAGAAGGATGGAGTTCAAGATCACCCCTAGCTATATCATGAGGTCAAACCAGCCTGGGATACAGAAGGCTTTGCCCTTGGGTAAGGCTTGCTCATAAACATGAGGACCTGAGCTTGGACACCCAGCACTCCCAGGAAAGCCCAGGGTGGTAGTCTACATCCATTGCCCTAGCCCTGCGGGAAAGGAATGAGGCCAGCCAATCTGTACAACTGATGAACTCCATGCTCAGTAAAAGACCTTGTCTCAAAGACTACGATGGGGAGTGACTAAGGATGATACCCAATGTCTGTGGCTAGCCTCCATCTACGTGCACACACACGCACATCCATACACATAACTGCATACCACACATTCCCCAAAAAGGAAGTAATAAGTGACATTTGCTGTCCTTTCTTCTGAACCTTCTTGTGTTTATAATTATGTTGCATGCTTGCATTGTCTGTGTTTATAACAGTCTCGTTTTGCTCGTCAGACATAATCCCCATAGCAGAGTTTATTATACACGTCTATGGAATCAGTGCTCACCAGCTGTATTTACCAAGACTGTATTCCCATTTCAGTCCATACCTGAAGGGGTTTTATTTGCTTGTAGTTCCCTCCAAGAACCCTTATAACTGCAGCATTCCTTGAAGCTTTTGTTCTTTTCTTTATGAGGTTAGAAACACTTAAATATGGTCTGTCCTTTGAAACTTGCCGTATGCAATATCTCTGGGTAATGCATTGTGAGACAGATCTCAAGATTAATCCCCTCCCATAACTGAAACCTCATACTTGTGGGATAGCCACGCCCACTTCCCTTTTCCCTCCCACCCCTGGTGGTTATCACTGTGTTCTCCACACCTACACATTGACTATTTTTCACACCTCATATACTTGACATCCGCGTGAATTTCCCCCAGATTAGTCTGTGCTGATGAACACGGCACAACAAAATCCATTGTTTGTCCATCTCACATTTTCTTTACCCACTCACGGTGGACCCTGGAGTTGTTTCCACAGCTTGACTGTTGTGACTAAACCTGCGGGGACCTCTCTTCAGGATGCTGACGTCAGTTCCTTTAGGTTGATATCTAGAATAAATGTGTAGGCTGATAGGGGTAGTTCTAGATGCAATGCTCTGAGGAACTTCCATATTTTCTCTAGTGATTTCAACGGCTTACAGTCCCACCAACAGTATGCTAAGAATTAGCTTTGCTGACTGGTTTTCATGCAGAACAATGTTTCTATTACTTTCGTGCACACACAATACTGGTTAGGAGACACTGTTTCCAAGGGTTATTTGGAGATTTGTTTTCTTGGTTTTGCAGCCCTTAGGATGGAACCCTCATGTGGTGATTCGAATATGCTTGGCCCAGGGTTGGCACTATTAGGAGGTGTGGCCTTGTTGGAGGAAGTGTGTCACGGTGGGAGTAGGCCTTGAGACTCTCCTCCTAGCTCCCTGAGAACAATCTGCTTCTGGTCTCCTCTAGATGAAGATGTAGAACTCTCAACTTTTCCAGTGCCATGCCTACCTGGAAGTGGCCATGTTCCTGCCTTGATGATAATGGACTGGACCTCTGACCCTGTAAGATAGCACCAATTAAATATTCTTTATAAGAGTTGCCTTGGTCATGGTGTCTATTATCACCAGTAAAACCCAAACTAAGACACCTCACATATGCTGATAAGCAAGCAAGTGCCCTTTCATTGTGCTATGTCCCCAATGCTTTAAACATACATACATGCATATATATGCATATATACATATATATTATATGATAGATTTTATATATACATACATATGTATATTTGAGACAGGGTCTTGATTAGTTGCTCAGGATAGATTTGAATTCACAATCCTCCTGCCTCAACCTCCAAAGCAGCTAACATTACAAGCCTGTACCACCAGACTCAACTGACAATCAATGTTTCAATGCTCAAATTTTCTTTGCCCTTTTGTAGATATCAGCTTCAATTCCCTTGCTTTAAACTATGTAAGGTTTTATGTTACATTTATTCAGATTGTCTCAAGTCTTCCCTCTAGGTTAATAATCCAAATTTAATCAATATTTTCATTTTGTTCTTTGTTCTTGTCAATTACTAGTCTTACATTCATATTGGATAGTTCTTCCATTTAATTCCCTTGCTTCCAGAACTCTTTGATGTTTTCTACTGTTTTATTATCTTTCAGTTCTTAATTACCACTGCAATCTAATCTATCACATTTAAATGTCAGGCCAGGCATGGTGACACAGACCAACAATTCAAACTCCCAGGAGAATCTAAATTGGAGGCCAACCTGGATTGCACAGCAAGGTCCAAGCCAGCATGGACTACATAACATGTCCCTGTCTCAATCAATAAATTCAATAGCTGAATTATTCTAAAGTGCAAAGCAGTTCCAAAGAGTTTAATTCTGTTCCTTGGTATGTCTTTTTTTTCTGAAATGAAATCTCCTTCACATATGCTTGGAAATTTCATGATTTCCTTTTCCATAGTGGTTTATGCTGTAGCCATGTTGCTTACCTGCATTTTTCTTGGGCTCAGCAGCCCTGCATAGACTTCCTGGGACATTCGATGACACGGGCTAGACGTCTTGGCTCTCTTCTCTCTATATCTAAAACGAGTCAAAGACAAAGATTGGAAAACTCACCTCTGATAGAGACCAGGGGCATCGTGGGTAGAAAACTGTCTTGCTCTTCCTTCCAATACACATTCACATCTGTACCTGAGACACTTAGACATAGGCAAGTCTTGTTCCTACTGCTCAGAAACTGCTCTGGGTTCTAGTAGACTATTCCAACTCTACGCCTGGCCATGAAGTTGTTCTCATATGCTGCTCCCTTCTACTATCATTTCCTCAGTTCCCGGGTGCTGGGGACACCTGTCCTGGAATGGGTTGATGTGAGACACAAAGTCATTCCCGGATGTAACTTTAAAGACTGGTGATCTCCGGATATCCTAGCTCTCTAACTATACTGAATGCTTGTTGATAACTTCTAAAAGGTCCTTTTAAAAGTTCTTACTCATTGTGAGGGTTAAAAGCCACTGGGCTGGGTTAGGGGGTTAACACCTGTAGCCTAATGATGGGGATTTAGTAAAGCCTTAGTTCTATCTCCACAGGAAATGTGGGGCTCTAACTCCCACCCTGCTAACTGAGGTCGAAGGAAGAAAAGGAGACACTTTGAAATGTGATTTTAATATTTATTTCTAAATTCTTCCTAAAAAATTTCCTATAAAGTTCTCCAAGAATAGGAGACCAGCGTCTCATTCTCTTTGTCCTCAGCACTTATACATCTTACAGAGCACCTGATCACATGGTAAAACGTTCACCACAAGTTTACACATAAATTCAAATCATAAATTGGATGAGAAATTTACAACAGAGAAGGTTTACATACATATCCATTAAGAGTAATTATCAAGCTAAACGCTCATCATCTGTCACCAGATCTACAGGTTCATGGAAAGTTAAAAACCACAAATAAGTTATAATTGAAGTTTTAAATAGATAAACCAATTCAATATTTTATCTTCTGTCCTTGCACCTATAAGTAAATCCTCAGTTCCCTTTCTGTGACCTTTGGTTAATTGTTTTACAACCTCATGGAATGAGCTCTAAGTTGCAGATGCTTTCTTGCTACCTCAGAAGCAATTAACTGGTGACACTTGAAGACTGACTTCTCATTACAGTCTTGACGTCAGAAAGAACTTAATAGCAGTCCTGTTATAAAAGAGCTTAACAATTACTAATACAATTTTAGGAATTCTTATAAGATCATCACTAAGAATTAAGAAGTCATCTGTCTATATAGCACCACTACAAGACAGTACATCTTTGTTGTTCTGCAGAGATCTGCTCAAAACGGTAGGCTAATTCCTAGTAACTGTTGTATATATTTAATAATGACAGGAAAAGCATATTGACGAAAGGAATCTTTCCTAAAATGAAATTCTCCATCATTAACTTTAATAGTCCATGAGGGAACCATCTCAGGAAGATCACCTGCTAGCTGTTAGCTTCTCCTTGACGGCTCTTGGCACTGAGGCAGAAAAAGAAAAAATTTATTTTTTTTAATATATAAAAATTTTAAATGTATGTGTAAATGTAAAAATTTTAATATATAAAATATTATATATGTGTGTGTGTGTATATACATATATTGTACGTATGTATATATGTAATATATATACCAAGTTGTTCAATATTTTTCTGTTCAAATGTAAACTTGTACTGAAGTCTCGGGATTTTGTGGAATCACCAGTCAGTTTTAAGAGGTCAGCCTAGATTTTTGTCTGTTCCAGCACCTCATGAGCCTTTCCATTGCGTCCTGATTGGTTGGTTTGTTTTTCACTTGTGTGATTTTTTTATGTCACAATTGTTTTTTTGGCTAAGCTAACTGCTTAATGAGTTTTTCTTTGCTGTTTTTTTCCCCTCTTAGGGGTAGATTTTACTATTACACTGTACTTAGGAGGAAAGGATACAGAACAGTCTGCAATTAAATTATGTAGGACTCTCCTCTCTCCCCGGGGCAGACAAGGCGTTAAGGCATTTCTGGCACATGACTTGGGCCTCTTTCCTTTCTCCTCCCATTTCGGAATGGGAGCGCCTGTGGGAAGTGATGGAGAGCTGTCCCGCCAAGTGGCAATGCTGGTCGAGCTCCTATTCATGGGTACGGACTGTGCCAGTCACTAGAGAACAGAGGAGAAGAACAGGGCACGGTACAAGCCCTTCTGTCACCTTAGCAGCTTCTGGAACAAGCAAACATGAATCACGGTCACGCCACAACAAAGTTAAAATGACTTTACCTTCAAACAGACAGGATCCCCACCGGTATGTGATGTGACAGTAGCAGAACTCCAAGCATGTGTGTGATGTAGCTGTACATTAAAGGTGGTGAAGAGAGCCGAGTGTGGTGACGATGCATGTGAAATCCCAGCGTTCCAGAGGTAGAGGAAGGGACTTTTGTGAGTTCAAAGCCAGCCTGGTGTACATCACAAATTCCTGGCCAGTCAGGTCTATATAGCAAAACCTTGACTCAAAAACAATACAGCTAAAAACATGAGCTCTATGATTTGTGGGCTGCCACAGTTTTTCAAAATGAAATCAAGTGTTACAGCAGACAGAACAAACAGCACAACAAAGGCATTGGCAGGGCCAGGTCGTAAGAGTCTTCCCTGGGTGGGGGGGAATGACTGAAGTACAAAAGAAAAGGGGGATGGAAGTTGTTGGGGGGCTAACCTTGAAAACACTCCCATTCATTAAAAGGTGAATCATTCACAAGCGTGGGTGCTTTGTTATAGGTGTGGCGGGAGAGCATGGCTACAATAGGAGCCCATATTATTCCCTGCATTTGCTCTGTCTTCCTACCGCTCTTCCTCACATCCAGCCAGAAGCCCAGGCTGTCTCCTAGGGAAGTAGAAAGACACAGCAGGGAGACCAGCACACGGCCTGCGAAAGTCATTCTGGACTTTGCTACTTCCAAAAGCTGAGGCATTTAGGTACAACGAAGAGAATTTGAGGGGCAGGTTTTTAGGGACAAATCGTGCATAAAAAGAGCAAGAAGCCCTTCGATTTCTAGATATGAGAGGATTTTTTCCAAGCCTGAGCCAGAAATCCTACTGGGAAGCAAAGAGAGTGTGGAGCGAGGTTGCTAAGGGGTTCACTGGTCTAACCCCGAGGAGGTCTCACATCCGGGGGGGGTAGGGGGGGCAGCTGTTAGAGATTGGGAAGCAAGAATAACATTCTTTTCTTAGAAAGCACCTAAGAGACAGTAAGACGCAAAGAGGTGGTGACTGCCTGGCAATTCTGGGACGGAATGTTCATAGGCAGAGATTACTCATAGATTTCACTGAACTCCACTGTAAAGGAGTGATTCATGAACCGCACCCATCCCCTCAGCCAGGGCCAGGAGGTAGAGCAAGGAAGGGGCTAATGAGTTTCAAACTGCAAGAGGATGGATGGCTTTGCCGTCTGCAAGCCAAATAAACTGTAACCAGGGACTAAATGAGTAACAGACATCTCAAGAGAGGCATGTGAGGTCAGATAAAGCCACGAATTTTAGAGGACCTTCTGGACACATGCTGACACCTTTACATCACCCTGGCCACACCACCAGCTCTAGAACAAGAAACGCAAATCGATCCAGACGGTTTTCTGCCTTCCACGCACAATAAAGGGGCAAAATTAAGTTAGCATGACTCACGGGACGATAAAGCAAGCTATAACCTTGCTCATTTCTAGCCGAGATTCTTAGTAAAAGAAAATTGCCTCTGACAGACTCCTTAAAGTTCTTAGTAATGTACCTGCGTGTCGTAGCATGAAGGTTTAGAAGCACGGGTGTAAGTGTTCCCCGGTGGGAGATATTAACAGAGCCCCGTCCATCAACCATGGGGTAGGGTTGGAGCTGGGAATCTCGGGTGAAGCGACTTAAAGGGGTTAGAGGTCAGCACACCTCATGCAAACATAAACAGGCCCCTGCTCTGTTGCCTAGAAACACTATCCCTTTCTTCTCTGTTGCTTTTCAGTTCGAAATTTGACAAAGCTCATACCTTACATTTTATCATCTGCCTCCTCGGAGCCCCCGCCCCCATTTCTGTCTTCCTCTCCCTCCACCTCTTTTCCTCAATACTGTATCCCAAAAAGGAGTCCATAGTAAGTAGTCAATGAAGAAAGCTCCTCTCCTCACCTCCGTGTTTCCGACTGAGCTAAGCGAGGCTTAGAGTTTAGATGAACTCACGCTTGCTACCGAGAGGCTTAGGTTTAACATCTCCGCCACCTCTGCGTGGAAGTCTCTATGCCCGGTGACGGCCTCGTGTTTTTAGATAACCTGGATTAATGTTTAAGACTTGAAAACAATCAGATCCAGCTGAGTGCTCGTTTCGATATTTTCAGCATCTGGGATGGAGAACGTTTAATAGGTTGTTCCCATCGATACCCAGCTGAATAGAAGCCTGGAGGTTAGAATCTGCCATTTTAAAAATATTAGACTAAGATGCTTAGGCCTCTAAATATGTTAAACTCACACTACCCAAGGAGAGCTGTGTTGAACACTGGGAGCCATCTGTGGAGAAAGTTAATTCAAACTGTGAGCTCATGCTGCCCCCTAGTGGAAATAGGAACTATAGCATCATCTGAAGCTTTTTTTTTTTTTTTTTTTTTTTTTTTTTGGAAAATCTGTTTAGGTTTTTACAATTAATCATTAGAATAAATGGCAATAAAATAAAATAAACTCTGGGTGTCTATAATGCCTAAAAAATTTTCTTACTCCACTTAACCACTGTAAGTCATATTTGCAAAAAAAAATTCTATTAGCCCAGTGTTATGAATGAAAGGACAGGAAGGTATTAGCTTGTCCCTCTCCGAAGAGAGCAAGTGGAAGAGCTGACGGGTGCACCTCACACCCAAGCATGTACATCTCCATTGCACCAAACAGTCATCTTCTCAGAGCTGTTTCTCTGGTGTCTCACCCTCAGACACTACTCACTGTTATACTTTGAATCTGAAATGCCCACCCCAAAGGCCTATGTATTAAATAAAGGCTTGTGCTAGTCTGTGATGGTATTCATAAGTTGTGAAACTTTGAGAAAAGGGATGTAGCTGTAGGAAGTTGCGAAACTGGAAACACATTCTTGAAAAAAGGTATTTGCCTAAAAGGATATATTGAGGCCTTAGCCTTTCCTGTCCCTTTATTTGCTTCCCAACTGTCATGGAAAACCATGAGCCAAAAGAAACCTTTCTTCCTTTTAAGTTGATTGCTTCCGGCGTTTTGTCACAGTGACTGCTGAATGGCTCATTCAATAAACGGTGCACACATTGTGTTCAACCAGGAACAGCTTCAGACTTAGCCTGACGCGTTCTGTAGTTTATGGTATAAAGGCTTCTGGCAAACCCTCTATGGGAAAATAAAGGCACACGTTATGCAACAAGGACTTATCAGGAACCTGCTGTGTGTCAAAAAGTATTCAAGTCACAGTGAGGTTTGAACAGGTGGCGTCCTGTTGCTAAAGCCTCAGGGCCAGGTCTGCTGACTTGGTCATCCCCTCCCTGAGAGCTGAAAATGGGCGGCCGTCCTCTTCCTCTCTGCTGTGTGGAATTTGGAACACAGATCTCAATTATTAACATCCCAGACCATTTAAGTTGCATGACAGCTGGAACTACACGCAATCGCTTTCCGAAGCAGGTAGGGAGAATCTATGAGTTGCTTCTGTTAGCTGAATTCATCAAAGCAGCCAGGACAGAATTGTCCGAGTTTGGAAATCTGCATCAGGGAAAGTTTCTTTAACTGTCTAAGGACCCTGCTTCAAAAGTCAGGAGCCCATGATAAGACCCCAGATTAAAGTACAAAGGCCCAGAACCAATGTCTGGTTCCTAGCTCAATGAGCCATATCACGGCCACATGTTCAGGAAACGTGAGTGCAGAATGGGAAATCTGAGCAAAGGACGGTCTGGTTACCCACTCGGGAGATGTTCTATTCATTTTAAGGATGAAAATAATTGAATGTGTTATTGAACTGACATCCAAATAGCAAGGAATGCACGTCACTAACTTCCTATTTGTTCGACACCAAGGAAACCAAATAATCACTGGGGCCCTGATAGGAAGTACTCTGATAGGAAAATTGCTTCTCTGCTCTTTTTCCCCCTCGGAGGTCAGGCGATCCATTTTAAACAGGCCCTATCTGGTTCTAAAACTTCAGTTTTCCTTTTGTGACCTCAAGTTTATAGTCACTCCACAAAGACTGGCTGAGGCTTGAGGCCCATACATAGCTTTGGGTTGGACTTTTAAAGAAAGGACAGTTCACATCACAGTTTCATGTTCTCCCTCCGGCAGCTGCACTTGAGGGCTGTTCTCAGTCCTAGGGGAGTTGCCAGTGCCTTTCTTTCCAAACTAAAAGAGGTCACGGCAGGCACACTACTTTCCTGAGGCAGAAGAGTGGAGAAGGGATGTTGCTGTAAAATTATAAAAAATAGAATGGTGTCTTTTACCCCCACTAGATCCGGAACCGCAGTGCCCCAAGATATCTGCTAGATATCTTGGCAGAAACTCATCCCAACTCTGTGGCGGCCCTGTGTCTCTCTGCCACACACTCTCCCAAAATTGCCACAAGAAAGAACACACAACACAATAACCTCTGATCCAACTGATAAGATATAATTGCCCACCTTAAAAAAAAAAAAAAAAGCCCTATACACATCCATCCCTTAAGAATATTCATTGCGTCACTCCTTCTTTAAAAGGGGAACAAGAATACCCTTGGGAGGGAATAGGAAGGCAAAGTTTAAAACAGAAGCAGAAGGAACACCCATTCAGAGCCTGCCCCACATGTGGCCCATACATATACAGCCACAAAATGAGATAAGATGGATGAAGCAAAGAAGTGCAGGCTGACAGGAACCGGATGTAGATCTCTCCTGAGAGACACAGCCAGAATACAAAAATACAGAGGCAAATACCAGCAGCAAACCACTGAACTGAGAATAGGACCCCGCTGAAGGAATCAGAGAAAACTGGAAGAGCTTGAAGGGCTCGAGACCCCATATGAACAACAATGCCAAGCAACCAGAGCTTCCAGGGACTAAGCCACTACCTAAAGACTATACATGGACTGACCCTGGACTCTGACCTCATAGGTAGCAATGAATATCCTAGTAAGAGCACCAGTGGAAGGGGAAGCCCTGGGTCCTGCTAAGACTGAACCCCCAGTGAACTAGACTGTCGGGGGGAGGGCGGCAATGGGGGGAGGGTGGGGAGGGGAACACCCATAAGGAAGGGGAGGGGTTAGGGGGATGTTGGCCCGGAAACCGGGAAAGGGAATAACACTCGAAATGTAAATAAGAAATACTCAAGTTAATAAAGATTAAAAAAAAAGAATATTCATAACAACCTGTAACGTCAGCCTCCGTGTTCTCTCGGTGGCGGCTTCTTTCAGTCTCCTGCAGCCTGCTGTCCATTCCAGTCTCCTCCTTTTCCCTCGGACTTTTCTCCCATCCATCCTTCCTTCTCAGCCAATGGCAGGCCTCGTTCTATCCTGTGCCTGCCCTCACCCGTATGACAGGGATGGGTTCGGCTGTGGCTCCAATGGTGAGGTAAACCGTACAAAGGATGGAAGGAAGCCTGGAAGGAAGCGGCACCTCACAGACACAGCTATCACTGCAGGGGCTTTGGAGTCTCACACCAAGGCTCTTCTCTCTGGAACTCTGAAGATGGGAGCTGCCACAAGAGCCTTTGCATTTTCCAAAGCAACTACCAGCAGGTATGGGTGAAGGAAAGCCACTCCTCTGGGGCTCCCGGGTCCTCTTGAGGCTTTTCTGGAGTCCTCTCTTGTGAGTCTCCTGGGAACTGAGGATTTCCTTAAGACCTATACACGAGGAAAAGACAGAGGAGGGATGTGACTGTACGCTCCGGGTGTCTGGCCACCAGCATGTCACATATAATCCAAAGTCATGAGATTCCCTCATATTCCAGGTCTATCCGAGCAGTTTTGTGTCAAGGAGACCGTGAAAGTCCCACGGCTGCAAGCAACCTTTACAAACGCTGATTCTTCTGGGTCTTGTTATCTTTTAAGGAAAGTTTAAAAAAAATACTAGTAGAGATTTGATGGTCTGCAAGACTAATGCAGCCTAAAATATTCCTTCTAAAGAAAATAGCAAAAGTGAACAGCCAGCCCGCTGTTTCCTTAGTATTCAAAATCAAACACATGAGAAGCCTCAAATCTGCAAACGCTTTCTGATAGCCACCAAACCCACTGCACAGAACATGTGACATTTGCTTGGCTATGACCTACACGTGTAAAGGTCACGTCATCCCTGTGGCCCTGGGCTTGTTAGATCTGCTAATACGATTCCTTTTACAAGGGAATCTTAAGTAAAACTAGACAAGTAAATGAGGAACTGACTGGGTTCCCAATGCAGACAGAGTGGTTTACTTAGCACTGCCTGGTCCTCACAGATCTCCGTTTCAGTTTGCACGTTGAAATGCCCTCTCTAAAGCACATCCTACGATCTACACACACCTTTGAATTGGAGCCAGTGTCCCGTAGGGTTCAAACCCATGGTATACGCTTCAGCACAGCAGTCTCACCCACAGACTTACCTGGGAAGTTTTCGTTTACATTCCTCCTAGCTCTGGATTTTGACTTAGTTCCTGATGGAGGGAACTAAACAGTTGTAACAAAGTAGCAGCAGCCAGAAGATGAGTTACAGGATCCAGAGTTTCCCAAGTCAGTTTAGTTTCACAAGGCAATAGCTTATCATCATCAGCATCATCAGCATCATCAGCATCAGCAGCATCAGCAGCATCAGCATCAGCATCATCACCCTTCTCCTCCCCTTCCCACTCGACTCCCCCTCCTCCTCCTCTTCTCCTCCTCCTCTTTTTTCCCTTAAGCCAAGTGTATTGGTTACTAATTATTTTAGATGTGGGCAAATCTATCCAGTGATGGAATCAGATGTCCCAAAAGAGAGACACCTGGCACTTGGAAAAAGAAGCAGGTGGCTGTATAAACAAGGAAGTCCTGGATTATAGTATTCCCACCACTCAACAGGCGGGACCCCAGAGACTGCCCTACCTGAAGGCTTTGACCTGATTCTAGGAACTGGGACTACTCAGTGGCTTCAAGCCCTAGATAGCAGGAACTCAGAAGATTGAGGTCCACTGAAAACTACCAAACGTAGTGCTACCAAGGGAACCCCAGGTGGCAGGTTTGGGTGGGTTCCAAAAGTTTAAAGCTGAAGACACGGTTCTGCCTTTAGATGCACGACTGTCTCATCACTAAGAATGCAGCTGCAGGCACCATCATCCAGCTCTGTGAATCTGTAGTCAGAAGGTGGAAGGGATAATGATGGGGGCGTTCAGCCTCGGGTCTTCCACGATCTAGCAAGCTCTCCAGGAGTCTGCAGATCCTTCAGGCACGCTCTGGAGTATCATGGCCATACGATATTGCCAGCACCCTTGTGCTCTCACCTTCTGTGGTGGTGTTGATAGAGTAGAGAAGTCTACTAATCTTGCCAAGATTCCCTGCTGGCTTTAGAGAATGGTTTTATCACCCTCATTACTCCTGCCATCCATTTTACGCCAGGGCCATGAAGCAGCACAATGCACACACCCCTAGTGTGGGACTGCCCTACACTACCCTCCAGAACCATGGAAACCTCATCATCAGTTCAGTTGTTTACAAAGGGCTGTGACAAGGAAGCCATTGCTCTTGCACATAACGCAGGCTTTTATGTAGCATTCTGGAACAAGACTGGCTACATACAAGGTAATGGTCCTTAAAGACTTCCCTGGCCAATTCATTACTACTAATAATCTTAGGCTGCACTGTTTATTGAGGCTGCTTTACTAGGCAGTGAAGCCAAGAGCCATAGTCAAAGTCAACACAGTCTTGGCTGACCATTCTTTGATTCAAACATGGACAGCACCGTCCTTACCAAATCTGATGTGATCGATGACAAGGCAGAAGCTGCTACTGCTGTGACATACATCGCAAGCAAATCTATCATCTCTGGGCACTGTAGCCTCTACAGTCTCAATACTAAGGCCATAGAGGCCACCCTCATAAAAATGTCTTATGTCCCTTGCCTATACCAAATTGCTGCTTCCCCCAAAGTCCTTTTTCTATATCAAGAAGGCACTGTTCAGCACTGAACAACATGGCTTCGATGTCTCTCTACAGAGATTTACAGCTCTTTCTTGCCCTGCTCCCTGCCCAGCCCATCTGCTTCCTGCAAAGAGGAATGAATCGTGTAACATTCACTGCATCCTCCTTCTGTCTACCCAGGCTTCCCCTTCACTCTGCCTCACAGTCAGTCTCATAGCTGTGATGAATGGTTGGAAGTCAACAACTGGGACTTTGCTAATTCGTGTGATGGCAGAATCATCTGAACTAAGACGCAGACTGAAGTCCCAATCCCATTAAGTTAAGAGATTCCCAGAGGTCCCTCCGAATCTTGACTGGCACCTCTCATTAGAAGACACAGCTTCTCGGTCCCAGGACCAAGATGGCAGCTACCTCACTATGGTGGTGTATGGTGGTCTATTCTTAATAACTCCAAGTTCTAAATCAAATAATGGCCTCTTTGCTGCCCAATGCATGAGCTAGGCCTTGACTTGTATGAGTCAAAGGTAAGCTCCCCACTTCCCTCAAGAAGACAGAAGAACAAGAACGCATTGAGATTCTCACCCAGACTTAAGCCTTCATGTCTGCCTCCTTGGAGAAAGCCAGTGGTCAGCAGGGTATCCCCACCATTGAGCTTCACAACAGGCCCTGGCTTTTCAGCATCCCTCTCTCCCACTGCTCCTCTTGTTAGAACGTGTCTTGCAGCTTCATACGTCATATATTATTTTACATCTATAAAGTGAGGGTGGAAAGTATACACCCAGAAAAATACACGCTGCATATGAGAAAATGAATTTCATGTGCTACGTTTTTAGGTTGTAAGAAGAAGAAAAATAAAAGAATTGATCCAGCTTTCTTACTTCCAATGAGGAATAGCAGGTTCTGCTCCCTTCTGAACTCCCTCCCAGTTAATATCCCCAGGAATCTCCTACAACCTCCTCAAACTCTATCAAGCCATTCTTTCAAAAGGAGTGAAACTTGGGGTTTCTTTTCAATACCAGAGACTACAAAATACCTGAGAGTAATGAATTCTAGAATTGGGGCTCAGCGGTTAAGATCACTTGCTGCTCTTTCAGAGGACTCAAGTTTGACTCCCAGCACCCACATTAAGAGGCTCACAACCACCTGTAGCTCCAGTTCCAGGGGATCTGGCATCCTCCTCTGGCCTACATGGGTACCAGCATACATATAACATATATTCATAAAAGTGCACATACATATACATAAATAATCTTTTTTTGAAAAAATAACTATAGAATGTAGTGGTGAATTGTTATCTGCCGTGGTGTTTAGCCGCTCTTAGCTCCCAGCAGGTGCGTTCATGCTCTGCACCTGCCCAAGAGCTCTGGATTCACGAATGAAAGAGAGAGAGAGGGAGAGAGAGAGAGAGAGAGAGAGAGAGAGAGAGAGAGAGAGAGAGAGAGGCTGGGCTTCTCCCTAACTCCGTGTGGCTAACCCACTTTCCCCTCCAATATTCCTAAGTTAACACCTTTTAAAATCTATATTTCATCTCTGCTACCCAAGACCCAAACAGGGGGAGTGGCTCCTGCGGCCACTTTCCTGGATTCTTACATGTCAGTGGGCCTTTAATTCTGATCCTTCTGCTCCCTTGTCATGACAATTCTGTCCATTCTCTCCTCCGTGTTTCCTGCCTGGAAATCTTAAAAGTTCCACCTCTTTCACCCTGCCCAGCCATTGGCCATTGGCTCTTTATTGATTAATCAAAAAACAATTGAGGACAGGGACCTCAGCACCTGGACATGCAGATTTCCATGTGATTTGGGGAGCCAGTTTAAGACAAAGCGTTAGAACCAATCTCCAACACTAGAGGTGAGCCGAAATTAATGACAGAATTTGGAAGACAGGCAGAGGCTAGTGGAGCTCTGTGACTTCATATATGCCATCAATTTACTAGGTCCATATACACTCAGGCTCTGCTCAACTCGATGTTATGAACTCTTTGTACTGTGCCTATGTCCTTCTTCTTGTAATTCTATTCACCATGGGCTTTCTGGCTGGTTTTCTTTCATTAAAGAGGATGACAAGTGACTTTTTTAATCTCTGGAAGAGTTCAGTTTTCATAATCTCCTGAGGGGATTATGACATGCATATGTCCTACACGGACATGCTTGTGCTTGCAAAAACTAAGACCTATCCCTTAAAAAGGAGTCACAGGTACAAGCAGAGCTGTCAGAAGGCAGAAATAAGACTGATAATTTTATCTGTCTGTTCCTGTCTCTTAGTAGATGCTGAACCCATGGGGGAAATGGAGTTTATTATCTTGTCCAAGCCTCAACAAAGATCAAATGGATAATATAATACATAATCTAGATTAACTATTAATTGGGATTCTAATAGAGAATGCTACAGGAAACAATTGTTCATTTGAGGGTGCACATTTTTAAGTTACATGCAGACTTCAAGCTATAAAGAAAATAAGTTCTCTAGCAGAATATAACCATTTTTCATTTAACAAAAATCTAGATACTGTTTTAGGGGTCAGGACCTTGGTGTAACTTTTGCATTTTTACTGGTGTGTCAGTGTTTTTAATCTGTGCATTTTGTTATCTAAAGCTATGTTTTACCCAACTAATGGTTTTTTTCAAATGGAAACACAAAGATGAATTCTCAACTCTGAACCCATGTAGCTCTGATTCTAGGTGAAATACTGTCCTGACTTCAAGCAAAAACTAATCCTATCCCATACTGGATATACAGGAACCTGCAAATGTTGTTACAAATGTGCTGTGTGACCTCCGACCTTCACAGCTAACACCACCTGAGTTTGAAAATGATTCCAAACATTTCGTCCCAAAGGCCTACACACAGAAGGCATGCATGCTCTGATGGTCTGAGAGGCCTGGCTCCTAGTCCTTCTTCATTCATTAATTTGTCCTTGTCAAAGAGCTGAAGTAAAATAGATTTTTTCAAAATAAACTTATTTCTTGGTAGTGACAAGTTTTCTGAGTCACCCATACCCTAAGCAACTCTAAGGAGTCTTTACAACTTTCCTTACCTTCACAGCCACTGTAGATGTCAAAGGAACACTTGGGACATTGAGTAATTCACATGGCTTTTAGAGGAAAGGGAGAAATGAGGGTGCTGTGGCTCAACCAATGCCTTGTGCATCATGGCTCACCACAGAAATAACCGTGGGATGTAGATTACTGTTAAAATTGTAGAAGTCGATCTAGAAAGAACAAATATTAAGCTCAACTGATTGTTTACATTGATAACCAGATGGGCAATAAATATTTAATTTGAAAATACTTTTTACAATTATACCTAGTGCAACTTACTTGATTTTTTTTTAATATTGAATGTTTCCATTTCCCAACCAAATTTAAAAAAACACAGCAAAAAGTTTATTCACCATGATCAAGTGAGCTTCATCCCAGAGATGCTGGGATGATTCAACATATGTATATCAACAAGCATAATGTACCACATAAACAGACTCAAGGACAGAAACCACATGATCATCTTGACAGATACAGAAAAGGTCTTTGACAAAATCCAGTATCTCTTGATTTTGAAAATGTCCAAAAATCTAGGGAAAGAGGGGATGTCCCTCAACATAACAGAGGCAGTAGACCACAAACCCATAGCAAGCATCGTGTTAAATGAAGAAAAACTCAAATCATTTCTACTAAAGTCAGGAACAAAACAAGGATGTCCACTCTCTCAATTCCCGTTCAATATGGTTTTAGCTAGTGCGATATGACAAGTGAAGGAGAAAAGGGGATGTGAATAGAAAAGAAGAAGTCAAAGTGCCTTTGTTTGCCGATGACATAGTTCTAAACCTAGTGAGTCCACCAGAAAACTCCTACAGGGGATAAATTCACTCAGCAAAATACCAGGTTACAAAATTAACACACGAAAATCAGTAGTCTTCTTAAAATTAAAAAAGAACAGCATCTTCAACAAATGGCGCTGATCCCACTACATAGCTAAATGCAAAAGAGTGAAAATAAACCCTTACCTCTCACCCTGCATAAAACTCACCTCCAAATAGATCAAAGACTCTGACGTAAGACCTGATATCCTGAATCTAAGAGAGTAGAAATATGTTTGAACTCACTGGCACGGTGAAGGATTTTCTGTGCAGGAATCTGGTAGGGCAGACATTAATACCATCAACTTAAAAAAAATGGGACTACATGTGTCTACAAAGCTGCTATACAACAAAAGAAATCACCATTTAAGTAAAGAAACTGCCTACACAATGGGGAAAAAAAGTATTTACCAGATATATATGTGAAAGAGGATTAGCATCTAGAATATACAAAGAACTCAAAAATCTCAACATCAAAAAACTAAACAACCCAGTTAAAAATGTATAGCATATATACATACAGATATACATGCATAACATAACATTATAATATGTATGGTATTGCTCTTTAATGGGAAAACAATGTCCCTACCAGATACCATAGGCTAACGAGGCCAATTACAGGAATGGATTACTTCTTCTAGGGTTATTAGCCAGTGAGACCCCATAGATCCCGTCCAAACATTATAAGTTATTACCAATCCTCCAGAACTTGATAGTTAAACAATATCGCTGACTATATAACATATTTGAATCATAGAACAAGGAGAAATCAAGCTGGTACTCACATGGAAACTTCATTCCTTCAGACGAGTTTTCAGGTACTACACGTAGTCTTAGAGGAGGAAAAAAATGTTCACTGATCTTAGCCAACTATAAACCCTTCAAACGACAATAATTCCTGACCTGACAAGATACGTCCACTGGGGCAACTATGACACAAATGCTATGGAAGTAACCAACCACTTCATAATTGTATTTACGCCCCACTCTACAAATTGGAACCTGTATCTAACACCACTACTAGAGACAAAAACCTGTGACTAGATAGGTCATTGACCCTCTGTGACGGCTTGCATATGCTTGGCCCAGGGAGTGGCACGATTAGAAGGTATGGCTGTGTTGGAGGAAGTGTGCCACTGTGGGGATGTGTTGGGGATGGCATACGATGACAGGGACTGCCAGCAGTAGGCCAGGATGCAGACATCTCAGAAGCCCGCTCATCTCAGCAGCTCCTTGTGAAAAAAAGTTGTTCCACTCTCTCCTAACCTTAGCCTTGGACAATGGCTGTATAGATTTCATCTGTGCGTGACTGCCTTTCAGTTGGCTTCGGTGTGCATAATTATTCTATTATATATGACTTTCCTACTTCTTTCTCCTTCTGCTCTAGTGAATTCTGTGAAACTAGATGTTCCTTGATGTTATGATTCTTAAACAACTGGAAATTGAGGCATAGGGGCACAGCACAGCACAGCCCTAATGGCCCAGGTGCATGCTGTGTGTTCTCATCTTGGAAACAATGTAATAACTGCACAATAGTAGTTCCAGGTTAATGCTTGACTTGCAAAGAAACCTTAAAGAAATTATTAGAAAATTAATTAGAGTCAACATTGGGATCTTAAGAAAGGAAAAATTATTGAAGTTAGGAAATAAGTTTTACATTACATTTGAGAGTGGTTCCTGGCTAAGGAAGTATAGAATATATAAAATTATATACTAGTAAACTAAGTCAAAATGCTGGGACTCTTACAAGAGTCATTGTGTGCAAGGAACAGAAAGCTAGTGGAACTACTGTGTTAAGGGTTAACTTGATTCTTTCCGGCCACTGCCTGGCAGCTTCACCCATGTCATTTATCATTAGAGCCTCACAGGAAAATGCAAGTAGCTGACCTCGGAGCTTTGAGCTCTGAAGTATAATAAGTCAAAAGTTAAAGTTTAAATAACAATAAGTTTGCAATTATTATTATTTTGGCCACAGGCCTGAGAATAGGGGAAGCTTGAAACTTTGGGGAACAATTGTAATTCTTAGTTCTTTGTGGGATGTGGTTATTCTTTTGAATTTGATTTGGCAATGATTATATAATGTCTTTTTTCTACCTGCTTTTGAATTATCAATAAAAGACTGGGGCAAGAGAAAGGCTGGAGAGCATGTGAAGAGTGAATGAGAGAGGGCGTGAGGGAGCAAATCTGAGGGCGAATGTGAGAGCGAATGAGAGAGCAAATCTGAGAGCAAATGTAAGAGCAAGTGAGGGAGCGTGAGACGAGCACGTGAAGAGCAAGTGGAAGAGAGAATGAGAAGAGTGAGTGAAGAGAGAATGTGAGGTGTGTATGAAGATTGTGTGTGTGAGTGAAAGGAGAAAGCATGTGGTATGTGTGAGATATGTGTGAGGTGTGTATGAAGAGTGTGTGTGAGAATTAAAGGGTAATAAACAGAGGTGTGCATGAGTGCGGGAGTTCAAGAAAAGTACAATAGAAAAAAGCAGAGTGTGCAAGAGAATGCAGAGTGTTTGCAGCCTCAAGCTGCAAGAGACAGAGAGAGAGAGAGAGAGAGAGAGAGAGAGAGAGAGAGAGAAACTTTAAGCCTTGAAATTGCCTGTCAGTTTATACCCAAAGAATAGTCTGTGTATATTTATTATGCGCCTTCCAGATATCCCTGCTTCCAGTTGAGAACTCCAATCCTGTGTTGAGGCTGGACCCCGACAGGGATGGGCTTGGAGACCCTCCTCCTAGCTGCCTAAGGATGCCTAGTCTGTTCCTGGCTTCCTTCAGATGAAGATGTAGAACCCTCAGCTCCTCTGCACCATTCCTGCCTGCCTGCTGCCATGCTCCCACCTTGATGACACTGGACTGAACTTCTGAACCTGTAAGCCAGCCCCAATTAATGTTATTTATAAGACTTGCCTTGGTCATGGTGTCTGTTCACAGCAGTAAAACCCTAACTAAGACAGCCTATAAGAGATCCTACTACCATTATTCTATTAAAAGGTATAGTACTAAACTGACTCTTAATGACTTATAGTTATGCCCACTTACAGTTATACCCCATCAGAAGTTTCTTTTGGAAGTACATGGTGATTAACACAGAGACCTACAACTCTTTGGTCAAGATTCAAAGAATAAGAGAATGGGGAAAACTCACTCGTAATCAGGACTTTTATAGTAAACTCCACTTTCCAGGGCTCAGGGATAATTGTAGAAGAAGAGGCAGAAAAATTGGAGAGGTAGCAGATGATTACAAAGAAACAGTATTTTCCAGACCCGCCAAGGTGGTCATAGAGTCACTTAGATAGTTTGTACAAAACCTATATAAGCTCTAGGCAGACAAAATCCCAGCACAGAGAGGTAGGCAAAGAAGCTATTGACAATTAATAGCTGTTGGGAAAGAGTCAGTTTTCTTTTAGGGTGTGGCTCCTGGCAAACTGATCATGCTCCAGAAGAAGGCTACACATACAAGAGGATATGGGCAATACCAACTGTGTTTAATGGGAAATCAGAAGCAACTGAGAACACGTACGTAGGTGAGTAGAGAAGGGTAGTGTACTGCTGGGAATAGTGAGGGATGAGAGTGAATATGATTAAAATAACCATGTGAAATCCTCAAAGAATCAATGAAAAATGAGAAAAAATAAATAGAGAGCAGTTGAGGATATGCCCTAACTCAACCCTAGCCTCAAACACACCTACAAATATATGCACATGTATACACACACACACACACACACACACACACACACACACACACACAAACACGGGCTGACTATCTTAGAATGCTAACAGTAAGTATAGAAGAAATAGTGAAATAAGAAAATCATCACCTGGTGACTGTCATTTTAAAAAAATCATTTCAATTGCCCACATATAATGGAAATTGAACAATGCTCTACTCAATGATAACCTGGTCAAGGAAGAAATAAAGAAAGAAATTAAAGACTTTTTAGAATTTAATGAAAATGAAGGTACAACATACCCAAACTTATGGGACACAATGAAAGCTGTGCTAAGAGGAAAACTCATAGCTCTGAGTGCCTGCAGAAAGAAACAGGAAAGAGCATATGTCAGCAGCTTGACAGCACACCTAAAAAGCTCTAGAACAAAAAGAGGCAAATACACCCAGGAGGAGTAGAAGGCAGGAAATAATCAAACTCAGAGCTGAAATCAACCAAGTGGAAACAAAAAGGACCATAGAAAGAATCAACAGAATCATAAGCTGTTTCTTTGAGACGATCAACAAGATAGAAAAACCCTTAGCCAGACTAACCAAAGGACACGGAGAGTGTCCAAATTAACAAAATCAGAAATGAAAAGGGAGACATAACTACAGATTCAGAGGAAAATCAAAAAATCATCAGATCTTACTATAAAAGCCTATATTCAACAAAACTTGAAAATCTACAGGAAATGGACAATTTCCTAGACAGATATCAGGTACCGAAGTTAAATCAGGAACAGATAAACCAGTTAAACAACCCCATAACTCCTAAGGAAATAGAAGCAGTCATTAAAGGTCTCCCAACCAAAAAGAACCCAGGTCCAGACGGGTTTAGTACAGAATTCTATCAGACCTTCATAGAAGACCTCATACCAATATTATCCAAACTATTCCACAAAATTGAAACAGATGGAGCACTACCGGTCCTTCTATGAAGCCACAATTACTCTTATACCTAAACCACACAAAAGACCCAACAAAGAAAGAGAACTTCAGACCAATTTCCCTTATGAATATCGATGCAAAATACTCAATAAAAATTCTGGCAAACCCGAATCCAAGAACACATCAAAACAATCATCCACCATGATCAAGTAGGCTTCATCCCAGGCATGCAGGGATGGTTTAATATACGGAAAACCATCAACGTGATCCATTATATAAACAAACTGAAAGAACAAAACCACATGATCATTTCATTAGATGCTGAGAAAGCATTTGACAAAATTCAACACCGCTTCATGATAAAAAGTCCTGGAAAGAATAGGGAATTCAAGGCCCATACCTAAACATAGTAAAAAGCCATATACAGCAAAACCAGTTGCTAACATTAAACTAAATGGAAGAAACTTGAAGCAATCCCACTAAAATCAGGGACTAGACAAGGCTGCCCTCTCTCCTACTTATTCAATATAGTTCTTGAAGTTCTAGCCAGAGCAATCAGACAACAAAAAGGAGGTCAAGGGCATACAGATCGGAAAAGAAGAAGTCAAAATATCACTATTTGCAGATGATATGATAGTATATTTAAGTGATCCCAAAAGTTCCACCAGAGAACTACTAAAGCTGATAAACACCTTCAGCAAAGTGGCTGGGTATAAAATTAACTCAAATAAATCAGTAGCCTTCCTCTACACAAAGAGAAACAAGCCAAGAAAGAAATTAGGGAAACGACACCCTTCATAATAGACCCAAATAATATAAAGTACCTCGGTGTGACTTTAACCAAGCAAGTAAAAGATCTGTACAATAAGAACTTCAAGACTCTGAAGAAAGAAAGTGAAGAAGACCTCAGAAGATGGAAAGATCTCCCATGCTCATGGATTGGCAGGATTAATATAGTAAAAATGGCCATTTTACCAAAAGTGATCTACAGATTCAATGCAATCCCCATCAAAATACCAATCCAATTCTTCAAAGAGTTAGACAGAACAATTTGCAAATTCATCTGGAATAACAAAAAACCCACGATAGCTAAAACTATCCTCAACAGTAAAAGGACTTCAGGGGAATCACTATCCCTGAACTCAAGCAGTATTACAGAGCAATAGTGATAAAAACTGCATGGTATTGGTACAGAGACAGACAGATAGACCAATGGAACAGAATTGAAGACCCAGAAATGAACCCACACACCTATGGTCACTTGATTTTTGACAAAGGAGCCAAATCCATCCAATGGAAAAAAGATAGCATTTTCAGCAAATGGTGCTGGTTCAACTGGAGGTCAACATGTAGAAGAATGCAGATCGATCCATGCTTATCACCCTGTACAAAGCTTAAGTCCAAGTGGATCAAGGACCTCCACATCAAACCAGATACCTCAAACTAATAGAAGAAAAACTAGGGAAGCATCTGAACACATGGGCACTGGAAAAAATTTCCTGAACAAAACACCATGGCTTATGCTCTAAGATCAAGAATCGACAAATGGGATCTCATAAAACTGCAAAGCTTCTGTAAGGCAAAGGACACTGTGGTTAGGACAAAATGGCAACCAACAGATTGGGAAAAGATCTTTACCAATCCTACAACAGATAGAGGCCTTATATCCAAAATATACAAAGAACAGAAGTTAGACCACAGGGAGACAAATAACCCTATTAAAAAATGGGGTTCAGAGCTAAACAAAGAATTCACAGCTGAGGAATGCCGAATGGCTGAGAAACACCTAAAGAAATGTTCAACATCTTTAGTCATAAGGAAATGCAAATCAAAACAACCCTGAGATTTTACCTCACCAGTGAGAATGGCTAAGATCAAAACTCAGGTGACAGCAGATGCTGGCGAGGATCTTGGGAGAAAGAGAACACTCCTCCATTGTTGGTGGGATTGCAGACTGGTACAACCATTCTGGAAATCAGTCTGGAGGTTCCTCAGAAAATTGGACATTGAACTGCCTGAGGATCCAGCTATCCCTCTCTTGGGCATATGCCCAAAAAGATGCCCCAACATATAAAAAAGACACGTGCTCCACTATGTTTCATAGCAGCCTTATTTATAATAGCCAGAAGCTGGAAAGAACCCAGATGCCCTTCAACAGAGGAATGGATACAGAAAATGTGGTACATCTACACAATGGAATATTACTCAGCTATCAAAAACAATGACTTTATGAAATTAAGTGAGGCAAATGGTCGAGCTGGAAAATATCATCCTGAGTGAGGTAACCCAATCACAGAAAAAAACACATGGTATGCACTCATTGATAAGTGGCTATTAGCCCAAATGCTTGAATTACCTAGATGCCTAGAACAAATGAAACTCAAGACGGATGATGAAAAATGTGAATGCTTCACTCCTTCTTTAAAAAGGGAACAAGAGTACCCTTGGGAGGGAATAGGGCGGCAAAGTTTAGAACAGAGGGTGAAGGAACGCCCATTCAGAGCCTGCCCCACATGTGGCCCATACATATACAGCCACCAAACTAGATAAGATGGGTGAAGCAAAGAAGGGCAGGCCGACAGGTGCCGGATGTAGATCTCTCCTGAGAGACACAGCCAGAATACAGCAAATACAGAGGCGAATGCCAGCAGCAAACCACTGAACTGAGAATAGGACCCCCGTTGAAGGAATCAGAGAAAGGACTGGAAGAGCTTGAAGGGGCTTGAGACCCCATATGAACAACAATGCCAACCACCCAGGGCTTCCAGGGACTAAGCCACTACCCAAAGACTATACATGGACTGACCCTGGGCTCCAACCTCATAGGTAGCAATGAATAGCCTAGTAAGAGCACAAGTGGAAGGGGAAGCCCTAGGTCCCTGCTAAGACTGAACCCCAGTGAACTAGACTGTTGGGGAGGGCGTGTGGGGGGAGGATGGGGAGGAACACCCATAAAAAAGGGGAGGGGGGAGGGATTAGGGATGTTTGCCGGAAACCGGGAAAAGGGAATAACACTTGAAATGTATATAAGAAATACTCAAGTTAATTAAAAAAAATCATTTCAAGCAACAATTATGAATGTGAAAGATAGAATAAAAGGAAGAATACTTATGGAGTATGATAGTACCCACTATGAACACATATTCATTATAAATATAGTAAAACCCAATACGCATTAGTTATTTTGTGTTGCTCAAGTACCTAAGAAAAGCAATTTTAAAACAGGAATTAAATATTTAGCCTCATCGTGATGATGTGAATGAAAATGACCTCCACAGGCTCATATATTTGAGTACGTGATGCTCAATTAGTAGAACTGTTTGGGAAGGATTAGGGGGCGTGGCTTTGCTCGAGGAGGTGTGTCACTGGGGTGGGACTTGAGGTTTTTGAAAGCCATTCTCAGTGTCTAACTCTGCCTCCTGCTTGGGATCAAGATGTGAGCTATTAATCTTCACTCTGCCATCATGGACTCTGAAACCATAAGCCCAATTAAACACTTTATCATTAATTAATTTTTTATCTCAAATTTTTCATACAATACGTTTTGACCATATTCTTTTATCTCTCCCGACTCCTCCCAGCCCCCACTCCCACCCCTTCATGTTCTCTCCCTCTCTCTCTCTTTCACAATAAAATGAATAAAACTAAAAATCAAAAAAAAATCAGCAAGACAAAAACAAAACAAAACGCACTCAAAAAAATTAAGTTTATTCTATGTTAATCAACTACTCCAAGATATGGAGGTCTGGCCCAGGTGTGGTTGATCTATCCACTGACACTCCACCGGGGAAAAAAACTGACTTTTCCCTTTCTTGGCAGGTAACAAATTGCAGAGAGCTTCTTGGTTAAGAGTGGGATTTTTTTGTCTTCCTCCCCTTCTCAGTGTTGAGATTTTTTTCTGTCTGGTTTAAACCAGACTCTGCGTACTGCCACAGTCTCTGTGAGTTCATAAATATGCCTGCCCTGTTATGTCTGGAAGACATTGTTTCCTTGGAGCCATATAGGGTCTCTGGCTCGTACAATCCTCCTACCTCCTCTTGTACATAAACTGTTGAGCCCTGAGTTGGAGATAGACATCCCACATAGGGATGAGTTCTCCAAAGTTTCTCACTCTGTATATGGTCTGGTTGTGGTTAATGTGTGTTAATTACCATCTACTGCAAGAAAAGGCATTTCTGATGATGGTTAAGTGAGTCATCGATCCACAGGTCTAGCAATGAGTCATTGGGACTTAATGTATTGCTATGTTCCTTTAGCAGAAAAATACTGGAAGGTTTGCCCCTAGGGCCTATGTAGCCTCAGATTCCTGGCTACTTTAGCACTCTCAGGTATGGATTTTATCTCATGAAATGGGCCTTAAATCCAATTGTTTAAAGGGTCACTGCCATAACTAACGTCTGTGCCACTGTTACACCAGTATATTTTGCAAGCAGGTTGCAGTTGTAGGTTGCAGGTTTTATAGCTGGGTGATATTGATGATTACTTTTCTCCCTCTCTGGTAGTATCAAGGTACCTTCCAGCATGGTGAACACTAGTCAGTAGGGGTGAAGCTTCTAGTCGGGCACCAGCTAGACGTCTCCAGGTTCGATGATATAAGAAAGTGGTGTCTTCAGCCAGAAGACCTTACTATCAGGTTTGTATGTAATAACCTTAGTGTTAACCTGTAATATTTGGGAAAGATCCATCGAAACCCTTTAGCCAACAAATCAACAAGATGCAACCCATTCCTGCACCGTTGACTTTATTTGGTGCCATAAATTGTCTCATGGGAGCATTGTTAAACAATTTTTTAAGTTTCCTTGATCATGATCATGATGTTTTATCATGGCAGTAGAAAAGTAATTGAGACCCTTGTGGTTCCAGAATTTCAGCCTATGATGGGCTGGCCACATCACTTTGATCTGCAGTAAGCCTGAACATCAAGATAGTAAGATCATGTAGAGTGAGAGACTCTCCAACTCATACCTCATAGGGAGCAGATAAACAGGAAGGGCCCAGTAATGGAGTGTAAATTTCAAAGCCATACCTCCAGCATCGAGTTTCCTCCAGACAGACCCTATCCCCTGAAGTTGGTACCACCATCTGGGGACCAACCATTCAATAGATGAGCACTGGAGGACAGTTCATATTAAAAGCATAGTACAGTACAAATGCTTCCTTAACCAAGTGATCGAAATTACCTTCGCCAGGACTAAAACTCACCAGCAACATCCCCCCACCATTTTGCTGCACTAAGAAAAATTCAGCTTCACTTCCATGGGTGTTCCTACCCAGCCTGCATAACCTAAATCTGGTGATATAAATTGAAATTAGAACACAGTTTACAAAGTAACTGGTTATGCCCTTCCTTAGAGGGCTCTACACTCATGTGCAATAGGCAGCATTATGTAGCCTCAGGGGGAGGGTCATGAAGTTGGGTGTTGGGGAAGTAATGGGAGGAATGGGGGAAGGATTGAAGGGGAGGATATAGCAGGTGGGTTTAACCAAAGCACATTATATGCATGTAAGAGATGACCAATTAAACTAATTTAAATAAATGAAGAAAATGTCAGTATTGTGAGACGAGGAAACACACGCATACCCTCCCTCCCTTCAAGATCTGCTTAGAGCGAAGGCAAATTCATAAGACAAAATAGACACACCTTATGATCTTGGATTTGCTACATTTAGAAAATAAATCATTGTATGAAACTGGTGCGATCTGGATAAAGGCTGTGGACTATATCATAGTATTAAGTCAGTATTGAGTATCTGCCTATGATAACAGTTCTCTGGTTATATAAGACCATTTCTTGTTTTCAGGGTATATATATTAACAGACTCATGGAAAAAAGCATCGTGTCTAAATTTTAGCTCTCGATTTTAAACTGTATAGTTTAGTTTTTATGTAATTGAAATATATATATACTTATTGCATAGTACATGCATTTCTTTCTGCTAATATAGCCCTTGTATTTGAGTTTACAGACAACTATGACAATGGTATGCATTTACAACACTATTATTTAACTTATTTGAAGATCTCTTTCTTAAAGACTAATTTACAACCATCCATGCATGAATGTCCCCTGAATCAAATTCTGAATAGAATCATTTTTAAGCATTCCCTTCAGCATTATGCACAAACAATAAACTAGCATAGGCAATAGAGTTGGTCATTCTCGTACAGAAGGGAAAAGATTCCTAGGACCAGCTACAGCTGATGATTGCTAGTCTCAAAGGTATCAGAAGTAGCATTCTGCCTGCTCCCTTAATATTGGATTAAAATCTCCAACACATCTAGCCCCAATCCCTTCCTTGACAGCATATCTTGCTATCCTCCATTATTTTCTGAAACCATAGGGGTGTTTTGATGATCTCAGAATGTCTCTCATTTTTCTGCAACCATAGGATGTCTTGATAACCACAGAACGCAGCAGACAGATTCTTGCCCGTTCACACATTATTCTCTGTATCTGGGAGACACCACACTCTCTTACATCTTTATGACTCATTCCTTCACCACCTCCACATCTTTTCTCAAACATGTGACCCTCATGGGTGTCCCTTGACCTCATCAATTCCATTCTAATGGTTTCTTTCTTTAGTATTCTTTTTCCTGAAGTGCTGGTTTTCCCACAGCATTCACCACCTTCTAACATGTTCTAACTTACTTATTTTCCTTATTTCTTGATTTCTCCCTCATTAGAATATAAAGCCCATGGATTCTGATCTATTTTATCCACTGCTGAATTCCCAGCAGATCTGTGTATACCATAAGGTAGGTGCCAAGGAAAAGGACAAAGATCAGTCCATAGCATTCAGAAGCTGGCCTGACAGTCACAAGAAGACTATGTCCTTCTTGAATTAGACATAAGCAATCTTACCAGACATAGACAGTTATTGTGAGGCAATTTCCTTGTAAATAAAATTTTCTATCAAGGAGGGAAGATCTTTAAGACCCAGGGTATTCTAAAGAGAGGTAAAACATTTCATTCTATCAAGAACTTCCTTAAAACAAAAAGTAAACAACTCAAGAAATCTCTAACCAGATTCACCAGGCCCCTTAATCCTCAAGTCTATGCATAAGCAGGAAGGGCTTGTGGGAGTCACTCCCAGACAAACATAGCAGCCTAGAAGAAGCTTAGACCAGCCAATCTGCCTGGAAGAAGCAAAAACCTGAGCTATCTGGAAGAGGTTCAGATCAGGTGAGTTACCTAGAAGAAATACTCTTCAACCCGTACAAGTGTCTGCAAGCTAAGCAGTTAGTTACAGATTAGTAGCTTCCATGAGCCAGGAGCCATGCTAGGGTAGGCTTTCATTGATGCACTTGTCTTTGTCACCTCTAATCTAACCCTAAAAGTAATCCAATAAATTAACTCATTAAGCTGGACTTTGTCCGTATCCTGACTTTGGTCAATTATTGATTCTTTATCTGGAGTGAGTAGATGTTTGTCAACATCTCCCCAGGAAAAGAGTCATATAACAACAGGTCACTCGGACACCAAAGGATGACTAGACAAAGCAAGACCATCTCATAATTCTAAGCTTAAACAAAGCAGACTGGTTGTCACCCACGATATACCAAATACCACCTCTTTTGAGCCAGAAAGATGGAGTGTTATCTTTTACAAATAACAGCTTTATCCCTTTATTCTGCTTCCCTGACTCATTTATACCAAACCATAGAAAGTAAAAGTACTTCTCACATTCAGCCTATAACAAGTCTGTCTCCCATAGACTTTCTACAAGTCACCAACCTTAACCCAAATTCGATAGCAGGATCCTAATGCCTTCTTATTGCGATACCTTATGTGATGATTTGAATGATAATGGGCTCCTGGGACCATATACTTAAATGTTCGGTCCAAAGTTGGAGGCACATTTTAGAAAGGATTAGGAGGTATAGTCTTGTTGAAAGATCTCTGTCACTGGGGGTTGGCTTTGAGATTTCAAAAGTCCATGACATTCCCCAATCTCTGTCTCTCTCTGTCTCTCTCTGTCTCTCTCTCTCTCTGTCTCTCTCTCTCTCTCTCTCTCTCTCTCTCTCTCTCTCTCTCTCTCTCTCTCTCTCTTTCTGCCTCATGCTTGTTGATCAGATGTAAGCTCACAGTTACTTCTCCAGCACCTTGCCTGTCTGTCAGCTGCCATGCTCCCATCATGACAGTCATGGAGTCAACCCCTGAAACTGTAAGAAATCCTCTAATTGTAAATGTTAATTTTAATATAAATGTATGCAGTAAAATAATACAGTGGCTGTTTTTCTTTATCCTAGCTAATGCCCAGTAATGGCACAGAGAGAACAAGATCTATGTAATCAAACTTTACAGCAATACCTAGGCAGCCATTTACTACATTTTAATCCTCTAAGCTCATCTGGCTACCTCCCAGCCAAAATCTCAATAATACTTGTATTTATGGCCTTCCATGTTCCAGCTGAACTCTCATGATGTCTGCGCTCCTCCTTCCTCATGGCTCAATCAGCTACTCTTCTCCCTCTCTTCCTCCCCTGGCTAGCGGAAGTCTCCTTCTATTCTCCCTTCTACCCAACCATTGAGTGATCAGTTTTTATTGCTGAGGATAATACAATGCCATTTTGGACTGAAACCAGATAATGATGGCAGAAAAATCAGCATTTGAATAGCACAAGGTTAAACTTTACACAGTGTACAATAACACTATTCCTACTACATCTAGTTAAATGCTTCTTTTGTAAGTTGCTTTAGTCACGATGTCTCTTCGCAACAATAGAAAAGTTTCAAAGATACCCTGAGTTGTATGTCATCCCACATTGCAATACATAATAAAGACTATTTGTTCAACTACAGGCATGTTCTTGGTGGCCTTTGGATAAAGAGCATTGACAAGGGGCATTATGGAAGTAAGAGGAGACCTTAGACTGAAAGACAGGACAGCTGTCTCCTAGGCACCATTTAGGACATATGACTACGAACATGCCTTTATTCTCTGATACAAGCAGCATGGTTGATAGTCAGTAGCTCCCTTTACATATCATATATGTAGTGGGTTGGCCTGATGGTGCTTATATTCTAATGCTAATATTGGGCTCCCAAGACCTGGTTGTACCAGAGTTGAGGGAATTTGCACATAGAACCAAGTGATACTGTGACTTTACCCCTAGGTTATTTCTTAGTGATAAATATAGATGCCAACAGCCAATAGTTGGGCAGAAGAGTCATAGGTGGGGTTTAGGTTTCCTGGGCTTGGGGTTGGAGGAGCACCACGAGGAGAAGGTTGCAAGAGGAGGAGGAAGAAGGTGCAGTGGATCCGAAGTCAAGAAAACACAGCCCTGAGAGCTAGCCAATATGAGTTATGAGCAGCCCAGATGAAATATAATAAGTAATTACATGGGGTTAATGATAAGAAAGCAGATTAGAATAGCCTAGAGGGTAGATATCTACCCAGTTTCTAATGCTGCTTAAGGCTTACTGTAAATATAAAAGTTGTGTGTATGTTTTTTATCCAGGAAATAAATGATCAAATGCAGGGTAGAAACCTTGTATTAGAATTAAAAAACTTGGGCTAGAGAGAGATGGCTCATGTTAAGAGCACCGACTGCTCTTCCAGAGGTCCTGAGTTCAAATCCCAGCAACCACATGGTGGCTCACAACTATCTGTAATGGGATCTTGTGCCCTCTTCTGGTGTGTCTGAAAACAGCTACAGTGTACTTATATATAATAAATAAATCTTAAAAAAAAAAAAAACTCCACAACAAATATAGTCCATAACACCGTTTTGGTGTAATTCAGACAAGATGAGGACCTCCTGCGTTGAGGCAGAAATCTTGTTATGTAACTTACAGAAAGCCACTCCATAGATGGAAGGTGAACTACAGTATACCTAAGGACAACATAAAGAAACAGGAGAAATAGATTTCCTCTTAATGAGAAATGCGTGTGCCTACATAAAATGGAAGCACCCACTCTGTGTTTGTGCACAGGCTGTCACTGCAGAGCCTGATGACTCTCTGGATTCCAGCTCAGAAAGCTTCTCTCTATCTCACTTCAACTGAAATCCCAAGTGCCCACTAGCCCCTAAGTCTAAGGTTCCCTTCTTCTTCTTCTTCTTCTTCTTCTTCTTCTTCTTCTTCTTCTTCTTCTTCTTCTTCTTCTTCTTCTTCTTCTTCTTCTTCTCTCTCTCTCTCTCTCTCTCTCCTCTCTCTCTCTCTCTCTCTCTCTCTCTCTCTCTCTCTCTCTCTCTCTCTCTCTCTCTCCTCTCTCTCCTTTCCTCCTTTTCTGAAACAAGCCCTACATGCCTGTTTGCATTACACATAGGGCAGCTGCTCACAGCTCTACTGTAAACCTGTCTATTCTGACTTCCAACTCAAAGAATCTCACTTTCCTTCTCACCCCTTTCCGTCTCCCATGACCCCACAGTTGCAGGCACTCTTAGCTTGCCTGCCCTGATGTTTTCTCTCCATAACTCCAATGTATCACCTTTGCACTCCCATCTGCACATATAGATGATTTCATCTACAAGTCCAAGAACCTGCAAAAATGAAGCCTGTGTATGACAGTGATGGAAGGGAAGCAAAGAGGGGAGGAGGGAGTAGAAAGGAAGCAGTTTTCATATGAATATAATGTTCCAGATGCAAAAATCAACTAATTAGACGTATTGCCATTTACTCCAACATTGTGAACTCTGAATTTAATGGGAACTCCAAGTGCTCTGTCTCCTCATAATATCAGCAGATCCATTCTTGCTGCAAGTTAGTTTTGACCCAAGCTCTCTCTTAAAACTAAGAGTTAACAAATCTACTCAAAGACTAAACCCAAAGATGCCTATCCAGTTATTCTGGATATAAAAGCATCCTGACTTCTCCTTTATCTGATATGATCGATAATGTCCAGTGAGAAAACATTCCACGAAGTAAATGCTACTTCAGGCCGGAGCTTGGTAAACAGTCTGAGGACTTGTCACCTTCTCACCTTCTGTCAGCTTCGAAGTCTGGTCAACCTACGTCTGCACAATGTATGATCTACACTTAGAACTGGTGATCTCAAATTGTAATGACAGAACTGGACAAGGACATCTGAAGGTGATTTATTTGGATTATTATGACGTACCTTCCAGATGCTGTCCCCACGCTATGAGGGATATGACAAGTTAAAAAAAAAAACCATTGTTCAAGTTAATAGCTCAGAATGTAAACGAAGACCATGGTATGCCCTCGGGTCTGCCTACCACTTATTGGATTTATACTTTATTTATGGATGGAAAACAAACATGTGAAAAATGACTTTAATTTGCCTCAGCTACATCAAAGAAAGTACTTTGTTTTCTAAGCTCTGAGAACATATCCTGTTTCTCTCTCCCTAATCCTTCCTTGGCAGATAGAGATGCTAGCAACCTGAGCACATTACCAGCTCAAATGGATCCCTTAGCATAGGCAAGGCTATAACCCTCTAAGAGCTGACGACAGCCACTCCACTCTCACGATAAATCTAGGAGCTGCTCCACCATACTTAAGGGAAAAGTAGGCTGGGTGGGTACACTGAAGCCCTTTCAGGAGATCACCCACAGGCTTATCGCCCTCTCTCGGGTTCTGTGTTGCATTGCCATAAAGAGCAAACAGGTTCTCTGTGACTTGGCAGTCTGCAACAGTGAGTTAGAACACCAGGAGGGGACAGACAGAATGGAGACAGCTGAGCAAATATGAAGGACTGACAGATAATAGCATTATCATCATGGGCAAGCACAGGAAGTACATAACATTAACTGGGGATGCTGGCTGGGAACCTGGAGGAACATGTGCTCAGACCAGATAAGGCCACTGAGAATTCACAGCCTTTCCCCTGCACCCCCTCGCAACTAAACATCATTCAAGGCAGCAGGCTGACCAAATAAATCTGATTTTCCCACAGTCCTGACCCTACTTTGAAAATGTCAAGTTAATCCAGGAAGTCAAGGTCCTGTAGCATTTTCAAAACAGGCCAGTTATTCATTGCTGGCTAATGATAAAAGCCCTACCAACTATAGATCTTTCCAAATCTAGAGGCTAAAGTGAATGTCCAACCCTTACAAACAATCTGCAAGAAATAGTAACATTAGTAAAACAGGACACAATATAGAAAGTGCTCTCTCTCTCTCTCTCTGATTTTGGGAACTGTACAACCAGACAAGTACATCTATTGGTCAACAATTATCTAGTGTTAGCTGAGAGCAATACCAATCCGAGGAGTCATACAAATGATGTCTGACCTTAGCAAGTTTAAATCCATTTAAAGGGCCAGACTGAAAACTTCTGAGGGATATTTAGAGAAATAACTAGGAACGAGGAAAGAGATAGTTGTAAAAGTCTCAGCAAAGAAGAGGTGTGTGTAAAACTGGAAGGATGCCAAGGTTGAGACAAAGAACAAGAAAAGGTCGTTGGGATGAAGCTAAAGGGACCAGAAAGCACAGAGGATTGTATTAACATAGAAACCTGAAAGGCAGATGAAAAGAAGCAGAACTCCATCTGTGTAGCAGCTAGCCAGGGCCCCAACAGCATAAAGCACTCCATAAAGCAGTAAGTGAGGGGCTGGAGAGATGGCTCAGTGGTTAAGAGTACTGGCTTCTCTTCCAGAGGTCCTGAGTTCAACTGCATCCAGGGAAGAGAAAATGAGGGCCAAAAGGGAGTTTCTAGAGGGCCAAAAATGGAGTTTCAGGGGAGAAAGAAAAACAATCCTGTGAGTAATACAATAATATGAAGTAATACCAAGTTGTAACACAACATAATATAAAAATAATTAAATGCAGAGGAAGCCTGCCGCTGGTAAATTAATTAAAAAGGAAGTACATCTTAAAAGTAATTACACGATTCAAAAGAACTAGACTTGATAATAGGCAAGATAAAAGGTAGGAAAATAAACAATATTTTATTCTCGGGTTTCAAAACAGTGGATGTTAGGGTTCCTATTGCTGCAGAGAATCACCATAACCAAAGGAAAGTTGAAGAGGAAAGGGTTTATTTGGCTTACACTTCCATATCACTGTTCAGCAGTGAAGGGGAGAAGTCTGGATAGGAACTCAAACAGGGCAGAAATCTGGAGGCAGGAACTGCTGCAGAGGAGTGCTGCTTACTGGCTTGCTCCTCCTGGCTTGCTTAGTCTGTTTCCCTATAGAACCAGTCCAAGGATAGCACTACCCACAATGGCCTGTCCTCTCCCCAATGAATTACTAATTAAGAAAATGCCTTACAGGCCTGCCTGCAGCCTTATTTTATGGAGACATTTTCTCTCCCCCCTTCATTAAACTTTTTACTGGTTCTTCAGGAATTTTACATCATGCACCCGAATCCCCTCATCTCCCACTACCCTCATACCTGCCCTCTACCCTTGCAACCTCCCCGCCCAACAGAGGAAAACAATTTTCATTGTGGTAGCTGTATTGTGTCTCAGTGTGTCCCACAGTATACCCTTCTGTCCACACTTCTTTGCTTGCAAATACTCACTGCAATGAGTCGTTGGACTGGTTTGAGGCCTCTGGCTTCTGTTACGCCATCATATTGGAACTTCACTGGGAATCCACTTGGACATAGTGTTGTTGCCCTGCTTCAGGGAGATCCTATAGTTTGGGATCAGCAAAACTGGCCCCTTCATGCACTCTAGCAGTTGACTGATAGGGTAGATATTGGGGTGGGCCAATTCAAAGCCCAAGATCTGGGCCTGAGAGAGTATCTAAGCTGGTCAGCCTGCCAGCCCTGCCCCACCCACACCACCCAGTTGAGCTCTCCTATCCTGCCCTGGCTGGTCCATCCAATGCTGTAGCCAGCAAAGGGCAAAACCAGGTCTCCTGCCCTCATGCCTTCGGGGCTGGTTCATCCACACCCATGTTGTCAGGGCCAGCTCTACTGTGCTGTCCATGTGAAGTGTGGAGCCTGCTTTTTGGAGTGTTGCAGCCTCAGGGACAGGGCCAGTTCTTTCACTCTTATGACTCCAGAGCCAGCTCTTCCAACTGCCCGAGGTATCAGTGAATGAGAGAGGGGAGGAGGGCATTTCTCCCTCATCCACATCACCACACAGCAGACAACAGCAAGAGACAAATCTCCCGCGTTCTCACCCTCACGCTGGCTCACCCGAAACCCCTGTCCAAGACCAGTTCTCCTATGCCGTCCAGGCAAAGTTCAGGGCCTGCTTAGAGATAATTAATTGAGGTTCATGTCTCTCAAATAATATGACTTTAGCTTATGTCAAATGGATATACACCTAACCAGGACAGTGGAAGTCTGGGGAAATATTGTTAATGGCAGAAATGAAGGTAAGAGTCAAGGAGGCAATAAAAATGACAACTTTATAGGATGAAATTTTAAATTAGCAGCTTTTTTTTTCCTAACCGGGCTAGCTCCTAAATAATTGAGTCTGGGGCCTACTGATTTATTCAACAAGCTTTTAAGCCTAATAACTGAGCAGATATTCCTAACCCTCTAACCTATCAAGCTACTTCCCAGCCACATGCCCCAAGTTACTTGCATTCAGTCTCTCCTTGGCTCGCTCTGCTGTAGCTGTCCTCATGCCCAACCTCATGGTGAGCTTCTTCTCCCTCCAACAGGATCATGGTTCTTCTCCTTCCCCTAGCTCTTCTCCCTGGGACCCCTGGCTGGGATAGGAAGTCCGGCCTTTCTATCTCCTTTCTTCTGCTCAGTCATTGGCTGTTCAGCTTTTCATTAACCAGCCAGAGATAATTGAGAGCCATTCTTTACACCACATTGGCGCAGGAGAGTCTTCGGTATTCGTGACGGCGCCTGCATCCAGACTGTAACTAGGTCTCAGGATGCAGAAATCAGCATCTGAATTGCACAGTGCAAGAGACCCTACTCTAAGAGACCTTGGAGCTAAACACGACAGGCAAAGCCTATATCACATGATCACAGCTTGGGAAGAGGACTGATACAAGTTCAAGGCCAGCCTAGGCTACATAGTGAATTCCTGTTTCCAGGAGAGTACAATCTAACAAGATGACTCAGACTGTGTCATACTTTGCTTTCCTTTAACTGTGATAAAAATCCATACCCCAAAGCACCTTGGGGGTAAAGAGTTCATTGGCTTGCTGGTAACAGTCTATCATGAGATAGGCAGGAACCTGGAGGCAGGAGCTGAAGTAGAGGCCGTGGAGGGTGCTGCTTACTGGCTTGCTCTCCATGCCTTTTCTTATACAAAGTGCCCAGGAGTGGCACTGCTCCCCAGTGGCTGGGGCCCTCTCATATCAGTCCTTAATCAAGAAAATGCCCCCAGAGACCCCTATGGGCCAATCTGAGAGTCATTTTTTCAACTGAAGTTCTCTCTTCCCAGATTACCTTGCTTGTATCAAGTTGAATATATGTATATGTATATATCAGGAGATATATATATATATATATATATATATATATATAATCCCTCTTGGTGGATAGAAATCAATTTCACAAGTTTCTGAAGAATGCGGGCTTTTTGCCAACCACCAGAAGTCCTCCTGTAGTCCAGCTTGCTCATTTCTGAATATCCGGACACTCTGAGATCTAATATGGAGGACCTTAGCTCCCTCGTTCAGAACCCAGCAAAAAAAAAGTAATCAGGGTAGCATTAACCTGGAATTCCATTGCTGTCGAAGAGCAGACAGGAGAATCCTTGGGACATCCTAGACAAACCAAACCACTCTAGGTTTGGCTAGATGAATCAACAAGGTTCATACTGAGACCCTGTCTCAAAAAATAAGGTGGATATCAATTGTGAAAGAACTCTGACATCAACCTCCATTCTATATACCTTTATGCGCGAGCCCACACACACACACACACACACACACACACACACACACACACACACGGTGGGGGTGGGGACATCCCCTCTGATGCAAACGTACAGCAGCTAATTTTTAACATCTTCCTAAAAATAAAGACTGCCAAAACAAATAATAATAAAATAGAAAACAAGTGTTCAGAGAAGTCAAGACATTGAGACAGGGAGGACTTACCCCCAAACCCCTGCAGAGTTAGCTTAGAACCATCTGTATGGCAGTGCTGGGAAGTAAATCTTAGCAGAAGGACACAGTTTGATTAAGAAGATTGAAAAGCATCAAGACGCTGCGCTACTACGGAAAGGGATTGTGTCAGCATCGGTACTTACTACATAACTATCACGATCCCTGAAATGCCTTGGCTCTCACCTCTACGGCCACACAAATGTTCTAATTCTCTTTCTGGTCAAGGAAAAAGAGAACATTGCAATATTTCACTAGAGAAGAATGAGGAAAGGTGTTTGAAGGGTTTGGGAGAGCTGTTGAAACATTTACTGGGCGGATAGTAGATGTGGAAGCCTTAGTGAAAATGATCACAGGAACTGAACATTTTAATCTTCCCTGGGAGAAATTCCTTTCCTTTTGTTTTATTAAGGAAATGACAAGTGGGCATTTTCTTGTACTCCAAGCTCTGCAAACTTCAGGTCTTGCTTTCCCTAAGCTTTTTTTAAAGACTTAAGTGTTTTTAACTAAATCTTTAAACTATTTAAAATTTTAGATTCAGCTATTGCTTATTTCTCAGTGTTCATGTCCAATTCAAATTCCCAAAAATAATTACAAAGACATACTTAGCAACCTTACAAGTTCTTAACCGTTTGATATCTGTTCCTTGATATTTGTTCTGGTTCAAACGCAAGAGTTCCATGAATCCATTCCCTTGAATATCTAGCCCAACTCCTGAAGTCCTCAGCCACCTGCGGCTTCTACTCTTACTCTAGCTAAACTGCAACTCCCAAGAGCATCGGCCCAGAAAAATCTAGTGCGGTGCATTGTGGGCGTTGCAGTCCTGGATGAGGGTTCCCCGCCTTCCAGCCCTTGACTCACGCGCTGATTCAGGCGCTACCAATTAGCTGGGGCCATGTCGGTGAGGCCGTGGTCCAACCGGGAAAGCTGGTATGAGAACTGTACACAATGATTGGCTAAAAGATGACATAGGGGGCGTGGCTATTTGTGGGGTGGGGCTATCACGGCCATTGGCCAAGGAGGCCGGAGCGGCGGGCGCGGATTGGCTGCGCTCTGGGCCAGGGAGGCCTGGGAAGGGGCGAAGAAGGAACCTGAGCAGGAAGAGCGGCTGCGAGGCGGCGGCGCAGAGGCAGCGGCTGAGTTGGTCGCGGCGACGGCGACGGCGAGGGCTCTCGACCTTCGAGAGCAGGATGCAGGTCCGCGTCAGACTGTTGTTGCTGCTCTGCGCGGTGCTCCTGGGCTCGGCCGCCGCGTCCTCAGGTCAGTATCAAGCCTTGGGCAGCAGGCCCCGAGCCACCGCCCCCCGACCGCGGTGGAGACAGGGCCACGGAGCTCAGCGGTCTCGGGCACTCCTCGCCCTGACTGTCACTCACTCTTGCCATGGGCATCGGTTAGCCTGGGCCAAAGAGAGTGCTTAGGAAGCTGGACGTAAGGAAGGGCTAGTCACCCTGTTCACACCTCTCCCACGCAGCAAACTTTAGGTGACTTCTGGCAAATTAGGAATTAACTGGTGGGGAGGGATACCTGACGGCTGGCATAGACCCTCCGGGATTCCTCTGCCTTCACGTAGGTAATGTGTGCACAGGCTTTGGGACACACTGGGGTTTGCAGTTGACATACCTGGAGCTGTCACTTTTGTGCAGAGCAGGGTTCATCGGAACTAGGATGTTGACAGTGGAGGGATTGCTCAATACCTGATCTGTTAGTCTGGTTTTTTAAAAGAAAAACCTCTGATATAATTGTAGTCACTTGTCCCCCATCCTGGGAAAATGTGACCTCTGCCACTGTGTCCACAGTGTTTGAGTTCGTAGATAGTGATTTTATGAGTTTTGAAAAAAGTCTTGATTCTTTCAAAACTAATAGAAAATAATGTTGCCCTTTTCTGTAACTACACAAAGCTGCACGCCTTTAAATTGATTTTTCGACTAGCTGACTTACATTACCTCTTTGTCAAGGATTTTCTTTTTTAATGTTTTGATCAGCCTATATCAGAAAACTTACTGTCTTAGAGAAGTTTATTTCAAACGTACTTAGAATGTTTAAGCTGTAAGACTTTGAGATTTTAATCAGTTTCAGTTAACAAGACAGCTGTTGGGTGGCTTTGCACTTTTTTTTTTCTGGAACACTGCAAAATATAAATGTCAACTTTTTTTTCTTTAACAACAAATCTTCCCAGATGGTTATTTGAATTCCCAGATCCTCCGTTCTAGCTGTAAATGAAAGCCATAATGTCATTCTGCTTCTAAAATAAAGAGAGTTAGACCAAGATCCTGTCTCCGGTATGTTTGGAGACACCCTTTCAAAAGGGGCAAGCATATGGTAATCATTTTACTGCCAGCATTACGCTTGAGGTCCATTCTGCTTCATTTGAAATGACAGTTTGCGTTGAAGAGCAGTTCTTTAAAGACTGTACAATACTTGACTCTCACAGAAATTCTAGCAGGTATTGTTCAAATGAAGTGGAACTGCCCGTGCCTTGGTAAAGGACCCGATAGACTGAGTTCCTCTTGGGAGTCTGCTAAGAATACAGTTTTAGATCTAGAATATACCACATACCCATACATGAAGGAGCTCTGTGAGTCTTCACACTGAAGCTGGAAGACTCCAGTGATTGAATTAGCCTAACATACATCCCCGTGAAATGTCCATTCGCAGAGTTTAAAGACCATCCAAACATAACAGTTCTTCCTGTGTCTTCAGTTGACCCTGTTGCCTGTACTTTGAGCTCTGGACAGTAGAGACAATCACCAGTTGAGAGTTACTCTAAATTACTTAGCACTCAAATGTTAAGTCTTAGGGTTATATTGATGTAAGTGGAGTACGGAGTTTAAGAAATGACTGCCCAGATTTCCGTCACAGTGACAACCATGCCAAAGGATTTCTCTGGTAGAGGCATAAATGTAGCCCAAACTACAACTGTAAAATGTAAAAAATGCATGATGTGAGAGAGCCAGGGCCAGTGGACCCTGCTCATCCCCAAGTTCCACATTATCAGATTCAGCCGTCCTTTAAGGGTTAAAGTGTTCTAGACATTTGTGGACTTTTATTTCCATTCTTACTTTCTAAACAATATAATAGCTGATTATCATTTGCCTTCTAGAGGGGACAGACAGTATCTGCAAATTGTGTTCTATTCTATATGAGGGACTTAGTAGTCCTTGGGTTTGGGTGCCTTAGGGTTAGGACATCATGAGCTGTCCTGGAACCCGGCATTTCTATATATCAAATAGCTCTACTCTGTTTACATGAAGTTCAAATGTCATATTTGATATAGAGCTTTATAAATGAAAGGCTTGAATTTTTCAGCTGTCCATGTCATGTATTTAGTTGCTTATTTGCATATGATTTTTACCTCATTTTTGAAACTTAGATTTGTCTTAATAAAAATTTTATGTTTAATATTCATCTTATTCAAGGCAGGTTGAACTTACCACCACACCGCTGTTGGTAAATATCATTTAATATGTTGACTTAGCAAATGTAAAAGCATAACACCTTGTTAAATTGCTTTCTTTTTCTTGTAATTGAGTAAATTGAGAGGCAGGCACACCACACACACACACACACACACACACACACACCTCTGTAATTTTCTCAAGATAACAGTGAAAGGGTGTTCATTTTTCTCACTTAGAAACATATGTCTTGTTGGAGCTGGGAGTGCCTCACTGGGGCAGCCTGGGTTCAATCCAGAGACAGGTTGGAGAGAGACTTAGAGCGATGAAGAAAATGAGTGTCACGGTCTTTACATTAGCTACACTGCCAGGTAGTTGAGGCAAGTTCAGAGAGCAGCTTCTGGATTTGCAGGGATGTTTCATTTCCCTGTTTTCCTTGTTCCTTATAAATAACATCATTGTGAATCAGCAGACACATGTCCGTATTCCCTTTTGACAGACTAAGACAATAGAGGCCAAGCGAGCTTTCCATACTGAACCATGCATCTCCACATAAGTATGTGAGAAAGCCAGGTCTTAGCTTTCCAAACATCAGATTTGGGGTGATTTAGGACCAGGGGTTTCCTAGGACTGTCCATGTCAAGTTAAGCTGGAGACAGGATGGCCATTCTTTTCACAAACCTCCCTGCTCTTACGTTTGGAGCCAGACTAGCCTGTTTAATAGACATGACACATAGCAAATGAATCTGTAACAACCACCTTTCCTTGACAGAATATCCGTGTCGTGTGCAGTTCTCTAAGGTACTTTTCAAAATTAAAGGATTCTTTTTTTTCAGGGAAAGGGGTACAGTTAGTTAAAGTAGTTTGAAAAGTAGTTATATTTTAGATATTAATACTGATGAGTAAGGAATTTGGAGCTCTTTATAGAATCTTTTTGCATTTTTTCCTTCTTGCTTTGTATCTGTAGTTGATTAAAAAAAATAATAATAATGCCTTATTCAGACCTTATATTGTGCCTTCAATTTATGCACAATTACAGTGTCTTCTCTTTCACTTGAAAACGACATTCAGAAGTAGTCACCTACCAGCCTCTCTTTTTAAAGGCGATATCCGTAAATATGAGCTGGAAAGAACATAGCTTCTCCAGAAAGCTACTGCTTGGAGTAGGTTTTCCAGTTTAGTAACTGAGAAAGAATTCCTTTGTTGACCAAGTCATCTTAGTCTAATGTGTGAAAGAAAAGCATGATGCAATGCATATGAAACCACCCCGTTGTCACAGGTCCTTTCTCCCGGAGTGCAACAACACATTTGCTCCTCCAGAGCCTCACCACCTTCCGTGAGGTCTCACTGTGATGTGTATCACATGTTTACATAGAGGTATCAGGATATCGTTTACTTGCCTGCTGTCTGCAGGACTGACTTAATGGCTGCACGTGCTGCTAGTGGAGAAGCCCACTGTACAGGGACACGTCCCGTGTGAATTTTCACAGTTGATGCCCACTCTTCCTATGCTGACTGGTTGGCATATGTACTGAGCAGAGTACGTTTGTACAGACAGCATTGGTACAGAACAGGGATGGACTGCCGGCCTTAGCAGTGATTTGCTGAGGACAGAATTTTAACCATTGAGATCTTCAGAAGGTTAGGAGGTAGGAGGGTGGCTGACGCAGGGACCACTACCAAAATGTCATGGGCACTGTGGATGCCACCTTCATCCCCAACCTGCAAAAGTAAACCATTGTGAAGGCCCTCCTAAAGCAAAAGAATCTAAATAGTAGCTATATTCTACTTTAAACAAAAGAAGCTGGAAGCACACATGTGACAGAGCATCACTGTGAGACTTATTTCTCAGAAACATGCAAAACAAGAACTGCAGTTAATGTATAGAGCTTAGTCCCTTACGTTACACCATCTGAAACAAAAATAATACCACATCTTCTGGTAAAAAAGTAGTTTTATAGAATTTCCTGGTAAATGTCTCATAGTTTAAGGACCAGGGACTACTAATGCCCCATCCAGGATGAAATCGGAGCATTTTTTTAAGAAGGAGGAAGGACCGTGTGATTATTTGTTTCTTTACGTTGGCAATGACACAAAGGTCAAGTGCCCGCACCTGGCCTGGGTTGTTGCCTGTTTCTGTCAAGAACAGGAAGAAGGGCAAGAACAGCCACTAAGACTAGTGGGGACAACCAAGAGCATGGAAAGGGTAAGAGAAAACCGTTTCCTGAGAAAGCTAAGCTTCCTGTGTGCATTCAGAAGCAAGCTGTGAGGAGTGACAGGGACTTTTGTTTTGTTTTGAAACAGGGTTTCCCTGTGTCCCAGTCCTAAAATTGCCTCTGCCTCCCAAGTGCTGGGATTAAAGGTGTGCGTGCCACCACCACCACCACCACCTGTTTGATTTTTTATTTTTAATATAAGCTATTGCTTTCTCCTTTTTCTAAGGTTTATAATTATTTTCTGTGTATGGGTATTTTGTTTGCATGTATGTCTTTGCAGCATGTGCATTCCTGGTGTCCAGGGAGGCCGGAAAAGGGTGTCAGATTCCCATGAACCGAAGTCACAAACTGCTGCGAGCTACTATGTGGTACTGGGATCCAAATAAACCTGAGACCTCTGTGTGGACAGCCAGTCCTCTTAACCACTGAATCATCTACACACACACACACACACACACACACACACACACACACACACCCCTGAGACCTCTGTGTGGACAGCCAGTTCTCTTAACCACTGAATCATCTACACACACACACACACACACACACACACACACACACACACACACCCCCTGAGACCTCTGTGTGGACAGCCAGTCCTCTTAACCACTCAATCATCTACACACACACACACACACACACACACACACACACACACCTTTTAAGAAGCTGTTGATTTCTTGGGGCTGAAGAGATGGCACAGCAATTAACAGTGCATGCTGTTCTTCAGAGGACCTGCGCTCAGTACCAGGTACCCTTGTTAGACAGCCCGTAGCTCTCTAAGCCTCAGCCCTCTTCTGACCTCCACTGCCACCCACATGCACAAGGCATACACTTACACAGACACAAAGAAACTGGTGCTTTAATAAATAACTCTCAGACAAGTAACACATGACAGCCCAGTGCTACATATGGCCTATGTCTGGTTATCCCTTTAGCAAAGGAGGACACAAATTTAAATGTATTTGTCCAAATCTCTTTTTAAGCTAAACAGTAACAGTGGTTATTATTTGCTCTCATCCTACTGTATTAGTGAGATGACAAAATTCTCAAATAGCCTACGGTAATCCAAGAGCCTCAGCAGAGAAACAGAAGAGCTGAAAACCTGGACTGGTACAAGAAAGCTTCACTTTTGTAAACTGATCTGAAGACAAGGCTGGTTTAGGAGAGTGAGATGGTTTTCCCCCTGGTTTTCCTATGTAGAAAAAGAAGGGGGACATTTTCCCCTTAATGTTTATTAAATTATTGAATATAATCAATGTTTAAATAACTCTAGGTTCATTTATTATCCAGTGTTATCATCTAATGTGTATTTGTTCTTCAAGTTTTTCACTTATAACTCCTGAAATACCTGGACTCCTGAGTAGGGACACATGGTGTCTTTTGTGTACTTTCTTAACATTTATAGTTCCCCACAAAAAAAGATAATTTTTTTAAAAATTTCTTTGCAGATGAGGAAACTAACCAGGATGAATCCTTAGATTCCAAGGTAAGTACTAAGACTTGTACTGAGCAAGTTAAAGTCAGCGTTCTGTACCTTAGCAAGGACATACTAATGAGTCCTTGAATAATAGAATTCAATTAAAAAGATAAAATGATACCAGTAGTCTAACTCTCTTGCCTTAAAAAAAAAATCACTGACCTATATAAAAGCAAGTAAGCTTTTCCCTAAGGAGTGCTGGCTGTTAGGGTCAGTTTCAACTTAAATTTGAATGTGTTGTGTGGATGGTGGACATTCACACAAAAGAGCTTTAAGACAGCATGCATGCTTAGTGTCTAAAAGAAGATTGGATTTATTACCTTTCCCCCCCAAAGTCTTATGTAGCTCAGGCTGGCCTCAAACTCACTGTGTAGCTCAGAGTTGCCTACAAGTTCTCGTTCTCCTGTGTCCCCCTAACTACCGGCATTTTAGGTGTGTATCACCTTGCCCCCCCCCTTTTTTTTTTAATTTTTGAGACAGGGTCTCACTGTGTAGTCTTGGCTGGCCTAGAACTCACTTTGTAGACCAGGTTGGCCTTGAACTTAGAGAGACTCATGTCTCTGCCTCCCAAATACTAGGATTAAGAGTAAGCATCACCATGCCCAGTTTTAAAGTTTCTAGTCTCCTTTCATTGTGAAGGCCTAACCTGTGCCAACTTATTTCAGCTTATTTCAACCTGTTTCAACTTATGTGATGTTTTTAATGCAATAAGGAAATGTGCATCCTTACGGGTTGCATTAATGTAGGTGATTCTCATATCCAAGGAGACCTGCTGGTTCTGAATACTGATCTCTAGATTAGATGGAGCAGAGATAAGAACAGGAAGTCCTAATGCAGAATTACCAAGGGCAAGTGTAAGGTCGGAGGAGCGCGTGTGGAGGAGGACGTAATCCAGACTGAGGGTTAAAGACGGCTTATGGGAAGGTAACATCTGAGCAGAAATGCAGAGCTAGTCAGGTGGGGAAGGCCTGACTGATAAGTGCATCAGTCTGTAGTCAGGAGCTGAAGGAAACACCTGTAGACACTTGGCAAAGCAGTGGTCAGATTGGACGGGAGGGAGCCTTGCGACAGCCGATGAGTGACAAACGCTTTTTATCTTCTCAGAGGTCTTTGCCCACAGATGAGTCGGTGAAGGACCACACCACTGGCAAAGTAGTTGCTGGCCAGATATTTGTTGATTCTGAGGACTCAGAGGTGGAATCCCTTCTTCAGGACGAGGAAGAGAGCTCCAAGAGCCAGGAGGAAGTCAGTGTCACGGAAGAGATCAGCTTTTTAGACTCTCCAAATCCAAGCAGCAAGACCTACGAAGAACTAAAGAGAGTGCGGAAGCCAGGTAGCCTGATGCATTGCTTGGTTTCTTCTCATGTAGCAGAGATAAGTGAGACTTTAAAACTCGGGAGCATAGGCGGATGGTAGCAAAAGCTGGTCTTGCTGATTACTAACCGCATAGAAAGAGCGGAGTGTAGTCTTACAGGATTTTCAAGGTTTTAGGAAATCAGATATTTGCTGTACAGATTTGGTGTTATGTGACCTGAATGCATAGATAAAATTGCATTTATTTTTATTAATATCGTAGCTTTTCTGCATACTAGCATATAAATTCCTTTAAGAAAAATTAAAATAATGTGTCAAGGTGAGACAAAAAGAAACACAGATGTCTCAGTGTGGTTGCAGAAGTGTTTTAGGAGTTGTATTATCCTTTCCATCACGCTGTAATTTTTCAGTCTTCCTAGATTTAGGTCTTACCCTTCTCCCGTTGAAACATTCCTGAACACCGTCTTCTAACCTGCGCCTGCTTCACAGCCTCACGCTGAAAGCTGCTCTTTCTTAATACGCAATGTGTTAAAGGTCCTTTCAGATTTGGTGACATATGCACTCTGCCTTCGCCTAGCATTTTACCATTTAATTTATAACTTCCTGGATGGGCACAGCAGCACTTACTGTATCACCAGCCACTGTCAGGAATCGGGCCCAGTTAAAATGATGCCATCCTTATCAATAGAATGATCGTTTCTTAAATAGTAAAAATTCTTTATTCCGTCAACTAAAAAGAATGCTTGACAGCATCCTGGAGAATATTCTGTCAGGCTTCTCACCAGGTGTGTGTACATGGGAAGTTCTTTGCTTTATTTTTTGAGAATTAATAAGAATATAGAGAAAAGAAACAAATACAGGTAATTGTCTTACACTCACCAGTTGGTGAGTATTTTCCCACATAGCAAGCAAGCAGTTCTGCAGTGGATTGTACACTTGATGCTGCCTGGTGTCCTCTTATTTACCTTGGTTCCCTCACACTACCTGGAGATAGCATCAGATTCCCCCAGGTCAAATGCTCAGTCCCACAGGACTGCCACCTGCCCCATTCACATGCCAGTTACAAGTCTCAATTCCCTGTGCTTCTGACAGTCTGTGTAAGCCAGGGTTCCCATAGCATCATCCCTGGGTTCAGTTAATTTGTTAGAGCAGCTCACAAAGTCAGGAATAAGCTCGTGTTTACCCATCTGTTATAGAGTGTGATACGGAAGGCAGGTGAACAATGAGATAGTAAATATGTGGAGAGGAAGCAGAGCCTCCACGCCTCTGGGTCCACCACCCTCTGGTGCCGTGGAGGGTCACTTCCATAGCTTCGACCCTTTAACCTGTAACATGTTTGATGCGGGTCTGTCACAAGCATTTTTTATAAGGGATATTTATCAAGTCATCTCTCTTTTTCTTAGACCAGCGAAAGGACACAACAAATTGGGATTTCTGATTTTTTGTTTCTGAGATGTATTTACTAGGGATTTGAAATAGTGTTTTAACTGTCTCTTACATAACTTTCTGTGGATAGTTATACCAACAACTTTATAAATATTTACATTTGTCTGTTCTACTTGTTTTAGTTTTCAGTAATGATTTGGATTGATTTTTCAATCATTCATAACACATGAAATATTATACACTTATGCATATGTAACATGTAATGTATATTGCATGGGATTGCATGGCTTTGTGTGTTCCATTCAGCTACATTAGAATGAGATTCTATGACAGTCCCTGCTAAATTACTCCGGTCAGCTTGGCTCCTGTTGCTGTTGTGTTAATCCTCCTAGAATTCACGTGTGACCCTGCTGCTTCCTTATTTATAGTTGCTGGCTTCCTTCTGCCTTCTGAAGCACACACTCTGCACATCTTAGCCTGATTCGGAGACTCTGGCGTCTCACTTCCTGCAGCCCTCCCTGGAACAGCCTTTCTCAGAAAGTCCCCCAAGTGTGCTGTTCAGTTTGTGTCAGGGCCTTCCACAGGTTATCCTCATGACTTAGTGCCCCGCCCACCAGCCCCTCAAACAAACCTGACTACCAGGGGTCTGCTCTTCTTTCTGCTACTCACGCACCATGCAGGGTAAGAGCCTCCTTCTAGCTCAGACTTCCACTCTTTCCTCTAAAGTCAGTCCCTGGTGGCAGGCGGGCAGGCAGGCAGAGCCAACCTTCCGCTCAGTCTTGCAGGTGCCTGTCATCTTCAGAACCCAAACGTGTCGCCTTTATTGCTAAGACCTCCCTCCTTCCAGCTTCCTCTTCTGCTGCTCCCCATTCCCACATGACCCCAGCCACACTTGCCTTCTCACTAGTCCTGTTTCATACCGTGTTAGGAAAACCACAGCCCAGGGTTAGCAATTCACCAGACAGAATCTAAAGACTTAGCACATAGTTGTATTCATAGCTGTTCTGCAATAGACTGACGTTTTAGGTACACATGCATGCACACATACACACAACACTCATAAACACTGTGGCATGCCCTTGCCTCTCCCCCAGTTAATTAATTTTACTCTTAAAATGCAAAGGAAGAAGTGCATAAAGTCAAGTCTAGGGGTCCTGTCCCAGGGATATCCCACCAGATGCACTTAACCAGATGCACAGCAGTAGGTAATAGTAACACATACCAAACATCAGAGTCCCAGTGCCTTAGGATGGAGCTGACAAAGTACCTGAAGTTGTATTGGGAGCTGGGCAAGGTGGCAGCCGTGTACCTAGCACATGCCAATGCACAGAGGGAATGCAAGTGTTCAGCATGAACTGTAGTATTTGTAAAACTTGAGGGAGCCACTCTGAAGAGGCAAGCTGGTGGGAGCTCATCAGAAGTCACATGCCAGCTAAGGGCATGTCAGCAGGATAACCCTTTTCAAGGTTAGAACTTAGGCCTGCTATGTTGGTTCCGCACAGCACCGTCTCTACCTCTGTGGCCATTGGCCCAAGGCATCTGTAGAGCCAAGATGTATCAGTAAGACCTGGGAATAGGAGGCCAGTCTGCTGCTTTGTCCTCCAGGAGGTCTGTTCTTAGTGAATTACATCAAATCCTATTAATTGTAATAGATCTATTAGAAGACCAGGTGGTTTCCTCCTTACGTTTCGATTTTAACATTTCTTTCTTATTTACCTGGCTCAAAGCATAAATTGACATGTAGCATTACTGGGTCTAGTAGGTTGAAGTAGACCTAACGGCCTTCCAGAGCTGAAGTAGGGTTATGAGAAGTTCCATCCCCCACGGCATACACGACAACCCTGGAAACCACGAGCTGACAGTTGTTGGTTAAGTGGTATATGTGCCCTTCCACCATGGTTTGTCTAAGCCTTCCTAGTCGGGTCCTTGGTTTCAGAGGACTTGCTAGTAGGTTTCATGTCCTTGTGCTGTCCATAACGTGGTCCATCCCCCCATGAGTCTGAAGCATCGGCAGGATTTCAGTGTAGAAACTGAAAGCTTGGGTCCTCTGCTGTCTTCCCTGGCTAGCCTGTCTTTAGGACACAGGAAGGTTCTAGAACCAGTTTCCAAATGTCAGGAATGCCCTGTGCTCTCTCCTGCCTCCTCCATGCATGAGTTTCAGCTTGTTATACTCAGTTGTTAGAAAATCAATAATTCTATCCAGAAATCATAAGTATACATTTTCAGCCATTCCCTAGTTTGATCTCTATCATTTGTCTAGAGGGGTTATATGGAAGAGGTGCAGCACAGTGTCACAGAAAAACACTTTTGTGTAACTTTATTTGTACACAGAAACTGGACACAACAAAATCCTGACTTTTCAAGTGGTTTGAAGATGAATTCATGTGCTCTCTTACACTTTCACTCTGCTCATTCCTCACGTACCCGTCAGTCCGAGGGGAGGTTGTGATGGCTCCGACTTCCCTGAGCCGTGCAGAACCGGAAGTGGGGGAAGGAAACCAGGCAGGTCATCAGTCCGTTGCTGTGCACTGCAGCTGATGGGGAAAGAAGCATAAGGCCAGCAGCAGTAAGTGAGCACCGCCCAGCGGGAATCAGGTTGCCTGCCCAGAGTGAGCAGAGGATCATGGTCTCTCACTGTGTCGTCACCAGACTTGCCAGTGTCACCGTGCTGGCTGTGTGAGACGTGGACAGCCAGTCAGCAGCCTGATCTCAGGGGGTCCCCACACAGAATGAGCCCATCTGCGGGCATGTGGATGTGGCTATCTAGGCCAGCTAACATCCAAAATTAGGGCCTTTCACCGCCGCAGGGGCCCTAAACAGTGTCCTACGTGTGTGAGGCTCTGGGAGCCTCGAGCTGTGCATGGAGCTCATTCCTGCCTCAGGAGGGGCACAGTTCCCACTGGACTGCAAGCCTGTCCTAGCAGTGTTGGCTCTTGGCTCAGAATCAAGTCCAGGCAATGAAGGTCTGTAAACTCGGGGCTGTAAGAAGGCCAGATATGAGCAATAAGAGAAGCAAGGTTGCTTCAGTGCCAGGGAGTTGGATAAGCCAGGCTTTCCTAAGTCCTTTTCGTCTATTCAGTCTTTAGTCTTAACTGACCTACTCAAAATACGTTCTAGTTGGAAGATCATCTGCCTTTAAGAAACCAGACTTTGGCTGGCTCTGGTGACACGCTTTTAATCCCAGCACTCTGGAGGCAGAGGCAGGACTGCTCTACATAGTGAGTTCCAGGCCAGCCAAGGTGATGTAGTGAGATCCTATCACCAAACAAGGGAGGGAGGGAGGGAGGGAGGGAGGGAGGAGGGGAGGAGGGAGGAGGGAGGGAGGGGAGGAAGGAAGGGAAGGAAGGGAAAGGAAAAGAGAAGAGAAGGAAGGAAGGAAGGAGTGAGTCGGACTTCAGCTTTCACAAGAGTAAATTAGCAACTAAAACCTGTTTTTAAACTCTAAAAAGAATACCTCTGTCTATAGACCACCTCCTTTTCTTCTTGATTCCTCTTAAGCAGACCAGTCCACATCTTCCGAAATAGAAAAGATCAGCTACTGAGATTATTGTGTTTCCAGTGCCTATGCTTAGAGAAGCCAAGGGAGCCATGTCTCAGTAACACAGTCTTCCTTTGGGTTCCCTTGACCCGGGTGCTACCGCTCACAAAATCATGTGTACTTAGTATTCTGTGTGCATTTTTACCACATAGCCAAGATGAACTAAGCACACAGTACAGATCACTTAAAACCCCCTTTCCACTTTTACCCCTCACTGCTGTTTGTTCAAATCCCAAGTCCTAAATTCAGCGTTTGCTGTGTTGCCTCAGAGCAGCCAGAGATGACCCAGCTGCATGAGTAGAGCAGGGAAGGCCGCTGCAGCCATGATGGCAGCCAGGCTGAAGACTGCCTGTACCCCTTTTGTCCTCTGCTTTATTGGCCATTTTTCTTCAGCTCTGGAACCTGATTTAATCATTAATCATACCCCCCATACATACACACACACACACACACACACACACACACACACACACACACACACACACACTTTTAGAGGAAAGAGTAATGAAAGGTTAACATCTTTGGTCTCATCTGGAGAGTGTTAAGGCTTCATGAGAGGACATGTAGATAAAAGCCAAAACTATCTGTATCAACTGAACTACTATCACTTCCCATTCCACAGACAGTAAGACCAAGAGCAGCCAGGGATCCAAGCCCATCTCCTAGAGTTAAACCCCTTAATTTTCAGTCCCCCCGGCAGTAACTTTCTCATGAACACAGATCCTCTTGTGGCTCTGTAACCACCTGTGCACCAAGCTTATCATGCCTTGCCCCTGTCTCTCCTCTTCCTTAGCAGTGGGAACAGTGAGTCCTGGTCATTCGAGGAAATCCCACTTGCAAGGCATCAGGGTACCCAAGGCCATCCCAGGCTTGGTGATTTGCTAGAAGGAATCACAGAGCTTGGCCATGACTATACAACGGAAGGATCCAGAGCCAAATCAGTGAAGGGAAAGATACCTATGGTAAATAGGGGAAGCAGGACTCAAGCTCCTAAGGTCCTCCCTCTCCTAGGAGTCGCATCGCTTACAGGCAACCCCAGCACCTTTGTCAGGCAGCTTATAACTGCCTGTAACTCCAGCTTTCTTCTAGCCTCAGTAGGCACTGCACTGGTGCACGTCACACACATGCACACACACATGTGCACACATACACCTAAAAATGAACTAGAAACACACAGGCAGACATCATGTATAAGCAAAGTTTTTAATTTATTTATTGTTTAGGCCAAAACTGAGAGGAAATTCTCACTCTCAACATCTAAACAATGTTACAAGTTATAGAAAAGGCAGGAAAAAATGCAGCCAGTGTACATATGTAGATTTAGTCAATGTGTCTCAGTTATTTGAACTGGAAGATAAGGCTTAGCTCCTGGGGCTGGGTGGGGGTTTGAGGGAACTAGTCATCTGTACTGCATACAGGGTCTGAGGGAACTAGTCATCTGTACTGCATACAGGGTCTGAGGGAACTAGTCATCTGTACTGCATACAGGGTCTGAGGGAACTAGTCATCCACACTGCATATAGGGTCTGAGGGAACTAGTCATCTATACTGCATACAGTACTTGCTGTGGGGAGTTGGAGCTGAAAAACACTTTTTGGCTAAATTTTCAAAGCCTCATTTCCGTACAGGATTCACTTGACACTTTATAGCTTCCATAACAGAGCACTTTGGGATGACATGTGAGATGCTGTCCACAGGGTAGCTCACGAGAGACCTAGTACCTGATGTTTTGACTGGGAACTAGCCTAGCATGTACCAAAACTATAGACTGCCCAGAGGAAAGTAGGTGTTGAGCATAAACCACATTAAACAAACAAATGAGTCACATGTATTAGGGTGTGGGCACCTTTTTTTCCTGTTTGCAAATGAAAAGGAAAAGCTCAAAATTTCTATAAAGCCTCCTTAGCTCTGGAGAAAAGGAGTTTGAAGCAATAGGCAAAGATGATTATTTTCTTCACATTTGCATACTGTCCAGTTGTTTTTATTGTGTCATATGTTCCTAACAGTAAAGTAAAAAATACAAAGAATACTAACTCAGTAGACTAACCAACACCTGATCTTTCACTGGCACAAACAGGTTCAGAGAAAGCAAGTTGCTGGGTGATACCAGCTGTTTGTGCTTCTTTGTTGCTCTGGGTGTGCAAGGGAAGAACCCTTCATCTAGTGGAGGATTGTGAAGTCATAGGCAATAGCTTCCAGTGGGCCCCAACTTTGGTGGAAAGGTCTTCATTGCTGTTGACTCAAAATATTGCTCTCCCTCCAAGAGAGTAAGAAGGTTGATTCTGAGCCAGGTCTGAGGGACCAGGACCTGGAAGCATTGCTTGTCCCAGTGTGTAAGCAGTTACATGAAGTTTTACAGTTACAGAAAAAAAGACAACTGCAAGTCTATGGGTTGTTTTTAACCAAATGCAATGATGGGGATGTCAAGTTAGAAGAGTTAAAATGAGGAAATATGTTATAGGTTCAGATGCTATCTGATGACATTTGTAGCCTTTGAGTTGGTAGAGGCTAATGGTCTGCTAAGTTTATGCATGCCAAAGGTTTTATCTAACAGTTGCAAGGATGTTATGTCACACACGAGTGAGTGATAAAGGACTATGTAGGGGAGGAACTAAGATTAACCCAGGACAACCTGACATTGGATCTGGAGTATCCAGGTCTCCTCAATCATAGAATTCCTTTATTCTAGAATCAAGGTATTGACTTTTATTATTCATTATTCATAGAAAAGAGAATTTGGTAAATAGGTTAGAGCAGTGGTTCCTAACCTTCCTAATGCTGTGACCCTTTAATACAGCTCCTCATGTTGTGGTGACCCCCAACCATAACATTATTTTTGTTGCTACTTCCTAACTAATTTTGCTACCATTATGAATCATAATATAAATATCTGATATGCTACCTCTGTGAAAGAATCATTTGATCCCCAAAGGGGTCACAACCACAAGTTGAGAACCACTTGGTTAGAACCATAGGAAAGAAAAAAATCTGGTTAAGTACATGCAGATCAAACATGGCGGCTGTACTTGTGTGACTCCCCTTTCCTCACACAGCCCCGGGCACACTTGGAGCCATTGTCTGTGCAGCAAGAGCAGCAGCTCCTACAGGAGGTGCACTTAGATGCCTTTCAGCTATGGGATAAGGGCATCTACCTGATGCAACCTTTGAAACATTTTGTCTCTCTGCGTAGTGAAAGTAATTTTACAATTAGTGTCTTAGGATGTAGCCTTTTTAAACTGGAAAGAAAGGAGGGAAAGGGTTTTAGCAATAATAGCAGCTGTCAGATCTTGAACTTATTATCTGACATGACAGGGGCTGTATTACATAGTCTAGCCAGAGCTATCTGTTGGGGGGGGGTAATAAAACCCTAAGTACATATGATAAGTACCCTAGTAAAATGTGCTTCACAGAGGAATCTGTAAATGATTAATTTTGCCTGGGGAAGCATTATCCCAGTAGATAATTGAAATTGATGTGCTTAATTCAGAAGAAAAGAACAGAGATGGTTGCCTTATATCTGCCTTAGTGTTTGTTCACCCCTTAGACAAGATTTGGGGAACCCTTCGTGTGCACTTGTTTTGCTTCACTTTGCTTTGCTTCCTGAGACTGTAGCCCAGTCTAGTCTCCAACTCATGACAGCCTTTACACTGTTCCACAGCAGACTTTGAACACCAGTGCTGCTTTATCTGAAGAACTCAAAGTCTAAGCTGGATGCTCGTGAGTAGTTAGCCAGGCTCATTGAGTGGACTTGACCTCAAGTCGTCTCCAGTCAATTACAGCTCTGTCCTCCAGTTCCCATTACAAATGATGCAGTGCGGTCTTTGCTTTCAGAATTTGATAGCTGAAGCTCAACACTGTTGAGTCTGTAAATTGCAGAGGTGTTCATATTTAGACTTTTGTGCTTTTTTCCAGTTTTGACTGCCATTGAAGGTACGGCGCACGGGGAGCCCTGCCACTTCCCTTTCCTTTTCCTGGATAAGGAATATGATGAGTGCACCTCAGACGGGAGGGAAGATGGCAGACTGTGGTGTGCCACAACCTATGACTACAAGACAGATGAGAAGTGGGGCTTCTGCGAAAGTGCGTATTGTTCAAGTGGGGACACGCCCTGGTGCTGTAGTCTAGGGCAGCATTTGGAAGGCATTTTCTAGCTGTCCTCTTCCGTATAAACCAGTGTTATTGACAGGCCTTAAAGAAGGGCTTGAGGACTGTGAGCGTGTGATGCATTTACTTCAGGCTGTCACTCAGCCTTCTCACTCATGTCTCATTGATTCCCAGGTAGTTCTATAAACCCTTGAGGCAAGCTGTTGAACTAAGTAATACAAAGACATTTCGTCAATAATGGAAGCTGACTATGATGGTGAAGGTTAATAGTAATTAAAAGAAAACCAAAAGCTACCCTAATTTAAACACTTAGAGTGAAATAAGCTATGCGTGTGTAACGTTTGACATATGTAGTATACTTAACCACCTGTGTATAAATGCTGCCCTCTGCTGGAAAGCCGTGGTTAGGGGCCATAGCAGTGTAATTAATACCAGATACCATTTCTAACATCACAGCCTCTCTAGAAGGCTGCATCAAATGTAGGCCATCTCCAGATAGGCCAGCATGACAGTTTAATGTGTCAGGTTTTTCTTTATTACATAAAGAAGTATCACTTCTATACGTAAATAAATACTGATTCTACTGTCTTATGATGAGTTCTGTATTGTTTAAAATCTTGCATTAAAGTAACAAAATAGCTCTTTAAAACTTCACAGCAGTTGTACAGGTTTTCAGTGTTACATTAATGAGTATGAAAAAGGAATGAGCTGGACCTGAACTACAGCTTGATTGCTAAAATGCTTGTCTATCATGCACAAAACCCTGGGACTGGTCCCCAGAACGGCATACACTGGGTGTGGTGGCACACGCCTTAATCATATACTCTGAACACAGGCGCAAAAGTTCAGTGGCATCCTTGGTTACATAGGGAATTTGAAGCCAGGCTGGGCTACATGAAACCCTATTTCAAAAAAAAAAAAAAAGAGAGAGAGAGAAAATTAATATACTTGAACATTGCACACTGAACTAGATCTGTGTTTAATAAAAGTCAGGTTTTAAGGTTTTAATTATATAATTAAATACTTTTCTAAATGTACAACATGTGACCTTTGAATATGGTAGTTTTATGTTTATTCTTCTCTAATTGTTTTTTGTTACTATTTTAGCTGAATTTAGCATTTAATTTGAAATCTTAGTTGAACTGTATTTTGAAAAGTCACCATTACTAACACAAAAATATCCTCAAAAGCAGCCTGATCTTGCTTTCTCTAAAAGGAAGTGACTTTGGTGGACTTTGTGCTTTTTAGAAGTCTTTTGTCAGTACAGGACACAGGTCAGCTGTTTTAGAGCCGTTTGGAAGTGTGACCGAGCCTTCTCTGTGTGTATTCCTGGGGCACACAGTGGGTGAGCTTGGTACAGAAAACTGAGGTTCATTCAGTGCATGTGTCATTTCATTGTCAGCCGAAGAAGATGCTGCCAGAAGGCGACAGATGCAGGAAGCAGAAGCCATCTATCAGAGCGGGATGAAGATCCTGAACGGCAGCACCAGGAAGAACCAAAAGAGAGAGTAGGTTCAGCCCCCGGCACACGCCCCTCTGACACAGCCTGTGTGAGGCAGCCGCTGAGCTTCCTCCTGAGACTGTGCTGCCGGACACACAGATGTCCTAGTGCTGGTGTAAGACACCGTCAAGTGTGTCTGGCACACTTAACTCAGTAGGATGAGAAGATTATACTTACTGACCATAAGGCTTATCAATGAGAAAAACGACAATAGTATATTGAACTTGCAGTCAGCTCTAAGACCTGAGAGTAAATACACTATTCAGATTCAAAAATAGCATAAAATACAAAAACAATTGTCACCAAGTATGTTGATTTGGGGTTTTGCTTTGAAACTTTTACCTAGAATGTAACACTCCAAAAGAGTTCTAATATTTTATGTCTCTCTGATTTCTGCTGGTTTTGTTAGTCTGTGTGTAGAATTAGAAAATTTTGAGTTATTGGAATACTTACCTTACATGATTATAATTTTCTACTGTAAATCTTGTTAACTTGCTCACTAGATTTCTTATTCATTGTTAGTGTAATTAGTTCATTTTAAAATATTAGACATAAGAGAAACTGGCCCCTTAGCTAAATCAAACTATCCAGCATGTTTCTACATACATAAATAACATGAGAGAATGGGAATAATAAATGGACATTTATTATTATACGATAAGAAAATTATGCTTCATTTAGTAATGAAAAATATTTTAATGGCTGTTCTAAAAGCACTACTGACTCTCTGTTTGATTGCTTCTGTTTAAAGAGCATATCGGTACCTTCAGAAGGCAGCAGGCATGAATCACACCAAAGCCCTGGAGAGAGTGTCCTATGCTCTCTTGTTTGGTGATTACCTCACACAGAATATCCAGGCAGCTAAAGAGATGTTTGAGAAACTGACTGAGGAAGGGTCTCCCAAAGGACAAACTGTAAGTGTGGCTTCGGTGGACAACCTCTGTACATGGCACTTTGTTGTTGTTGAGTTTTGGTTTGGGGTTGGTTGGGGTTGGGGCATTGTTTATGTGCATGACTGTTTTGCCTGCATGTGTGTCTGCACCACTTGTGTGCCTGGTACTCAAGGAGATCAGAAGGGGGTGTCCTGTCCCCTGGAACTAGAGTTATAGATGGTCGTGAGCCACCATGTGGGTGTGGGAATCACACAGTGTCTTAACTATAGAGCCATCTCTATAGAGCCAGCCCCTGCCCCTTTGTAATTTTTTTAATAAAGTGTGAACATCTATGTGTCTGTGTGCATGTGAGTGCAGGAGGCAAGTAGCATGAGTGCTGAGAACTGAACTGGGTCCTCTGGAAGAGCAGCACATCCCTTAACTGCGGAGCTCTCTCTCCAGGCTCTCTGCAGTACTCAGCGCTCATTGATTCTAAGAGCAGTTTGTTCTCTGAGCCCCGACTTCTTTCAATAACTAGAGGGGACTGAGTGACGACAGACTGTTTTACTTAATTTCTTGGATACTTGTTTCCCTTCATCTAAGAAGGTTTATGATCATGGAGATAGCTTTATAGCTACATTGTACCACAATTTCTTTTGTAGTTTTTTAGTATTAAATCTATAGAGAGTGAAATATGAAGAACAATTCTAAAGCAGCAATTTATCTGAAATCATTCAGCATAGTATTTCCGCTAAGCTTAACCTTAATATTTTAATGTGTATTTGTGTCTGTTAGTATATGAGTGTGTGTGTGTGTGTGTGTGTGTGTGTGTGTGTGTGTGTTATGGGTGTGCTGAGAGGCCAGGAAACAGTATCAGATCCCTGGGATCTGGGGTTACAGGTGTTGGTGAGCATCCTGACATGGGTACTGGGATCTGAACTCTGATCCCTGTGATAGAGCAACAAGCACACTTAACAGCTAAGCCATCCATCTCTCCAGCCAATATTGACATCTTTAAGAAATAAATAAATTAATAAAATGTTTTGGGACTGGGGATATAGTCAAGAAAAAGAACTTTTGCCTAGCATATGCAAGGCCCTGGTCCAATCTCTTAGTAGTGCCCACACACACACACACACACACACACACACACACACACACACCATCTCTCCAGTCTATATATCCATAATATATTCTTACAGCATTGAGCTTATCCCAATCTTTGTCCAGCCAAGTGCCCATCACAGCATTACAATGCTGTTATTTCTAACCCAGCCTTTGTCTGATTGGTTGGTTAGGTGCTTGATTTGTTTCTATGTTAGAAGTAGATGCGGTTTTTTTCTACAGAATGTCCTGCCTTCAATTGTCCTCATCACAGTATCCATTAGTTAGTTTTTCTATTACCTGTATTTCCTGTAAGCCAAATACCACAGCTAAATGCTGGCAAACCTAAGTAACTATTTTTAGCTATTCATTATAAGTGAATTGCAATACCACATTGCACAACATCCAGTTAGTAATACAGAGAATACAGAGGTTGATGCCTAGGTTTAAGAGGCCATCTTATTGGAGAAGGAAGAAATGGCACAGCTGTTAAGAGCACTGGCTGCTCGTCCAGAAATCCATGGTTCAATTCCCAGCACACACTGGGTGGCTCACAGCCGTAATTCCTCTTCCACTGGATCCAGCATCCTCTCCTGGCCTGCAAGAGTATTTTACTCACAGATTCAGGCAAAGCACCCATATACATAACATACATCTGTACATATGTCCATACATACACTTTTAGGTTGTGTTTATTATACTTTGTGTTTATTTAAACTGCCTCTGATAATTCAGGCTTAATCAAAATATGAGTTATACTTAAGAATAAATTGTTGGAATACATGCATATTTATGAAATTTTTTTATAAGATACATTTTCCTCTAAAGTTTTTCTGCCACCTAGAAAAATGCCTGTTTCCCCCTAACCATAATGGAATGAATTTGTGAGAAAGTCCTCTCGAGGTGTTATACTAGCAGGATCATACCCATTATTTTCTGGGAATACTTAATAAATCCACTGTTCTTTCTTCTCATTTTCAGTCTCATTTTTAATCGTTTTAACAGATGCTATCTTAACTGTTTTTCTTGTTTCTGAAATATTTTCCCTTCTTAATTAAACCAACTTAAGTAAACCTATGTACACATATATTATCCTCAGGGGCATTGATGTCTTTAAGGCAGTGTTGTTCCATTCAGAGCCCACCAAGCACTCTCTCTGTGGTAATTAGGTATAGCTGATGCAGCAGTCAGATCCCCAAGTCAGATACTTCTTGCTCTGCCAATGAGGTTGAGCCTTGTGTTGCTTCCTTGTAAATGGTGACTCCTGGGCAACAGCTGGCCTTCTTTGCAACCATATCTAGGATCATAGTCTTACCTAACTGCAAGGAAGGCTGAAATAGACTAATGACACTCCTCTTCTCTGTCACTCTGCCCTTATCACTTGGGTAATATGACTGACTGACTAGCAACCAGTTATACATGTTTCAAGAACAAAGGCAAACTAATGATAATCCAAGGAATACAGATTGTGTGTTCAATTTTTCATTACATGTCCCACATTACAAGTCTACTCACAATTAGAAGATACAGGCAGAACAGGTTTTATTACCAACCCTGTAACTCCAGTTTAGACAACCTAAAAAATGTCTCCTCCAAAGGAAACTCATTCATTATATGACAGCCTGCTTTTAGGTTGGCAGTGTGGGCAGTTTGAAAGCACCCCAGACAAACAGAAAAATATGAACAGGTCTTTTTACGACTAGCAAATACTAATACCTCACTTCTTTTACTGTACATTTCATCTTCTACACTATAAAGTAGGAAGAGCTTATTTTAGTCAATCTTATCTTACTTACTGCGTTGTTATTCCCCCAGGATGTACACTGTACCATCCCTATCTTTAACCTACACCTTCAGAGAGCTCTAAGGGTATTGTAGATGGAGGCTTGAATCTGTAACCATTCTCCTGGCCCGTCAGAGTTTGCTATTGTCTGTTTACCCTGCACCAATTATACTGTTAGAGCCTGCTCGGGGCAGAAACTACAAGACGATTCCTGGAGTAATGGCCTCAGCTAGCTGCGTGCTTCATAGTCTCCAGGGCGTAAAGAAAACCTCCAGATAGAGCCAGATAAAGTTAATTTTAGGATTATACCCAAAAAAAGGCTTAGACATAATTTTCCCAGGAAAAGACATAAAATGAATCAATGCAGAAAGTCCCCAGCAACATGGAGAGACCAAAACCCAGAAGTTAGAGACAGAAGGGCAGCGCGTGCCGCGATTGGCTCAGCTTCGCTGGAGCTGTGTCAGGCTTTGCTGGGTGACTTCATGACTCGCGGTTTCTTGTGGATACGGCCGCCACCTAGCCACCTGGTGTTTCTTCATTCCTGAGATTGCTTGGACACTATTGTCCTGGGATACTGTTATCCTATTCATTCCTCCCTGCAGAGGAAGAGATATGTTGATATAATGTCGTAAAAGGTGTCTTATCTTCATAATGGCTAAAGCAAATGAAGTCCAAACCGCGTTTAAGTGTGGTTGACTTTGTTTTTCTAGTTAATACCTTCTTAACTTCCCGTTCACCTTCCAACTGAACTCAGGTTGGTTAAAGTTGCACTTAACTGCGTGGTTTATAGAGGGCTGAATGTATTGCTCCAGCTCTCTAACTGAGCCATCTGCATAGTTGTCCTCAAATCTTCATAGTTAAGATCCTTGACTTTTCTCAGTGTCTAAAACTGTATGTCTTCACCAAAGTTAGAATACTGACTTTTCCTCCTTTCACCCCAGGGTCTTGGCTTTCTCTACGCTTCTGGACTTGGTGTTAATTCAAGTCAGGCGAAGGTAATGTTAGTGAAGTCTTACTGCACGTTAAATTTGGAATTGAATAAGCACTGGCCTGTGCCCATTTATGTATCTGATTTTCACAGGCTCTTGTGTATTATACTTTTGGAGCTCTTGGAGGCAACCTGATAGCGCATATGGTTTTGGTAAGTGTGAGCTTAAAGGCTACTTTCATTAGATGGTAAAATGTATGTCGTCAGTAGTTGTACTTCCTAACCTTGCTGTGAGATTCTCTTAATATCAAATACTCAGTTGAACATCCACCAGATTCTTGTTAATGGTTATGTAAATTAGAATTGTTAATTGGATCATCTTTGCATTTAAATTGATGTCCTACTATACAAAAAACTGTCCTATAATGGACACTTGCAAATATCTGTGTATAAACTGATAGCATTGACCTCTTATGATGCTTAGTGATACAGACCTTTCCACCAGAATCTTTTGGGGCTAAGTGGCCTAACTTTCTTGTGAATTCAGTTTGGGATAGGTCACATGACATGGTGTGTGATGGATGCAATGTTTTAAATGAATATAAGTCCCTTGTTGACAGGAGTGTCACGGTTGGACTGAGTGACATGAAACTAAAAGTAGGAAACCCATCCAGCAAGGAAGGGATCTCTACACTTGGTTACTGACAGCACAGACAAGGCTAGTCCAGCCAGATGCGTAAATCAAAGATCATTTCAAACATAATTACCGAGTGATCGTCAGGATCAGATCAGATACTGCAGTAGACAAAGATAGCCTAAAGAGTAGAATGCTGGGAGCTGATACACAGGGCAGATAGAAATCCAGCAAAATAACTGAGTGGTGCCCAGGAGCACAACTGGTTCCCACAGCTCCTTCCTGCTTCATGTTCCTGATAATCAGTCGTCCCTCCTGCATTACTCTGTGTCATTTGTTACTAGAGTAATTGTACCTGCGTCCTGGGCACGTTTCCTTCGTTTGCCAGTTTATGGTTTTATATCGGTACACTCACCTCATTCTCACTAATGTTAAGTCTGGTTCTGAGTGAAAACTATGTACGTGCCTTTTTGGGAAGCTCCTGGCACTTGTTTGGTTGCTCTAGGAGTGTTCTTTTCTCGTGCTTAGCTATAGACTTCTTGTTGGAGTGCGTGGGTCAAAGGACTGCAGAAGCAGATTCTGAGTGTGGCTGGCTCTACAGAAACCTGTGCTGGTGCTGCAGTCTCACTCCAAGGTGTCTTACAGGGTTACCGCTACTGGGCTGGCATCGGAGTCCTCCAGAGTTGCGAGTCGGCACTGACCCATTATCGTCTTGTTGCCAATCATGGTACCTGTTTTATTTTTTTCTCTTTCACCCTGTAGGGGAAAAAATGCAATTAATTTTAAATATATATGTTTTGGTTGTAGTAATTTAAATACTGAAAATGACTCTTTTGAGTGGGCTTATCTTTTAACTGTTTATCAAGAAACACATTTACATTTTATTCTTAAATGTTTCACAGTGGAAGTGTAATTTGTTAATGCATTATTATGCTGCTGCCTGTTGACTACTACAGAATTAGTACCATACATCCCATGTCTGTCGACGTCTGCCTGCTACAGCTGTGGGCCTGCTCCTCTGACTTCGTCTATTTGTCCCTTCTCCATCAGTCGCTAGTGATATCTCCCTAACTGGAGGCTCTGTAGTCCAGAGAATACGGCTGCCTGATGAAGTGGAAAACCCGGGGATGAACAGTGGGATGCTGGAAGAAGATCTGATTCAGTATTACCAGTTCCTAGCTGAGAAGGGCGACGTCCAAGCACAGGTGTGTGTGCTTCAGGGCACTTCTTACTGCACTGTCTACTTAATCCAGGAAGGGAGGGCAAGCACCCACATCTGTAAGTAATATTGTCTGTGCTCTGAGTAATTATCAGCTTTGTTTCCTTTAGAAGAAGAGTATCCTACACTCTCAGCACCTTTTTCCATTAAAATCGCAGCTGTTTGGGATCTATAGAAATAAGTAACAGTTACCAAGAATGGTTTTAAGGCTCACAGAAGGGAGTCTTAATTAAAACTGTAATGAATCTACAGTAGGATCTACTGTTACTCATGGAAGTTAGAATGCAACTGCCTTGTCTAGTTTTCAGGGGTGTATTTTGCTTTAAGTGTTCTCTTGTATCTGCTGTCTAATTACCTTCCTTTTCTACACTCCCTCTCCTCTGCTTCCTTGGACTTGTGTATGATGCCCGCCGCTGTTACCTCGCCTCTGTCCATGAACAAGTCAGGCCTTCCTTGTGTTCCCTAGAGATTGCCACTCAGTCTGCCTGCCAAGTCTAGTGTGTAACATGTTACTGTTCCCCATATGACACGGAGATTTTACAATATGCTTAGCGTGGTTTAACTCTACATGGTTTTGTGAATCTCTTATACAGCAAATACTAGTTTAAACTCATTCACAGATTGGTCTTTCCTTTTGTTTTCATTTCTTCTTTCTAAGCCTCTCAGATGACTGTGTCTGTTAGCCTAAGGGCATCCTTTACTATTTCCCTTAGAGCATGTTCACTGAAGCCAGCACCGTTTGTCTAAAGCTGTTTAGGGAAGCAGGCCGATGAGCCAGTACGTAAGGCACTTGCTGCACAAGTTTGAGGACCAGAGTTCATGTGCCCAGAACCCACATAAGCACTGAGTGTGGCTCCTGCCTGTAGTGCTAGCACTCAGAAGGTCCCTAGAGCAAGCTGGCTGCCTAGGGCAGCCTTACTGGGGATCTCTGGTGAGTTGAGAGATCCTGCCTCCATTAATAAGATGGAAATCAGCTGAGGGGGAACTCTGACAGCAACGTCAGCCTTCCACCTGCATGCATTTGCACCTGCACACATGTGTCCTTACACACACGTGAACATACATACACTCACAAACTCTGTATACATCCGCAAAAGAATGCTATTGATTCTAAAGCGTGCCTTCTTAGCTCTTGGCAGTTTTAAGATAATTGAAACAGAATTAACACGCAGGATGAAAGACTGGATTTCTAGTCTTCTGGCTAACGCTCAGAGCCTTCCTGCAGCCAGCTATGGGTCTGATTTTAGCTGCATGCCAGATGCTCACTCTCACGTTTGCATCGTTCTTACTGCTTTTCAGGTTGGTCTGGGACAGCTGCATCTGCATGGAGGGCGTGGAGTAGAACAGAATCACCAGGTATTTACCCTGTCATAGGGCTTTCTTCACATTGTAGCAAAACATGGTGCTGTGTGTGTGTGTTCTAAGCTACTCAGGCTCATTAACAACTGTCACAAGGGAACTCTCATGACCTACCTGATGGCTGATAAACACATGAATAGACCTCAGAAGGGCCAGAAAGGCCCTTTTCATTTACTTTTAGTGTGTGTGTCTGTGTGTGTGTGTCTGTGTGTGCCTGTTTCTGTATGCCATATATGAGCAGGTACCAGTACAGAGGCCAGAAAAGGATGTCAGACAGCTTGGAGCTTGAGTTACAGGTGGTTGTGAGCCGCCAGATGTGGGTGCTGGGAACTGTACTCAGGTCCTGTGGAAGAATGGAGCATGTGCTCTTAACTGCCAAGCCATCTCTGCAGCCCTAGGTTTATTACCCCAAACACACACACACACACACACATACACACACACACACCATACACACACACACACACACACACACACACACACACACACACACACACACACACACACACACACACACACACACACACACACACACACACACACACACACACACACACACACACACATACACACACACACACACACCACACACACACACACACACACACACACACACACACACACACACACACACACACACACACACACACACACACACACACACACACACACACACACACACACACACACACACACACACATATACACACACACACACACACACACACACACACACACACACACACACACCACACACACACACACACACACACACACACACACACACACACACACATGAACATACACAAACACATCTTGACTTTTTTGTTGTTTTAAATATAACAGTGGGTCTTTCGATCCCTTTGGATCTGGACAGATGGCTTAGCAGTTAGAAGTACTCGCTGCTCTTACAGGCATCCTGAGTTCTGTTCCCAGCACCATGTGAACAGTTTGGAGCTACTACTCCAGTTCCAGAGGATCTGACACTGTTTAGGGCCCTGCAGTTACCTACACTCAGGTATACATACTCACACCCAGACACACAAATACTCATAATTAAAAATTAATTTTTTTCAAAAAGCAAAGTGGAAGCCATAAAGAAGAGCGCCTTTTAAAGGATTCTGACGAGGGCCGAGGAAATGCTGTCAGGAGCGCACACTACTCCCATCTAATCTAGAGCTGCTCACCAAGCTGTGTCTGCTTTCCGTCCTAAATATGACTCCTCTCTTTCCTTCTCTCCAGTATTGTCACCTGTCACTTGTCTGAATTATCTGCCACCTGCAGGTTCTAGGTATCAATGTGTCTCTGTAAGCAGGTGAACTGTGGTTCACCTAAAACTCTCAGTGCTCTGTGGGTTCCAGTAGCTTAAAGATTTGCCCTCTGACTTGACCCCCAAGACCCAATCCCAGTGTCTGGACCTCTCCAGCCCCTTACTGTCTAAGGCATGAGCACACAGAAGTTTCTAAGGTTTTTCAGCCTACTGAGAGCCTCTTTCTCATGACTTCAAGCAATGTCCCCTTTTAAAAAGTCCCTGGTGGTGACCATCAGCACAGCCACTTAGCTTATGTGGTAATTCCTACCCAGCCTCCAGAACTCAACACCAACCTATAATGTCTCCCCATCAGCCCCATCCCCACTCCAGAGAAAGGTCTCATATGACAAAGGATACCTGAGAATATGTGCTCTTTGTGATTCTTGTCCAAGGTAGGTTAATTTGTTACGTAACTGAAATTGTTTCCTGGCTAGAGCCTAAGTTGAAGAGAGCATAGCCCTGTGTGCTTTGTTTACACTTTACCCAGACCCCAGCAGAACCCAGCACGGCGTGAGTTCTCAAAGAGTCGTCAAATCATAAAATTCTTATTTTGCTATCATACTAATTAACTATACCAAGTAATGTTATTTCATATAATGTACCCTCTCAATTTTAAGGACTAAATTGTCACAAAACTACACTTATGAGTTATGCCAAACACCTGTGGGTTTTATTTGTGCAACTTTTGACAGCTGCTGTTGTCTCTTGGTCACCAAAATGTATGCTAGATGATGCTACTGAACAAAAATAACAAGAGAGCAGGATTCTGCGAGGCTTTGCCCCAGAGCTCGTGCATGCAAGATCTGGGAATGTTCTCGTACCGTGCGCTGCGGAAACCTATAAAGTGACTGTGCAGTGAAAGACTAGGGTTTCCCAGCACACGGCTTTGTGACTCCAACAAACATTGTGGTTGCTATGTGCCGGTCACTGCCAGGTGTTCAGCATACAGCTCTGGTCATTGTCCTTACTGGAGTTTCAAGTTCAGTGGCATATTAGTTACTTTTTAAATAACTTACATCGTCAAATAGCAAGCATTTCAAGTTGTGGTTGCTGATTAAAAGCAGAATCAAGGGACATAATAAGTAAGGGAAGGAAGCTGACAGGAAAGACTTCTTTAGGGAGAAGAGGGTGGCATATTGACCCTGGAGGTAGGACTATTCCAAGGCAAAAGGAACAGAACACGCACAGGCCCCAGGGCAGAGAGGAGTGTGACTGGTATTCCCATAGTGCTGACATCATAGAACATAGTAATTCTAGACAGTCAGTGCTTGCTTGTGTCAGCTTAACCTCTGCACTTCAAGGGACTCTTAGAGCACAGATTTGAAAACATTGGCTTTTGCTAATACCATGGGGAAAATGAGTTAGTAGAATCCCAAAGTACAATCGGGGAAATCAAAGTGGAGAATATTTGAGAGGCTCATATGAGAGAAGATGTAACATGGAGTAGAAGCATGGACAGGCAGTGTAGGGATTCATTGGGTACTTTGCAAGCTCCATAACTAGGCTAGTTCAGAGCTCAGACATGCAGTGTAGACACTGCCATCGAGTAGATGATTTGTGAGCACAATGAGGCTGCTCAGAGAGCATAAAGTGAGAGAGAATGCGGGCGTCAGGAGAGCCCTGAAGAGCGTGACCGTAAAGAGGCAGAAGATAGAATAAGACTTAGCCAGGGTGGCTTCCAGAGGGCAGGACAGAAAAGGCTAAGGAAAGAGTGGTGTGTGGGGCCAAGTAAGGAGTGTCTCCAGGGGCGTGAGGTGGGCGCATCAGATACTGGAGAGGTAGAGTGAGAAGAGAGGCTTGCACTAGTGATGAGGAGGTTGTCTGTAGCTTCCTTTCTGAAGTAGTTGGCGGAAGCCAGTCATGCTTGTAGAAAGGAGAATCCTGTAGTGGTCCCATGGAAAAGAAGCTGAAACTCTGAAGAAAAAATGGTAAATCATGAGGACCAACAAGGGATGGGCAGTGGGGTAAGAGCCGTAACAGAAGTGAGCCATGGCAACGTTGAGCTGAGAGGGGGTGATGAGTGTCTTCCAACAGTGCTGTCATGGACTCCAGTACAGCCCCACATCTTTCTCTCACTATATTGAAGGAAGCTGTATCTCAGAATATATCATGCCTTGTGACTGCCTCTTAGTTCCTTTCCTTTCTCACGAGGACCAATAGTAAAGTAGACTAGTGAAGTAGGCTGCCTGAAGCCTGTTCACATCAGCTGTAAATAGACATCATCATCTGTGAAGTTTAGGGAACACCATTTCTTTGTGGTTATAAAACTTCGAGATATACACAATTCTATTTGAAATCCTGATGAATATTCTTATTTTTTAAGTTGCTTTAATATAGCAAAAAAAAAAAAAGTTTCTTGATACTCCTGAAATAAGTGTTTTTGTTGAAATGAATTCTGTTAAAAAATAATTATTCTTCTAATTCTTTCACAGAGAGCATTTGACTACTTCAACTTAGCAGCAAATGCTGGCAATTCACATGCTATGGCCTTCCTGGGAAAGGTACTGTATACCTACAGCTATTTCTATAACAGCAAAATAAAATTTCCAGCTCAAGGGTATTGTGTCCTGTCTTAAGGTAAATGCTCTGTGAATTACTTAGACAACTTAGACATAGTGTAGCATTTGCTCCTAATGTTGTATCTACAGTACACAGTGGTCAGGGTCGAACTGTATAACACACAGGGTTTAACTCGGAATCACAGTTGTGTTTCTTTTCATGGTGGAGTGAGAGAGTTTTTAGCATTTGTCTGCAGATCTTTTCATTGCCTTAAATATGACATCTGTGAGCACCACTAAGTATAGTCTTTTTGTGGAGCAAGGAAACATTTACATCTAAAAACTAACGAAGAGATTCTGTGTCAGGGAAGAGTTCCATTTTCAGTAATTTAACAGTAATACAGTGCAAACTGACAGTTGTTCATGTATAACCAAATCATAATGGAGGGAAATTCAGGGGGATTCCAAGGATTTTACATATAGGAAAATCTCATCCATACTCTCACCACATAATCTCAGCCAGCTAACTGGGAGCTGGAACATTCCAGATTTATAGCATGGAGTGTGTGGTACTGATGCTGTGGTAGTGAGCATCATGACATGGGGTCTTTTATCTGTTTTATTTATGTTTTATTCCCAACATTTATACTTAAATTTTCTTAAATTACTAATTAATCCTATGTCTAAAAGCAACTTTAGTGCTGTTTCCTTAGTATATTATGTGTAAAGCGCTGCTGGCCACGTGTTTTCCTTTCTTCTTAGGCCTTACTGGTCCTATAAGTCAGTATTGCATATACCTTGTTAAATAACTTTAGTTACTTGTTGTCTTGTGTATTTGCACACAGGTCCGATGTGTATGTAGGTGTGCATGCACATGTGTGTGCCTAGAGAGAGACCAGAAAACAGCCCTGGGTGTCATCCACCTTATTTTTGAGACAGGGTCTCTCATTGGCCTGTAACTTAACAAGTAACCAGGTTAGCTGTCCAGCAGTCCTCTGGAATCTGCCTGTCTGTCTGTGCCTCCCAGGCTGAGACTGCGAGTGCATGCCATCATGCCCAGCTTCTTTAGACTTGGCCTCTGTGGTTCTAGCTTAGGTCTACATGCTTACATCTGGTATTTTACCCAGAGCCATCTCCCCAACATCTGTTAACCCCAGATGCACCATTTACCCTGTTCTGGGGCAGCTTGGTAGAGGAAATGGCAAAGTAGACTTTGTGACTCTTGAAAGTCTGCCTGTACTGATGGGATCAGTCATCTGGTCTCAACCAAATTATTAGCCACCTCACCGCCCTGGGTTAAAGACAATCCCTAGGACCCAGACTGTTGATGGAGAGGAGCAGGTGGTCCTCTGACCGCCACACATGTACCATGTTACCTGCATACCTACCCATAAGCACAGATACATAAGCAAATGTAATTTTCAAAAATGGTTTAGGATTTCTTGAGGCAGCCAGTAACCTGCTTTATATATTCAAATCTATACCTAAACCATATATTTAATAGAATACCAAATACTTAAAAATATGTATATATTTACCAATAAAATTTGCTTTCAATTTTACACTTTCCTATGAAGAATCGTAAACTCTGTGGGGTAATGTCAGGAAAGCTAATAACAATGAAAATGAGATGAGAAGGGAAAAGTGTGGAGACCAGAGACAACTCCACATGGAATCGGGGGTGTTTTCCAGATGTATTCTGAGGGAAGTGACATCGTGCCCCAGAGTAACGAGACGGCACTTCACTACTTCAAGAAAGCTGCTGACATGGTAAGGCTTTCCGACCTGCATGCTGCTACTAGTGTTCAATAGATGTACGTGTGGAAGGATTAATCATAACCAACTGGTAAATGTTAGCTTAGTGTTTCCTAATCAGGAGAGTACTAGTTCTTAGCCGTGAAATTGGGAGTTACATAACCTACCTCAGCTGTAGTATAGAGTTTAAAAGCATCCATGATCTAGTTCCATTGATAACCATGATACACAACTTGGACTTTCTTTGGCCCAGAAAAAAAAAAATGCATATAGGATACTTAAAACCCTGTATGCTTCCTGAGCATTTACCAACCTCTTTCCAACGATAGATCACCATGCATCAGAATGTTACTTGAGTGTTTTCCTGAGAAATGCCATGACCCATCTCTTTAAGATGTCATCTATCCCTCTGAGTTTGAAGGAATTCTAGAATTTTCTGTTCTGCATCTGGAAATACTTTGTCACTGCATTAATGCCTCCAGGTAGCATTGTTCCTGTTAACATATGACTGCTAACTGATCCCAACGGCATTGTCTTCCTCCTTCCATAGGCAGGAGATCACCAAAGCTCAAACACCCCACATGGGACTGGCTTTTAATTTTGGTGAAATAATGTTGGTCACATTTGTGTCATAAATTCATGGTACCGGTGGTCATAAGTCAAGTCACAAGAATTGATCTTAAAGGCAGTTAATGTTTAATCTTTGAAAACAAATTACTGACAGCCCACTGGTGTCTAAAACTCGTGTTTAACATGACTAGAAAGAAAAAGGTGTCTTATTTGGAAACTAATTAAGATATATTTCAATATCTTTCAGATTATTTCTTTTGCAGTCATTTATCCTCCCCCTGTTTTAATTACGCCTTATCACTTTGTCTCATTTCTCTGGTTTACAGGGCAACCCGGTGGGACAGAGTGGACTTGGAATGGCCTACCTCTATGGAAGAGGAGTTCAAGTTGTAAGTGTGCGGGTGGCATGCTGACTTTAGGAAGCAGTCAGCCAGTGCTGGTGGGAGGTAGTCTTTGACTAGCTCCACATCCAACCTGGTGGAACCAAGCCATTGCAGCAAGCCCGAGCCCTTCCCTGCTGTCTCTTGAGTTGACTTGTTCCTCACACCTCACCTAACTGTCTCCTTAGGCCAACTCCTGCCCTTCGCTCCTCCTAGCTTCTGCCTCTCTTCTCCCCAGTCCTTCGCTGAAAGCCCAGTGCCTCCAAAGAATGAGCCTTAACAAGCTGCCTTAGCTCTTAGCTGTCAGGGTTCCGCCTCATAGCCAGTCACCGGTAACCTCCTAAATGCTGACATTGTGTCTGCAGGCACTTGCTGGTCCTTGGCCCTCGACTCAGGGTAGATGCCACTGAATCGTGATGTTATTCCAAGCAACGTATATCGTTGTGTCTGAAACTAAGGACTGAGTCTTAAAATCTTATCTGTAGTTATTTTCTAACACAGAAGACAGTGATACCCGACTCCTGGAAATTAGGATACCAAAATCAGAGTCATGTATTTTAATTTTTTTCTACAATGACACAGACCTTTGGGATTGAAAAACATAGCATCTTGTAATGTACACAGGACGGGAACAAATAAGGAGAAAATAGTATTACTTAATATTAGATAAATTAAGGTTTGAAGGTGGATAGTAAAACAAGTTGTCTTAACTCGTGCTCTCGTGTTCTATGTGCGTTTGTGCCTTCTGAAAGCAAATTGTTTCATAAAACTCTTATTTGCATTTTAGTTTTCAGCTCTTATTTGGGTTTTTTATTTTTAGAATATGTATACTTTGTTATACAGAGAATGTCTCTGTGCTCATGTGTATCAGTCTTGGTGTTTTCTTACCGTTTGGCATCTCCTTCTACAGAATTATGACCTGGCACTCAAGTATTTCCAGAAAGCTGCTGAGCAAGGCTGGGTGGACGGGCAGCTGCAGCTTGGCTCTATGTACTACAGTAGGTATCATCAGAGTGGGTCACAGATGAACAGGCTCGACCGGCTTCCACTAGATGGCGCCAAGATAAAAACCGGGTGGGGAGGGGTCGATTCTGGGTAATTCATGCTCTACCAATTCAATACTTCTGCATCTCGCTTCTCATTGCCATCCATATTACTCTGCATTGGTGAGGTTGACATGTTTTGCTGAGTAAGAACTCTGACTTCCACTAGTTTCATTCCCCTTCTAGTTTCTCTGTGCTTAACTAAATCCTGTTTAAGACTGCTCACCTTTCATTTGTCTGTTTTGTTTTGCTTGCAGATGGCATTGGAGTCAAGAGAGATTATAAACAGGCCTTGAAGTATTTTAATTTAGCTTCTCAGGGAGGCCATATCTTGGCTTTCTATAACCTAGCGCAGATGCACGCCAGCGGCACAGGGGTGATGAGATCCTGCCACACTGCAGTGGAGGTGAGGGCTGTTCTGTCTGTAGGGATGGGTTTACTGCTGGCCAGGCCGGCCCTTTGCTCTCCCGTTCTCCTGACCTGACTCCTTCCATGGTACAAGCTGACTCCGCTCACTGATCCTGTAAGAAGCAGTGTTTGCAAGGGTCAGTAGATGATGCATAGGATCAAAAAGTACATTGACGGACACATGAAAAGGGCAAGGCCAGCATCTCCTAACTGGGCCTGCTTCCCCTTAGCTCTCACGCCTGTCACTGAAGGACACTGATAAGTCCTCCCTTGTCAGCTGGGATTTTTAATAGACTTCACCTCATGAGCAGCACCCCAGGTAGGAGAATGTGCTGATACCTGTAATGCACAGATGTCACTAGAACAGCCCTGGCACAGTGGACAGACGTAGGTTGTTGTTGTTTCTACTGTGTGGTCGCTTCTGAAGGGTAAGGAAAGCCAGCAGCCAGCAGCTCATGGAGCAGACTTAATAATCACCATAGCCAAGATGCAAAGTTGTTTTCTAGCACACACATGTAGTTGTTTTCTAGCACATACATGTAGTTGTTTTCTAGCACATACATGTAGTTGTTTTCTAGCACACACATGTAGTTGTTTTCCAGCACATACATGTAGTTCTCCTCTTTGCACAGTTGTTTAAGAACGTGTGTGAGCGCGGTCGCTGGTCAGAGAGGCTGATGACTGCCTACAACAGCTATAAAGACGAGGACTACAATGCCGCCGTGGTCCAGTACCTCCTGCTGGCGGAGCAGGGCTACGAGGTGGCGCAGAGCAACGCAGCCTTCATCCTCGACCAGAGTAAGCTCCACGGTCGCCCTGTCGAAGCTTTAAACCACACTGAGCAGTAGATTTTCAAACTGAAGTGAATACAACTGCCCTTCCGCCCATCTCCCTAGACTAGTGTCAACCTCGGCGGGCAAAAACCTGCTGCAGGAGGTAGTGTGGTCCGACCCACGGCCCCTCTGAACCTGGCACCTTCTACCACCTGTTTACCGCCTTCATTAGTATTTGCTGTGCTCCACCCTGACTTACAATTGAAAACACTTGGCTTCTGTTTCATGTCTCCCCTGTAGGAGAAGCAACCATTGTAGGTGAGAATGAAACTTACCCCAGAGCTTTGCTGCATTGGAATAGGGCCGCCTCCCAAGGTGAGTGACTGGCTAATGGTCAGAAAGAGCCTTTCCCAGGATCCTCACTGTGCTGGTTTTCGTCTCTCATGGATGTCATCAGACACTGCTCCTTACCCTGTGATCAGTCTTCATTCCTAGGTCAGTGGTCGGAGTGCCAGTCCTCGATGGGCATTTTTAATACCATTTGAATTTTACCAGGCCAGTTGACTGTATTCATTGATAACTGAAGACTGTGTAGAATACCATCCTGAAATAGAAAAGAACTCAACTTTCCCTACTCTTTCTCCTTAGTGTATTTTTCTCACAGACTCCTCTCCACGTTAGGCCTCTCCTTCTCCAGTTGTGCGCAGTGCTCAGACTGAATAGTGTTTTCCATGCAGTGACAGGTGGAGCATGATCCTTTGCAGGGTGGCCTAACGTCTCTATGCTGCTAACATGCTTTCTGAGAAGAGATGATGTCTACTCTAAATGTTTACTGACCTTAGAACGTGGTTCAGGGATCCTTTTAAAGTTTTTCTACATCATGAAAATTCTGTTTTATATACGCATGTTTTAAAAAATAACTTTTAATTTCTTTTAAGCATACTTTCTCAGCAGTTTATTTTTTATTTTTATTTCAGGTTATACTGTGGCTAGAATTAAACTTGGAGACTACCATTTCTATGGCTTTGGCACTGACGTGGATTACGAGACTGCGTTTATTCATTACCGCCTGGCCTCAGAGCAACAGCACAGTGCCCAAGCTATGTTTAACCTGGGGTACATGCATGAGAAGGGCCTAGGCATTAAACAGGTGAGTGTGACATCAAAGCTGGCACTTGAGTAGCATGGCTAAGACGGGGGCATTGCCTGCACTGGAACGAGACAGTGCTTTTGGAATTCTGTCAGACTTGGAGCTACAGGAGGAGAAGCGGGTCTCCAGTGTGTCATTTCCAGTACACACATACACGGTGTGAGCTCTGCTGTGTCTTAGGTAGCACTGCCCTTGGAAAGCTCCCTTTGTCAGGAACTACATGCACATTTAGTCAACACAGTTGCCTCTGAATCATGTTGAAATGGATTAAAATCTTTTCTACTGATGAACTTTTCCTGACCTTCATCTTCCTAATGAAACCTACTTTTCTTTAGAATGGTTCCAAGTTTTTACCTATCTACCCCAACAGGATTCACAGAAAGTATTACTATTTGACACTTTGAAATAAAGACTATGATAAAAGAGTACTCCAGAAGGGAAGTGGGGTTCAGCTGTTGAAAATAAGTGATTAGATACAAAGCTCACAGTGAGTCCATAGCATGGCATGCCTTACAGAGCACGACTTTGTAAATGAAGTCAGCATTCTTACGACTACAAGCTACTCAGGGCCACTGGGCATGGGGCACACCCTGCAATGCCAGCCAGGGTGGAGGCAGGGGGATCAGATCAGGGTCTTCCTCAACACCCAGCTGCTCCTAGGCCTGTCTCAAAACAACAGCAGCAACAAAATTCAGTTCAACACCAAAGTGTGAAGATTAGTAATGATTAGAAAATGTGATTCCGGGTGTGGTTTGATATGGCTTAATTACCATTCACAGCACTAAGTCCATGGTAGCACAGTAAGTTGGATCCACAGTCTCAAAAGATTCCATTTGTAAAAAATGTTTAACTTACATATTTGTAATCGGGTACTAACCGAAGTCTTACTATTATGAAAGCGCTTTTCTCTTTCACAAATGACACATGTGAAGGCTGGGAATAGGACTACCTGAAAGTAACAGCTTCATTTGATCTGTGAATGGAGGAGGGAGACGGGTGTTCCTCTTCCTTTGCCTTCTGTCCTACAAGTTTGGTTTTCTTCAGAGCTCCCAGCATCCTGTCCTCCATTCTGAATTCTAAACCTGCCGTCCTAAGACTGAATTGACCATGGCTTGGGTCACGCTTTTCAGAATTATGTAAGCAGGACTGTGGCAGTTTGTATCAGTCAACACAGGGGCCTGCTCCTAAAACAGCATCGCAAGATGCCTGCCTCGACAGAGTGATGGCTGAGGTTTTTCCCACCCCACACAGTAAAGCAGCAGCACTCCTTTGCAGACACGGGTTACCATGAACCCAGGCTTGGCCCCTGCACTTCTGTCTTAGAAAACACACAGTAGAGGCTGAGAGATTCCCATACTTCTCTAGAGCAGGACCAACTGCAGATTCTTGGCTGTCCTACCCCAGTGTGGGACCAGAGCTGCTTACACTGACTAAAATTAACTTGAAACTTAGAGATTTTCATGGAAATTGCTAGATCAGTAATATGTGTCAGCTGTGTGGCTGAATCCAGCGTGTCCACACGCAAAATCTTAAATTTTATCTTAAAGTTATCTTAAATTTTCAAAATCATTTGATTAGATAATTAAAGGAGTTTTACCTGGGTAAAGCTTGTGGTTTTCCTTTGGGTACCGGACGTTAATTTTAGATAGAATCTCCTTCTCTTTCTGTCCTCTAGGATATCCACCTGGCAAAACGCTTTTATGACATGGCAGCCGAAGCCAGCCCAGATGCACAAGTACCTGTGTTCCTCGCACTCTGCAAATTAGGTGTCGTCTATTTCTTACAGTACATACGGGAAGCAAACGTGAGTGAGCAGCGTCCCTTAGTTAACAAATACAAATTACGTCGCTTTCTCAGGCCTGGAGATTAAAAGCTGGAGTCCCAGGGTCTCTCTCTCCAGGTAAAGGGCAAGGGAGCTCCTCAGGTGGGTAAGCTGCAGAGCTGCAGGAGCGCAGATGCAGGTGGCATTTCTCAGCGCTCTTGACAGGACAGCACATGGCATTGGTGTTCAGGGAAACAGAGACCTGACTCGGGACACTCTGAAACAGTAATGAACATCAAGTCAGACCAGTACCTTAGGCAAAGAAAGCTGGAGGGGAAGCCTGAGAGCTGCTTCCCTTACATCTGATTGCTCTAACAGGGGCAGAACCCACTTAGATTCTGCTCCTGGATGGTGGGTTAGCGGTGCAGCCCTTTGCTCCATAAACACTACGATGCTTGGAGCCTTCGTTGGAGCCTTTAACCTTTAGTTTATCCCACACCGCGAAACCCATTGTCAGAGTCAGGTTCTCCTTATACAGAATTAAAAGTAAGCAATGCCTGTTCTACGCTGACAGAAACTATGGACTTCTCCCCTTTGCTACCTTAACCTCACTGTTGAGATCCTCCACAAAGATTCTCAGAACCCAGGATACCTTAGACTCCGCCCACCCAGCTACTTACATATGTATAATGTCAGTCGTTGCAGTCCTTGGCAGCATGAGCCAGTGTGCTGTACTTCCTGCCAAAACGCACTGGCCAGCCGACAGTGAGGACCAGGCTGAGGTGTGGGGACAGAGTAGCCGTCTAGCCTGTGCTAGATTTCATACCCAGCCAACAGGAGGTGGCTCTCGGACTCTGCAGGGCTGTCCTATACTGCTGTTCCCCACACTTCTCTTCAGTGAGTCAGTCTACGTGCAGGATGGCAGCGTACCGTGGAGAAGGTGCTTTCGCTGTTTTCTTATGCAGATCTACAAAGAGGGCAGTAAGATTCTCCAACTGGAACAAAAAGGAGCAAAGTAATCTCAGCCCATTAAACACTGCAACAGAAATAAGTATTGATGGGAAGGAAGTCAAGCTGGATAAAAAGACACAAAATTCCCTGGGAACACAATAGTTTCCTGGAATTTTTTTTTTCCTACACCTGTGCCTACAAATATGTATTATGGGAGCTTTTGGGGCATAATTTTGCAAAATCTCATGGACTAAGAAAGTTCAAGTTTCTGTGTAAAACAGTGTGCATTTTAGTTAAAACAACCAAAAAGAGGTGTTTGCTCATCAAGTGGACACCTAGTCCTGTAGTGGTCAGTTACATGGGAGCACAGCTGGCTGTGAGGAGAGCAGGCCTCATCTGGCCTCACTGTCACTGTGTGAGGTTAGAGGTGTACAGGATTCAGATTGAGAGGGGGGGTGCCTTTATTGTCCTGTGATCCTTTAAATACCTACTAGAGAAATAACTGGAAACTGCCCCGTTAGATTTCTGATGGAAAGAGCGGTTGGACATCTGCTGCTGTGAGCTGTTAGGAAACCAAAGCTTAGGTCCTGAGACATGCCTTTTAAGAAGAGCTTAAAAACCATTGCAGTGGGGTTGGGGATTTAGCTCAGTGGTAGAGCGCTTGCCTAGCAAGCACAAGGCCCTGGGTTCGGTCCCCAGCTCCGAAAAAAAGAAAAAAAAAAAAAAAGAAAAGAAAGAAAACCATTGCAGTGTCCCAGAATCCAGTTCTTCAAAGTCTCGTGCTTCTCTCTACTGTTAAGTAACTACTTTCAAAGTTCTTTTACTGACATTGAAGTGATAATGCTTTTTGTGTTGTTCTCATTAAGATTCGAGATCTATTCACACAACTGGATATGGACCAGCTCTTGGGACCTGAGTGGGATCTTTACCTCATGACCATCATTGCTCTGCTGTTGGGTACAGTCATAGCCTACAGGCAGCGACAGCACCAGGACATACCAGTTCCCAGGCCCCCAGGGCCACGGCCAGCTCCTCCCCAGCAGGAAGGACCCCCAGAGCAGCAGCCACCACAGTAGCAGCCACCCTCGCCTGGGTCCGTGACCACTAAGGAGCTGCTCGCTGAGAACACTCGCATTTGATGTAGGGCTCTGGATGGTGGCCACCACCTGGAAGAGGCGTGAGGAAGTGTTGAATCCCAGAAGCTGCTTAAAACCTGCTGCCTTCCTTTTCAGGGACGAGTAGCTCTCACCAGAGCTACAGCGAATGTCTGTCTCAGTGCCATATGGAATGACATCTCTCAGTGGCTTTCCTTTCCCTTCTTTTTCTCTCTTCGTTCTGCAAACATACACAAGACACTCAAGTCATGTCTACTGTGCCCACTGTCTTTCCTGAGAGACCTTTGGTCATCCTGTTGATGTGCATAACTTCTTACATCCATGTCTTTTAAGGTCCTGTGCATTGACAACCTGGGAAAACCCAGTTAGTTGCAAGTTTAACCCTAAAAACATGCTTAAGTCTGAGAATAGAACTTGCCTTTAAGTCAAAAGCAAAACAAGCCAAGCAGGATGTCTTCAGGGTGTTTGGGAAATCCTACCAGTCTACATGCGCATTCCTATATTTGGCACTCTTGTTCTAAAAGGGATTATCGATTCCTGCACTGTGGCTGTGACAGGTCATGGCAGACTTCTCTTCCTCGAAGACTGAAAGGCTTTACTAAAGAAGTCTTTGTGGCCATCACTTCCTTGCAGTGGAACAGAAGTAAAACTCAATGAACTGACTCCTTACTCTTACGTTGGACTTTACCCCAAGTACTCGTGTGATTTGCTTGTTGGTTTGAGTGTACAGAGCCCTAGTCCAGACACCAGAGGATGGACTAACTGGAGAAATCAGAAAACAGCCTTAACCGACTTGAGGTGGGATCTGAGACGCGCCCTCCCTCGGGTTGATGCGATGCTTCCCAGGTTTCGTTGTACTTTGCATTTCTTATGGCACAGGAACAGACAGCCCTCCGAAATCTTCAAATACGAAATTCTGTTGTCGGGATATGGGAGGAGGTGACTTCCTTTGTAATTCTAAAACTCAGATGATTGAGGATGGCTTAGACCCAGTGCATGGCAAAAACAAAGGCCTGGGTGTACCGCTGTGTGTGCTGTGGTAGCTTTTCGTTTCTGACGTTTCCTGTGGCTGTAGAACGTCAGCCACTGCTCAGCGGTCATGCTGCCGCCCTTCTGTTGTAAACGCTAGGAAACTGACGCTGTTACAGTGAGCGAGCAGCCAACATTGAGAGCTTCACACGCTCACCCGTGTGAAAGGACTGACCCAAGCCCAGCCCCCCACGGGGCTCAGGCCGGCCTGCTCACTGTCACCTTGACCTTGTTTTCCGTAATCCCTGTCTGCAGCGCAACTGGAGTTTATCACTTGTGGACTTTGGAAAGCTTTGAGTTTGAATGTTGGGGTTGTAATCAGAATTCAATCTAGTTCCTCTATAACGAACATGAAGGCTTTAAATGTGAAGTTGTGTACGTTCGTGTGTGCTCACAGTATTATAGGAAACCCAGTAAGCAAATTTTCCTCGAAGATATTTGCCTCCAAATTTGAAGACGTGGCCACAGAGGGGCCATGTACACAAAAGCAGATCTTTGAGAGGCAGCCACCATTTCTCTCTTTGGGCAGCACTGGTAAATAGTGAGGCTCGTTTGGTGTCCTGTGCTTGGAGATTAGATTGTGAGTGGTACAGTAAGCAGGGTCCTTTACTGCTGCTCCTCTCCCAGCCCCACCCTCAGCCCAGCAAGTGAACTCTATGGTCCCAGCGCTGTTTAGAAGGCAGGTCTTACATTATTACAGGAACTGGGCGCAGTGGTCTGTCCCTGTAGTCCCCTGTCACTGGGGGACTGAGGGACGAAGAGCACATTAGGCTGGGAGTTCAAGACCAACCTAGGCAACACAAGACCCAGTCTCTAAAAATAAACTCGAAGATGCCAGTGGCTTCTATGGTTTTCCCGTGCCATTCCACCTCAAGCCTCCTTGGACAGCAGCATTTTTGCGTCCGTCTTTACTTCGCACAGAGAGTACTTGGAGAGAACATTTCTTAAAATAGCATACACTACCTAAGGCTGCACACAGTCTAGGTTTGCTCTTCATGTAGCAGACTTGCCCCTTGCTATCCTCTTTATGGTCACTGCTGCAGATGCCCTTCCCTCGGCTTATTACCCTGTCTCCAGCCTGGGCCATCTGCTACCGGAAGTCTGAATGGCGGGTTTAAAATAATTCAGTCCTTACCACTTCTTTCACACATGGTCTCAAGCTGCTTTGCTCCTGGTCTCTTAACAGTTCACGGGACATGGTACCTTAGCAAATAGGATTGGGTTCGGTGTTTCTCTTAAAACTAATGCACAGTACTTACTAATGGCATCCATTTGAATAAAGTGGCAATAAAGCTAGTTAATGTCAGTGACATTAAGCCAACTCCAGGATTCGGGAGTTCTAGCGTTAGGATTTAGATTTACCAGATAGAGCGTGACTTCCTTCCTCCCTGTAGCCCATCCCTGCTGCTGCCTTTCGTGGTCTGTCTTGCAGCCTACGAAGGCTCTGTCCAGCCTCTGTTCTCCTGTGCACCTGCCCCACCGGGCCACCAACTGTTTCAGAGTCTAGAGACCACGAGTTTTACTTCTGTGGTGTTGTACAAAGGTGGAGTTTTTGTTCTTGAATTTTTTGTTTCTGATTTCCGGGTTTTCTTAGTTACTAGCCAATAATACAGAAAAAGGTTGGACAGGGGCTTTTTCCCCCCCGAAATTCATTAATACCTAAACTAGATTAATGTAAAAATGCAAGTCCTAAATCTTGATATTCCTGAAGGTTTGTAATTCTACTGAAAATATATATAGATTAATTTCTGAACATTTTTATCACTCACCATCTCTACCATGGAGAAGCATTAAAAACTACCAGGGATCTGGTAAGGAGCTGGTGGCTGGGTGTTCTATATACAGAATTTGGTTTTGTTTGGCTGCTTGGTTGGGTTTTCTCTCTCTCTTCACTGCTCCTCATGCTTGTCCTCTAGTGCTTGGAGCAGGCCTGTAGGCCTCCAAATGCAGACCTCAACTCCTCGTGTGTGTGTGTGTGTGTGTGTGTGTGTGTGTGTGTGTGTGTGTGTGTGTGTGTGTGTGTGTGGCATTTGCACCAATGTCTAATTACATCTGCAAAATTTTCCTCTCCAGGGGTTTGGACTAACACCTCACATGTATATTTCAAAACAAGATGCTTCTAGTGATCCCCCTCCCTGCCAACAAGAGCAGGCTTATATTTACTTCAGGAACAGCTGGTATTTGAAGTGATTCTAAAGTATGGTATACAATATTACGGCCCTGAGAGATCCAAGAAATAACCAGAGCAAAAAAAAAAAACTATTTTATGCAAAAAAAAATTTTGCTCAGATACGAGAGAAACTATTTCTGGATGCTATATTGTCAGGTTTTTAAATGAGTAGTGTTCTTTGAAAAAGGACCTAAGTGTCTTCACCCACTAGGGGTTTCAAGAAAATACCCCTAGTGAAATAGCCCCATATACCAATGATTTGTATCTTAAAGAGACTGTTTACACATTAAAAGCCGATTTTGTATGCAGATGAAGGGCCCCTTTGGTTATGTTCAAGGAGCCATTCAGAAGTTCTTCCTTTACTATTTATTGGTGAACGATCTGACACTATTTCTCTTTTATTTAAAAACAATGTTGATATGATCAAAATATGACCACTATAAACGCTGAGGGGCGTGTTTAAAGAGCATAAGCTGACATTGTGAAGGAACACCATACTAGACTTTTTGTAAATTTATTTTATATTTAATGGAATGCAGTATAACGGCTGGTGAAGTGTATTATAATTGTGTAAACAAATCCTGTTAATAGAGAGATGTACAGACTCATTTTGTACTGTATCTTGAAACTTGTGAAATAAAGATCCCATCTCTGGCTACCTGTTTGTGGTAGTACTCCACACCCAGAGGCCTTCGCATTCAGACTTGGCTTTTAACCAGAAGATCCAACATTTTAGTGAGTCTTTTCTGAAATACAGAAATGAAATTCTAGAATGCACTCATCTGGGGAAATTTGAATCTGTCTTTCGTCTTTACTATCTGTCAATCAGATTCCCATGAATTAATTGAACATTGTCCTGGGGAGGATATAAATTTACCAGGAAGTGGTAACTTTGTGGAATCTGGTGTTTGACCTCAGGCTGCCTGAGAGTAAGGACACCTCTGTATACACTGGTTATAGTATAAACTGACCAGGGCTTGCAGAGACAGATACAGCACAATAAAGCCTATTTAAAATAAGATTAAATAAAAGACACAGGAACAACATAAGCTGAGTGCACGTTGTGCACACAGTTCTAGCTCAAGGTAGGGCGTGTGGCAGTGGGAGAGGGCTTACTGATGAAGTATGAGAGGCTTTGGGTTCCATCCTTAAGGAAAAAAAGCAAGCCAGAAGAGAGTCCTAGGTTTGTCCTAGCAGACAACTTGGACGTGATAAAAGCAAAGTGGTCCAGCTTAGCAACATCAGATCCATCAGTCTGCCTAAAACAGACTGCCACAAATAAAAGTTTGGGTCTCAACTGTTACTTCAAGGAACACAGCTACCCAAGATGGCCTCAGCTAAAGTAGAAGTGAAGATAGAAACACCCAAGTGACAATGTTCAAAGTCTGCCTGGAGTGAGGCATGGTGGCCGTGTACTGCTGACAGCATTTCTGTCTGGGCAGGCACTACAGTGAAGACTTCAGTCTCTGCTGGCGGTTACAGCTCCTGCCCTTCAACTCCCTTGAGGGCAATAACATTGGCTCTACCTCCTTGGGACTGGCTGACGCTGAGCTGTGGAGATGAGAGTTTATCCCAGACTCTTAAACCGTGGCCTTGCGCACTGTGTCGTCTGTGTGTTTTGGGTACACGAACTACATACAACTTAGAGAATGGGAACCATTTCTGTAGTACAAACTGAAAAACATGCAGAAGGAAGCATTTTCTATTCCCCAGGAGTATAAGAATTAAAAAACAAAACAACAAAAAACACTTTAGAACCCAGTAGTCCAAGAGGACGTGTTCCTGGCCCAGCTACAGCTTAGAAAGCAGATTGAACATTTGTGGGCCCCGAGAATGCTACCAAACTGGTAATATGTGGATAATGTCCCATTATGGACAAAGCCAACTTTCCTAAGGCCAAGTTGTTGTTCTCTGGATTAATTTCATTGAAATGCAATAGTATCAAAAGGTTGAGTGTGGTAGTGCACACCTTTATTCCCTGCCCTCAGAGACAGGAGAACCGCTGTGAGTTCAAGGCCAGCCTGGTCTACATAGCAAGTTCCAAGACAGCCAGGGCTTCAAAGAGAAGCCCTGTCTCAAGGATAAATGAAGAAAGAAAAGGAAGGAAAAGAAAAACGTAACCTGACAAACTTGCCGTTTGAACGATGTTGCTTGGTAATATCTTACACACTGCATGCAAATGAACTTCTTACAGAGAGGATTGAAAATAGCATGCTATTTCCCTATAACCTGATTTCGACCTGATCTGAACTAAGTAGAACTGTCCACAGTACTGGCGTTGCAAACAGCTGCCTCTGTTCATTTGAGGAAACCCTACCCCCTTTGTTTCATTAGTATCTATTTTGTCCCATATTTGAGACTTAAAGTAATGGCGTTACTTTTGGTGCTGATGCCCAAGAGTGGATTAAGTTCTATTTTTAAAAAGGCATGCTTGCAGGTGAAGGCAGGTACAAGATAGAACGAGGCCTGTCATTGGATGAGAAGGAAGGATGGGTGGGAGGAAAGGGAAGAGGAGACTGAAACAGGGGACAGAGAAGCCGTGGAGAGAACATGGAGGCTGACGTTAAGATTCCACTCTGTGTATTTACAGGTTATTGTGAATATTCTTAAGGGATGTATGTGTGAAGGGCTTTGTATGTTTAGGTGGGCAATTATATCTTATCAATTGGATCAGAAAAAAAAAAAAAGGCATGCTTGCTTACATGAATTAGTGGCTTGCGGTCTGCCAGCTACCCACCTTTGAACATCCATGTTGCTCACGGTAATACTTCTCCTGGTTCAACCCAGTTTCCTTTTGCCTTCTCGGCCTCTCCCAATAGAACCAGCCTCCCATTGAGAAGGACTCCCAAGTCTTATACTTACTGGAGGACCATGTGGCCCGAGTAAGGACTCTGAACTTGGAAAATGAGGTTGTCACTGTTTTACATGATTCAAGATTTCAGTGAGTCATGAAATCGGTGAATAGAAACCATTCTAGGAAGCTGGCCTATTTTGAGCTGTGCAAATGCAGCTGTGAGTTTCAGAATTTACCCATCTGGGTTTCCCTGCTCCCCTCCCCGCCACCCCCATGGTCTTGATCATTCTATGCTTTTCCTAACAAAATTGTATGCAATGAACATTTTTGTTCTAAATGAGATGTATTCTGACTAATGCTGGCTCTCTGTATGTGGCCAGTGTGGGAGCACAGGGAGTCTTTGAACTGGAACTCGGTCTTCATCTCTGAGAATGGTTGCTCTGGCGTCCTGCACACATGCTATTTTCTTTCACTCGCTATTCGAACAGCGTTGTTTGGTAACATCTTACACACTGCATGCAAATGTATTTCTTACAGAGAGGATTGAAAATAGTGTACTATTTCCCTATAACCCCATTCTGACATGAACTGAAATAGTCCACAGTGGCAAACAGCTGCCTCTGTTCATTTGAAGGGCCCCCTCCCCCTTTGTTCCATTGGTATCTATTTCATCCCTCATTTGAGACTTAAAAGTAATTAAATCATCATAAAAAACTGATATTTTCTATATACTTAGGTTGGTGAAACCAAAGAAAAATCTAGAAGTCAGTGTCCCCAGATACAGCTTGATAAGTTCCAGTGAAGACGTACAGGCCTTAAAATACTAACATAGAGGAAATGCCATGAGCAGGAAGAAGACCCCAGAATTAACTGAAGAAAACCTGGTTGCCTCCCTCTGGTTTGTTAGCTTCATTAAACAGCCTTTTCATTGTCACCATTCTGGACCATGAGACAGAGGTGTGAGGGAAGGGTCAGACACACCCCCCATGGCCTGCAGCTGAGTTCCCATCCTCTCCTTCCACCATCCTTGAATGGCTTAACACAGGGGTCAAACAACCCTTTCACAGGTCACCTAAGACCATCAGAAAACACGTATTTGCATATTTGCATTCATAACAGCGATATTATAAGTCTTCGGTTTTGTCCTTCATTCAACAGCCTTTATTATGTTCAAGTCACTGAAATAAATCTGAAAATGAGTGTGTATGAGAGAATGAATTGAGAATGGCTCTTGTCCTCCAAGAGACATCTCCGCCACCGACTGAACACAGAGGTGCCTTGCAGGCGTTACTGAACTGGACTGTAATTTCTCCATGATGTCACTCCCATTCCCGAATTTCTCCTGACTGCCGAAGAAGCAAACTTCTGAAAAGCTGAGCAACTGGAGATTGCTCAGCTGGTGCGAGTCATAAAAACTCAAATGCAAATGAAGATGTCCCTCGCTCTGAAACCCGAGTGAGCTGCTGTGATGTGCTATGCCCTCGATGCAGCGTGGTAAGGGAGATGTGGACCATCCTGTGGTGAACAGGAAAGAGTAATGAGAGAAAATGCAATATCCGTCCCCTTCCGTGTCAACCTGCCCATACTGACAGGCTGTTCTACTTTTAGCATGTGCTGCTAAAACTGTTTACAGGTATCTGGTACCATGCTGTGACCATAAGCATGACAGGCATTTGGAGTGTTTTGAGGGTCAAAGGTCTCTGCTCCACCATGTCTAGGACAAGGTGAAATGACTTAAACAGGAGCCTCGTGACCAGGACCTGAACCTTTTCCCCGATGGCTGACATCTCTACCCGAGGGCAGAATAACCAACCTCCGTCTGTCCTGCACTCATAAGCTTGGCTCCTGGGCTAGCCTGCCCAAAACATCTGGGAGCTGGCCAGTACCTCTCTCAGCGAGGAGGAAGAATAGTCTCAAAGCGAACGTCCGAAGAGCTCAGGTAGAGCTGCTTTAGAATGCCACAGGAGAAGCTACGCACTTGCGTTTCAGAAATTAGCATGGAAATCAGCAACGTCTCGCTCCTAGATAGCTTCTCTACAAGTAGCCTGTGCTCTTCAGGGTGGGAAGGCAAGGGTAACACCAGGAATCAAACAGCAGCCCATCCTCGGGGACTTCAACTGTCTTCAGCAACTTCTCATGCCCACGCTGTTTCCGTGGTACCAAGTTTGGAGGGGAGGGGGGTTCTGATGTAACTGTCATCTGCTCAGTTTGTCTATAGCTTTTTGGATCACGGGATCCATTATGACATATCTGGGCTATTGAAAAAGATTAGTGGAGCCAATAAGGGCCTGCGTGTGTGCACACTCAGTGCCAACTGTGGCTGCTTCAGTTCTCCTGGCTTCTCTTTTCCTAAAGCTCCATGAGGCCTCTCTGCCCCCCTGATCAGGCCCATGCTCCTCCCCAAGTCTCTGCTTCGACTCCACTGGGTCGACATTAAGTCAGGCCCATTTGCTATGTGCCCCTGTGTGTTTCTTTGATAGCTCTCCTTATCATTGGTCACAGTACTTGCCTGCTACACGCTCCCAGCTTGTAAATCCCAAGACAGGAACCAGTCTGTCTCGTTCGCCAGCAGGGGTCCAGCGCTTGGCATGACGCCCAACATCCAAAGTAATTTGTTTCATTTTTGAATTAGCAGATGGAGTTTCTAGTAGCAAGAATGTGGGAAAGGGGGGGTTGATATCCAGAGTCTGTTCTTGGGGGAAAGTTCGAACATGCAAATGGACATTTAATGGTTTGAGTGGTGCCCCGTGGCTTAGCCACTTTATATGAGACTTCCCTGGACTCTCTCGAATCCCAAGAAGGATGGAGATATCCCTTCTGAGAAACCGGCTTAGGAGAGGGACAAGTACCCCGAATCCCCTGGAGGGAGGGACTGCTCAGGAAGCTCACATACATACACACAGGCTGTGATCGAGAAATAGGAACAGAGAGGGCTGGAGAGATGGCTCAGCAGTTAAGAGCACTGACTGCTCTTCAAGAGGTCCCAAGTTCAATTTCCAGCAACCACGTGGCTCACAACCATCTGTAATGGGGTCCAATGCCCATTTTGGGTAGGTCTCTTAAAAAGAGAGAGAAATAGGAACAGAAAGTTTCACATTGAATTCGCCTCACTGAAGTAACAAATCCCTTTCCAAAGTAAGAAGGGGGAAGCAGGGAGTACTTAGAGCATCACTGAAAAGAAACCCAAACTACCTCTGCCCTCTTTAGCTCTGCTGTGCCAGTCCCATCCAATGCAGCCTGGGTGCTTACTGCCCCCAAGCCTGGACCAGACAGGAGAAGAAAGGCAGTGTAGCTAAGGCGCTGTGAGTGCCACCAGGGGTTGCCAGCTTCGCACTGTGTCTACTAACTCACACTAACTCACACGGGACACGGGGCCTTTCCATGCTCATCTTTCTTCACTGAGAAAAATCTGACTATCACAAAGATGAGAAACTTGCCTGGAATATAGTTAACCCCAAAAGTCTTAAGTCAAAAGTCTTATCAAGGTGGTAAAATACCATTAAAACTATCGAGTATTCAGTAACTACCGATCACTTAAAAATGTCTAGTTTCTCTTTAGGATTCTGTGGCTACAGTCGTTACACGGCCATCTTTGTCCTGCCGGATGTGGCTGTGTAGAAAGAATGGCAGAGTCCACAATGCAGACAGACTCCTCTTACTCTCCCAGAGTTGCCTCTATCTAAGCTAAATAGCAAGTCAGGCTAAACTACCATGAACATGTCTACCAGGCAAGTCCAACCTACACCCCATTGCCACATGCACCCATGTGCAGCCATGATTGCAGCCTAGCACAAAACTTAAACTCCATCATAACAACACCAATAATAATAACATAATGATTTTGTCACTCAATGGCGCAGTCCTCAGGTGGGAACTCGTAGATGATAACACCGTGTTGCCATCTACGTCAAATGATTGAACGTGACAGTTCAGAGTCTAAGCTCTTGTGTGCTCAGGTCTTCAACTGTGTATCTCACATTGTTTTAAATCTGGACCTATCAGTTCCTCTTGAGGTAAAGAAAACAAAACCATGAGGCTATCTGGACACAAGAATGAAACGACCCAGGGTGGGGATGGGGGTCAAGGAGCATGGAGTCAGGGACAATGTGGAAGGGAATGAATGAGGATGACGTACAATGAGACACGTATATGAAAGTATCACAATGAAATCAATTACTTTATAATTACCCTCTGAAAAACTTGGGTGTAGTTTTCAAAATATGCTCTAGAGGGCACCAGAGTGTCACACCTGAAAATTTTTGTGCGTGGGTTGTTTTGGTTTGGTTTTGCTGTGCTTTGCTCTAAAAAACAAGTTTCCCAGTTGTTCTTGTTTTTTTGTTTCTTGTTTCCAGTCCACTTTTCTGAGAAAAGATGAAGTCTGAGGTCAGGTGCTCCTCACAAGAATATAACTGTAACTTCTAGAAGCATCCTGGGGGGCTCTTGGCATCAACAGCACTTTCCCATTGTGCCATCATGAGTCTGTCTTTTTGTGCACAATATAGAAGTTGCAGAGAACACATGTAACCTGACGTCAACCCAAGGAGCCATCTGGTCTACCCAGTTCTTAGGTGTAGTGCCGTAAGAAGCAAAGAGGCTTTGCACCTTCTCCCATGGGTCTCCGCCGGCAGTGTCCTCCTTTGACATCTACCAAGTTGTTCCTTCCACAACAATGTGTAACAGGGTTAGTAGCAAGCAATTGGTGTGGGAAACTCACAGGAATTACCTCCAGTTGTAGATAATTCAGAGATGGGCCCAGGGGAAGGGGGGTATCTTCTAGGGACTCAGTTTCCCTAGAGAGCCTCTCAAAAGTGTTCTGGCTCCATTTTTGCATTTTCTGGTGTGAGGTTTACCATCCACTAGCAGTGACCCACTTCCCTCTGTGGATTTAATCACGCTGCTTCCCTTCCCTCTCAGGTTACTGATCCTTACTGATTTCTATTCCCTTCTGGGCTGCTGTCAGGAAATCAGTCTCTTGCTGATAAAGGAGCTGCAGCATGTCACAAATCTGCGTGCGCTTTGTCTCTTGGTCCTGGTGAGTTGTGTCACCTTGACTACTTTGTTCTTTCTGTTTGTTTGCTTGTCTATTTGTTTGTTTTTCAAGACAGGAGTTCTCTGTGTAGCCCTGACTGTCCTGGAACTTGCTCTATATGTGGACCAGGCTGGCCTCGAATGCACAGAGATCCACCTGCCTCTGCCTCCCAAGTGCTGGAATTAAAGGATTAACACCACCACCACCCAGCATTTCTTTGTTCTACCATCCAAGCTCTCAATGCTTTGCTATATAATTTCCAAGGACCTCTGACTTTTAAAATGCAGGTTTCTAAAAGAGAAAGATGACCTTGGAAAATGAGGAAAGTGATCAGGGCTAGTCATAATGCCTAAGCAGGCAGATAAGAATCATTCCAAACATATTCTTTAAGCATATCTAGCAGTTGGGAAAGAAGAGGATTAGCGAGATGTTTCATTGAGTAAAGTGTTCTCGACCCAAGCACAAAAATAAGTGATCCTAGACCCTCAGAAATCATAAAAAGTTCATGGTGGCATAATGGTGACAACCAGCACTGTGGGGGCAGAGACAAAAGAACCACTGACTAGTCAGATGATCTTGTGGAATCAGTGAGCTACAGGGTCAAAGAAAGACCCTACTTCAAACCGTAAGGTGGAGAGGAACAGAGAACAGGTGATATCAACTTATTGTTTCTACACTTTGCACACACACCTGCACCCCCCACACACACACACAGAACATAATATCAAAATACATAGGGGAATTCTGGGAGCATTCCAGACTCACCTTCCTTAAAGTCAGCTGGCAACCAGCCAGCACTTCCTGGGCAGACAGACCCCTTGGATATGAATAGAGACCACTCCCCACCCAACCTACCACAAACACACCTTCCAATCCTATGCCAGACACTCCCTGAGAAAAACTCTTGTTCATGTAGCTTTTCCCGCTCTGTTATACTGACATATGAGTGGGCCTTTTTCCTAACCAAACCTAGGGTCCTACGCATGCTAGGTCGAACAGCTATACTCCTGAGTAGCCCTCCTGCCTCTCCTTGTGATCTCACCAGACCAACTCTCCTCCTGATGAACGGCATGAATAGAAACTGACCTTTCCTGTCAGAGGCAGGAAGCTTGGGAGGAAGAAAACAGGCTTGATGGATTACAAAGGGAAGCAGGTGGGTGTGGTGAAGAAAAGCTTCCCTCTTTCTGTGTGGGAGCTCAAGGGTTCTCCCAGAGACACAGGGTCATGTGGGACCTCTACTTCTCTTCAGTAGATAATATGTTCAGGGTTCACTGCCTGCCCAAGAGACCTACCATTTATTTTTGCTACATTTTAAAAATAATTTGTATTGGTGGGTGAAGTTATGTGGGTACTCACTTATGTGTGGGGGTCAGAGGACAACTCTTGGGAGTTCCTCAACCACCAGTGAGTTGTAATGACAGCAAGCTCGACAGCAGTGCCTTTCTTGGTTGAACCATCTCACCAGTCCAGTGACCTAGAATAATTTTTTTTAATGTGTAGGGGTATTTTGCCCACACGCATGCCTATGTACCATTTGCATGACTTGTACCCTCAGAGGGAGGGCATCAGAGCCCCTGAAACAGGAATTTCAGATGGTTATGGGTGTTGAGAATAGTACCAGGCTCCTCTAGAGTAGCAGCCAGTGGCTCTTAACCACTGAACCATCTCTCCAGTCCTATCTACAATAATGTTTTTAAGGGACGTGTCTTTGTCGTTTATTATCCCTTCATTTCTCTTTTAGATGCTACTGAATGCAGTCCTATAGGTAGGAGTTATTTCAAACCATTATTGAAGCTGTCATGGTGACAAAGACATAGACTTTTGTGAAATGCATCATTTGTGAAAACTCTTTTTTTCTCCTTCAGATTTTTGAGACAAGGTCTCTCTGTGTAGCCCTGGCTACATCTGAACTCACTCCGTAGCCCAGGCTGGCTTCAAATTCACAGAGACTTGCCTGGGGAGGAGGAGGAGGAAAGAGAGAGGGGGAGGGAGAGAGGAAGGAAAGAAAGAGAGAGAGCAAGAGAACAAGAGGGAGAGAGAGAGAAGAGAGAGAGAGAGAGAGAGAGAGAGAGAGAGAGAGAGAGAGAGAGAGAGAGAGCCCACATGAGGGTATGCACCAAATGTGCCCTTGGTGATGCCTTTGGAGCCAGAAGAGGATGTCAGATCCCTGGGACCTGTAGCCACCGGCTGCCATGGGGTTGGTTCCGGCTGCCATGGGGCTGGTTCCGGCTGCCATGGGGTTGGTTCCGGCTGCCATGGGGTTGGTTCCGGCTGCCATGGGGCTGGTTCCGGCTGCCATGGGGTTGGTTCCGGCTGCCATGGGGTTGCTGAGAACCAATCCAGGTTGTCTGAGAGAATACCACAGGACCTTATCATCCCTCCAGATCCCATCCCTGGGAATTCCAACAGCACAGATGTTGTGCGTATTTGCTTCTTACTGTGTGTATATTTCTACAATATGTCGACTGGAAGATGATTTCTGCTGGAGGCCTGCTCCGGCTGGGGCTGAAGTGGGACACAGCATTGGATGAAGGTCGAAGACTGATGATCCCTAGCCTTACAACCTCTCTATTTGTTCTTTGATGCTGTTTGCCTTCCTCTTACTACTTCACGCTTTAACAAGTTCTGGTTTCTTTTCTCTATTTCATGATATTATAAGTACTGGTTTCTCATTATTCTATGGAAGTAATAAACTCCTTCTGTTTGTAACAGTAGATTAGAAGGGGAAAAAAATGCTTAATTACCAGGTCTTTTCTATCTGGCTCAAATACCCCTCACTAGCCAGGCAAGAGACTTGGAACTCATTAACTCTTTGTGAACCAGAGAGAAGAGAAAAAAATATTTTAAACAGGTAACTTGCACACACACACACACACACACACACACACACACACACACACTCTGGTCGGTCCCCACCACCAGTTTTGTCAACTCCACGTGTCCATGCATACTTACATACATGCACCTATGCTTACATATGCATAAATACATTTGGTGGAAGGAGTGAAAACTCTTATCAAGCAAGTGCCAACACAAAATATGGATAGAAAAGAAGCTCCAACTTGTATTGTTCAGAGAAAGAAAAGGCTTCTACCGTTTTATTGCTGAAAGTAAGAGAAAGCTTCTCCCTTATTGTCATTCTTAGTCCCTACACTCTCTCAGGAAAATTGATCACGTGATTCTCCAAGCATCCTTACAGTCCATAAGTTCACAGCAAATTTAATACAATAATTCAAGTCATAAAGTGATGAAGGGTCACAGTGGAAGTGTTTACGCGTGTTTCCATTAAGACTAGTACCTCACTAACCATTCATTATCTGTTACTAGCCCCCCATAAGTTCATTAAAAGTTTAAAACAATGATTCTTATGTTATAAGTTAGCATAGTTCTGCCAAGAGACACATCATCTGCCTTGTGCCTCATTACTTTTGAAGTTTTGTATAGATAAACCAGTCGACATTTTATTTTCTGTCCTTGCACCTACAACGAGTTGTCCATTCCCAGTTGATGACCTTGAGTTATCAGATAATGATCTCATAGCTAACCCAGAAGGAATGTTTTCCTTGACATTAATTTGCTTTGAGCCTGCTTTCCTAGCCTAGTGCAATCAGCCTGTGACACACGAAGGTTTGCACAGCCATATTTGTAGCATTTCAAAGAGCTGGAAACTACTCGTACAAATTTAGGAATTCTATAAAATCGTTATCAGAAATTACAAAATCACCAATCTGTCTACACAGCATTATTACATGATAGTACATCTTCATTGATCTGCAGAAAACCTGCCCAATAGGGCAGGCTGATGCCCGGAGATCATTAGGCTATGCAATAGTGGCAGGAATGGCAGATCAGCAGCGAGAAGTGATCCTGAAATAAAAATCTCAGAGCTTTGCAATCTAGAGCTCACCCATCACAGCCATGCAGAGCGATGAGCCATCTCCGGAAAACTGACTCGCATGCCTTTAGCCTTTCCTGGATGTCTCCTGACAGATTTCTTTACCCCTATATCTAGTTTTACCCGTTTTGCCCACTACGACTCTGCCTTCGTTAGGGTTTCTGTTGCTGCGATGTAAAAAAAAAAAAAAAAAAAAAAAAAAAAAAAAAAAAGTGACCAAAAACAACTTGGGGAGAAAAGGATTTATTTCAGCTTACACTTCCACATCATACTCCGATCTCCAAGGGCACCAGGACAGGAACTCACCCGGAACCTGGAAGCAGGGACTGAAGCAGAAGCAAGCTGTAGAAGAACGGTCCATACTGGCTTGCTCATTCAGTGCTTGCTCAGCCCCCTTTCTTAGATGAGGACCACATGACCCAGGGATGGCACCACCCACACTGAGCTGGGCCCGCCCACATCAGTCATCAGTCAAAAGGATGCTCTACGGACTAGCCTATAGGACAATCTCACGGCGGCATTTTCTCAATCAAGATTTCTTCTTCCCTCGTGGCCCTAGCTTGTATAGAGTTGAAATAAATCCCAGCCAGTACAGGCCCCCGCTGTGCTAGGTGTAAGGACATAACAGAACTCTTTGTAATGACAAAAATAATAGTCAAAGAGACAAAGGAAATAAACATCCGTTACAAGACCTGGAGACTTAGAAAATACTACATTCAAGAAATGCATGACCACAGAAAAGAATGAGGCTTTCCTTATGCGGTGATGGCGCTTATAAAATGGCGCCCTTTTGAAACGTGGAGCGCGGGTGGTGGCTTATGCATTTTTGCAAATTATGATAGAAAGTAGGTGCCTGGGACACACGGGACGAAAAAGAAATGAGAGCTAAGTTTGTCAGCGTGTACCCTTGGGATTGTGTTAAAAGTTCAAACTCTGGATTTAAAGTCAGTTTTGATGCTTCACGGTACGTCTTAGAAGGACGTCAGTGTAGCGTTTCTACGGTCTCACTGGGAAACACTAACTGAAGGACTCTGTCCTGTGCTGAACCTAAGGACCTGCCAGCCAAGTCTCCTGGCCTCCATCGATAGGTCTATAATCTTGCGGGTAAAGGCTCACCTCAGGGTTTCCCACAGCAGGAAGTCCTCAGCTAAGCCTGAAGACGGACTTTCCTGATTCTCCATTCATCATCTCTGGGATAACACACATCGTTAATTCCCATCTCACTACCTGATTTCCACACTGAGGTTTACTCGGTGGCTTTGACCGCCTGTCACTGTAACTTTATCCTTAGACAGCCATTGCCTGATTGCCTCCAAGTCTCTCAGCCTTTAATGACTCATGTTCCTGATAGGCAGAATGGTAGCCACTGGGGCACCCTCTAAACACTCAATTTTCTGGGTCCTTCTTCCCTTTTCTGGCGTTTAGGTTTTCAGTCCCTCAAATGGTGCTTTCTCTACATCGCAGTCTCCTGAGACTTCAGGAAAGCTCTTGCTTGACTTTAGTTACTTGCCAGGCTACCATCCGCCAGCTTATTATTGCATTGCTGGCTACGGTCTTGTGATGCTGTTCTGGAAGTGATGATGGTTTTAAGGATTAGTCTAGAAGCTTTTGTTAGAGCTTTTGTTAGGGTTTTAGGGATGGACCCAAGCTTCCCGACAGGCTGTGGGAACCAGTCCAAAATAGAAAGGCGATCTGAGCATCTGTGAATAAGGAGCGGATGTGGCCTTTCCTGGTATGTGTCAAGGTTTGTGGGGCCTTAAGATAGACTAGGAGCACGGGGCTGGTAAGAACAGAGGGTCACAAGAGACAGAAGGAGACAGGAAATGAAAGTACGGCTGACTCTCTAAGAGGGTTCCTGGGTGGGGCTCCCAGCCCCTTAAAGCGAGCTTGTTGCAGATTCTGTTAATGGCCTGCAATACAGGATCCAGTACCAGGAAGCCGAAGTTCCAGAGTTCCAGTTTCAACAAGTACGCATTTAAAGCTGTTTTACCCTCTTTTTTTCCCTTGTGCTTGTGCCTGAACTCTTATTAGACCTGATTAAATTGTAGTCTATGGTTTTGTTTTGTTTTGTCTGGAGAGCCCACCTTGCTCCGGGAGTATGTGAGTAATGCCCTGGGGTATGATGTCACAACAGCCGAACATCCATAGACAACAGGAATTATTTGCTTCCAGAATAAGCTTTTGAAAAATCATTTATTTTTTTATTTATATGTGTGCATGTTGCACCTGCTTGTCTGTGTGGGCACGATGCTTGTGCAGATGCTGGCGGAGGTCAGAAGAGGGCATCAATCCCCTGGAGCTGGAGTTTCAGATGGTTGTGCTATTTGTACTACCCACCTAATGTAGGTGCTGGGAATCAAACCTGGACCATGTGCAAAAGCACCAAGTTCTCTTAACCGCTGAGCCATCTCAGTCCATAACATTCTATTGTAATAAATGCGGAACTACCACCATACCAGTACATGCTGTTAACTGGAAACATCATGTAACACCTGACTGTACCTGTGGGTTGGACTTCAGAGCACATAGTCAATCTAACACATCCCCATTGGAGGAAGAGTCATCGCACACTGAGCACCTGGAATTCTCCCATTCCTCTGAAATGGATGAAAATGTGCTCACGGTTCCAAGTAGAAGCTGAATTAAGTGAGATGCGATCTTCTAGATTCGTTCTGGTCATACGGAAAATAGAACTCGTCGCTAAGGAAGGGAGCAAGGATCAGAACTGTACAAAGAGATCTTGAGTAGGCTGATGGTGCCAACAACCTGGCTGAGTGACTCCAGCGTGAGATGATTGGCAGTGAGCGGAACTTCCGGGGCCATTTAGAATTCGATTCCGGGCCCGCCCACTCACCGGAGGAGAGCCGGACCCCTGATTGACAGTGTCAGGAAAATTTGGGGGGAAAGGAGAATCGCGGGCTACGGGCCTCAGAAACTGAAAGGAGTTCTGAGCAGAGAACCTTCGTCTATTTCTTTACAAATCCCGTGTTTTTTCTGTGCTTTGCCTTAGTTGGGATTCTGTAAAGAAGTAGAACCGATGGGATGAATGTTCTCCGAATTCTGGGGAGGCTGAGAACTCAGGAGCTGAGTCCTTGAGACTGGATGCCTCGACAGTCCCAATCTGGTGCTGAAGGAGAGAGCCTTGGTCCTGCAGGGCATGTCGGAAGTCAGAAAAGGCTGGGTTCCGATGTCAGACGAGAATGGCGCCAATGCCAGCAATCACAACCGAAGCAGAGAGCCACGGCTTTCCTCAGACCTCCCTACACCCAGTCCACAGTGGTTCCCACTCTGAGGGAAGGTTTTCCTTCTCCCTACTTCCAATCCCTTGCAATAACACTGATGTACACTAGAGGGCGTCAGTGTACATGTTTTTAACCGAGTCCAACCCAACAAGAATATTTTTGACATATTATTGTATTTATATATATCAAATATATATTTAGTCAAATACATACACACAGACACACACACACTCTCACACATATATGATCAGGGGTGCATCAAGCTTGAGTGTAGAGGTGTGAGGACAATTTGTAGAAATCGGTTTCCTCCTTCCTTCATATGGGACCAGAGGATTTGAACTCAGATCAGGCTTAGTGACAAGTACCTCTCTGCCTGCTAAAGCTAACTCACCAGCCCTGAAAACGGACTTAACTGGCGTCCAGCTCTCTTCACATCAGATGGGTGAGCCTTTGAATAATCATCTTGAAGATATCAGCAGGCTTAAAAGAGAAGCAACAGCTTTGGACCTTGAAGATTAGGTTCCAGTTTTGCTTTTGGCTTTCTTAGCTGAGGAGTGGGGCAACAGTGAGCCTTACATTGCTATAGCAACACACTATTAGCCCATCCTGTGGCTTCTAAGCAATTTCACCTTCCCTGAGGTGTTGCTCCCAAACTCAGTCCAGAACTCTCCTTTCTTTCACTGACCAGCCTCCCGCTCCCCACAGAGCTCCATTGGCAGAGATGAAGAATCCTCAGCTGTGGAACGACGGCAGGGACTCATGGTTGGCGAAGAGGCTTCCTGGTGATGGGTTTATGACGAATATTAAGTGCCTGTTGATTTAGTGACCAGCTCCTGAATTACCAAACAGCTTACTCCTTGTAACTATCTCTCATATACATAAAGATAAAAGCTGAGGATTCCTTGGCCACATTGCTGGTCTGAGGGGAGGAAACACTAAGTGTGAAATCCATACCCTTTCTCAAAGACATAATGTGGGAAACAGACCAGAACGTTGTTTTAGTACATCCTGGCTGCTGTAACAAAGAACCTGGAACCCTGAAGCCCATAAACAATAGGGACTGAGGGAAGGACCAGCAGAATGTGTGTCCAGTGAGAACCTGCTTTCTGGTTCACACATGCTGCATCCTCAAGTGATGGGAGAATGAGGGGACCACTCTTGGGCTTCTCTTAATAAGCATTAACCCTATCCATAGGTGTTCTTCCTCCCATCCCCACCCCCACCTCGAGACCTTGTCTTATAATACCAAACACAGCTGTGCTGCTAATCACGTGACGGCTGATCTTAACTGGCAACCTGACCGGATTAGCAATCAACCAAAACTCGAGCGACTGACTGGGCATTCCAGTGGCATTCAATTTCCTTGATCAGGTTTATTTGAAGCAGGAAGTCCCTTGCTAGATCAGCCACCACCTTCTGCTGGCAGGCAAGATAAACAGAGAAGAAGGAAGCTTTTGCTTCTTCGCCTACCTGCCATCGCTGTTGCTAGCTCGCAAGTCCGTCCTTCCTGTGGACGTTGCAGCCCTTTGTTGATCTCGACGCCAGCTTTTCCCGGCCCTGGTGTGGACTGAGGGCCAGCAGCTCTCCCGGAACCTCAGGACCTCGGTGTCAGAGTGGGATAGCAGAGACATCCAGCCTGGAGGACTGAGTACTGGAATCTCAGCCTCTCCCGTGTGATACAGCTGCTGTTGGACTACCCAGACCACGCTGCAAGTCAGTCTAATACATCCTCCTTTAACGCATATATTTAGTTTATCAGTTATTTTCCTTTAGAGAACCCTAGTGCATCAGGTCTCTCCACAGGAATGCAAGTACGTGTGAATATCCACACCGTAGCAAAAAGTTTAATAATTTGCATTTGAATATCTACTGAGATATTTTACCTACGATTGAATGGATATGAGATTAAATGACTTCATTAAAATGGCTCCTGAAGAGTTCGAATGATTTACGTGACTCACTTTCTGTTTCTAATAGATGAACCAGTCTTAGCTATATAATTTACAAATTTTTATCCTGGGGCTTAGCGTATAGCCCAATCATACAGTATAGGGAAGCATGGGGGGCTCTGGATTCTACAAACACCTCAGGAAAAAGGTCTTGTCACCCGTGAGGTCCCAGGATGTAAGAAGTGTCCTAGAGTGGAGAAGCAATCCCATAAGGCTTGTAGTATCCTGCAGCTCCGTTCATTGAAGTTTGTTCTATAGAACCACCTGAGCATGGGCTCCTGCATGGTGGCTAGGCACTTGCAGCCCAGTAAAAAAAAAAAAAAAAAAAAAAAAAAAAAAAAAGGTAGGACAGCCCAAGTGTCCAACAACCTAGGACAAATTGGTAAATACTGAATGAAGATATAGGGACCTGAGACAGAAGCCTTTTGGTAGAAAACCTGTATGGTATTTCAACACCCCGGCTTCACAGCTGGATGTGCGCGCACGCATGCGCATGGAGGGTAGTGGGAGTAGGGCTATTCTATCCATCTATGGAGTCTATGCAACCATTGTAAAGACGGAGAGTCTTAAGAATCACCTGAGACACTTAGAGAAAGAATCGAAAAGGAAAGACTACTTAGGCTCCTCCAGGAGAAATTCTCGTTCGGCAGGCCTCGGTTGAGACCTGTTAACCTCTGTATTTTAAATGATGTTCCCAAGAGAGTGTGGTTTCCAGACAAGCTTGAAAGATGCTAAAATAGTAAGTGCGTGCAACGACATGAGAAAGATGCTCAAGTCAGCATTCAAAATCGCGTGGCACAAAGCCCCCGCTGGTTGTCGCCCTGGGACTGCAAGTACACAGGGGAAAATGGAACCACACATACCCACAGAGAAGGATCTGAGTCCAGACAGTCCTGGCGGGTGCCTCTGGGAAGGGAAAAGAAACGGACTCTGCATTTTTTGGTGTGTACTTCAATGTTTGTTTATACATTGGAGGAGGGTGTAGAGAACAAGAAAGAACCCCTTGGGGTTTCATAGGTTCCCAAATATATGGAGAGGGTGAACATGGGAGGAAGTGTCACTCAGGATGACAGCCAATGCAGCCCAGGGACAGGCCGTCTTGTGGGGAACACGAAGTGGTTGCGGCGCTCTTTCTGCGAGTCCCAGCCAAGCTCAACCTCACCCTGCAGCTAAGGCCCTCTCTCCCTCTGCTCCTTGGTGCTGAGCAGGGAGAGCCCAGACTTGGGAAGAGGGCTTTCCAGATCAACTTGGCCCACGACACAGCCAGAGTGATGAGGTCATTTAGCACAGCTGCAAACTATTTCAAGGAAACAGGTGGTGGCCGTAGCCTCTTCCAGGCTTGGACTTTCGCTGGGAGAGAGGCCTCTTTCAAGGGCGTCCTCCCTGGGAGGCCAGACACAGAGGCCTAGGTGGCTGGGGAAAGGGAGCACAAGGTCACAGAGCGTCCTCAAAAGCCTGAGGATGTGTGTCCCTCCACAACTGAAGTCTCAGTGCCAGCTGTTTGTTTCCTCACCGTAACAGCTTGGAATCCGTTCTTCGGGAGCCGCGCCTTCAGAGCGCTAGAGAGGACCAGGGGAACCTGGCACAGTTTGAAAGCTCTTGGATCATTTTAGCTGTACAGTCAAGGTTGACACCAGCTGAAGTCCCTGGACAAGTAGCACTCCCTTAAGAGCTTGCTGGGAATTTAGAACTTCAGGTCTGTGCCCATCCTCCCTAGATAAGCAGAATTGCATTCCCAAACAAGAGTCCCTGGAGTCTTGTGCTCTGCAGGATTTAGAAGGTTGGTTGGCTTCTCGGGGCATTGGCCTAGCTGGTGAACACAGATCCTGGGGATCTTACAGGGGATGCAAGGCAGGTAAACACTGGCCTTCTCTGAGATGCATTGACCTCCTCGAGGATGCAATAAAGTTGGCACAATTTTCCTTCGAATGCTGGTGATGCCTATGATTGGCGCGACCTGCAGAGCACCTGGAACTTAGCGCTTAGTAGATCAGGGCTCCTGTTTTGTCAGGATGGCTACTGTTGGTGATCCTGCAACACAAGCTGGTTAATTGCCCAGCCTGTACGAGCATGCGCCGGCTCTGTTTCTTGTCTAGCTCAGCCCCCACTCTGCCGACATCAAACATCTTCTCTCACTGCCGCTCAGAACTGGGGATCGGAAACTTCAGGCTCCATCCGCACTCTCTCCGATTCCAGCATTGATTTTTTTTCTGTTGAAATTGTGTGATTGCTCCATCCTTAGGAAAAGCAAAACGATCGGAGGTGTAGGTTCTAACAGTTGCTGTAGTAGCTGCAAGGGCAGGGTGCGTCCCTGTCAGCTGGAGAGGAGAAGGGGTTGGACTTGGGCTTTGCCAAATCCTTGCTTCCCAGGCCTCTGCTAGTTCGGTTCTGGACGGAGGATTGGAGGCTCTGTGTGGACACAGCCCTGCGATGATTTGGGGACTGACTCACTGATAAGGGTGAGTAGCAGGGGACAGTAAGTAATGCTGTATCTTCAATGATAGCTTCTGACCATGAGACTTAAAAAGGCATGTGGTGGCGGTGCAAGCCTTTGAGGCCAGCATTTGGGAGGGAGAAGCAGATGGCCAGCCTTGTAATAAGGTCCAGGATAACCAAAACAGAAAGTCTGTCAAAAAAAAAAAAAAAAAAAAAAAAAAAAAAAAAGGACCAAAATAATCACATACCTCCTAAAAGCCTAAATAAATAAATGCCTAGTTACTTAGCAAGCAATTAAGCATTTCGTAAATGCCAAGTATTTGTACAACTGTCCCCTTTAATTATCAAAATTTACTCTTTGATACTGATACCACACTTACTTTTAGGTGAGAAACGGGCTCAGAGATGTTTGGGCCTTCAGATAAACAGCCATGGAGTCACAGAATTTGGAGTTACACAGAGGTGGTCCTGGGGCCAATGTCTACTCTGGGTCATCCTGTTAAGTGACCTTTCTCCATCCCAGGGCCTGTCACTGGATCCTGGAGCTCTTTCTGGTTAAATATTGGCTAATTACCTTTCCTTTGTTTTTTTCTTGGTAGTGTTGAGAGAGACACCATCTCTCCAAGTTGGCCTGTCAATCCTTTCTTCTAAAATGGAGAATGTTCGCCTGTTAAGGACTCCAGCTTTGGATTTATGTGCTATAGGAGTTTTAAAAGACATCTCCCTGACTCTCTATTACTCGAGGAAACATCTATCGTGGATGTCAGGAAACACACAGGAGAGCAGAAAGGAGAAATGGCTTTTGTTTTGAGGGATGGGATTATGAAGGAATGAATCTTGAGTGCCGAGGGAAAAGAAAAATACTTTGTGTTTTTATGGATCAAAAAGGAGAAACTTCAAACCATGGCAACAGTACAAGCAAAGCTCTTTTTAAATAGATATTGATTCCTTATTTTCTTTTTGTTTGCCGTGCTGAATATTAAATCCAGAGCCTAGGCAAATGCTCTACCACGGAGCCACACCCCAAGTCTGCCCTGTTCCTTTTTGGTTCACGATCTCTAATAGGCAGCTTTCATAAACTAAAAGCCATGGGAGATTTTAAAGAACAAATTCGATTTTCTTATTAATCAATTTACTTACTTGCACCATATGGGATGGAACTCAGGGTTATACCTATACTTGGGCAAGCATTTGCTGCTGACCATATCTGTGATTGTGAGCTTTAAATGATCCAGAGTGACATTATCCATGATGTCCAATAAGTCCCTATCACTACACACCAGGCATAATCCTTTTTTTAAAAAAAGATTTATTTATTTAATGTATATGAGTACACTGCCTCTCTCTCCAGACATAGCAGTACAGGGCATCAGATCCCATTACAGATGGTTGTGAGCCACCATGTGGTTTCAGGAATTGAACTCAGGACCTTTGGAAGAGCAGTCAGTGCTCTTAACCTCTAAGCCATCTCTCCTGACCTGCCAGGGGTCATCCTAAGCACTTGATTCTTGTTAACTCCAGGCTACTTGTGTACTTCCTTACAGATCTGTGTGCAGTGAGTCATTCTTTCTTTCTGTAACACCTAGGGCTTTTCCTGCACAACGTACACACAATCCGTGAATATTTATGTAACAGAGGAATCTTGCCTTGGAGGCTATCATGCTATAGACCAAAGACTAGAAAACAGTGCTGTTCTATACTATTGATTTTGAGCCTAATAAAAGGATGGTTAGAGGTAGTGAAGGAGTTAAGGATATTGTAAAGCTGGACATGGGGGTTTAAAAAAAGGATCTAAAAGAGTCTTCAGAGTAATGAGATAGAAGAAGACATTTGATCCTAAGCCTGACAATTTGAGTTCTATCTCCAGAAACAAGTGGTGGAAGGAGAGAGACAATTTCTTCAAACTACCCTCTGACCAACACAACTATATGCTATAGCAGTGGCTCCCCACCCCCACCCCCACAAAAAAAAAAGCCACAATAAATGTAATGTTACAGATTGTAAGATTCTCCAACACTAACATCTTAGCAGCAACATTTTCTGTTTGTAAAACCATTGAGTGGTGGTGTTGGAGAAAAGGGCCATGCCCTTTAAAGAGATTTTTAAAAGGTCTTTCCTTCCTCTTATCTTTCTCAAGACCCGCCATTTAAAATAAATATTTGTTACTCATCTATGAGTACATTACACAAGGAGATCAAGGGGTGTCAGATCCCCTAGAACTCAGGTTCCGGGCCGTTGTGAGCTGCCTGATACGGTTGCTGGACATGAAACACGATAGCCTCTTTTAACTCCCAAGTCATCTCTTCAGCCTAGGACCAGGGCTTTAAAGTTGTCCAACATCGTTATTCTTTCCAATCTTTAGTGTGTTCCATAAATTGACTATTCCATGTAGACGTGTGCATGGAAGCATTTTGCATAAAGACACGTCTAACCCCTGTTGGATTGTTGCTCAGGAAGACAGTGGAAAAGGAGAATGGAAGCGTGAAGTGCTCCTGAAGGGTTTCTGAGCCGGGCTGTGGGTATAGACACAGGCTCTCCCACTCCCTTAACAGTTAAGATGGTTCTAATGTGGTGTCTGTTTGTACAGTTGTTGACATTCTTGACATGTAGCTCTGGCTGACCTAGAACTCACTATGTAGCCTGGACTGACTTCAAACTTATAGGAACTCACCTGCCTCTGGCTCCCTAGTGCTGGGATTAAAGGCATGCACCACAACACATGTCTAAAATGTTTTAATTCTCCAAACCAGCTCAGGTTTGAATGACATATTGGTAGTCATTAGGTACATATAGCTATGCATATTTCAGTACAACTTAAAACACGGTATTCCAATAATCCCAATACTCGGGAAGCAGAGGCAAGCTGAACTCTATGAGTTCGAGGCCAGCCTGATCTATAGATTGGGCTCCAGGACAGCTGGAACTACACAGAGAAACCTTGTCTTGGAAAAGCAGACAAACAAAACGCAATATTTCAAGTCATAATTAACCACATTTCAAGTTTGATAGCCACACAGCTAATTGCTGCCTTATGAAATAGCTCAAATAAAAAGTGTTTTGCTGGTTGTGGTGGAATGTGACGGTATAATTCCAACACTTATGAGGTGAAGCTTGAGGGGGATCAGGACTTCAAGGCCATCCTTATCTACACAGTGAGTTCAAGGTCAGCCTAAACTATGTGATAATCCGTCTCAAAATAACATATACATGAAGAAGACAAAAAGACAAGGAATATCCCATTTTCATAGCCCATCCTATGAGTCAACATGGATCTAAGAAGTTAAGTTCTTCCCTGGCTGATAGAGGTAGAAACGCCAGGCTTCCGTAAGTTGTATTACATTTAGCTTCCTTTCACAGGCCTATCAAAGTCTCTCCCCGTGGAGAAGGATACTTCAGATAGTTCATCGTAGGATTTAATTAACGTTTTCCTCAGAGCATTTGCTTCACTCTCAGAACGTGTGCTGTGTAATAATGACAGGTTTGTTTTTCACAAGTCAGCAGACGTTCATTCCCTATTTACAAGGTGTTTTACCCCAAAGGATGCCTGGTCGCCATTAAGCGACTACTCCTCATTTCCCCGTCTCCCACAGATGAGCTGCATATAATGTCCCTACAGATCTGCCTAGCCTAGTGTCTCATAGAGATGGAACGCTACACTGTGTCACCGTTGGCTTCAGGCTTCTTCTTTCACTTAGCATAACATTTTCAAGATCCAGCCACACTGTAACAAATATTGGTTCTTCGTTTGTACTGATTTGCTAAATGATACTACTCTATGACACCCAGTATTTGTTATGATATTTATGAACAGTTGATGACTTCATACTTTTCAGCTATGATGGATAGCAGTACTACGAATATTCTAGGACAAATTTTTATGCAGAAGCATGCTTTCGGTTATATATATATATGTATATGAAAAATAGATGTGAATATATTTGAAATATGTGTGAAGATATGTATTTACACGAGTCCAAGTGTAGCTCTGGCTGGCCTGGAACTTGCTATGCAGGCTGGTCTCTAACAGTCTATCTGCCTCTGCCTCTGGAGTGGTGGGATTCAAAGCCATACGCCACCACGCCCAGCCAGTTTTCTTGATAATAGAAGTAGTTACCGGGCTGTATTGCAACTTTGAGCTCAGTTTATTGAGAAACTGACACCTTTTTGTAAACCAGCTCTCCGACCTCACCTCACCTGTGTTCATACAATAAAGATACCATTTTTCTCTTTACTCAACAGTGTCCAACAGACAGGAATTACTTGTTTACAATTGGATTGAATGGATGCTAATTTTAAGTCAATAGCCATTTATTCAGGAATTGGAGGGTACCCTGCTGGAATGTAGGATAGGATAGCACTTATTAGCCTGCTAGAAATTGTAGTCGAGTGCATGTTTAGAGAGTGTCTAGAAGACTTGTAACCCATAGACAGAACAACTGTTTCTTTGTGCCTGGGAGACTTGGTGTAGGCCTCACACAGGAATGGACGTTTGGTTCAGACTTCAGTGCCAAGGACTAGTAGGGAGAGAAGAAAGTCAGAACTAAGTAAAGCATTTTTTCTAGATGAGGCAAGTTATAGAACTATGTATAAGTGACCTCACCCATAAAGAAGAGTAGACTCCATGGTCTTCATTCTTTCAAAACCTGGTCATTTGTGGGCTGAGGTTAGCTCAAAGCAGCCAGAATTGAGTCGTTTGACACGTCATCTTGGGTCAGCCTCCAACTCTGGCAGGAATGAGTGAGCTTCTCTTTTCTGGAGTGAGCTTAAGAGCAAGTCAAATGGGGCTTCTGCTTTGGCAAAAGCCAGAGCCATGGAAAGCAATCAGCCAGGACTCACAGGTTACTGGGTGCCATGTGCCTCTGATGCCTGAAGAGGGAGGCCGTGAAAGGACTTTCTTCACCTCACCTCCTGTTGTACTCTGCATTTCAACCACGTAAGGCTCAACCCGAGCCCAATCTGCCCCCTTTCCTATAAAGAAATCCATGCTTCGTTTGTTACTATAAATGACAGAAAATGGACATAATTTTATCCTGTGGACTGTGTCTCTTACTCTGGGATAGATGAAAACAGTTTAGAGTGGGTCAAGCTGGATTCCCAACTGATATATTTTTTAAGCATTCTTCTCCCAACCACACTTAAGGGTTCTGTGAGCCAAGAGAGAATGCTTATAGAACTCGGTCACATACGGTGTGCTATTTACTGGCTCATTAATATAAACGACAGAAAATGGAGCTGTTTTTCTCCACTGCCTACTATCAAGGGTGGTGGAGCAGGTGATTTAAGGGTGGCGTGTGGGATTTACACCGCTTGTTTTTGTTTTTAAGAGATCCGGAACAGGTGGGTGGGGACGTGGAGAGGGTTAAAGAACTATGGGGGGAAGAGATGGATGATGGGAACTGTTACTGTCCCTCTTCTCCCCCACAGGAATTGGAGCCGTGCTGGTCTTTTAGATGCAATTTTGGCATCTTTAGAACATCTATGTTCTATCCCCAAGGCTGTCTTTACGGCATGCTTTTCCTGAATTTCTGGATTTTAAAAGTGAATGTAAAGTTCTTGGAATAATGCCTGCCAAATAATATACACCATGTTAATATTAGGGTAATTATTAGGTTATGAATCAGCTTCATCTCTCCAGCTAGGTATTAAGTTCTTTGTCGGTGACATCAGCTCATCTTGTTCTTTTCCTTGCCAGTACAATGTCCTTAATATACTGATGGTAGTGGGCTCTCTGACAAATTATCTCCCTTGTGTGAGCTCTGGTACGTAGAGACCATACAGAGTTCAATCTGAGTTCATACACACTATTTGTCACCTACTGTTTACAGGCGTCTTCCTAAGCCCTACGCTTCCTATACTAAAAAGTATGGGAAAATAAATGTGAACTCAAAGTGGCTTGCACGAGAGAGGCCAAAGGAGCACTAGTCCCTACAGGGTAGAGGTTCATAAACACCAGCTCACAGGGGGAGTAGTTAGGACTCGGCAATGATCCCCAGTCCCTGACACCCCTGAAACACTGTTGCTTGCCCCGGGGGCTTGCTTGGCCCACCCCAATGGGTGCACAGGGCGCTGAAACAGATTTCAAGGTTCTCCTGGCCCTATAGGTGCGGTGAGAACCAAGGCCAGGGCAGCTTGGGTCTGGGAATGGCTCCACCCATCCCATTCCTCTTGTCCAATCAGAGGGCGGCTCTTGCACAAGCTGCGCCCAATCAGGAACGGCGAGAGCTGCGCCCTGAGCCGTCGGGCGCCCAGCAAGCCCAGAGTCGCGAGCGAGGAGTGGAGGTTCGGCGGCCCAGACGGAGCTCCACGCGAGCGGCGGTGGGACAGGGTCAGGCTGGGGAGCTGGTGGTGGTGCGGACCTCAGTGCGGACTCCGGGACTCTGCTCATCTCGATGCTGGTGAGTACGACCCGCGGCCCGGAGCGACCTAGGCGCCGCAGGTGGACGGTGGGGGGCGCCGGCCGCGAGGTCCTAGCGCCGTGCATCTCCCAGCACCGCGTACCGAGCCAACGCGGAGCGCCACCGCACCACCAAACCGAAGGGGCCCCATCTGGGAAGTGGGGGATGAGGCGAGGCGGCCTCCTCGGGGTGTTTGTGGAGAGACCCCCGTAACCCCCACACTTATGCAGCACTTCTTGCCAGCCGGTGCCTTCTCCGCAGAGATCCAAGTCGGCCAGGGCGACTTCGTTGTCCTGAGCGGGGAGGCGACAACAGGTGTCCTTGGAGATGGTGCCTCGCCCCACCCCCGCTCGAAATCCCGGCCTTGGCGTTGCGCCCCAGCTTCGGGGTGTTCTGAGTCGGGACCCCAGCCTGGCCTCTCAGGCTCTTTGCCCGCTGGACAGCGCCCAGGGGCCGCCTGGACCCCGGGCCTTGGATGGAGTTTCCTGAACGCGTTGCCAAGCAATTTGCTGGACACCGCCTCTCGTTGGGATGGATAGTTGAAGATGGGGCTGGGGTGGGGTGGGGGGGTGGCGGATTTGTTGGACGCAGGCCCCTTCCTGGGATGAAGAGAGAAGAGTTGAAAGTGTGTGTGTGTGTGTGTGTGTGTGTGTGTGTGTGTGTGTGTGTGTGTGTGTGTGTGTTCCCGTAGACTCTGCTGAAAGGAGCTGCCTGAGGGCTGTAAGTGAATCATTAACTATGGTTTTGTGCAGCTACTGCCCCTGCCTCTGCATTGCTCTTGCTCCCTGTCTCCTTCATGCTTCCTGTGCTGTTTGCTCTCCTTATTTATAAAGTGACCATTCCGATTGCACTCGTTGTATGGAAGATTGTATGAGCCACTGTCTGAACAATATCAAGCATAGCCCCAAGCATTCAAAAAATGCTGGCTCTTACTATTGTGAAGAGGGTGATTGTTTAAAGAGTAAATCAGACCTGTCCAAACTGGCCTCGCAGCCATTTGGAGTATTTAACAGTTTTTCTACTCTCCAAGGGGGAAAAAATGTTACTGTTATTGATAGTATCGTGTAAAGGTAATAAATATATACTGTGGGGGAGCAGATGGAAAAGAGAAATGAATTTCAAATAGTAATCAATGCTTTGTAACCTTGTGATGTTTCGTGAAAAGAATATTATGGTACTTTTGTTGAATTCTCTCTCTCTCTCTCTCTCTCTCTCTGTGTGTGTGTGTGTCTGTCTGTCTGTCTGTCTTTAGGTAATTGGAGTGGTGAGAGAATTATTTTTAGCATTTTGTGGCTTGTAATTTTTTAAGGTAAGGGGGAGCAGAAACACACATGCACAATTCCCGGCCTTATAACAAAAGGCCACCAGCTGAAAAAAAAAATAAAATTTGTGTTTCTAACTTCCTGCAGTTGATGGAATGTCTGTTTCAGGTGGTCTAGTTAAGTCCTTTGCCTTGTATCTTCCCTCCCCCTTTGCTGTTTAATCTGAGAATCACAGAGATGGGTGACTACATGTTTATCTGTGTTTCTAAACCCGAGATATCACATGTATCATGGGTCAGAGTTGTGAGCCTTCACCTCTTGAACCAACCCTAAAAACCTGTGTCTGTGTTCTCAGTGGACATCTGCCTGTCTTGTTATCCCACTCCACTCCTGTGGCATGGACCTCTAAGTGAAAGGTCAGACAAACTATCCCCGTTTTCCTGTGCTTGCCAGAGCCTCGTCTGCTTAGGATCAAAATACCCACACAGAGGGTGAGCGCCTTCTCAGTGTCCGAGATGCATTTCTCGCTGCAGATCTTCCAAGTGTGAGATCAGTGTGGCTTTTCAGCTGTTGCTCTGTGGACTTTTCCTTTCCAGCAGAGAGGGAAGATCTGGGAACTATGGCCGAGGAGGGACAGAAGTATGTGGCACAGGGCACATTGCTAAACTCAAAGGTGGACTCTCACCTGGTGAGAGCTGGGCTCTAACTATGACTAGGAAACCTGGGCACCCTGCTTTGATTCTCTGAGCTAGGCTCCACGTGAGTGATACTGATTTTATTAAATAGTGAAGAGACAGTATGCTTAAAAAAAAAAAATAACAAGAAACCCGTAGCACAGTCCTCTGGACACAGTTACTTGTCTGCGGCATCTAGGAGGGTCTCACAGTAAAGACAAAGGCCATTTTGAGAGTTGACCACTTGGGTGGTTGCTAGAATGAGAAGCTGAAGTAGGGTTATCGAGAGCAAGGTGGAAGAGACAGGAGAAGGCACGGAAAATCACAAGTGTTGCTGGAGCCCACTTGGGCTAAATAACAAGAAACCCCAAATCCCATGGTTCTGCAGTCGCCCAAACTTCTTGCTTCACTGATGCTGTGTGTCTGGGTGGGTCCCACATCACTTAACAAAACAAGTCAGCCTCCCTCAAGGACCATACTGACCTCACTTATGGCAGAGAAAGGCATGCGATGGGACAGCACTATCGCGTTTAGCATCGGCCGGGAAGTGACGACTGGTGCCTAGCCCTACAGCTCCACACTGCTGACCAAGGTCAGTGACATGGCCAAGTGTGATGTCACAGACGGTATAAGCTTCCTGGAGATAGGAAGATACAGTTGCGGGGATCGGAAACTGAAAGAAAACGAGGTCAGGGAAGTTACCCGGAGGCAGATTATGAAGGACTTGGGTTTGTGGACCAGGCACTTGGGCCTTTATCTTATAGGTAGGATGTAGCTACTGAGAGCAGAGGTGTATGTCTGTATCTGTGTGTCTGTGTGTATATACATCTCTCTCTCTCTCTCTCTCTCTCTCTCTCTCTCTCTCTCTCTGTGTGTGTGTGTGTGTTCTTTGAGAGTGTCTGTGTCAGGTGTCTCTGTGTGTATGTATGCATATGTGTGTGTGTTGTTTGCTGTGTGTGCACATAGAAACCAGAGGAAGATTTGGGGTACCCTGTTCTACCATCTCCCCATTCTCTTGAGACACGGTGGCTCATTGTACCTGGAACTAGGCTGGTGGTCAGCAAGACCCTACAACTCTCCAGTCTCTGTCCTTCACACCAGTCTATGAAACCTTTTACATGGGTGCCGGACACTAAAGAACTCAGACCCCCGGGGTGTGGAGCAGGCGCTCTTACCTCCTGCGTCATCTCCCTGGCTCCCAGTGAAGTTAAGCTGAGGTTTAACAAGGTCAGATTTTCAGGACAAGCACAAACCTCTGGTAGCACTACGGAGAGAGGTTTGGAATTGGTGAAATTCAAAGCAAGAGGTGGCAAGATCCTGATCAACCCAGTAGCCTTACGTCCCTTTCACGTGTCTCGAAATGCCAGGAATAGGAAAGTCTCTTCAACTGATCCTGGAGCAGCTTGTGTTTTTCACGAGTCTTCCCACAATGCATGTGCTCTCTTACCTTGACATCTTTATCTTATAGTAGCATCAAAAACGAACAAACATCTAATAAGGTAGTTCCCAAACTTCATCAAAGTCCCTTAGAAGGCGCCAGTCAACAGAAATTTCTGACTCCGCCCGCAGCCCCACCCCAGAGTTTCTGAATCAGTCAAAGCAGGGTCAGGCCTGAGAGTAAGCTTTTCTGCCTGGTGTTCTGAGGATGCTGGTGCTGCTGGCCCAGAGACCTCACAATGAAAAGCAGGAAAGGCAGACATTAAGATGGGTCTCCTGGGAAGAGCTGAAAGGGAGGGCTTATGAAAGCCTCTAGCACTCTGCCCTAGGCCTCCTTGAGCATCAGGGTGTGGGAGTGACTAACCCTCCAATTCTTATTCATTGCTTGCTATTTTGACTTTTTTTTTTTTTTAAACAGAACCTTATTTTGTAGCTCTGCCTGGCCTAGAACTCTACGCAATCCTCCTGCCTCAGCCTCCTAAGTTCTAGAGTTACAGGTGTGTGCCACCCCGCCCAGGCTTTCATTAAATGTCATGTGCAATTCTCCTAAGGAGAAAATGCAAAGCAGCTCCAATTTGGAGCTTGTAGAAGCATACAAGGGTTGCTTTGTCCCACCCCCTTGTAATTCTGTCCAGCGTCTCCATCCTGTCATTGAGCACACACCCTTTCATCTGGCTCCAGCCTTCTCTCTCCCTGGCCTGTCCACACATCCAAATCTTAGTCCCTCGTACTCTTTTGTCCTTCCAGCCTAACCTCCTCTGGAGCTGGCCCACTGGGCGGACCTTTGGCTGAATCTTAGCAGAGTCAGACCAAGAGATTTCTCGTCTCATTCGGTTTAGTCCTTGGGACCAAACATCTGCACGGTGCGGTCATTTGCAAATTGCAGCCCATCTCTACCCCAAGATAAATAATCCTCTGAGAATCCAAGATCAGCCAGGCCAAAACTCTTTGGCTTGTTGCAATAGGAGGGGCAAGTCACAACAATCCTCTCCGCTCTGACTCATTGCTCTCGCAGTGACAGAGTGTTTGAAAAATGGTTGTTAAAGAGAGAACATGTTGCTTTGTGCAGGAAATGAAACAGGATTCTTTTCTTTTCTTTCTTTCGTTCTTTCGTTCTTTCTTTTTCTCCTCCTCCTCTTCCTTCTCCTCCTCCTCCTCTCCCTCCTCCTCCTCCTCCTCCTCCTTGGTTTTAGACATAAACAAGGGGTGACCTCTCTGTAGGAGCCAGATAGCTATTATCTGCCCACCCTAATATACAGCATGTGAACACGTGACATATATTTAGCTTCAAAGTTTTGAATGCTGGATAGTGGCTTAGAAGACCTGTCTCCAGGTAAGATGAGCACGTGATGGCTCAACGGGATATGGGTAGAAAATTCTAGAAACAGCGCATATTGTTTATATAAAATAAGAAACATTGGGCAGATAATCACACTTAGCAGGTATGTTTCTGAAACAGGCAAATCTCTGGGTTCTGGGTCTCTCCCAAGGTAAGTAGGAAGGTTTGGAACCAGAATTCTTGTTCTGTAGGCCTGAGGCCATCTGTTTCTCTCTCCAGATAATTCTGAAAAACAAGTAATTTCCTCTCCTCCAACACACCCGGCTTCAAAGTGCCCTTCCCTTGGTGACTTTACGAGGCATTTGAGCATTGCCCTGCACCTTAGTCTCCCAGAAACTTTGAAGTTTCAAAAGGTGCCATAAACCAGAACCCTGGTCTTAAGAGCGGACCACAAGAGACTCTAGACAGGAAGGACTAAGATGTCGAGCAGACTGAGAAAGTGCCACTCTCCCATTGGAGAACGTTCATCTGGCATATCTGAAATATCATGTGTCAAATATGTCAAAACCTCAGATACCTAGAACACTGTCCTTATGTGCGGATATTGGACAGTTGTGGGAAAAAGATTTGCAGTACCATTGCTGTCTTTCTGAAGGGTCATAACTAACATAAAAATACTAGTCTAAGTTCTATAGACAGACAACAGGTTACAGGATAAGCAAACTGATAACAAGAGGGCGGTATTGAAAACTCAAGGCCTTGCATGTTTTGTCCATCCTGCGCACCTGCTGGCCCCTTACTAACCTGGACTGGTGACCTCCAGTGGCTTCACTGATGGGAAGATGGTGGTCAATGATTTCGATGTTTGTGATGGTCCAGTATAGCCTTTGGAAAGTGACTCCCAGGATGGTATCAACAATCCTTCTGGGTACAAAAGTCTGAGGAAGGAGTTACAGGGACTCTGTGTCATCTCACACAGCCTCTATTCTGAGAGTAAAGGAGTATATATAGTATTTACATAAATTAATATCAGTTAATGGCGAGACCACAAACAGTAAGTAGGGAAATGACTAAGAGGGTACTGAGGGCCAGGAGTTCAGAGCAGGAACTGTGTGGGTCTGCAAAAAAGCAGGTACTGTGGGAGGAGTGTAGAGCAAGTCATGAGGCAAGAGCACTGGTTTTGTAGGGAATGAACCACCGTGGACTGTGGTTCTGCATTGGTGACTCACTTCAGGCTCCCTGACAAGACTGCTTCATGTGGGATGAGAGAGTGGACAGAAAGCTGAGGAGATGGTGTGGGTGCTTCCTTGTTCAGTTGCCCTCCGACTATCTAATATGAATGCTCATGCACGTAGAAATTTGCACAACCTTCTAACCAATGATTATAATTCATTATCAGGCAAACAGCACAGGACTCTGATGTGACCTTCTTAACATGCCTGTTTTATTAATAGGAAAGCACTCTGGAGCGAAGGATGTCAGACCTCTTTATAAATAAAGTCTAACCCTACCATAAACTCTGTCATCTGGCAGGCAACCGGTCTCTCTCTCTCTCTCTCTCTCCTTCTAAAATGGTTTAAAGGTCAATTGGGTGGTTCAAAGTCATGCAGGGATCCCTGGACACGTCCGTGTTAACCGATCCCACCTTTCCTGTCAGCTGGTGTGGATTACGTTGCTTCCCAGATCTGCATGAGGATGGTGACACTAAGGAGTTAGAGCCCCGCCATCTAGCTAGGATTTCTCCAGCTCGAGTTCTGTACCACGCAGATCTTCAACTGCTAGTACCTAACGCTCCTCGTTAGTTTTAAATTTAGATAATTACACCCTTCTCTTTCAGGCTGGAAACCATCACACTTATTGAAAGAACGTGCAAATGTACTATGTGAATAAAAGGGCATTGAATTCTTTCGAACAAATGTCAGCCAGGGTAGTAGTGGGTCTGTCGCTGCTTCCAATCTGTTTGAATTTGGGAGCGAGGTGCCAAACCATTACCAGCTTGATACTGTCCTCCATTGCCTGCCCTTTGAAGGTAGCTGGTTGCTCTTGCTGCTACTGCTCCTTCTTCCCTACTCTTTCTTTCCCTTCTCCCTTTTTTCTCACTCTCCTTCCTTCTCCTCTACCTCCTCCTCCCCCTCTTCACCACATTAGTGTGAGGGTCAAAGGGTAACCTCAGATGCCAGTCCTCACCTTTCACCTTTTTAAAACAGGGTCTCTTGGGTTTGTTTATTTGGTTTTTTGTTTGTTTGTTTTTGTTTTTTCCTGCATATACCAGACTAGCCGGTCTTCAAGCTTCCAGGGATTTTCCTCCTTGTCTCACCTCCTGCTGAGATTATAGTAAATGCTTGCGCTATATATCAGGCTTTTACTTGGGTGCTGGGGATTTGAACTCAGGGTCTCATGCTTGCGTGACAACCAATTTTATCCACTGAGGGATTTCTTCACGAAGTGGAGACTTACTGGTTCTTCGGAGAGTCAGTTGTGTTGGATGGTGTTTTGCTGGGGATTTCCTGAAGTGGGCACAGGTGAAGGCTAAGGAAGATTCCTGAAGTAATGTTTCACTGAAGCAGACACGGGAGAAAGCAAGCACGTGAAAGGACACAGGATGAAGGATTCTTTGCTAGCAGCATGCATGTATTGGTCTGCCTTGCATTGCATAATTGAGCTGGATTTGTTGAGACTCCATAAAGAGAGAAGCACCAAAAACTTTCTGTGGAATCAGGCTGATTGGCAGAACGATGTCAGCCGAGACATATATGCTGAGGCAAGACCCATGGGAGGACATGATTTCAGGAGGGAGTATAAAAAGGACTCCACGGACAGTGATGGAGGCTAAGCTACATTTGCTTATAGAACTAGCTGTTCAATGCTTGTTGGTCTCTTGTCTTTGCTGATCTTTGCTTCCCTGAGAGAGACACTGCTGAGAACCTCTCCTGTCACTCTTCCTGATCCCTCCTGCTGATTTGTGCTGAGGCTGAGGCTGAGGCCCCGCTATCTGTGTGCCTGCTGTGTTTGCTCTACCAAACTGGACTGCTGGAGGTGTGTCCGTGAAATGTTTTCGAGTGACTGGAGCTGCCACTGCTAACCTGTGAGCTGAATTGCCAATTTCTAACAGATTACCTCTGTTAGAAATTGGCAATGGGAGGTGCTCCAAAGAACCATTTCTAAACAGGTCCACTTCCTCTTTTGCTTAAGAAATTGAATACGCCTGTGCGTCTTTCTTGATGGACACTTTTGGAAGAGAAGACCTAGAATGCCATGATTAAGTGGCTAGACTGAATCTAGTAAGGCAGTGGATGAAATGATGGGTGTTGTACATATTAAGTGTTTTTATGTGCCCAAAGTTGTCGGAACCGCAGCTCACTTTATTTCTCCACTCTTGCCAAACCGAATTATTTTTTCTTGTGTCTGCATTTTCTCACTTCAGATGTTGAACAGCTGAAGTGTGTGGAAAACTTACATTGTTATTGAAATGGTCAAGGTCCCGTCAGAAACCCTTGCCCATTGAGTTTTTCTGTTTTGCAACTCCAGGCAGTGAATATCTCATTTTGCATCTGAGGCAGGGTCTGAGGTTAAAATTTGTCTGCATTTGGAGTGGACCTGGACTTTGAACCCACTTCCTTTAATCCCTTAGGTTTGGAAGCTGTGCTCTCAGTCACCACTAAGTCACTGGTGTCTGGAAACAAAAGGGAAAGCAGTGGAAAGCATCAGTGGGCCGTGTGCACACTGCTTGCACACCGTGGACAACCAAGTGGGAGAGAGCTGCCCTCATTTTTGCACTATCAGTTCACACAGTGAGCAGTGTCATTGAGGCACCTCTCTCTCTCTCTCTTTCTCTTTCTCTCTCTCTCTCTCTCTCTCTCTCTCTCTCTCTCTCTCTCTCTTTTCCTATCTCCTCTTCCTGGGAGTTTTTATTTATAAACTCAACTTTATAAAGGAAGCATATGAGAATGGGGCAACCTATTTGAGCAAATGTAGCCTGTCTGACAGTCACTCACCTGTCAGTCTCTTTGGCACGAGTGGGTGGCATAGTGTTTGCTGACTCCTCTCTCTATCTGTGCCACCTAACACACTCAGGGCCCTGTTGTTGGTGGGTTCTAAGTTCTTCATGCCTGAGCATACAGTTCCAAAGAATCAGAGTCATTTAATGTCACATATTAGCCTCTAATCTGGGTGGCTTGGATGGTCTCAGCTGTGATCACAGGATAAGGGGTTTGGATCCTCCGTCTTCTGGTTGCATTTTTCTTGTGAACAGGATACAGCATGTGCACCTATCGAGCTGGGCCCTTTGCAGAGGTGGGTCCTGGCTGTAAGAAAGCCAGGTTAAAAGAGTCAATTAATTTATTGCATATGTGTCTCTACATATAAGAGGAGAACTTACCAGTGGGAAAAGTATATTGCATGATTGGAATATGGCGAGATGGTTAAAAAGCCTCTAGCCAGTCTGCTCACGTTTGAATTATGAGGTTCAACAAGTTATTAAACCTCTGTATGTCTCCTATTCCTTATCTTTGTAAAGGAATAATTCTAGAACTGCCTACACTTACTATGAGTTAGCGTAAGTTATTTAATTTAGAGTTATAAAGCACTTTAAGACTGATGTTTGGGAAATAGGAAGGATTTATCAAATAGCAGAGAAAATAAATCAGAAGGCGAATGTTTCTGGACGGCACCGTAATAGGTACAGCTCACATGGCTGCGTCTGTAAAGTCTCCAGGAGTGAGTCGCAGGCATAAAACGAGCACGAGAGAAGTAGTATAAGAGGAAAAGAGAAGCCAAGGACTTGCCTTGGGCTTCTGGAAAGAATGCTGCCTCCTCCTGTTCTCCACCCATGTGTGTGTGTGTGTGTGTGTGTGTGTGTGTGTGTGTGTGTGTGTGTGTGTGTGTGTGTGTGTGTGTGTGTCTGTGTGTGTTTGTCTGTCTCTGTGTGTGTGTGTTCACATGCCCATAAACTCATGTGCATGTGTGCGTATATGTTCACCCATGTGGGCATCTGTGGAGACCAGAACTGAACGTTAGAATTGCTTTACCTTATTCTTTAAAATATTTTTTATTAATTTCAATTTATACGATTTATTTTGAACCTATTAACTCCCTCTCCACCCTCCCATTCCTTTCTTCCCAACTGTGTGGACTACTCCTCCTTCTTGTCCCCATCAAGCCTGGTCATTCTGTCTAAATAGTCTTATCCACCTTATTTTGTGAGGCAGGGTCTTGAATTGAATCTGAAGTTTGCTATCTTAGGTAGAGTAGCTGGCTAGAGAGCCTCCAGGATCTCTCCGGCTCTGCACCTCAGCACTGGGGTTACACGTGTGTGCTGCTGTGTCTTTGGTTTCTTTACATGAGTGCTGGGGATACAGATTACTTAACCACCAAGCCTTCTCTTCAGGCCCCTATTCTGTCATCCTGGATGGGAAAGCATCTTGGGCTACAGGAGGGTGAGTCATTGGCCAAGTTTGGATGTTGAGTTTGAAAGGCTGTTAGACATTGACATGAATTGGTCATTGGGTGGAATCAGTTGAGATCCAAATCTGGAGGCATGTATATGAGGGTCTTAGGCTTGGTGATGGGACCCACGGTGGACTGAATGAGAATGGCTCCTCACCCCTTAGGCTCATAAATTTGAATGCTTAGGTACCAGAGAGTGGAACTGTTTGAGAAGGATTAGGAGGTGTGGCCTTGCTGCAGTAGGTGTGGCCTTGTTGGAGGAAGTATGTCACTGGGAGTGGGATTTGAGGTTTCAAAAGCCCACACCAGTCAGTCAGTCTCAGTGTCTGTCTGTCTGTCTGTCTCTCTCTCTCTCTCTCTCTCTCTCTCTCTGCCTGCTTCCTGTAGCTCAGGATGTAGCTCTCAGCTACTGCTCCAGTGCCTGCCTTGCCTGCCTGCCTGCCTGCCACCACACTCTCCCTGCTATAATGATAATAGACTAACATTCTGAAGTCGTAAGCAAGCCCCCAGTGAAATGCTTTCTCTTATAAGTTGCTTGGTCATGGTGTCTCTTCAGAGCAATAGAAGAGTAACTAGCCCAGAACCTAATTCTGGGAGAAAGCGAAAGTAATCAAGGAGAGAGTTCTGGGTGTGAACCAGGGTCATCTGAGTTCTGACTTTTAGAAAAGTCAGTCTGCCTCTCCATCCCTAGTTTGTTCTTTCCCTCCCCTTTCCAATCGAAGAAATGCACTTGGAGGCTGGCGCTGGAGGCTGGCATTGCACTGAGTTATTTGTATCATTCGAGCTGTCTGGTGAGGGCTTTCATCCACAGACTCTAAAATCTGTGAGCTGGCATCAGTTACCATTCGGTCCCTCAGCAGCCTTGTGTCCTCCTCACCCAGTCTCTAAGACTGAGTCTCTGTCCCTGTCAGCTGGTAACTGGCAGTAGCAGCCTGTCCCTGAGGCGGGAGGGCTCTGTGAGTGCAGCACTAATGCTCTGAAGTGGTTCCCTCAGCTGTCGCTGTCAACGCTCATGTCATGCCACTACATTAGAGGAAGGAACACTGGTGGTTCACATGCCCTTAGAGCCCTTTCGGTTCTCCCTGGACTGAGAATCACAGATGGAGAAGGGAGGACAAGGAGATAGTGCAGTCCTCTGCTCACACTTGTCAGTCGTCGCATGTCTCCGTCATTGAAACACCACATCTAGTGACCAAGGCTGGCCCGGGGTGCAACAACACGAATCACAGATGCGGAGGCATTCAGAGAAAAATGCAGACATTTAAAAGGGGGTGAAGGGGGTGGGTCATCTCTGTCTGTGACACTGGCCTCATGCTTGTTCTTTGCCACTCTAAGCTAAGAAAGAAGATCCTCGCTGCCTTCTAACACACGAGCTCATCTTGTCCTCTGTTGTAAATTCAAGTGTGTGGTTGTCATTCTGAATCTATTCTTTAAAGTCTTTTTTATTACTATTTTGTGTGTGTGTGTGTGTGTGTGTGTGTGTGTGTGTGCTCACATGTGTGCAGGCACTTGTGTGTGTGTGGGTACATATAGCCGTGCATGTATGAAGACCTCAGGAGACCTCTTCAATCACCCTTCACCTTGTGGTGTCTTATTTGAGCCCAGAGCTGACTGATTTGACTGGTGTAGCTAGCTTGTTTCTCACTGTCCCCTCCCATCCCCAAGCCACTACCTCTCCCTCCTCTGCTGGGTTGAGGGTGGGCTCCATGCCCACATGGCACCCTTTCGCACAGGTGCTGGGGTTGCAAACTCCATCCCTTGCTCTCGCAGTGTGAGCTCGTTACCCGCTGAGCCGTCTCCCCTGCCTCTGAGATGTTCACACGTGGAAACTGCAGCTCTCTCCTCCTGCCTCTCATTCTCTAAGTAGACCTCTGCTGTGTTTGCAGTTCTGGTTTACATCCTTTGAATTTGCGGTTTTTCTGTTTTGCAAGAGTCACTGTTAGTGAGCTGTCTACCCAGAGAAATACCATTCGCGGTGGCAGGACCAAGTACATCGCCACGGCGCGGCGTGGTTTGCTCTAAATCGATACCGGAGTGTTTTGAGAAACGGTTTCCAGATGGCTGTGGGTAACACCAGGGCTGAAAAGAAAACACTAGAAACACCAAAGCAGGAAAACTCATAGGAAAGAACTTCCGGGGTGGGGGCGAAGCTTTTCTTTCTGGGTCTTCCAATTTGGGGAAGTAAAGAGGGTAGGCATAAGCAGTGGGAAATTTCCACCAACTTGGGAGAAAAAAAAAACAGACTAAATAATTCTCAGCCACTAAGGTGCTAGCACAGGGAGTCACAAGGTCAGAGGATCCTGTCCCATTTGTCTGTGGTGACAGGCTCCTCTGCCCCCACCGGGAACGCCTCCCCTCGAACAATAGCCATGTCCCCAGGAAGTTGAAATGCATGCAAACAATTATATAAACATAAATCACACAACTCTAGAGTTTAGAAGTAAACTGTGGGTGTGTTTGTAGTAATTTCCTAGGTTTTCTTTAGTGGGAATATATATATATATATTTTTTTTTTACTATAAGAAAAATAGAAATTTCCACAAATGAATCTGAAAGCAGGAATGAACTGGAGATGTTGGAGTAGGAGAGCAGTGACCATTTAAACACAGTCAGCTGCTCACATTTTACAACCTGAGAATTTTCTTCTCACGTCCTCATGCCCCGAACTTAATCGCTTTCGAAAAGGGAAGGATGTTGGTGAATTTTAGATCTCAGAACCCAGGAGCCTGCTGTAATGAAGCCCAACCCACCAGCCTGCCCTGTGGACACAACAGCCGTGCCAAGCCCACCAGGGTGTCTGGGTTCATCTGTCCTGGCAATGGGAGAAACCCACACAGCCCTGCTTCCAGTAAGCACTTGGACTTGGGACATATCTTGTGTGTGAGTGGTCTAGTACATGACCTGTGTACAAGGATAAGGTCACAATCAGGCTGGGGCCCCTCCACAGCTGCAACTTTGAGGCCCCCTGCTGTAGTCTGGTTGTGTGGTTGTGTGTGTGTGTGTGTGTGTGTGTGTGTGTGTGTCCGTGTCCCATGCTGGCTGGCTGGCTTGTTTTGGTTGTTTGCCTGTGTCAGGATTCTCAGAAAAGGGAAGCAGAACCTCTCTACATTGCTGAAAATGGAAATAAGGAATTATCAGCTCAGGGTCAGTGGAAGCCACTGTGTCTAGCTTCCTTCTGCAGCTCTGGAATGATTCTGTCTTGTTTTGAACAGCCTGAAGCTGAGTGGAGCTGGGTTAGGGTTAGGGTTAGGGTTAGGGTTAGGGTTAGGGTTAGGGTTAGGGTTAGGGTTAGGGTTAGGGTTAGGGTTAGGGTTAGGGTTAGAGTTAGTTGTTCTGGGACTGAGTCTTTAGTCAGAGGTCCTAAGGGGATTGTCAGTTGCACTTTAGGCTGGCTGTCCATAAAGCACCTTAAACCACAGATGATACCGTATGGATGTGTGCTTTTTCTTAACTGAAGAGATTCAGAGAGCCCCAACATGTAACAAAAGTACAAGAGCTAGTCTCAGGGGTAGGTTGGAACCATGCATCTCACCTGTGGCCCACCCCGGAGAAGTCTTCCTAATGCAGAACATCAGAGTATAGCTGTAACCCAGGCCATTTGTGGCTCTTGCTGTTAACCCCAGCACTAGCGAGGCAGTAGCAGATGGATCTCTGAGTTTGAGTCTGGCCTGGTCTGTAGAGCTAGTCAAAGAGAGCCGGGGCTACACAGGGAAACCCTGTCTTGAAAGAAAAAGAGAGAGAGAGAGAGAGAGAGAGAGAGAGAGAGAGAGAGAGAGAGAGAGAGAGAGAGAGAGAGAGAGAGAGAGAGAGAGAGAAAGAAATAAATAAGTATAGCTGTGTGAAACCCTTGGGTATACCAACAGAAAGTCCATGCTATAGGTAAGAAAAATGGGGTTGATTTCTTCAGAACTAGCAAGATGGACACCTGAAACTGACACCACTGCTGCGAGCGCTACCCTCAGCACCCTCTGGCCTTCTTTCCTCTCCTGTGCTTGAGCCTCCTTGTCTCTACATTGCTGAACAACTGACCCCAATGGAGTAACACATATCTCTTTTGCCTGGCTTCCTCTGGCTTCTACCCCTTCAGGATGATGACAGAAGCAGACTTCCAAGTGGCTGCTTATCAGGCCCAACCATAATTGTTAGCCTTCCCCAGGCCTCAACCTTAGTTCTTATTTCTCCTACTGCTATTCACTGTGTGTCTCCCAGTCCAAACCTCTTGCTTCTCCAGACTGACTGGCTTAACAGACTCTAGGAACAGCCCAGCGATTACCACAAAGGCCCGTCAAACTCATTGCGTCTAACTCTGCACTTACCACATCCCTCTCCCCTCAGTCACTCTTCCTCCTGAAGCCCTTGTTTTGGCAAAGACAACTTGGTCCCTTCCAAGGGTCTCCTTCATCTGCGTACCCCACAATGACTTCTTCCTTCTAATGAGGCTCAACATACTTCACCTCAGTGTCCTGATGTCACACCCTATATAAACCATCCTCTTCCTCCATCTTGCTAATCTGATCGTAGTAATTCCTGCTTAACCTCTCCCCTCGTGTCTAGATTCCTCACTTTCTTCCCGAGTGATCTTTCTAGATGGTTGAGTTACTGTTCTTTGCTCACTTGTTTAATTAGCATTTGTTGTTTCTATTTCAGGCTCTTGCCCCTGCAGTGCCCTGTCTTCACCCCCCTTCTTGGTCTGCCCAGTGTCTCGTCCTCCTGTGTCCCTTCTGGCTCCTTGCTTTTCCAAATGAAATTGTCCGAGTGTCAGAGGACAGCATGCTTACATTCATGGTCATTCCTTGAGCACTTAGCATTTTAATGCTGCTGTTTTGAGGGGGACCTTAAAAAAAAAACTACTGGAATTCGACTTTCCAAGCCATGTCCAAAACAAATATCCTACGCCATCTGTGTGTCCATCACCCACCCTTTACCCCATCCCTCATAGCTCACAAAACCTTTGAACTCCAGCCTCACCTCTGAAGCTCAGCCTTCCCTCATACCATGGCTTGCCTGTATCTCCAGATTCTGCTTCATCTCCCCACTCCACACTCAGCTTTTATGGTCACCACGTGCAAGTGCGGAGTTAGGCAAAGGGATGTCCACAGATGCACACGAGATTTAGGGATTCCTGTTGCATATATTTTTCTGGGTAGTGAAGTCATTTTGCATGTTAGCATGGCCGTGAGCATGACTAAGTAAAATGGTACACTGTATTCTCATGGTTGGTTCTTACAGAGACCACGCTGCCATCTGAGAATGTCCCCCTCTCTCACCTGTGTCCCATGACCCTGGCTAATGTCCATTTATATTTTAGACCCATGGCTAAGTATCCTTTCTCCTCACTTGTTCTAAGCTGGCCAGTTGGAACTGCGTGTCATTCTTCTGCATGCTGGTAGTGGATCCTCCCGGTGTGGCGCTAATCATATTATATCCTGTTTGTCTGTCTTCCTGTCTCTTTAAAGAGGATAGATTTTAGTCAGCTTGAGCCATAGGATTTCACTAGCTGTGCCAAGCAGCAGGGAATGTTAAATGAACGCTTATAAAATGATTGGATTAGTGAATAAATGAATGGGTGATGCGCTATGGCAGAATTCTATTAACCCAAAGAAGTTCCACGATAACCAAAGGCCTAAGACAGCCGCTGGGTCATCCCCCGTCTTCTGAATCTGTGGGAGTGTATACTAATATAGGGTCTTATCTACATTTAAGCTTCTTATATAGGCCTCTTATGTACCTTAGCAGTCCTCAGCCTCATTTCTCTTCTGTGGTGATCAAGTGTGCTGGTGTGAGCCCTGCCGCTGTCCGAGGCTGATGCTGGGGTCTACGTCTGGGTTCAGACAAAGTACCACACTGATCTTAGTCCCCCATGTGCTGTTACAGGAGCCAAGAGATACACCCTGCACATGGAGATGCACCCCAAAGGGAACAAAACCAGGTAGCAGCCACCAGACACAGCCTGCCTCTAAGCACCTCCTCACCCCCATACATCAGACTTCTAGAGGCAGAAATCCCTAACAGTGTCTGAGATCACCAGGCAGCAGGCCGAGGCTCTGAAGCCAGGGCCAGGTCAGTCCCTCCATATCTGGTATTACCCTGCCTCTTGGCCCTGGGTCCTACATTGTATGAACTTCTCTGGGGTTGTCATAAAGCCCCAGCATCGAAGCTTGACCTTGTGCTCTAACCTAATACTCATTCACAATTGCCACACTTCCCTGAGAACCCCAGACCAGGGAAGGGCCAAGAAGAGAGACTGGGATGGTAATCCAGGCCTCCGGGTCACAGATCCTACAGTCTTAGGCTTTCGTCATGAGTTTCCTGTTTGCTCTTGGCTATGCAGCACGGAGGGATTGTGGTCTCTCTTATTTAGGGGAACTGGACACAGAGGCTTATTAATAGAAAAAGACGTATCAAATTTGGAGCCCGTAAACTGGTTGTTGTTCAGACTAATAGTCTCTCCTTGGGTTTCCTATTTTTAAAAAAATCTTTCCGATTAAAAAAAAAAAATCAAAAACGGGGCTCGAGAAATGGCTTTGTAGTTAAGAGCACTGACTGCTCTTCCAGACAACTTGGGTTCAATTCCTAGCACTCGTGTGGCCGTTCACAACTGTCCCTAACTCCACTTCCAGGGGACCTGACACCTTCACACAGACACGCATGCAGGCCAAACACCGCCGATGTACACAAAATAAAAAATAAGTAAATTTAGAAACTCAGATATATATATAACCTTAAAGGTCACTAATCCAGAGGAATACTACATAGCCACAACGTGGATAATTATGATAATTTTAACTAATTGGACGTTTAGTATCTCTTAGCGTCTCCATCTACTTGTGTGAACGTGCAAAACTTGGCCTGCCCAAGCCTCAGGTTCCTTAGCAAGAAAAGTCAATGTTAACGATTGCTCTGTGTCGCACAGGGTTCATGTGGAGATTGTGTTATAATATAATGCATATGGATGGCGCCATCAGTACTTAAAAACCATCCTTTAGTTGTTAGGTCTATTTGTTTTCAAGTATGTGTGAATGAAGGTGTTAATCCTTGTGCTTGGGGAATAAACACAACTTCAAGGTAAGATTTTGGAGTCATTAAAGGTTTTATTGGGATTTCAACAGGAATATTCTTGGTCTGGGATTTTTTTCCTCCCAGGGAAAGTCACAGACCTAGTTTTAGTCTTGCTTAAAGAGTGGCCTTTGTTGTTGTTGTTGTTTTGGTTTTTTTTTTTTTTTTTTTTTTTTGGAAGCAGGCAGGGTTACTAGCAAACAGTGCTGACTTGCTAGCTTTTTAAAGTCTATTTCCCCTCTTTAGGGTACTTTCATAATCTTTACAAAAAGGCTAATATTATCCTTAAATTAATACACCTTGGGGGTGGAGCAGAAAAGTTCGTATTTTTCGCTGTGGCTGAGAGGACCCCAGGAGGTAAATCACGCCTTGGTCCTCACCTCAGGTGGGTTCCAGTTCGTTCCATCCAGGTAAATGGAGAACTGTTTCCCCTTTGGAGACACCCAATCAGGATCAACCGTGTATCTGGTGATTCCTGCTCATTTATGGGACGTATTAAGAAGCATTAAGCTTTAAGGCTGGCAAAATGGCTCAGTGGGTAAAGGTGCTTCCCACCAAGTCCGATGGCCTAAGTTTGGTCCCTGGCTCGCCCTTGGCGGAAGGAGAGAACTGACTCCCACAGGCTGTCTTCTGGTCTCCAAATGTGCACAATAAATCAATGAATAAATTAATTAACTTAATTTAAAAGAGTCTTTAAATTATAGTTATTTTTAACTTTTTGTAATCGAGCTTCCGGCTCAGTTTCCTCTTCCACAGACCTGGCTGCCTGCCTTCAGCGTGACGTGCACTGGTGGCAAAGCGCCCTCCGCTCCTCATGGAGTGGATGCTCTAGCCGGCCTCTCAGGAGTCACTAATGACCATCCAGCCCCATTATCTTTCTCAGTGATGTTCACTGGAAACTCTGCCTGCCTTCACTGGAAAATTCTCTCTGGCCTCCATGAACCTTTGAACGATTCTTTTTTTTTTTTTTCCTTTTCTTCCTTTTCCCTTGATTTCTCCCATCTGTCACTTCAGGTCTGTTGGGTTTTTTTGTTTGTTTGTTTGTTTGTTTGTTTTTTCTGAGTCTCCCCTCCCATGTGTAGGACTGCTCCAGGGGTCAGATAGTTTCTGTCTCTTTACTTCCTGTAGTGATAGCCTGCTAGCTTGGACTCATGTATTGTCTGTCCAGGATGATCTTTTACCCCCCACTTCCTCCATATTTTCTGAAACCACCTTTGTTGCAGGCTATTTGATCATACCATGAACCCTGAGATTGTGTTTAATTTACTGAAAATAAAATGTTTCTAGTTTCTCCGTGGCTCAGCCCTTAGCACACACCTTTAATCCCAAACATGAAAGCAAAGTTAGTTTGTAGAAGGAAGCACCCATGTTTGAAGGTGATGTCTCATTGAGTGTCAGACAAAGTGAGAAAACAAGCTAAACACAGATAAGAGAAAACAAGCCCGAGACTGAGAAGGAGCTAGGAGATTAGAACAGATTGTCAAAGTTAGTATGAGGCCAAGCAGAGCAATTCAGGAGAGGCTGAGAGAGAGAAGCCAAATTGAATCAGTCAGCTTGAAGAGGAGTTTGAGCCAGAACGGCTGAGTTGAGCCAGCCAGCCAGAGTTCAGGAAGATCTAGGAAGGGTGAGCTTATTCAGCAGCAAGTCTCAGACGCTGAAAACATTCTAGGCCCAGATTAGATCGTACAGAGGCTAGAAGCTTCCAGGACTAGGCCTAGGTTAACAGGCTGAGGCAGTAAGGGTCGGAGACAACAATTACCACAGCTGAAAAAAAAAACCAAAAACTGCTTTTATGCACCCTTTTCTTTTAAACCCACGAATCTCAGCATGTGCCAGATAAAACTCATTTCCCACCTTCACCCCTGGTTTCCTTAGGTGTTCAGGGCCTTTCTCTGCCCTCTATTCAGCTGCTACTGGCATTAATGGTCCCCTAATCACCAAGCTTAATTGCCCTTTCCTGTTGCTCTTCCCTTTATTCTGTTGAATAAGGAATGACCTAAGGATTCCCTGGCTGTGGGCATTTTCTCTGCTTTTCATCGTCTTGCTAGGTCAAGGTATTCTTCTAACAGTTAGCATTTCTCTGCTTTTTCTAACACGTGGATGTCTGGATCGGAAGCAGTGTGTGCTGTTCAGGGCTTCGTGACCACATATCTCCAGGGTAGCATTCAGATAGAGACGTTTCCTGTTGTGGACCTGGATGCTACTGCTCATGGTTATGCTACAAAGGATGATGTGTTGGCGATGCGCACTGTGGTGCTGGAGGCAGATGTCAGGGAACGGGGGAGCACACATCAACCTAGAGAAGTTCTGTTTCTACAAAGAAGAGAGGATGGGGAAATAGCTTTTCAATTCATCCTGTATCCATGAGAAAGAAGACTGTGTGTGTGTGTGTGGTGTGTGTGTGTGTGTTTTCTAGGCAAGGCCACACTGGGCTAACTTCACTGTAGATCCGGACAACCTTGAGATGTGTGGCTGCAGGTGTTTTCTTCCAGCCCTTGTTTATCTCGGTATTGAGATGTTGAAGGGAGCTTCTAAATTGCAGAGTCCATGTTCAGTCAGGATAGCACCACACTCTCAGGTCATAACTACACGTCATTGGGTGTGGTGAGCACGCTGCATAGAGGTTGGCGAGATCTGCGGTCACATCGATGCCCCCAATCGACTAAGGCGGCATGAGTTGGACTCAGCAGCCGTGGCACAGCTGGGCTCATCCCGTAACACGTTGTCCCCTCAGCTGCACAGGCTGTGGACTTCACACTCCACGGTCACTGCTCACGTAGGTGTCCGTGCGAACGGAGCCTCAGAATTATCCAGTGTGGTGACCCTCTGAGACAAGATAGAAAAATGGGACGTATTAAGGGACACGAGAAAGGAAAGATGCCCCTGACCCCGAGATCTAGGTTGTCTTCTCTGTCGACGGAGCCAAAAACAAAAAAACAAAAAACAAAAACAAAAAAGAAACCAAACAAACAAAAAGTCAGTGTAACCTCTGCAACCCACATTGCCTTCAGTGTGATTTTTCCAGAGACCTCTCAGACAAGAAAGTTAAAGAGAGCAGCAATGCTTACTTAGGGCCAGAATGTGTGTCATTTCCAGCATCACCCTGTTATCACTCCTCTCAGGCAGAAATCTAAACATGGTCCTCACAAGACACCTCACGACTGATCTGCAAAGGAGAGCCTTTGAGAAAAAGGAAGCCACAGTTTTAAACTTCCAAACCTCACTACATTTTAAACTCCGCTTTATCGGTAAAAACCTTGTTATAAATTACATCCTTTGAGACCTGTAACGTAGAAAGCCACCAGAGCACATATTAACTGTTGTGACGACATTTAAGATCGATCCTCTTGCTGGGTGTGGTGGCCAGTGCCTTTTCCCCTAATAGCTCAGACTGCACAGGAAGACCTTGACTTACGGAAGGAAGGAAGGAAGGAAGGAAGGAAGGAAGGAAGGAAGGAAGAAAAGGAAGGAAGATTGACCACCTTAAGAGCCAGCAGGAAAGTCTTGGGATGGTATATCCTCTCCTATTTATTTCTATTTGGTTTGATCAAGAATTCTTTTTGCCTGTAGGTTTACTTGTGTGGAGGTCCCTGAGGGAAAAGGTTAACTCTGAGGGCTTCTGATGGCTTCTGGTGGTTATGTAGGGCAGTGTCTCCCTGTGTGGCTGCTGGCAACACTGCTTCACATCCAACACTAATATCCAGAGCCTCAGACCACACTGGCCAGCTGTTTCCTGTATGAAGCGGAAACTCTCACCATGACTTCCCCCCACCCCACCCCCAATTTCTTAGGTCTCCCTTTTTCTTCAACTTTCACTTCCTGAAATGTCATTGCAACAAGACTCATCGGGTTTGCGCTCTCTCGCTCTCTCTCTCTCTCTCTCTCTCTCTCTCTCTCTCTCTCTCTCTCTCTCCCCCCTCTCTCTCTCTTTCTCTCCCTCCCTCTCTCTCTGTGCCAAGCTAACTCCTACTCACCCTAGATTAATGGAAACGTCAGAGATGATCAATGCCGTTAGTTAGTCGAGCTTTTGTTCTTCACTTTGCTAAGAGTCTTAGGTACAGCATCTATTTTCATCTCACGGGAATCTTTGAGGAACGGTTCCCAGCACTGTCCAAGGAGACGGGCTTAGAGGTCCCAGGAGACACTCCCTAATGCACCTCACAAGGAAGAACGTGGCTGGCCAGCCCGAAGGGCCTGCGCTCTGAATTTTCCTTCATTCTTTGCCTTCTCCTGAGTTCATAGGTCAGATAGAGTCTTCCATGACCCCCTCCTGCATTCCTGAGTCCAGAGACCCGAGGTCACCCCCCCTACAGCAGCCACATCATCATCAAACTCAAAGCTTCTCAATGATGCTGAAGAGAGCTTTGCTTCTTTCTTTGTGCTTTGCTTCTCTGAGACCCTCGGGGTATTAAAAATGTAAAGATCTTAAGACAGGATTAGAAGTATGAATCGTTTTTCCGTCCCTTTCCATTTCTCCAAATTAAAACCTTGAATATTTATGCCTGTACCTAGAACCCATAACGTTGCATAATTTTGCTGGGCACACAGTAACTATATGTGTTAGTTAGTTTAGAAGAAAAGATACTTATTTAACTCTCCCTGCAAATGGTACCGGGACGTGCATTTAAAGTTACAGAGAGTATCTGACGACTTTCCTTCCACTGTGGTACTGGATGCCCTTCCTGGAAGGAAGCCGTTGGATAATGGCGTTCCCAGAGTATTAGTTATTCATTCATCTCCAGCGTCTACCTTGGTGTCCGTGTTTGGCAAGTCTCAGAATCTACCATGATGCCTACGTAGATAAGTTTGTGATTTGCCTCAGAAGTCAAAGGGGTCTGGGGTCGGAATCCTCACAAAACTTGAACTAGAGTGAGCCATCTGACCTCTCTGGCTTCAACCTTGTCACCTGTCAAATGCCGGCATTGATTACTACAGTACCCTCTTTCAAGGTTGACGAGAAGAACACAGGTAACAACATCCCTCATCTTCAGCATGGCAGAAGTGAGCCACCGATGATGACCGGTGGTTGGGAGACAGGCGTTAGAATCAGCAGCCACAGAGCTGGACCTCTGGACCTCTGCCTCTGACAGCCATAGAGAAGAGCCCATGGCCCCAGGAAGAGTCAGCAGCACCTGGATTATTGCCAGAGACAAAGCCCCTCAAGAAGTACAGTGCACAGAACTTGCTTTTTTCAGAAAGCAGTCCACCAGGCATCCTCCTGCATCAAAGGATTTAATCACTATTCCGAATTTTGAAACCGTCCATGTTTCTAAGAGATCCCTGCTCTTGCCACGACTTGCCTGGCATCTGCTCATCTCTCAGTGGCAGTCACCAGTGAGGCTTTTCCCTCCTGTTTTTATTCTTTGGCAGCACGTACATGTGTCAGGGAATTTCTCCGCGAAGAGTTCCATTTGAAACTCTTGTTTCCCAGATGTAGAAAGCCTAGGCTGTTTGGCTCTTGGATACCCTGTCATTGAAGGGCACAGCACCACAGCAGTTCACAACCAGGGCATATCCTCACCCTTTCGGGATCTCTGGAATCCGGTTCCTGTGGCTTGGATGCAGCCCCCATCGTGCTACATCGCAATGACACTGGGCATGGAAAAGCATGGGCCATTCCTTTTTGCTACAACCTCCCTCTTGATGACCTGATGCCCTGGGTAGGATGGTGGCTCTTCCCGATTTGATTCTCCAGCTCTGGGCTCTGAGCACCTCTCTCAGATATAATAAACATCTGTAACATATGTAAGGGTAACATATTTTAAAAGAAGTACTTAGCTGAGTGTGGTGAGATGCATTAAAATGCCCAGCACTTGGGATGCTGAGGCAGGAAGATGGGGCAAGTCTGGGACATATTTGTTTATAAAAAAGAAAAAAGGTTAAAAAAAAAAATGAGAGAGGGAGGCAAAGGAAGGGAAAGAGAAAAATAAGAGAAGCTTATTTATTTAACAAACCTTGGCTTTCCTCCCAATGTTAGTTAATGGCTCTGTCACTCACTTGGTTTTCATGCAGAATCCCATGAGTGTTTGCCATGGCGCCACCTCTGACTCTACTTTTCCTGTCTGTTCAACTCTCCCTTCATCCCACTTCAGCCTGAGCCAAAAACCTATTTAGCATTCCTCACTGGCAGGAAGGACCCTTGGCAGGAGTCGACCATTTGAGCTCCAGGAAACCATGGATGGTTCTCTGGCCTCCCGATGTCCGCTCAAACTGTTTCTTAACTTTTCATACTAAAAATGATGGCTTTGCACCATGGCCCCAAAAAGGCTAGCTAATGTCCCCGTGAGCTTGAAAAGCGAGGCAGAAAAGAAATTTTTAATCTTTTGGACAGAGGCTATCCCTCAAATATGTTCCCAATGCTGCAGGCATAATTTTGTGCATTAAAAACAAAAAAAAAAACAAACAAACAAACAAAAAAAACACAAAAGGATTGGGGATTTAGCTCAGTGGTAGAGCACTTTTGCCTAGCAAGCACAAGGCCCTGGGTTCGGTCCCCAGCTCGGAAAAAAAAAAAAAAAAAAAAAAAAAAAAAAAAAAACAAAAAAAAACAAACAAAAAAAAAAACTTTTTCTTTGATTTCCTATATTCTGTGGTTGCAACAGTGGTTGATTTTATTTAGAGCTTTGTCCTATTTTAAAAAAAAAAAAACCTTGTAATTTTTTTCTTTTAACTACCTGAAAACCAGTAGTTTCACCGATTTGCATCATCATTTTCTGATGACATGCAAGAAATCACTCAGCAGCGACGGAGAGAGCCTCTGCTCACCACCCCATAGTTCTTGAGGCCCCACCTCGGCTTAGCTGCGTGGCTTCTCTGCTGAGCTGGACCCACGGGTGTAACCCAGAGGTGACTGGCAGTGTGCTCGCCAGAACTCAGGAGCCCCTCAGATTTTGACCCACCCAGTGACTGGCAGTGTGCTCACCAGACCTCAGGAGCCCCTCAGATTTTGACCTGTGACAGAATTCGGTTCTTGTGGTTCTGTGATTGTGGTCCCTGTTTAAGGGCTCCTCGGTTAGGATGGGCTCACTGGCACAGCCTCCCCTTCTTAGGGTCCATCAAATAGTCAACTTAATTGTATCTATAACATCCATTTCGCCAGGCAGTGAGCGCAGGAGAAACAACCACCAGACCGAAACCAGGGTGTTGGGATCTTAGCACTCTGTTCTCCGATATTTATTTTTCCCTTAAAAAAAAATCAGTTAGCATAGCACTCATTTATCTGTATATATCAGAAAATCTAGTTATAATAGTATAAACAAGAATAAATATTTTCTCACAGAGCAATAAATAGGTGAGTGATTGTGGATACCGGGACAGTGGCTTGATGACGTTAGGGCTAATGGTTACAGTCCTCATAGTCTCTTCTTCATATGATAACTCTACTTTGCCATATGCCCAAAGGAAGAGTCAAAATGAAAAGGGTTATAGTTACCTGGGCTACATCTGCCTTCTTCTCCAGAAGAACAAAACAGAGATAAAAAAAGACTTGCCAGAATTATATAACTCACCATGTCTCCTCCCTTTAAGTCTGATTGGTGGGGAGATAGCTACCCCACCAGTCCAAGGAGGCCACAAACATAAGAATAGGAATGTGCCTGGCCTAAATCGATAGTGAGACCATCGTCAGATCTGGGCGGTGAGGAAGTGGATGTTTAAATATTAATAGTGTTGTACCTGTTTTCCCCAAGCCTGGATATGGTGTAGTACAGAGTGCCTAGCGTAGCGACTTGTGGTACTCTCCTAGTTCTGTTGTAACCTTGAATTCACCCACAACCAAACCAATTCCTTTGTATAGCAACTGAGAGGAATGTGTGTTTTAATTATCTCAGGGTGACTGTACAAATAAATTTAGGTCTGAAATAGAGGCCAATTGACAGATATAGAAGGCCTTGAGTGAGATCCTCAACAAAAGAAAACTCCCAAAATAGCAGTAAGAAATTGACATAATCCATGAGGCTATTTGTATCATGGAACTTGCCTAGACTCCTACGTGGGACATATGACCACCAGGAGGGACTCGGAAGCTTCCTATAGAATCCCAGACCGCATTGTGTTGGGCTATCCATAGCGAGGGATCATCGGCTTTAAGACATAGACAGAAGCAAGTTACCCACACCAACTACTTATCTTCAGACAGCCAAATGTTAGCACTTTTGTTCTAGAAGTATGAAATCGGTTAAGCTGAGGTAAACTTTCCAAGGTGGAGTAAGCCATTACGGGACTGTAGAGTGTGCTCTGCAGACCTTATGAGGCCACAGAGCTCTGTGCCGCACTGGGACCTGGGATGCTTGTCTCTCAGGGCCACTGACTCAGGCATGAGCCAGAGACCAGAGGCAGAGCCTAACTGTTTTCCGAGGCAAGTGTGACTTTGATCTTTGGCTCTGAATGTGCCGCCCAGGTATTGTTGGATAGCACAGCTGCAAAGCATCTCGAAGGGAAAAAAAATCATGTAGTCAGGTAATTTGAAGAGAAAACATTGCCTCATCTCTGGAGGGAATCGCAAGTGAGCTATCTGAGCCCCTTTTTTCTCCTCACGACTTCTAAAAGGTCAGGAAAACTTTGAATTAATTTCCAAGTATAAGGTGTATTTTTCCAGACTAGATAGGAAGTAATAGCAAATTACCTTTAGATAATCTGAGCCGGCGTCTTAAAAAAAAAAAAGAAAAAGTGGGACGCAGCCAGGAGGTGTATTTTAGGGAAGCGCTCTCAATTCTGGCTATAACTGGCAGCAAACGGGCCCTTCAGCAGTAATTAACCACAAAGATGACAACCGTTTTCAGGCAGTGCTCAAGATGTAACACAAGATTTCCTCCCAGGGGTCAGGAAAACGTGGGAGGTGAACTCCACCACCAAGGCTCACCTCTGCTGGCTCTGTCCCAGGGAGGTGACCGCCTGCCCGGAATTTAAGCTGATCACAGCACTCCTGCCGCACTAAGGAAATAGAGCTCAAGGTCAGAGCTTTTTCAGCAGACTCTGCAGGATACAGCGTGCCTTTGCTGTTGCTATAACAAAATACCTGAAGCAAGATAGTGCATAAAGAAGAGGTTTATCTAGTGCTTGGAAGGTTGAAACCGCGTGGGGTCAACATCCTGAATGGACAAGCTGACTGGGAAGCAGTGTGAGGCAGCTGTAGTTCACAACAACTCGCCCTCATGAGATGTCAGCAGAGCTTAGATGACCTAATTTATCTTCTACAAGGCTCCACTGTTTAAAGGCTCTACCTCCCCAGAACTGCTCTGAGGACATCAAGATTCCAATACACAAACATTTAGAAGTTGCCCCCGAAGTCAGCAGGAGACAAGGAGTGTATGGGGGGGGGGGGTGAGGGAAGCCCAGGCCTGTCAGAGGGAGCTCAGAGAACCTTTGGTAGGACTGGAATGCATGTCCACTGACTGAAACCATACAGAGCTTCCTAAAGATGCTGTAAGAACCAAGGTCACAAAGACCACTAGTGGTCAATACTGAGGGGCCTTTGAGTATATATTACAGCCTTCAGTTAGTGCTATCACGGGAGTCCTCAGTGTGTGAATAAGTAGGTCTCTGTGTCTTGTGCTTCTCTTGGGCTCCTTTCCTTTTGTTTGTTTTGCCCTATTCCGATGTGTTAGTATTTGTTCTATTTTATTGTAATTATTATTATTATTATTATTATTGTTATTATTATTATTATCATTATTACTATTATTATTATTATTACCTAGAAGTCTGTCTGTTTTCTAAATGAGAGACAGAAAGGGACAGACATCAATGGGAGGGGAAGTAGAGAGGATCTGGGAAGGATAAAGGGGAGTGGGGACCATTATCAGGGTATAGTATGTTAGGGAATAAAAAATCTATTTTTAATGTCGGAGACAACCTGAAAGATATATCCCTTTCCTTCGGAAGCTCTCAGGCCAGCTTGGCAGCTAAGAGCAGTCGCTTTCATTATCTCTGGGTGAATGAATATAGGTTGCAATAGCATCAGCATACGGAACAGCAGGGGATGGGTTGTGGAAGCTGGGGATGGGTACACTGTGTTCTTAAATGAAGCAACAGAACCCAAGTCTGCCTGATGTAAGAAGGAAATGAGTTTATGGAAGGTGTTGGAGAAGTCACTGGATTGTCAGCTGCCAAACTTGGCTTGGAAAATAGGTTAAGAATCACAAGACAGCCGGCAGTGACCAGAGCCAGGGTAACGCGGTGGTTCTGATTAGGACGCCATATTTGGTTCTGTCACTACCGAATCCAGATGCTACTACCACTGGGTGTACCAGATTCCCATTGCTTGCAAGCTGCTATGCATCCTTCAAAGTCCACTACCATTGAGCGCCCTCTCAAGATCCCAATGCCTGCTGACAGAGGGACAGAAACTATTTTCTTTTTCTTTCACTAAATGGAGATTTGGGGTATTGGGTGGGACAAAACAAAATAAACAACAATAACAGCAAAATAAACATTCCTATTATAAACATCTCATAGCAAAAAGGATCATCTCCTCTTCCTTTGGATCGAATGGCCACTGCTTAGAGCAGTACTTCTGAACCTGAGGGTCGAGACCCCTTTGGGGATTGAATGACCCTTCCACAGGGGTCACTTAAGACCATCAGGAAACACAGATGTTTACATCACGTTTCATAACAGTAGCAAAACTGCAGTTATGAAGAAGCAAGGAAGATAATGTTATTGCATGGGTCACCACAGCATGAGATGCTCATTAAAGGGTGGCAGCACTGGGAAGGTTAAGAACCACTGACTTAATGCTGGTTGAATTAAACCCATGATAAGGAAGGAGCTGAGATTATAAGAGGAGCCCATTAAATAACAGTGTAGGGGAAATATATCCCAACGGGAAGATCTTGGGTTTATTAAGTAGATAAATATATGAACAAATGACCAAATAGAACAAAGGCATTCACAGAAACAGCCTTTAGTAGGAAATAATCCAGTTTGTCTGGAAGAGGGAGTTCACGTGGGGCTAAACAGATGAGGATAGACTGGAAGCTCACGTGCCCTGGAGCTGCAGTGTGTGCCGAGCTCCTGACAGGCACTCCACTCCGTGTTGTGTGCAATGCTAAGAGCTAGCAGCAGGCGGGCTGTGCAGCCCCTGCTCTCAGGGAGCCTTTGTGAATTTCTCCTTCTCACTTTATTTTGTGAGTAGCAGTTAAGGTTTTAAGGAGAACTGTGGCACAGCCATTTGCAGGGTTTTGGAGTCTAGCATAATAGGTTGTACAATAGGCCACAAGAGGAGGCCAAGCAGAGGGAGACAGTAAAGGACTAGTAACTAGAGAAGGAGTAGTGAGGACTGACGCCGTGAAAGCAGGGAGAGCTGCTCTAAGAGGTTCTTCAGAGTCATTCACTGCCCCGGACACCACTCCTGCCCCTCTCAGATAAGCACACTGCAGGCTAGCCGTGTCACTGCTACGTCTCAGTCCCAAAGGGGACTATGTCTTTGTCTTATGCTCAGGGCATCCTCTTCTAGTTGAAGGTACAGATGAGCCCTAGGACCCTTACTGGACCCCTGTACTTCTGCAGGACAGGTCATCCGATAGGATGGGAACAGAGGTGACTGTTAGATCTCTGAAGCTGACTATAAGTCATGTAAAGACGGTGTTGGTCTCCCGCGTGTCCATGCAGTCTTTGTACTCAGCGCAGTATGCCTAGTACTAGTTCCAGTTCCTGGTGGTGTCAGCCCCTTGACCGTAGGGCACACCAGAACTGTTGTAACTGATAACTCACCATCCAGCTGCTGCTGAAGGTGGTGAGCAATGGTAATCTCTCAAAAGCGTGTACTTGAGTCACCATCCAGCCCTAAACCTTTAGCACCTTTTCATTTTCCATGCGACCTTCCCCTTAGCTTCTAAGGTCCCTTCGTCCTTCTCTTCCACTTTTCCAATACAAACCTCAATTCTTGCCTGACTCTCCAGGGATAGCCCTTACCAAGCACTTACTTTCACACTGATCCTCTTTCTCTAGGACAGTCTTTGGTTTGGTTTGGTTTTTTTGAGACACGGTTTTTCTGAGTAGCCCTGGCTGTCCTGGAACTCACTCTTAGACCAGGCTGGCCTTGAACTCAGATTGGCCTGCCTCTGCCTCCCAAGCACTGGCATTAAAGGCGTGAGCCACCGCCACCTGGCTCCGCAGAGCAGTCTTACTCTCACCCATTAGTGTCCCGGAGCCCAGGGCTTCCTTCCTATCTACACAGCCTGCCCCAGGCCTTTGCGTTTCCATCTCTCAGAGATGTCTCCATGGCTGACAGTCACAGCACCCCTGTGTGACCTTCCGCAGGCAGTTATCCCACACTTGTGTTTACTCTTCTGTCTTGTCTCCCTCCGCTAAGTTATGACTGCTTGCGGGTTGCTATCTCCAAGAACAGCTGGCACATTTCCAGAAGCACGGAGCGCGTGAGTATGAGGGACTGGCCTAGGACCGTCTCCTTCTGATGCCTCTGCTGTCAGACGGGTGCACGCTCCTTCCCCACCACATAAGGCCTAAGTGATGCTGACAGAGAGAAGAGGTGTCCTTATAATAGCAACCCACAGTCTTCCGTGGGATTTCTGTTGTCTCCACGTCGCTCCTGCTGCTGACTGTGAGTCACCACTCATCTGTGGCGACTGCAAGCCTCATTTCATGATTCACAGGCTAAAAGTGGCATGAGGTTTTTTTTACCGAGGAACTAATTCCAGCCTGAACTGAGCTTCACAATTACTGGGTTCCTCTGTGGGTTTTGAGTTGCGAGCGTAGGGCTTCTCACAACATGTACCTAGAGTGCACTTCACAGGGATATGCTGGGAGGTTCCCGGCAATACGTTTTCTGTCAGCCTTTGTTTAGCTGATGAAAAAGCTAAGGGAGAATAGAGAGTTCCTTGGGGCCTCTTCTTTTGTGTATTTCTGCTGAGCGATGGTTTGGTTTCTCAGGCAGAATATGCATTTGTCTACCCCCAAAGAGCAAGTTTCAGAACTGGCCCCTGAGCCCCCTGTGGCCAAGGGCTTAGCTCTCCTTAGCACCTGAGAGACCTGCTCTAATCACGAGTGAAAGGGGAAATCACTGGAGAGAGGATGGATGCGTCAATGGCAGAAATGGGACAGCTTTATAGATCTCTATTCAATCCAAAGACTTCTAAAAGAGCTGTAGCACATCAGGTGAGACACTGAACAGCAGCTGTGATGACAGTGGGTGACACGTAGGGTTTGGAATGGCGCCTGGCATGGGGTAATCGCTCTGTGAAGTCACCTGCTATTGCTGTCACTGTTTTGTTTCTGAGACAGAGTCTCATGTAACCCTAGGCTGGTCTCAAACTGTAGCTAAGGGTGGCCTCGAACTTCTGTTCCTCCCACCTCCACCACCTGAGTGCTGAGATTACAGGTTTATGCAGTGATAGTATCGAGCCCAGGGCCTCATGCGTGCCAAGCCAGCAGTCTACCCCTCGCTGCCCAGCAGCTGCCGCCTTCCTGTCTCACACTTCAGAGGGCTGATTGTGCCCACTACTGAACACTTGCCGCTCACGGTCCCACCGAGTCCTTTGAGTGGTGAAGTGACTTTTGCTATTCCTGGTGTACAGACATAGACTGAGACTTAAAGAGGTTGAACTTTGAGTTCGAGCACTTGTGCTGGTTAATTCTATCTCAACTCGACATAGGCTAGAGTCAGCTGAGAGAAGGGAACCCCAATCCAGAAAATGCCTCCTTAAGATTGGCCGATAGGCACTTTTTAAACTAGGGATCATGGTGGAGGGCCCAGCCCGTCATGGGTAGGGTCCCTCTGGGCAGGCGATTCTGGGTTCTATAAGAAGCAGGATGAACAAGCCATGGGAAGCAAGCCAGTACGAAGTAACACCGTTCCATGGTCTCTGCATCAATTTCTGCCTCCAGTTCCTGCCCTTACTTCCCTCAGCGATGGAAAGTTACCTGGAGTGTAAGCTGAAATAAACCCTTCCCTCACAAGTTGCTTTGGTCATGGTTTCTCAGCAATAATAACCCGAACTAGGACGCCAGTCATGTATTCACTGGGTCATGAGAAGGATCAGCAGTTAAGTACTTGCCACCAGTATTGACGACCTATGTTCGATACCTGGAACTCACACGGTGAGGTGTACACACACACACACACACACACACACACACCCCTAGGAGCTATTGATCCTGAAGAGCCTACCTGTTCTTAAGGTTTCCTGCCCCCTTCACATTTTCTTTCCTTCTCCCTGTCCATCCCCCAACCCCACTTTTCCCTGGATTTGGCTGGGCTCACCACTGTGGGGTAAGCAGGATGTTTTCCCCGTGGAGCTGTGACGAGGCATGTGTCAGCACATGCCTTGCATTGCGGCTTTCTTTCCGAGAGAGAGGCCCAGCGGGGGCGCGGCCTCACACCCAGCTGCTGTTTCTGAGAAGCCGAATCCCACTCTTCAGTTTTGCTGCCTTAGCTTGGCTCACAGCCATTACCACATTGAGTGACACTGGCATTAACGTTGACGGAACTAAAGAAAGCTCGCAGGCAGCCAGCCATGGGAAGCAGTCCTTGCGTTTGTGGCTGAATTACTTGAGGTAAGATCTGGTTTAGGACAGCAACATTTTCCAGGCTGTTCGCACACGTCCAGTCCCGTGGCTGGTAAGGATCTCGGGGGAGGGCCTTGGAGCAGAGACTTCTGGACATTCCATCCTGTGTGCACCTTGGGTGTTCTGGCAGACGTCCACTGGGGGAATTTCTCAGGAAGTGTCAATACAGTTAGTTCACTGCAGTTGATATTCGTAAACTATGCAGTTGTCCGACAGTGTACATCTACTCTGCAGTACTTAAGTGGCTATAACTGGAAGATTACAGTGTTTGGGCATCAGAGGACCTTGGCTCAGGGAGTGGATCTGTTGCCCACAGCATGACTTTTCCAGAGTACCCGTTCGTCATGACTTCTCTTCGATCCATCTTCATATAGAACACTATCATGGAAAACAAGAGTCAGTTTGACATGACACCATGAAGTTTTTCTCCTTAGAATCCTAGAAGAAGCATTTTAGAAATGCTAGGGGGGTATTTTAGCATTGAATTAGATCGCCTAATTTCTCTCTATTCAGATTTTTTTTTTAATCTGTCAAAGAACTATTTTTGCCACCCAACCTAGTCATATGGAAGATGAGGGCTGTTAAAGTAACTCTGTGCGTCCAGTGCTCACCTTCCTTGCAGGAAGTCCCGGGTTTGACCCACAGTACAACTTAAAGCCAGTAGTTCCCAGCCTTCCTAATGCCGTGACCTTTTAACCCCGTTCCTCATGTGGCGGTGACCCCAACCATAACATTACTCTCATTGCTGCTTCATGACTGTGATTTTGCTGCTGTGATGAATCTTAATGTAAAAATTTGACCGCAGGATAGCTGATATGTGACCCCTGTAAAAGTGCCAGGTTGAGACCCACGGGCTGAGAACCGCTGATTTAACCCACGCGTACTACTGTACGCACCTATTGTGTCAGCATTCAGGAGGCGGATGCGGGAAGATACATTTTTCCATGTAGCAGATATGGCCTCAGATCTATGAGACTGTCTCCAAAAACAAAAAACCAACCAACCAAACAACAGACCAGCACACCAACAGCTTAAGTGAAGGACGGTACAAAAATAGGTTTCTGATAATTATGAATTTTATATATGCAGTTGCTTTAAGACGTATTAAAAAAAAACTTTTTCCCACCAAACAAGACAAAACTATTAAGTGTTTTCTATACTGATTTTTTTTTCTCAAGGTAAATTGTTCACTGAAGATAAAAACTTAGAGCAAAGTTTAACCATTATTGTTACTATGGAAACTGAGTTACATAATTCTAGAAATCTGAGTATTCACTTAGCAAGAACGGTAGTGCTGAAGACAGGTTTTTGGTCATCTGCAAAAGCACATCAACTTCGCATTAATCCTCACTCATCCGTCATAAGATCAAGAGCTAGGTTCGAGGTGTAAAAAGACATGGAGAAAATCGTAAGCCAATTAAATAATATTGAACATCCACAGAACATGATTGCCGTGCAAGTAAAGAGTTGACATTTATATACTAATTCAAACTGACCTGAATTGAATTGTATCTAACTCGTTTTTTCTTCCAGTAAAGCAAACATTCCCCAGCCTCTTACATAAATGAACAAAAGCTGACTCCTTCGTTGTTTTGCTTTTTTTTTTCTTGATTGGTTAATCATGGTTAAAGACGCCATCTGGGAGCTGCTGGGTCAGCCAGAGATTCAAATCAGACTCTGGAAAAGTTACTTGCCCGAGGCAAGAAAGCACTTTGGTTTCACGGAAAGGAGCTTTTATTTCTCCATCTGTGTAAAAATGGTGAAAGCACTCTGAGCAAGTTTTAATACTTAATAAGGTCCGTTAGCCTCCCATCGTAGATGACAGCGTTTCTGAAACAGAGTGCGGAAATTGGGGACTCTAATTGCTAAAATCTGAGTGGTTAATTGGTGGTCTGTTCTAAATCCTTATCCGGGGATCTTGGTGTTAAATGAGAGCGGTTGGTAGAAAAGTTGCACAAGTCCCGGCATGTTGGAAACTGTCCGAAGCCTCATCATGGAGTTCAAAGCGCAAACCTGTGTGGATTCAGTATAATGCATTGTTTACCAATTTCCATTTCTTTTCATATTTAAACAGATCTTGGCAGATTAACCGAGGAGGACCGGTCTTATCTCCTTCCTGAGTGCTGCCATTCACAAGACATCTGTGGCATACTGTAGCCCAAGCCCCCTGTGCTGCCCTGTTTACCCCAGACATCTTTCTGGGGTCCACTTGAGGTCAGCAGCGTGAAGATGAACAGAACCCTCTTAGCATGACGACCCTGGACCATGTCATTGCCACCCACCAGTCAGAGTGGGTCTCCTTCAGTGAAGAGCCATTGTTCCCCACCCCTTTAGAGGGTAAGTCTGCTTCTTGGTCATTCACAGGTGGGAATAATAAAGGAGAAAAGAAAAAGTCATGTGGTCCCTTACCACAGGTATACATGAATTCTTTCATTCGGTAGTCAGAGGAGGGCGTCTTCTCAGCCTGAGGCATCACCAAAACCCTGGGAACACGAAGGCCACATGCTTATTTCTACCAAGGGACATAACTTCTAGTCACATATTGTTTTACCGTTGGTCTTTTTTGTGGTTACCCCCACCAGTCCTGTGGATTTTTTTCAAGTGTTAAAGTGTAATTGTTAAAAGTGACAGACAGATTCTGAGTCAAACTGCAAAACTCTAACCTTGTCATCATCACGATGAGTGGTATGCCCTTGGGTGAGCAATTTGTGTGTGGGATGAGGTGGCAGGTGTGTGGCATCTGCACATGCCATGCCCATCTACAAGGAGGCTAGAACAGGAAGAACATCACGTGTCATCATTCTCTGGGTTGTTGTTTTGAGACAGGATCTACCAACAAAACAGAAGTCCGTTGTTCTAAGCTAGGCTGGTTGACCAGTAAGCTCCCTAGGAACTGCTTGTTCCTACTTAGTGCTGGAGTTATAGGTATGTGTGGCCATGCCTGGTTTTTCTGTGGGCACTGAGGATTTGAACTCAGGTCCTTATGCTTCCAGAGCAAGCACTTTTACCCATATCTGCCTAGCACTTCTCTTGGTATCTTGTTTTGTTCTGCTCCATTCTGTTTTTTTGTTTTTCAAGACAGGGCTTCTTCTGTGTAGTCCTGGTTGTCCTGGAATTTGCTCGGTAGACAAAGCTAGCCTTAAACTCAGAGATCCACCTGCCTCTGCCTCCCAGATTCTGGGACTAACAGCATGTGCCACCACACCTGGCTGGCTTTCTGTTCTAAGCATATTTTTACACTATAATCTCGGCTGTCCTAGAACTCACTATGTAGACTAGGCTGGCCTTGACTCCATATTGGTCCTCTTACCTCTGCCTTGTGACTGCTGGGTTTACAGCCAGGTACACCGTGCCTAGCCTCCAGAATGATTTGTCTCAGAATTGCTGCATTGTCTATGTAAGAAAAATGATCACAGGCCTGCCTCAGGAGCCTTTGTAAGCATCTGTCCTCAGATGTAAAATGCCAGTGGAGTGTGTGGTCCATGCAAAGAGCTCAGCTTTGTCTTCTTGGATCACAGTAGACGTGACCGTATTGCCCTTTAGGAGAGCGATGCTCAGGGAGGAAGGCGAAGAGAGATGCAGGGGTATTTGCAGCACCATGTCAGTTGGGCTCTCAGCTTCGTCCACACAGATGGAAAGTGGCAGTCAATCGGTCACAGCCCCGCGTGGTATCCACGTGGATAGCCTTAAATGTGGCCAATCTGAATCGAGAAGTGCTGAAAGTGCCTGGTACAGAGATGTACATACTGCGAACATATCTTGGCTGCTGGGAAAATAACTTAGTAAATGTACTACTTGCTGTGCAACCTTTGGCCTAAGTTCAAGTTGCCAGGACCTGTGCAACAAGCTTGGTACGGCTGCGCGCACCTCTCACCCCAGTGCTGTGGAGGGCGTTAAGTAAGAAGATTGCTGCAGCAGAATGGCCACCAGTCTGATCCCAGATCTGGTGAGAGGCCTTGTTTTCCAGGGACAAAGCAAAGTGGGACAGAGCAAGAGAGTTAAGTGACCTCTCCTGACCTCTGCACATTCGTGTACCTGCTCACACACACGTACAGACATCACAAACCTTTGGGTTTTGTTTTTTTTTTTTTTGGTTCTTTTTTTCCGGAGCTGGGGACCGAACCCAGGGCCTTGCGCTTCCTAGGCAAGCGCTCTACCACTGAGCTAAATCCCCAACCCCAAACCTTTGGGTTTTGTTTTGCTTTGTCTTGCTGATTTTCATTTTTGCTTGTTTTCATTTTCATCGCTTTTGTTTGTTTTTGTTTTTCTGTTTTTGTTTAGGTGGGGTTTTTTGGGGGGATATATTTGAATTTTGTTTTGGGTTTTGTTGTTGATTGATTATTGGTTGTTTTTTAGTGGCTGGTTTTTTTTTTATTTTATTTTTTTTTGGTATGTGTGTAGAGAGAGAGAGAGAGAGAGAGAGAGAGAACATGAGAGAGAGAAGAACATGAGTTGAGTGAGTAGAGACCTTGGGAAGATCTGGGAAGAGTTTTGTACCTAGTGCCTACAGAGAACTAGTTTGTCCAGAGTTTGAAATTTTATATTTTATTTTATTTTATTTATTTTGGTGCAGAAGGAAACTCTACTGTTCTGCCATAGACCCCACCCCACTATTCCATACTGCTTCTCATTTGTCCCACTCAGCTCAGGAATATTTCCTGCTTGACCTCTGCTGCCATTTGTATGTGTGGCTCTCAAGCCTGGCATAGATACTGAGATTAAATATAATGGGCACGGGCTGAGGAGATAGCTTAGCTGATAAAGTACCAGCTGTGCGAGCATTATAACCTGAATCTGGGCTCCAGCACCCACATAAAGTAGGCAACAGCACACGGCTGCTGCCCCAGCATGGAGAGTGTGGAGGTAGAGACCGGCAGGTCCCTGGGCTCACTGACCAGCCAGTCCTGTCAAACAGATGAGCTCCAGGTTCAGGGGAAGACCCTAGCTCAAAGTGAGGTGGAGGGTAATTGAGAACAGCATCTCAGTATTGACATCCAGCCTCTACGAGTGCACACAGTATGCACTGGCTAGTGTACCTCCTCATGCATAGACACTGACTACATCACCCCCAAAAGTAGAGAACAATGAAGGAAAACAACTGATGGCCTCCATGCCCCCTTTCCCGCCCTTGAACACATAACATAGATACACACCATATACACTCGTATGCACATAAGTAAATACAATAATGGGGATTTTTTTTTCCTCAGTCGCCTTGGATAGTGACTGGAAACAAATGAGATTACAGGCTTTGAATGTTCTTAGGGACACAGCTCTTTAGCATGGAGATGGATTGGCACAGCCATTTTATCTTCCAATGAGGAAGATATACATCCTTTCCCCTGGGAAGACATCCTCATAGGCATCCTTCCTTGGGTAATGGTAGTGTTTGGTATCTGCCGTAGGGGGCACTGAAGAGCACTTCCCAGGATTGTCATCTTCCTCAGACCGGTCTGAGAGCTCCTCTGGGGAGAATCATGCAGTGGACGAAGGCTCGCAGGACCTTTCACACTCTGAGCAGGATGACTCCTCTGAAAAGATGGGCCTCATCTCTGAAGCAGCCTCCCCTCCGGGGAGCCCTGTGCAGCCCACACCTGACCTGGCCTCAGCCATCAGCAACTGGGTCCAGTTTGAAGATGACACACCCTGGAGCAACACCTCACCACCGCACAAGGAAACAGGTGAGCTGGGAAGGAAGTTGAGGGGGTTCTGGTTTGGTACAGGCTCTGGAATGCCCTTTCCATAGAGGTCTGTGAGACTTCTGGGGTTCAATTTTTTTCTGAGCTCCTGATCCTGGAAACACGAAGAAGAGAGCAATGACCTCCCTCCCACCCCTTTTAACTTTACGACAGGGTTTTGCTTGAAATAAGCACATAAAACAGCATGTGTGCTCTTTCTTGGTCATTAGCAGAGTTTTGACCCCGGCCCTGGCTATCTTTTTGGCTGCATGAATACTTATACATTTGCTCTATTAGGAATTAGAATTACATTTAGTCAGTTCCTGTACTGTAAGTTCTAGACACATAGACGTGGACGGTTCTCTAGTGTGACCCACTCGCCATCTCTAAACAAAGACAGATTTTTTTTAAGGCTTTAATTTGATTTTATAATTGTCAGAATGTGATGTTCAGCAATAAAAGAACAAATTAAACCAACATTTTACGTTTATCATCTTCTGTATCATATATTTTACACTTGACCTTAGCCAAAAGGCGAAGAAGCAATTTTCTTTTTAGTGTCCTTTTTTTCCTGTAGAAGTGTCCAACTTACGTAGAGTAAGTAAGATCTCAATTCTTTTTTTTCCCCCATCTTTATTAAATTGGGTATTCCTTATTTACATTTCAATTATTCCCTTTCCCGGTTTCCAGGCCAACATCTCTCTAACCCCTCCCCCTCCCCTTCCTTATGGGTGTTCCCCTCCCCATCCTCCCCCCATTACCGCCTCCCCCAACAGTCTAGTTCACTGGGGTTCAGTCTTAGCAGGACCCAGGGCTTCCCCTTCCACTGGTGCTCTTACTAGGATATTCATTGCTACCTATGAGGTTGGAGCCAGGGTCAGTCCATGTATAGTCTTTAGGTAGTGGCTTAGTCCCTGGAAGCTCTGGTTGCTTGGCATTGTTGTTCATAAGGGGTCTCGAGCTCCTTCAAGCTCTTCCAGTTCTTTCTCTGATTCCTTCAACGGGGGTCCTGTTCTCAGTTCAATGGTTTGCTGCTGGCATACGCCTCTGTATTTGCCGTATTCTGGCTGTGTCTCTCAGGAGAGATCTACATCCGGTTCCTGTCGGCCTGCACTTCTTTGCTTCATCCATCTTCTCTAGTTTGGTGGCTGTATATGTATGGGCCACATGTGGGGCAGGCTCTGAATGGGCGTTCCTTCAGTCTCTGTTCTAAACTTTGCCTCCCTATTCCCTCCCAAGGGTATTCTTGTTCCCCTTTTAAAGAATGAGTGAAGCATCCGCATTTTGGTCATCCTTCTTGAGTTTCATGTGTTCTGTGCATTTAGGATAATTCGAGCATTTGGGCTAATATCCACTTATCAATGAGTGTTTTTCTGTGTGTTTTTCTGTGCTTGGGTTACCTCACTCAGGATGATATTCAAAGACAGATTTATACTCGAGACCTTTGGACTCAGAATCCTCAGAGGAGGAGATTGTCATAAAAAGTAGAGCTCCTGTTTTGCTGCAGTCTAATTACCGGAAGCTTTTCATGTGAAGCTCGTTCACCTGGTGACGTGACCATTTACTGTGCTCCAGCACACCAAAGGCTGGATAAGCCTGGGATGCTATTGGCCCTTTACTCGCAGCTGTAACACAGTACCACACACTTGGTGGCTTAAATAATGTGTGCTGATCACCTGTGATCCTGCCTTTCCGTAATTCTGAATGGTGTTCCATTTTCGAGATTCTAGGCAAGAATCCATTTCCTGGCCCTCTAGCCATCCACATTCTTTGACCTGGGATCTCTTCCTCTGTCTCCAACACCAGAACTATAGCACTGTTCTGTGCCATTGTTCTGAAGTGACATCTTCCTGGTGCTGCCCCTCTTCCATTGTTAAAGACTCCTGAGGTTACACTGGGCATATATGAACAGTATCTCTATCTTAATGTCTCAGCCAGTGTTCTATTGCTGTGAAGAGACGCCATACCACAGCAACTCTTACAGAGGACCACATTTAGCTGAGACTGTCTTCAGGTCATTATTGTCGTGAGAGGAAGCATGGCAGTGCACAGGTAGATATGGTGCTGCAGAGGTAGCTGAGAGTTCTACACTCAGATTGGCAGTCAGTAGGAAGTAGAAAGAGAGACCCTGGGCCTGGCTTGAAAAACTGAAACCCCAAATTCCACCCCCACTGACACACTCCTGGGTCACACCTCCAAATCCCTGTCCAGTGGTGCCACTCCCTAACGACCAAGCATCTAAATCTATGAGGGCCATTCTTACTCAAACCACCACACTCACGTTCACATAACCATATCTGCTGAATCCCTTTGCCATGTAAGGTAATAAATCCTCAGGTCCTGGGATTTAGGAAGATATCGTATGTACGGAAGTGGAGGATGTTGTCCTCTCTTCTACAGAGTCAGAAAGGTAGGCTTGGTGTGTTTTTCTGTTGAAGGGTTAAATAATTTGGTAGGTTTTTTTTTTTTTAAACTATGATCTGAAGTCAGGCCTAGCTGTAAAGCTTGGAGAAATTTAGTAAGACCCTGTCCAAAAAAAAAAAAAAAAAAAAAGAACCCAAAACAAACAACAACAACAACAAAAAATTTAAAGGCTTGGTGTGGTAGAATTACCCATACATAGCTCTCCATGTCCTGAGCGTGCTTCTAGTCCCAACTACTTGAAACTGAATGATCACTTGTGCTCTGGACTTTGAGGCAAAGGTAGGCAGCGTGGTAAGAACCGTGGTGGTTTGAACTAAAGCTGTCCCCAACAGGCTCAGGAAACTTGGCCTTGCAAGTTTGGTGGTGCCGTTTGGGGTGGAGCCCTTAGGAGCCAGAGCCTTGCAGGAGGAAGTACATAGGGGTCAGGGTGGCTCTGAGAGTTCATAGCCTCATCCACCTCCAGTTTGTTCTCTCTACTTCCTTCACGAGGATGGAAGTGTGATCTCTTGGTTTCCGGCTCTGCCTCTGCTAACCTGCCATCACCACCATTATGGATTCTACCCCTCTGGGACTGTAAGCGGGAATAGACCAAAATAAGCTTTCCTCCCTAAGTTGCCCTTGATGGTCGTGTTTATTACAGCAACAGAGAACTAGCTAATGCAGACCATCTCTAAAAATAATTCTCTTCTTGGAAGACCAGAGGACCTGGGTTTGAATCCCAGCACCTACATCAACAGCTCGCATCAGCCTGCAACTCAAGTTCCAGGGGAATCTAATGCCTTTCCCTAGCTTCCTTAGGCAATGCGTGCATGTGGTTCACAAGACACATGCGCATAAAATAAAATCAAGTTGAGTTTTAAAAGAATATATAGGATACAATTCTGCCATATAACACATTTTCATTTGTTTAGATAACATACCTCACACATTCGGATGTACTTTGTAATATTTAATCATCAGATTTTTCGGTGATTTGTTGATAATTGAGCCGTAACACTCAAAGCAGTGTGATGATGTGACAGATCCAGACTGTTTCAGTCTGGCTGGAGAGAGGGAGGTGACCCTTACTGATCATCTGACACCGGGCTCTCCATTCTACATGGCAGGAAAATTAGGGAACACAGGTGCTGTGGTTCGAGTGTTTTGTCTCTCCAGGATTCATGGTGAAATCTAACCACCAGTGTGTTGGTATTTTGGGGTCTGTGGGAGGTGACTAGTTCACCTTGAGTGGAACCTTTGTGAACGGGATCCCTACCCTTATAAAAGAGACTTGAGGGAGCAGGTGCCTCCTCCTATTACAGTGTTTAACTTTCCGCCATGTAATGACATAGCTGCCCTCTGCACCCTCACCAAGTCCTAACCTGGTGTCCTCATCCTGGCCTTCCCAGCATCCCAACCCCCAAGGATTAAGTTTATATGCTTTATAAGTTACCCGAACCACAGTATCATTATGGAAGCAAGGACAGAAAAGCCAATCACATGAATCTGTATAAAACTGTGGTTATTGTTATTATTTAGTGTTGTAGAAAGGGTCTCATGTAGCCCAGGCTAGCCTTTAACTCCCTATGTACCTCAGGCTTACTAGCCTTGACCTTCTGGTCCTCCTGCCTCCAACTTCAAAATAGTGAGATTATAGATGGGTACCACCAAGCCAGGCTGGGTTTTGTTGGGTTGTTTAGTGTGGTTTTTCTGTATATCCCTCAATGTCCTGGAACTAGGTCTGTAGAGCAGGCTGGCCTACCTCTTACTCCAGAGTGCTGGGATTAAAGACATTGTCTTAGTTAGGGTTTTGCTGTTGTGAAGAGACACCACAACTAAGGCAATTCTTATAAAAGAAAACATTTAAATGGGGCTGGTTTACAGCTTCAGAGGTTTAGTCCATTATCACCATGGTGGGAGCATGGCAGTGTCCAGGCAGACATGGTGCTAGAGAAGGGATGGAGAGTTCTACATCTTGGTAAAGGCAGGCGAAGGGGTCTGTGTCACTGGATTAGCTTGAGACTGGGAGACCTTAAAGCCTGCTTCTTACAACAAGGCCACACCTTCTAATAGTACCACTCCCTATGGGCCAAGCATTCACAGAGAATCTGTGCAGGCCGTTCCTATTCAAACCACCACTGCCTGGCTAGGCCTGGCTGGTCTGTACTCTCTGTGCTCTCACTATATCATCTGATATACGTATGTTATCTTTATGTTATCATCTAAGGAAGGTATGGGTATTCGTCCATGTTTCTGTGAGGACACTGGGGCAGGTAGGGGTTGAGAATTTCCTCGAGGCTATAGGCTAAGAAGTGACTGAAGAAAGCCTTAACACCTGGCGCGCTGGCCTGGAGACCTTGGAGCAGCCAGAGCTGAGCTGTGGTGTTGCCTCACTCTTCCTCTTCCCTGTAGCTCACCCGAGGCGAGGGAAAGTAAGGGCTGGCAGGTAATGGGTGGGTAGGACGAACAGATCACAGATAAGAATCGAAGCATCCGGATTCTTTCACATCTTGTTCTGACCTAACCTTTAGCCGCTAACTACTGAAAACTGTTCACATGACAGATGGGTCCCCTTGCCTCAACTCTTCACCACTTCCTTTTACAAAAGTCATTTGAAGATGCAGAAAGCCAGCAGTTCAAGGTCACCCCAAAATTAAAAATAGCACCTTTTGCCAAGTGGCGGCGGCAGCGGCACACACATTAATCCCAGCACTTGGGAGGCAGAGGCAGGCGGATCTCTGAGTTCAAGGCTAGTTTGGTCTACAGAGTGGGTTTTTAGGACAGCCAGGGCTACACAGAGAAACTCTGTCTCAAAAAAGAAAAACAGCCAAACTCTAAACCTGCCAGTATCCCACTTGACCTGTGAGAGGACACACTAAATAAAAGGCTGCAGGGCTCGTTCTTATCACACAAACCATCCTCTACCACGTGGGCGTACTGCCCTTGGGCTTCCTCCCTCGGACTGCATCTAACAAGAAGGAAGGCAGGTGGTGCTCAGTAAGAGCAAGTGGGCCTCCGTCCACTCAGGGTGGATAACAGAGACGGTCCACAGGTTACACAGGTGTCCTGGAAGCTGGTGGGGAGCTCAGCTTAAATGGCAAGCATGTGGATCGATTGTCGTGTTAACAATACCGTGCATGCACCTGCAGGCATCACGCAGGCACAGCCTGTATTAGTACCGCGAGCTCCTTCACAGTGCCGGAGGCATGGTGACACTTCTTGCACTCACTGCCGTCTGCTCCATGATTTTGGTCACACTGAATTTTATGATCTCTAGGCTAACTAGCAGCACCCAAGGGCGACAGGTTTTACTACCTTTAACCTGCAAATGCTATCTTATCCGGAGAAGGAACTCCAGCAGATGTAACTCACTTAAAGATTTCAAGAGGAGGAGGTCGAGGGCCCTAAATACAGCCACTGCATCCTTAGGTGAGGAAGGCTTTGCCCACACTGAACAGAGTGGAGAAGATGGAGCAGAGGGCATGATGTTGCTGCCCTAGAGGCAGTGCGATAAAAACCCAGCCGAGGACTGCCAGCATCCACCAGAAGCCAGAGGGGGCAAGGAAGAGCCTTCGGAGGGATAGCGGTCCTGCTAACACTAAAACATAGTGTTTCTGACTTCTGATCTCCAGCCTCTATGACCATGTGAAAATAAATTACCATTATTGTAAGCTACTGATTTTGTGATAATTTATTACAGCAACCACAGGAAGTTCATCCACTAAACTTCATATTCCTAAAGTATAAACGTTTGCATAAGGCTGAGAATGAGTCAGGATGGGCCAGGGAGATCAGTAATGGCACAAGCCACCATCACTTATTCACTGAGCACGCCCTCCCTGCAGTTCTGCTAGGTGTGGGCATCCAAAGACACAGCGTCGTGATCAGAACTTAACAGAAAGCCACTCAGCTTCCTCTGAGTCTTCTGGTAGGGACGCAGCTTGTGCCCCAGTGATTTCTCCTGCCCTTTCCCGTTGATAATCAACCATGTGTTTCCATGCACGTCTTCCAACTACTTCATGTCTCTTTCTTGTTGTCTTTGTTAATGTTTTACAGTTCATGGTAGCTAAGAACTTGGACTTGTTTCTGAGGAGGTAAGGGAAACGGTGGGTGTTGGGAGAGATCGTTTGCTGTTGTCTGAGAGCTTCATTTTATAGCCAAGACCCAGCTGCTATGGCTTGTGAAGTATTCAACAAAATTCAAAGCACTCTCCCTTGTCAGTTATCAGTACCTGTTGGGGCATCTCCAGAGTTCTTGCTCTGTTTGCTTGGGACCAGTGGTGACTACTTAGAGAGTAGGTCACAGGTAGGTCATCAGGGTCCGGAAAATCAATGGCTATCTCATTGATTTTCAGGGTCACTTGGCAGCGTAGAAATATTTTCTCTGTTTCTCACTTATCTACCTAAAAATACTTTTGCTCAAGTAATTAGTTCTAATTATTCAGATTCTGAATCTCATAATTCAGCTCTAGATCCCAGGAAAAAATTCTAATACTTGTATTCTTTATTGTCGTCATCATCGTCATCATCATCGTCATCATCATTATTTGTGGGGAGGGCACACAAGTGCAATAAACAGCCCATGCGTAGAGGTTAAGGAACATCTTTCAGAAGAAGAGCTCCTTCTCTTCTTCCCCTGTGAACTATGGGTATTGAACCCTGGTCATTAAGCTTTCATGACAACTGCTTTTACCTGCTAAGCCATCTCACTGACCAACAAGATTTTTTTTTTCAGACTAGGAAATATATAAATGAAACAGAGGGGCTAGAGAGATGGCTCAGCGAATGAGAGCACTGACTGCTCTTCCAGAGGACCTGAGTTCAATTCCTAGCACCCACGGGTGGGGGTGGGGTGGCTCACAACTGTTTGTAACTCCAGTTCTAGGAGAATCCAATGTCCTCTTCTGACCCTGACGTTCTCTGCATGCAAGTGTTGCACAAATATACACACAGGCAAAATATTTATGCACAGGGGTTGGAAGAAGAGCAATGTTTGATATGTATATTAAACATAAAAATGTTGGGGTCTCTGGTGAAATATGTATCATGCAAATCTGCCTCATCATGCAGGTGGTGAAGTTCAACCATGGCAAGGGGAAAGTAATGTTGGCTGTTTTGTTTCAGCCTACTTTGCAGTCAGATCATTAATACGTACTTACTTTATTCCCCATGTCTTATTTGATGACACTAAATCCCCAAGACTCTAGAATAAGATGTCTCTGAGTCAAGGGGAAAATGTGTCTATTGGTATTTGTGCCACCGCACTTAATTGTGGTCATTGAGTTATGTGTCTTGGCCTAAGAGAATTTGGTAAGAATTTGGTAATTTGAGAGAAGGAAGCAGTCCTGATAGAGTTGTCCCTAGCGGTCCTTTCTACAAGAGAAGTGAAGCCTATTCTAGCTAGCTGCTTAATATCTAAAGATTCTGGCTTGCCAAGAGGAGCTGGGAAAGCAAGGGAGGGCAGACACACCAAGGGAAAATGCTATCTGGGAACCTCCTTTCCTTCCCCAGATTCTTTGAAGTCTTTTTGGCAGAGGAGAGAGAAGAAAATAAATGAAGATCTCCACCTAAGAGAAGCCAAGGGGCTTTGGCCGCCAGCCTGGAAAAGGAATGTTCTGATTGCCCCAATTAAAATGCAAGGCGGCTGTGGGCACAGTGGAGTTAGGGACAAAGAGACAGTCCCTAATGGTAGATCTTTTATTTTTACAACATTAAAATGGAAAGAGCCTCGCCCTGGGGAGTTTAGAGAAGCAAGGGAGTTGTTGGCTCACCTCAACTACCCGGTCACTTATTTTATTGTTCACCGAAGCATGCCAACAGTGACTGGACAGCTAGGGGCAGCACCCAATGTGGGTACTGCTCCTGAAATGCTTAAATCCATCAATGGAAGGCCCTCCTCTTAGAGTGCTAACTAGGGCAGGAGCTGAAGGGAATAAAATCCCCTTGTGGCTGGCCCAGAAAAACGAGACACATTATTTCCTCTGGAGAAACACGATGGAGCTTGGGGAGCATGTGCATGGCCTGAGGCTCTGTCCCCAACACTGCACTAAACAAATACAAATGAAAAAGGAGGCCCTTTTATTACCGTACAGAGATGAAAGGGAGAGAGCTGGCATTCAACTCTTGGGATGTGAGATCTGGGGGTTGTAGAAGGGAGAGACCAACAAGATGATTCCCCTGGACTTCACCCCATGATGACCCCTGGATGTGTTGGAGGACAGATATAGGGTTCCTCTCTGACTTAATGAGACTCTTCAGAGATGGGCCATCTTGATAAATGTTTGATATCAGAACTTTAGATGCCAAATACTCAAAGGCTTCTTTGTCACAGAACACTGTTCACACCTCAGTTTCTGTATGTCCTGTTCTATATACTGTTATATGTGCTGGAGAGATGGCTTAGCATTTAAGAACACTGATTGTTCTTCCAGAGGACCAGGGTTCAATTCCTAGCACCCACATAGTGGCTTACAGTCATCTGTATGTCTAATTCCAGAGTGTCTAATGTCCTCTTCCGACATGGGCACTAGGAACATGTACATGCTTACAGACATATAGTAAATAAAATAGAATGAAACTTAAAAAGAATTTAACTGAAAACTAGTTTCCTGAGCCTTAAGCTTGCTCCTCAGACATTCTCCTATGCCTTGAGTAGAGCCAAGGGGTAAAACAAATGAGCAAAGAAACTTCTAGACAAGCTGTTTAAATTTGAGTCTTACTAGTGTTTCTTTAAGGAGAAAGTTTTTGACAATAGAACAAAAAACACGGTTGATTTGTTCACACTGAGCTCGTTCCCAACTTTTTGTAGCTACCAAAAGTTTGACTGACTTAATGAGGTTTCACTTGGCTTTAAAGCTCCACGCAAAGCAGTCAGCTTTACCTATCGCCTACCGTCTTCATAAAGGTTCTTCACGAGCCAAAATCAATTTTGCCCATGTGCAAAGTGCACATCCGTGCTGTGATTGAAAATGCTGACAGATTGACTAAAAGAGCACAGTTCACCCTCAAATTTTTAGGAAGGATATGAAGGCACAGTTATTAGCACAGACTTCCTGCCCCCTCACCATCCTGCGTGCTGACCTTCGTCCACGGGCATGGCAGTTCTGCCGGAATCAGGGCTGAATTGAACCCATTATGCAGATACTGCAGGATATGCATAATTAAAAACATCTCTCAAAACCCTTTCATTTCCGGAACATTTCCACAGCCCAAGAGAAACACTAATATTCCCTTATCCTTCACATGTCCTCCCTAGAAGCTTGGGCTGAGGCCCTCCCATTGTGTCTGGGGAAGCTAATTACTTGGGGCCAGAGAAAGAACCGTTTGTTTGGGGGGAGGGGGATGAGAGATGATGTCAGCCATATAAGAAAGAGGCAAGAGAGATTTCATCTTGAAGACCAGCCCAGTGGTTCATTCTGGCTACTGGGGGTGGGTGGTGGGTAGGGGTGAAAACGCAGACATGCATATGTATTTCCCCCTCAACAGAGGCAGTCTTATTTTCTTAGTACCTTGAATTGTTCTTTGCTTCTAGATGTAATTGATGACCTTTCCAGAGGACATACATTTCATCAGAGTGGGTTCTGGCCTGTCACCACTTAGCCACCCTTGCTGTTTTAGACTCTGTTCTCTGTGCTCTTTCCTCTGCCCAGAGGCTCTTCCTCCAACATTTCACTCAAAATTCTATGTAAGTGAGGCCTCCTCAGGGAGACTGAGAGCACTCCACACCCTACCCTCAAGTTAGCTTTTCCTGGGAAATTCACCAACTGAATGTGGTCATATATTTATCCCTTCACTTTCTTTGTATTTAGTTGGTTTCTTGATGAAGCCAAGTTGTGGTTGTTAAGAATCAGCTGCTCCTCTCTGCTCTGCTTAGTTTCCTGACAGGACACATTCAGCCCAGGCTAGCATCAGTCTCACTATGTAGTTGAAGATGGTCTTCAACTCCTGATCCTCCTGCCTCTGCTTCCCCAATGCTGAGATTACAGGTATCCACTTTATGTGGTGCTGGGATTGAACCCAGAGCTATGTGCATGCTAGGCAAATATCCTACCACAGAGCTACCCCCGAAGCCTTGTAAACAGCTTTGATATAGCAAAGACATTAAGAGTGGTGCTTAGGAAAGGGACAATATACACATGAAGCATGGGTAGCCGGCTTCTCAAGAGAGGACTGGTTTAATGTTCTCTCTTTTTGTCTCTCTACCCAATAGAATGAAGAACTTCATTTATTCTAAAGAACTAATTTATTCTCTATCCTAGAATGTGCTATGTGCACTCAGAAGCTTACTTAGTACCTTTTTGTTTACTGAACAAAGACGAGAGGGGCAGCATGTATGAAACCTACTGTGGACTGTGTGAATGACTCCAGCAATGGGGCTAATGAGTCTTTTTTTTTTTTTTTTTTTTCTTTTTTTTTTGGAGCTGGGGACCCAACCCAGGGCCTTGCGCTTCCTAGGCAAGCACTCTACCACTGAGCCAAATCCCCAACCCCGGAGCTAATGAGTCTTTAGGTAGACCACAGAGATGGTTTCCTTAGTGAAGTCAGAGGTCACTGTTGTCATTGTTACCACCACCACCATCACCACCACCATCACCATCACCATCCCCACTGTAGTTGTCATTGTTTTCCTTCTCCATCCTTCCCCCCCTCCTCTACTTCCTTCTCTTTTTTCTTCTTCTTCAACAAAGTAGTCAAGGAAATTATGCCAATTGTCCTCATGCCCTGATTATCATTGTTTCATCATTTTCCAGCATTGCCATATACCTGAGGGGTGTGTGTGTGTGTGTCTGTGTGTGTGTGTTTGTGTGTGTACCCATAGTAATCACCACAGTGGATCCTGAGAGGGGAAGTGAGGCAGGGGGAAGGGCCGGGAGTGAAACAGACCTCGGGTGGCGGTGACAGGGAAGAGAACAGACTCACGGGAGACAACTTCAGTGAGACAGCTCATTTAATAGGGGGAACAAAGGTTGCTTAAACCTTTGGGGGGTAGGTAGGAGTTTTTGGAGTGAGGGCCAGGGTACTGGGGATGCCTCATTTGCATAAGGATGAATTCCAGGTGCTGCCAGACATGACCTTATAAGGGGAGAGGCAGTTTAATCTGACTACCAGACTATCTGACCTCCTCTGGGGACAAAGGTAAGGGTGCAGGGGTTCATGTACCCCCCAACATAGGCCCAGGGCAGGGGCAGCAATACTACTCCTACCAATCTCAGGACAGGATTTCTGGGGTTTGGATACACCTTGACCTACTCTAGTGCCAGGCCAGTTCCTCCAGTCCCACTGTTCCCCAACCACCCCCAACCCAGTGTGTGTATGTGTGTGTGTGTGTGTGTGTGTGTGTGTGTGTGTGTGTGTGTGTGTGTGTGAGCATGTGTGAGTGCTCACTCACTCGAGCATTCACACAACTACTTAACATATGCCATCTTGCCTAGCAGGGGAAACCTTTCTAAAGGTGATTTTTCCTATCTCTTTAAACATTAAAATATTAACATCCCAGTAGCCTCTTCCAGAGACTATGTTAGCTCATCGAGCAGAATTTGTGGCCTGTCTTGCCATCCGTGCAACACAAAACAGAATAAACTACCTGGGCCTGCATCATTATGCTAGTGCATTCACGTACAACATATTTAGATGTTGGGAACACCATCATGAGACAGCTGGACACAGAGTCCCTGCTCTCCCTTGGTTGTGCTTACCTAACAGTTAAACAATCCGTTACTGATGGGGTGTGCTGGTTTGAATGTAATTGGCCCATGGGAAGGAACTATTAGGAGGTGTGGCTTTGTTAGAGGAAGTGTGTCACTGTGGGGATAGACTCTGAGGTGTGCTGTGTTCAGTGTGACACACAGTCTCTCCTGGCTGCCTTCAGATCCAGATGCAGAGCTCTCAGCTGATTCTCCAGCACCAAGCCTGCCTGCAGGATGCCATGCTTCCCACCATGGTGATAATGCACTGAATCTCTGAAATTGTAAGCCAGCCCTAATGAAATGTTTTTGCTTTGCAAGAGATGGCGTGGTCATGGTGTCCCTTCATAGCAATAAAACCCTAAAACAATGAGGGGGGGCTTTCTGGGAATGAACAGAAGCTCCCCTGAACCAGTGATGGGGACAGGTGCCATTTTGAAGTAGCAGGAAAGTCACCAATGAGGAAGGCATTTGTATCTATTTTATATCCATGGCTGAATTCTCAGCATTGAAAAAAAAGTCACATGTAGCCCTTGTGCTTAGATGTAAGGTACAAATAAAGGACACAATATCAAAACATAGGCCAATATTTAACCTTTTAATCCACCCAGGACCCCCAACGGAGAAGGCAAATACTGCATCAACTGTATCAAGTGTATTAGCTGACAGCTTATAAATTAATTAATATTTAACCAGCGCCACTTTCAGCTTTCATCTGCAAGTCACTATTCAAGGTACAGCCAGTGTTCTTGCCCCTTGGAGCCTGAGTTCTGCTAAGGGACCACACCCACGCCAGGAAGGATGAACGGGTAGAGAGTGTGTTAAGTCATGTTTTAAGTTGGAAGGAGCCGGAGATGAGGCAAAAGAAAGGCATGCGAGAGGGAAGCTGTGCAGCTTTGGAGGCCAGAGAGCTGGTTTGGAGAAGGAATCGTGAGTGAGGAGTTCAGGGAAGCAAAGGGGTAGGTGCTGCTGAAATGTCGGAGTTGGCCTTGTAAGAAGCAATATGCTGCCGGGGTAGCTGAGCCGTGACAGAAGCAGGACCGATGAGAGAGAAGAGAGAACAGCCAGGCAGGAGAAGCAGAGCTTCAGGCGTGTAGATCTGTGGACAGCATGAGGAGGGTTTGGACTTCCTGTGGGTGAGATGGAAGCCATTGAAGGGTTTTGAGAAGAGGCATGAGCCAATAGGTAGCTATAAAATACCGAGGCTCTCCGTGTAAGATTTACATAACCTTGGGTTCCTCTGCACTTTGTCTTCAATAGAGGGGGAGGCCCCACCCCTCTACGGGGATATATATCACTACTGCTGGGGAAGGGAGAGGCATTTTCTTCAGTGGTGGGCGAGCCACTGGTAAGGTAGCCGTGTTCCTGTAAACAAGCCCTCAGCCATACACCTAAACAGCTAATAAAACGCATAGAGCTATGCACACATAGGAGGTGGGGGAGAGAGGTCACGGAATTTACCAGATGGAATTAGTTGAAAAGAAGGGAATTAGCTCTGGGCACCAGGGTCTGCACTGAAACATGGCAGAGGTTGGGTCCAAGTCAGTGTTGTTCGTGTGTCTCGGTAACATTTGCCGGTCACCCATTGCAGAAGCAGTGTTCAGAAAATTGGTTACTGATGAAAAGTTTTCAGATAATTGGGCCAAGGACAGCAGCACTGTTTCCGACTGGAGCAGTGGCCCCCAGACTTAAGAGCTGTGAGCTGCCTGAGAAATCATGGCATTAGGACAGCCATAAGGTAAGACAGTTTACGAGGGAAGAGTTTGCCAGTCGATTATACACCGTGTATGGATGAAAGCAATCTGAGATTTGAGTAGAAAAAGTGATCAAGTTAAAAACTGCAAAGCTAAAATTGGGCTACTTGGAGCCATGATCCACAGACACAGCTCATTACTGAAGATCCCTGTCATGGCAATGGCTCTGACTTGGAGCTGGTGTGTCAGCAATGCCGTAGGTGCTGCAAGGCCTTCCTGGAGAAGACTCACTAGCCAGTCCTAACCATCACCATCGAGCAACTCACTCATCAGCGCTGCGCCCAAGGCAGTCCTTAGCCCCACACCCCACCTCTCCCTTCAGCTGACTTAGTCTAAGTAGGTGGGAAGCAGGCATGTGTTCAGAAGGATAAAAACATTTGAGTCAGACAGTTTGAGGTGTGGCTAAGTATTCTTAGCTAAATCTCTGACCTTGCCATAATTACAAAACAGCGGAACAAGCAGCTATGGAACAAAAGAAAACCCAATAAAGTAAGAATGACCTACAAGGTCCAGGTCAGCTTCCGAGCCCAGCGAGCCTGGGTAGTCTGGTCTAACTGGAGTGTGAGCATGGCCAGCACCCAGTGCGCTGTTTGCTTGCCTTACACTCTCTATTCTGGACTCTTATTGTGACAATATCTCCATCCATCCACGGCAGCCTTCCACTTAACACGGGGAGAGTTTAAACCCAGGCACACTGAGGGGATTCGGGTGTTTGAGAGAGGAGGACCGGGATGTGATGATGGGCCTGGAACTCCAGCAGGCTGTCCTGGGCTGTACAGTGACACCCTGTCTGAAAGATAAACAAATAATAGCAGATGGGAGCAGCAGATTAGTAAAGTTAACACCTCCCGTCTTACATGGTTTTTATGTAGCTTCTTTGAGCTTTGCTCCTATTCGAGCCACTTTGCTTCTTTAAAGTGTGCTTAAATAGCGGTGTGTGTTTGTAAGTGTTCTCTCATCAACATTTTACAAAGTTACAGGCAAGCATGAGTAATTTTAGTGTATTTTCAGAAAAGGGACCTCAAATTTATATGGATGTATGTCAGGATTGTGAATTAAACTGGGACATTATCAAATACAACTAAAATAAAAAAAAAAAAAGGGTGGGGGGAGTAGCCTGTGTGGGAGGGGAACGAGGAGGAGAGAGGGCGAATATAATCTGAACGTATTATGTACAAGTTTGAGATGTTATAATGAAACCCATTATACTGTATAGCTAATATATGCTAATTAAAATAAAACCTCTGTGGCCTGCCCTAGTGTGGCAGCTGAGAAGGGTGTGGCTGGACATACTAGAGAGGCTGTCAACGCATCCCCCAAACTGATCTAGACAAGCATGTGGTGGCTGGGTCAGCATGGAGAGAGCTAGAACGAGCCAGATTCCATAGCTTTTGAAAGTAGGCCTTGACAGAATTGATGATGAACCAAAAAGGAAATGAATTGAGGACGACATGAGTTTTATCCCGGGCAGCTTAAAGGATGACGGAGGTGTCTGGGAGGGAGAGCAGTAATTCAGTTTGAGGCACATAAGGTTAAAGATCTGATGGAGATTTCAACTAGACTGTAGCACACAGATATACTGGATGACAGCTCCTGACCTTTAATCTGTTTCAAGTACTTCCGTTGTGTGTCGGTGACATGATACCCCAGTGAGGGGTTTATTCTTTTTGGCTCCATTTTACAAGTGAGGAAGTGGAAGCCACAGATGAATTAATCCACTTTCCCCAGGCTGCAAGGCTGGCCCATGCTGTGAATGGGGCATCTGGATTCGGGGCCCTTGTTCTCAGCCTTGGGAAAGAGCAGGGGCAGAGTCCGGTCTTTCTTTTCTTTTATTCTTCGCTGCGCGGATGTGTCTGAGAAGCATCATCATGGCAGCCCGCTCAGTTCTGGCTGGCTCGGGCATCAAAGGTCTGGCCCTGGGAGAAGAGCCATGTAGCTCAGCACAGGGCATTCTTTTCATTTCAGCTAAGCCCCTGGCCTCAGGACATTCAGCTAACAACCTGGGTAAAATAGACCATCCCAGATTCTGAAGCTGGTGAATGAATAGAGGGTACAGGACCAAATGGGAACCGTGTGTGAGCTACAAGGGCCTGCCCTCCCCCACAGGCCAGGCTATTCTTAATTTATCTTTCAAAGGAAATATGGGTGTTTTCACTTATAAAGGTAAAGATAAGTACTGAAATCAGCGTTCTTGATATGTGGGTTTAGTAAGTCTCATTTACAGTTGAATAAACACAAGCAGATGGCTTTTTAAGTACATTAAAGTATAAAGAACAGCACAAGTGTCACCCCTTTAATAAGCAGAGTGTTACCAACATCCCAGAGGCCTGTGATTCCCTGCTAGCCGCAGCCTCCTCCACCACAGCCCCTCCCTGAGCTGCTTCCCGCCCCCAAGCCTCGTGGTAACAACTGCATTACTCATCCTTATACCTTCTTTGGACGGCTTTCCAACCGACACATCCATCAAGGAGAATGTGATTTAATTTAGTCTGGTTCTGAACTTTGCAAAAATGGAATAATGCTGGAGTTAGTGTTTTGTGACTTTAACATAGTATGTGCGAGACCCGCCTCCCTCTTCCCTGGAGCCGATCTCTTCTGTGTCTCTTGCTGTGCTTTCTGCTGTGATTATGGCATTACACAGCAGGTCATTCATCAGGCTACTGATGGACACGAGTCCTCTCTACTGCCAGCTTTTAGCAAAGCGCTTCTGTGAACATTCTCTTTTTTTTCTTTCTGTTTTTTATCTTTGCTTTGAGACACTGATCTTATATAAGTGGGTCTCAAGTCCGTTATGTGGCCAAGGATGATGTTGAATTTTTTAAAAAACAATATCCTTATGAATTCTTTGAGAAGTTCATGCAGTGTATTTTGGTCCTATTCATCCTACTTCCTCCACCCCTTCCAGATCCACCCTCACCTCCCTACCCACTCGATTTTGAGTATTCATCATCATCATCTCCTCCTCCTCCTCCTCTTCCTCCTCCTCCTCCTCTTCCTCCTCTACCTCCTCCTCTTCCTTTTCCTCCTCCTCCTCCTCCTCCTCCTCCTCCAGTAGCCATCAAATAAATGCCAGTAACTTCCTCCCCTGCTGGTGGTGAGCTTTTATCCCCAGATCTTTCTTCCCCTTCATGCTGGGCTTTCGTCTGGACTGAGCTTGTATTCACTCATAGTCTCTGTGAGTTCCTGTGTATTCACCCTGCTGGGCCTGTAAGGGCTCATGAGTCAACAAAAAAATGATACCCTGTACTTAAATAGTATGTAAATGCAAAGTGTTTATTCTGCAGAAATCCAGCATGTTGGGGTCTCCCATTACCAAGATAGAGAGGCAACCAAGTGAGCTTGCAGGCCTGATTTAAAGCAAATTAGGGGATTCCAGGGGTAGGTGGGCTTTGTTTTTTACTCTTATCTCTAGGTATTCCAGAATCATTACCAGGGCACGGTGGCTGGAAACTGTTACTGAGGAATCCCAGGGTAGGTGGGTTTTGTCTTCCTCTATCTCTAAGGAGATTCCATTACTGGGACATGGGGGTTGGCTGGAAACCTCTGACCCACTTGGCTTTAGGCCAAGTGGTGGGGCAGTTTTCTGGTAGCAGGGCAGTTTCTGACTGGCTGCCTGAAGCCTGGGTGTTTAGGCCTAATCTCCTGAACTGCCCATTTAAAGCCTGTCATGGAGTCAACCTGTCTCATCAGTGCCCAGAAAACCTTTTCCTCGAAGTTACTCATCCCTTCTTCCTCCAAAATCCCCGAGTCTTAGGGGTAGAAGTATGATAGATACATTCTGTTTAAGGGCCAAACACTCTGCAGTCTCTTATTCTCAGCAACTTAGCTAACTAGAGCTTCTGTGTGGCTTGGCCTCCACTGCGAGGGAACTGCTCTCTGACGGCTGAGAGATTCACTGCTCTGAAGTTTTGGATCAGACTGCGTACATGGTGCCAGGCAGCAGGGTGGCTCAATTGGGTGGGTGCTGAGCCCAGCATGGTCCTGGTAGAGACAGAGTGACATGGTTCTTGGCCCTGGGTCAGGGCCCTGTGTGAGCCTCCACAAGTGTCATTGGCTGCTGTGGGTGTAAGGCTTGTTTGTGTAGTAATGTACTCATTTTCTGGAACCAAGCTGAGCAGTGGAGGACTCTTCCCTTCTGAGGAATGACCTCCCTGACTCCATGATAATTAGAGTCCAGGAGTCAAGGGTGTGGCTATGTCTCAGTAAAATGGTAAACACTGGGATCTTCAAGTTGGCCCTTAAGGCTCTGGGAAAGGGCTCTAAATACATGAGCTTGAAAATATATAATTTCTCAACTGTGCAAGAAATAAGGATGCAATATGAATTATATGAGGGGCTTCATGAACCTAAAGGAACAAAGGCAGATACAAGGGCAGGCAGGTTCCTCAGTTCAAGGTCAGCCTGGGACACAGTAAGTCCAGGCCCAGGTGTGGTAGAAATGGTAATTTTAGGGGAGAGTCTCAGCCAACTAGCTTATGGTTTTAACAAAAGCAAACAGATCTCTGAATTCTTTTGCAATGTTAGGGGGAAAAAAGTCTGCTTGCTGTCTCCTAAGATTCAAAGGGCTGGAGTCCTGGGATGCTGATTCATAAGAAAATCAAAAGCGAACCTATAATAAATAACTGAATTAATGTGTAAATAAGAAACTGGGCTTTCGGTCTGCCTGAGATGGGCTAACAGAAAGCCATAGTGACTCTTCTTTAGAATTTTTCTAGTGAGAACAGAGCTGTCTGGAGATCTCTAGACAGCAAAAACAGCTCTTCAATAATTTTTCTGACAGGATTTCTGACTTGGTTGGAAGGTCCAATAAAAAATTTTTTTTTTATAGCAGTTCTCTGACTTTGTCAGAAAACCCATGAGCTAACCAGATAGCTTTTAGAACTTTTACTAGCAGAGAGAATGTAAGGGTTCATGATTCGCCAAAAAATGATAACCCGGACTCAAATAGTATGTAAATGCAAAGAGTGTTTTATTCTGCAGAAGTCCAGTGTGCTGGGGTCTCCCACTACCAGAATAGAGAGACAACCAAGTGAGCTCACAGGCCTGACTTAAAGCACGTTAGGGGATTCCAGGGGTAGGTTACCTCTGTGTTAACCTGATGGGTCCACCTCTATAGACATTCCATTACCTGGGGTGTGGGGCTGGAAACTGCTGCTGAACCATTGTCTTTGCCTCAGGCCATTTGGTGGGGTAGCTTCTGGTGCCTGGACTTCCCCAGTCCTGAACTGCCAATTTGAAGCCTGTCATGGAGTCAAACTAATCTTCTCAAGAGCTGGCTCAACCAGAGAGTTTTTACAATAGCAAGAAAATGCTGTCTAGGGTGGAGCAGAACATGCTCTCTCTCTGTCTCTCTCTCTCTCTCTGTCTCTCCCTGTCTCTCTCTCTGTCTCTCTCTCTCTGTCTGTCTCTCTCTCTCTGTCTCTCTCTCTCTCTCTCTCTCTCTGTCTCTCTCTCTGTCTCTCTCTCTCTCTCTGTCTCTCTCTCTCTGTCTCTCTCTCTCTGTCTCTCTCTCTCTCTCTCTCTCTCTCTCTCTCTCTCTCTCTCTCTCTCTCTCTCTCTCTCTCTCTCTCTCTCTCTCTCCTCTCTCTCTCTCTCTCTCTCTCTCTCTCAGGAAAGGGAGAGAAGCACAATCTGGAAAGCCATCTCAGCAGAACCTAGGCCACCAGCTTGGACCCACAATTTGATTTCTGGTTGTTTGTTTACAACGCTTCCAAACATCCCTTCTTCAGAACCACCTCCATGCCAAGGCTGGTCCTTGGCAGCTGGGGTGGCTGACTTGAAATGTTTTTTGATCTGAGCATGGTGATCTGAGGTGTTAAGAACCACCACACTAGGTGTGGGTGCTGCTAGGGACTGGAGCTAGTGCTGCAGATGCAGGCTTTCCAAGTGCTAGGCAAGTAGTCCAGCAGCTGCGCTACGTCCCCTGGGCCTTCTCCATGACTTTCTATGTGTTCATAATCTACAGCCTGGCAAACATGTGCAAGTGGTTCTCTTTTATAAGAACGTAGGAGGGAAATGGCTGCATTATAAGATGTTTTCCTCTCCAGACTGATGGGATAACAGACACCAGCTGGCTTTATAGGCACCCACCACCCAGAGCAGCTCCGTCAGGGTTTCTGATGTGGTTTTAATCGGCATTTTCTAGATTAGAAACGAAGTTGAGTTTATCTTTTTCCTTTTTTGTGTGCAGTGAGTGTGTGTGTGTGTGTGTGTGTGTGTGTGTGTGTGTGTGTGTGTAATTTCCTAAAATGCTTACTTTAGTTATTTTAGCTTGTCTCTAATTTTTCTTTCTGGAAGGTTTCTAGAAATCCCTGGTGAGTCCAATGGGTAGATATTTCCTTCTACATTATGCATGGTCTTTGTTGTATTTGCTCCCTTTATTTTATGCTGAGTGTTTGCTGCACTTGGTTAAAAAGCTAATCTTATCTACTTCATAGTATTAAGTGCATCTGAATGTTGTCTTCTCTGCTTGCTGGGTAACCTTTTTACAGCCCCATGTTCCATTCACCTAGAGCTGCTTTCCTCTATACAATACGAAGTACAAGTTTGATCTCATTTTGTGCACATAAATACCCTGTTTTCTTAACATTGTTTTGATTACAACCAAACAGGACAGCCCAGGTTTAATCACTGGATCCCAAAATGTCCAACTGACTGTTGAAAGTTGTCCTCTGACTTCCCTGTGCATATGTGCCATAGCATGGGAGCACACACACACACACACTCACACACACACACACACACACACACACACACACACACACACACACACACACAGGAAAGCAAGGGGCCAGAGAGGTGCTTTTCCAGAGAACCCAGATTTGATCCCCAGTAACCACATGATGGCTCACAACCATCTGTAACTCAAGTTCCAGGGGATTTGACTACATATGTGCAAGCAGCACATACACATAAAATAAAATAAACTTTAAAAAATGAACCAGAATTCTGAAAAAATCAACAATAAACAGTTGACTTTACAAACAGGCAAAGCTATAAGCAAATTTGCAAATACACATCTATAGAAATGGTAACTAACTAAATGAAAAGATATTCAGTATTATGAGCCGTTCAGGAGATGCAAATTAAACGCCGCTATCACTACTAATTTTTTTAAAAAGACTATTGGCTCGGGGAATGCCTCAGTGGATAAAGCACTTGCCGTACAAATGCGAGGAGCTCACCTCAGTTTGAATCCCACATGAACCTGCATTCCATAGGTCACTTCTGCAATGCCAGTGCTCTAAGGTGGGATACACGGTGGAGACAGAATACCTGGAAGGTCATAGGTTAGGTAGCATGGCTAAAGACCCTCTCTCTGGGTTAGCAGTGGAGTAATTAAATGCTATAGTCACTTCAGCCAACAGCTTGATCCTTTCATATAAAACTAGACATGCAGTCACCAATGCGGTCCAACAACAACAACAACAACAACAACAACTCAAAGTCTACTTTGTACAGTAGAAGTTTCTTTTCATAGAAACTCATTATAAACGTTCACAAGAGCTTTGTTATAATACTCAGAACCGAAATGGCTTAGCTAAGCCATTTGATGGATGGCTATGTTTGATATATTTGGGTGGTTAAACTGTGGTATTTCCCATGCCACAGCATATCACTAATCAATAACAAGGAATGGATTATTAACATCTACAATAACTCAGTTGTATCTCAGAGGCATTATGTGGGCTAATAAAAACCAATTCTGTTTTTTCCCCATTTACTCTATATTTTTTTATTGGTTATTTTATTTATTTACATTTCAAATGTTATCCCCCTTCCCAGTTTCCCCTCCACCAGCCCCCTCTCACCTCCTCCTTTCCTTCTGACTCTGTGAAGGTGCTTCCCCACCCGCCCACCCACTCCTGCTTCAGTGGTCTAGTGTTCCCCTATCCTGGGTCATTGAGCCTCCACAGGACCAAGGAGCTCCCTTCCCAGTGATGCCAGACAATGCCATCCTCTGCAACATATGCGGCTGGAGCCATGGGTCCCTCGATGGGTACTGTTTGGTTGGTGGTTTAGTCCCGGGGAGCTCTGGGGGTTCTGGTTAGTTGTTATTGTTGTTCTTCCTGTGGGGTTACAGACATCTTCAGCTCCTACAGTCCTTGTTCTAACTTCCCCATTGGGGTCCCTGCACTCAGTCCAATGTCTGGCTGTGTGCATCTGTATTGGTCCAGCTGTGGCAAAGCCTCTCTGGGGGCAGCTATACTGGGCTCCTGTCAGTAAGCAAGCACTTCTTGGCATCAGCAATAGTGTCTGAGTTTGGCGTCTGCAGATAGGATGGATCCCTAGGTAGGGCAGTCTCTGGATGGCCTTTCCTTCAATGTCTGCTCCAGTCTTTGTCCCTGCGTTTCCTTTTGACAGGAGAAATTCTAGATTAATATTTTTGAGGAGTGGGTGGCCCCATACCTCAACTGGAGGCCATGTCTATCCACTGGATATGGTATCTCCAGGTTCTAGCTCCCCTTTGTTGGGTATTGTGGCTAAAGTCCTCCCTGTTGGGATCTGGGAACCTTTTTGGTCCCTGGTATCTGGGACTTTCTAGTAGCTACCCCCAGTTCACCCTCTCCCACTGCGACACGCCTACATTCAAATTCCTGACCCTCTGTTCTTCTCCCCCATATCTTCTCATATTTGAACTGACCCCTTTTTATCCCTTCCCCTCCTCTCTCCCTCCTAGATCCCTCTCTCTCTACTTCCCAGAGATTATTCTCTTCCCCCTGCTTAATAGTACTGTAGCATCCGCACTTCAGTGTGCTCTTCTTTCTCCTTGGGTTTCATATGGTCTGTGAGTTAAAAGTTACGCACTTTATGATTCCATCTACATACCATTCTTGACAGAGCAAAACTGGAAATAAAAACTGGTTGCCAGGAGATAAAGAACAGAATATAGAGGGGTCATCAGAATATGGAGGTGGTGTCATTGAAGGATACCATAGCAGATCTTTCTAGAGATGAAATTGATATATTTCCCATGGGTGTAGAGATACCACTTTTCACATTGCTAACTCTGTAGAACTAGATATGCACATATGTAAGACTAGGCCAATGTGAATTAGTTTATTGGGTTCTACCAACATGTACTCCTTTATTGTGATATTCTACCAGAAAAGGTAATCCAAGAAAGAGTGTGGCTGGGGCTGAAGAGATGGTTCAGCGGTTAAGAGCACTGACTGTTCTTCCAGAGGTCCTGAGTTCAATTCCCAGCAACCACATGGTGGCTCACAACCATCTGTAATGAGATCTGATGCCCTCTTCTGGTGTGTCTGAAGACAGTGACAGTGTACTTATACATGAAATAAATAAATCTTTAAAAATATGAGTGTGACTCTGTAAGGGCTGGGAAGATGGCTCGGTGGCTAGGAGGACCCACTACTCTATCAGAGGACTGGAGCTGAGGTCCCAGCACCAACATCAGGAGGTTCATAAGCATCTACAACTCCAGCTCTAAAGGAGCTGCTGCCATCTTCTGCCTCTTTTGGAACCTCCACGTACACATGGACATAAACACACAGGTAAATTAACTTACCCCTTTCTTTAAAAAGTGACAGTAAGCAGGACTGAAGAGGTGGCTCGGTGGTTAAAAGCACTGGCTAGTTAGTCTCTGTAAGGACCCAGGTTCGATTCCCATCGCCCACATGGAAGTCCGTAACTGTCTGTAACTCCAGGTCCCAGGGGATCCAATGCCCTTTCTGGCCTGTGGGCCCAGACACACACAGGGTACACAAGCATACATGTAGACGAAACACTCTAATACATAAAAGTAAATACATTTTAAAAGAGAAGAGAGATGGAGAGAATATGTCAAGGAAGGAGGGGGGAGGGAGGAAGAACGGAGAGACTATAGGGGAAAAAATTCTAACCAAAGACTTCTTAGGAGAACAATTCATGAAAAGAGGTTGAGAAACACCGTATTCAGCCAAGTTTGCTGAGGAGGGATAGTCCAGTGTGTTGTAATGCTTCCTTCCTAAGAGCCTCTGACATAATGTTGGGATCTTAAATCCATGGTCACAATTAAAATTAGCCTGTAATTCTTATTGAATTGGGTTTATATTGGGTCTGTATTGTGACGTTTTAGTGTAAGGCACCAAGCTGCTGAGAAGGCCTTCCTTCTACACTCTGGAATAATTACCGAAGACAGACATTTCTTTTCTTTTTTTCCCATCAAGGTTTGACCTTTTCAGCAAATATACCTAGCCAGAAACATTGCTTATGGAAATACTCTAAGTACTGGTTCATTTCATTTCACAGTTATTAGACAAATCGAACCTTTAATTTTCTTTTTCATGAATCGTGTTTAAAAGCTACAAGTCTCAGGACTTCTCCAATCTTATCTGTTTCCACATGTATTATGTGTGGATAGTCATTATTTCCCCTTACTGACTTCTCAAGGTGGTATTACGGGTCTTGTACCATCTTGTTCTCTATGATGGCTGGTTGTTTTTGATTGTTCGTTGGATTGGTTTCTGTTTTGTGCCTTTGTTTTAAGGAGGTCCTAGATGGTACCTCAGACTGGCTTTAAATTTACTGTATAGCTAAAGACGAACGTGTACTTCCAATCACCTCGGTCAGGATGCTGGGATTCTAGGTATGAGCCGCCATGCTCGTTCTACATGGCTCTGGGGAGCAAATGTAGAGCTTCACGCATATATCATAAGCAAATCTTCTACCAACCATGCTAATCCTTAGCCCACACCACCCCAGTTTTTATTCTCAATGTTATTTGTACTCTTTTCTTGATAATTTTTTTTTATCACAATTAGTCTTCTCAAAGAGTGTTACTTATATATTTTTTTTTTAATCTTTGGTAGCTAGTGTGTGTGTGTGTGTGTGTGTGTGTGTGTGTGTATCTTTCTGCCATGCCATAGGTTGCTTGGTTGGTTGGTTTTGTTTTATTATGACAGCTCTTTTTTTTAAATAGCTTGGAGTTTTTGTTTCGTTTTTGTTTGTTTGTTTGTTTGTTCGATTTTTGTTTTTTTTAATCTTGAGAAATTCTACCTTTTCTGCTAGTAATGCTTATTTCTTTTTAGTTATTTTGAAAAAGAGTCTTCCTTTGTAGCTAAGGCTTGGCATGAGCCCTCCTGCCTCTCCCTCCTGGGTACCAGGACTGTAGGTATGCTCTGTTGTGCCCAGTTTTCTAATGTTTGGACTGTTCATTTGATCAACATTTAGAAGTATATTTCTATTTCTAAAGTTTCAAAGGTCTTTTATCACGTTTAGAAAACCAGGCACTGGTTACCTAAGCAACTAGTTTATTTGAATACTAAATCACACTATGATCAGTATTCTGATCTGTATAACAAATTTTTGACATTTCTAAAAGTTGCTTCAAGTTACAACTTGTGGCTGCTGGTCTGGCAGGTTCTTGGTGTAGTTATAAAGCATACGCATCCTCTATTTTTCCCTTTGCTCAGTGAGGGCATTTCTCCATGCCCTACTTACCTTAAACCATGCACTTTACACAGCTAGAGTCACCTGAGGAGGGAGTCTCAAATGAGGACTAGATCAATTGGCTAGAGAAATTGACCTGTGGGCATGTCTGTGGAGGCTTTTCTTAATTGTTAATTGATATTGGAGGGTCCATCCCATTGTGAGCAGTGTTATTTACTGGTCAAGTGAGCCTGGGCTATATAAAGAGCTAGCTTAGGGTAAACTTGAGAGCCAAACAGCCAGCAGCATCCCTCATGGCTTCAAGTTCCCACTTAACTTCTTTCCCTGACTTCCCTAGGTGATAGCTTAGAAATGGAAATAAACCCTTTCCTCCCCTAATTGCTTTTGGTCAGAGTGTTTCATCACAGCAATGGAAGGGAAATCAGAACACCCTCAATGAAATCCTATCCTGTGCGTATTCTGTATTCTGTATCAGCAGACTGACATGTTCTCTGCATGCTGAGGAGGTGTGGAGCCCTTTTGAAAGTGATCTTCAGTCTTACACAATTCTGGACTCTGCTTGACATTCCTGGGGAGTTCTAATCGGGAAAAAAAAATTCACAGATTCTGGGAAATCCCCTGTCATCTGTGGCTCCAATATTATCGCCTTCCTCCTATTCCCTCTGGTCCTTAAGAACCCAGTTCTACGGGTGAGAACATGTTCCTGCCCACCATGGCAGTGACTTCTCTTCAGTATCTTTCACCTTATCTCTTTGCCCCTTCATGCTCTGCCTTCAATTAGAAATCCATTTGGCCATTTTTTTATTACTACATTTTTTTCTCATATTTCCAACTTCTTATTTCCTTAAGTACTGCACCTAGCTGTGTTCCCTGCTTCCCACACCTACCGTCTGACTTCCTTGCAGGTCTCACTCTATTTCTCACCCCTTCCAACATCTCGTTTGCTCTTAGTCACAATACTGCGGTTTGCTACATTTTGTTTCTTAGTGTTATGTTTCTACCATCCTCTCGGGACATTCTGCCTGAGATTTGGGCAGTTTCTTCCAGAAAGGGTTAGTATATACCTGCCTTTTCCCAGGTATGTGAGGCTACCTGGGAATATTTCAACTGAAATCTAGGCTAGAGGTTTTTTAGATCCACACACGATTTTTCCCTGACCGTTGGACCCAAATCTACAGTAGATATTAGTCTTTCTGTCCCCAACTGAAAGTGAAGGTATTCCTGGGGAATTCCTGTATACGCATGCACCCAATACCTGCTAGGTTGTCCATTGGGTTGACCATACGTTCATTCTTCTCTATCTTCTTCACACGAGCCATATAGACTCGGACTCAGCAGAGGGTCTCAGGGTTCAGCAGTCCCCAGGGTATGAAATTCAGCTAAGCTTTGTTTACATTTCTCGTTTCCAGATTTCACTTTACCTCAGGAATTCTTTACTTTCCTCATAGCTCTATGTTGAGCATTAGATAGTGTCCATACACTTTATCCAAGAGCTAATTCCCATAGTAGTGACAATACCTGATCCTAACCTAGGGAATGGCAGCCCTCGAACGATATTTACAGGCTCGTCTTCCTTGCTTTCTATGTCTGTTACTTTTTCACGTGTCCCTTTTTTCTCTGTGTAGAGGCCATGGTTTTTTTGACAGTCTCTGTTTGCTGCAGATTGTTGGGCAGTGGTTTGTGGTGGTTCTTCTGACATGACCCACAAGTAATGAGAGCCTACCTTATGCCAGGAAGCGTTCTAGGAGGTGAGCAAAACAGACAAAGGTCAGCGATGCAGCCAGTCACATACAGTTCAACATACATAAATAAATAGAGTAAAGGGCCTTCTCATTTGTGGAAAGGATAGCTCATGAGTGATCTGCAAAGGGAGAATAGTTTGAAAGAAAAGAGCTATGAGCCCTCAGTGCAAAGACCTAGACGCTTCAGACTTGCCCGTGAGAATAGAGAACACAGATTCTCTACTGTTTTATTTCTATACCGTCACAAGTATTGCCATCCACTCCTTCTGAGATCTCAACTTTCCCATTCTGTCTCCTAGCCAAACTCTACCTTTGGCGCTTCAGCCAGGATAACTGACTGTATGATCTTGCTGGGATTTTTATTGTTTAAGGAAGCTGATCTTTTTATTAATAGCAGTATCATTGTGGGACTTGCAGGTTTCTTAACCTCTGTGCTGGTTAGCCCCTCTGGAGGAAACCACTCCCTCCCAGTACCAGCGGATCACACGCTAAAGCATTTGTCAATGACCTGAAAGGAAAAACAAAAAACAAAAGCACTCTGCTTTTTTGAGAAGCCAATTAGTGTTCTGAGTCAAGGAGATGATGCCACGGCCTGTGCATTTATTTCCCCATAGAAGGTGTTTTCCTTGTGTTCGCTGTGAACCAGCTGCCCCACTAAGTCTCGTTGTGGGTGTAGCAGTGTGCAGAATGTCTGGTTATTGTCAGGCTTGGACCAAGTGGAGACGTCTTGCACAGAGTAGCCAGCTACGCCCTATCTCTGCCTCCACTGTGCCACTATGACAAGCACACACAACCCCCCCCCCCTTTTTACTATGCAGGTGCTTAGGAGCAAACCCAGGTTCCCACGAGTCAACAGCAAGGACTTTACCCACTGTTTGAGTCACTGTTCTACTAGGACCAAGGCAACTCTCATAAAAGACAGCATTTAACTGGGGGCTTGCTTACGGGTTCAGAGTTTGCCTATGATCATTGTGGTGGGAAGTAGCTGAGAGCTCACATCTCACGTACAAGTGCAGACAGAGAGAGAGAGAGAGAGAGAGAGAGAGAGAGAGAGAGAGAGATTGATTGATTGATTGATTTGATTCTGGGGGCCCCGGCCTGACCTTTTTCAACCTCAAAGCTCACTCCTCTCAAGGACATACCTCCTCCAACAAGGTCACACTCATTCCAACAAGGCCACACCTCCTAATTCTTCCCCAATAGTTCCTTCTACCAACTAGGGACCAAGCATTGAAGCACATGGCCTATGGGGACCATCCTCAGTCAAACCACCATACCAACTGATCCATCTCTCCAGCCCCTTGGTATGTTTTTGATAGTAACTCCCCCTGAGACCTTAGCCAATCCATGTTTTCTGTCCTCATCCCAGGCCTTTCCTCGCCTTTTATGGCGGCTACCGTTGCCCAGGACCTGAGTGATAGCTAACTGTAGGCAAAAGACAACAATTTACATTATATCCTCATGGATTTTTTTTTCATCTGTTCTCAGCCCTCACCTTGACCATGCCCTGCTGGACATGCCCTTCCTTGGACTCTTTGAGAAGATGCCCTTTGACGTCGGAGAGCAGTTGGACCACCCATTCTGAGGACACCAGCAGCCCTAGTGTTGCTCCATCATACACAGACCTGCAGCTCATCAACGCTGAGGAACGGGCAAGCCGCAGGGCTTCTGGGACCGACTCCACTGGTAAGCCCGAGTTCCAAGTCAGAGCACTGTGCACATCTCCTTTGGCACACTCAGCCCCACAACCACCCCCCTCCCCCGCGCCAGCTTTGTTTGCAAGATGAGTACATACGTGGTTGTCCAGTTCAAAAACTAGCATCTCCAGTGGTTCGCAATTGTATCAGGGTAGGAAGTGACGTATAAACAAACTGCATGGTTGCCTGACCGATGCTCACATTGGGCAGACATTTGATGGAGCATTATAAAATGTTGCTTTCTGGGGTTGGGGATTTGGCTCAGTGGTAGAGCGCTTGCCTAGCAACCACAAGGCCCTGGGTTCGGTCCCCAGCTCCAAAAAAAAAAAAAGATAAAATGTTGCTTTCTGACTGTTCAGTACAAGTATCGTTTAGCTGTTAGTGTATTTTCTCCTCTAGTCACTGCTAATCCAAGTGTAATGTATTCACAAGGCTGAATCTTTCATCCAGCCACCCACACATTGATCCTCCTCAGTAAGAGGAAGGTGGATTTCAAGAGAGAGTAAGTAATTGTTTTGTGAAGCAGAATGAGAATCCAGGTTCAGCCACAGCTTCTAGAATGGTGCAGATTTTGCAGCCCAGTGCCTGTAGCATCGCGTGTTCACTGTGCCCTACCCTGTATTGTCTCGTGGTTTCATTTGTTAAACGTTGCAATCGTCACACGATGGGGTTCTGGCCTTCACTGCGGGTGGAAGATGGGTCCATCAACAGGCACTGCATCCTGGGCTGTGTGGAATGGTATTGGGAAGACGCATGTACTTGGTGTTTGTACTGTTTGACCAAAGGATTGCTTTCCTCTGAAAATGACAACCCCTCCCCCGTGTCAACCGTATTTTGTTTTCCTTTTCAAAAATATTGTGAAGCTTGAAGCTGTATCTTTTTTTTTTTTTTTGATGTTTAGATAACATTTCCTGTCATGAAGGATACTGTTAGATTCTGCAAGCATTAAGAGTGACCCTGCACCGAGAGTCAAAGGTTTAGACAGGATTAGCTTTGGAATTTGATTGAATTGCCCCCCAGTATTGTTCGCCAAGGAATCTATCTTTGCCAGCCACAGTTCTTAAGAGTGTTTTGTTTGCATCGACATTCCCTCAGTTTGCTTTAGGCTCTGGCTTATGTGTCTGTTAAATGCCCACAACTCCATTTTCGCTGTGGGACAGTCTCACGGACGGGAGGCAGCAGCTGGGACTCTTGGGGAGAGAGGCTCGGCTTCCTCGGCACCTCTCAGAGCCTTCTACTCCCTTCCCAAGCCTTCACAGAGAGGAGACACACACTCCCTGTACTGTTAATGGATTCTCAGATCCCACAGTCAAATCCCAGGTCTGCCGTACCAGCCCCATGCCCTTCAGCAATCCTTATATGCCATACACGTATATGTATATATATATGCACATAGACATGTGTTTGTGCATGTGCTCTTATCTGTCTCGTGACTGTGGCCAAATACCTGACATAAACAACTTAAGGATGGAGAACTCTATTAAGCCTTGTAGTTTGAGAGGACGTAGCCCATCCCAGGAGGCCAGGCACGGGAGCAGGTGTCCTCATGGTGTCCAGAGAGTGTGACTGTGGCAGGACTCCTCACTGCCTCACATCGTGATGCAACAGGGAGCAGACAGGAAGCAGGGCCTGGTAAATGTCAAGACCTCCCCCTAGTGACTCAATTCCTCAATCCCCAATCATCACTTGCTGGGGAGCAAGGGAATACTCACAAGGGGCTAAAGGGAACGGTTTTTAATATTCAAATAATGGGGTAGGAGGGGAAAGGAGAGTGTGTGTGGAGATCAAGTGGAAGGCCATGTGCATGTTCCTCAAGTGTTCTCTTCCTGAGCTACGCCAGGCGCATCTCCAGCCCGAGACTTGTACCTATCTTTATGGTTCAATTTTATCATCTGACAAATAGAAATAATACCTTACCTCGTAAGACAATTGTAAGAACAATTTACATCATGCCTGACTCGGAAGACGTGATACCAGGGATAAATTTCTTTCCCTGCCAAAGAGGTCTCATGGCCCTGGAGAAGTACGAATTGGGCCCTTTACTGAAGAAAACATACAGGGTTCTTGGTTCTTGGTCTGAATCCCAACATTAACTTATCAATTACTATTATTTTTGCTCGAACCCAGAGCCTTGCACATACCAGGCAACTGCTCTACCACTGACCCACATCTGTCTCCGACTTTTATAATTTCTAACATCTTCCTTTTCTCAGTAACGTCATTAGAGTTCACAGTCTCGAAAAATCCCCTCCTCAGTTGCTTTGTCAGGGTCCTAGGAGGAAGCCGATGGTACACAGGGAAGCGCTCGTTTGGAGAGGATGCAGTGAAAGCAGTGCTCAGGCGACAGCTAACTCTAGGCAAGCTCCTGCAGCCTCCCTGGGTGAGCAGGGTGAGGACGCCAGCCAGCACAGGTGCTCCATCTGTTGTCCCTTTGGGTAAACATGGATCCTGGCACTTAGGCACAGCCTGCCTGGTGGAAGACCGCAGGGACCCGAGTCACAGTCCCCGCCCTGTCGTCTGGGTAGGAGTTCTGCAGGGATTTGGCAGTCTCACAAGGCAGTGTGATTTGTAATTGTGGAGGGAAGAATCCTATGATCAGCCTACACTCTCTCCTCAGTTCCTCACCAGCCGCAGGGATAACTAGAGGAGGAACACAAACAAATCCCCTGGAGTTGGCTGTATGGGGGGTGGGGTGCTGGAGAGTAGAGGCAACATTCTCTCTAGAGATCCCATCCCAGCACAAATGACAGAAGAACTGGGAATAAGTGCAGCCTCAAAGACATCCTGTCCTCTGTCATCCCTGTCCCCAAGGTCTCCTTTGCCTAGAGAAGAAAGGCACACCTGTCATCTTCACCAGAGAATGCCACTGCCTTTACACCCGCTTGTAAACAGCCAGAGGATGGAGGGAACGGGAGCAAGCCCCTTCCCTTGATCTGTATTGTAAGCAAGGAAGAATAAATGTTTGTAGGAGTTACAAGCCGCTTTAAGCGGTAGGATTAGACTCTGGTGTCTGCTTACAGGAAAAGTGCAGATTGTCATGTGAGATCAGAATGCACAACTCTGGACAAACTGAGGGGTGACGGACTCAAACAGCAGTTAATGGAGGCAAGAGTTATCACCGCCCTGATCCCTGTACGTCATTCACATTTTGAGTCCAGTGTTTCCCAACCTGTGTTCCATGTAGCAACTTCAGATAAGGCAGGATGCTGGGAACACTTGGTTCTGTCATGTCCTGCCAGCACTGCTGCAGATCCATGATGTGCTGTGTATTAAAGACTTTGAAAGGTTCTGAAACATATGTTTGTAATACATATGTATACATATGTGAACATACGTGTGTGCTTATATACACACACACATATTCAGTTTTCCATCGAGTTATCCTCCATGCCTGATCAGATGTCAAAGTACGGCAACCCGAAACACATGAATTAAAGTTTTACTCAGAATTATGTATCAGCGCTAAAGTGTTGGAAGAAAAGACAGAACGGGGAAAGAGATGTCTAATGAACTTGACAGAACAGGGAAAGAGATGTCTGATGAACTTGCTGGTGGGTTAACTTCATGAAGCTGGCTTTGCTCTGTCTCTCGTACTGCTAAACCTCTTGGACTTTTTCTGTGTAAAGGGTTGTTGTTTTGAGTTCTAGACCCAAAGGGTGTAAAAGTGCATTTGCTCTGCCTCCCTTGTATGTAAACTGCACGGACTGTAAAACAAATGTAGACCAGATGGTGGTGGTTCATCTGCGTTTAGCTGAGTGCAGAGTTCTGCCAGAGGGGGAGGCCTCTCCCCCACATGCCGTCCTTTTGTTTTTCTTTCTCAGAAACAAGTGTTTATGCCAGATAAGGAGTTGTGGACTGACGTTGGTGAAGTCCTTTTGTTTGCTGTTTCTTCTCCTTGGCACGTGTATGTGTGTGTTGTAGTGTGTGGTGTGTTGTATGTGTGTGTTGTATGTGTGTGGTGTGTGTGTGTGTGTGTGTGTGTGTGTGTGTGTGTGTGTGTGTGTTGTCTGTGTCTGTGTGTGTGTGTGTGTGTGTGTGTGTGTGTGTGTGTGTGTGTGTGTGTGTGTGTGCACATGCGTCAAAAGTGTGTGTGTGGTGTGTGTGTGTGTGTGTGTGTGTTGTCTGTGTGTGGTGTGGTGTGTGTGTTGTGTGTGTGTGTGTGTGTGTGTGTGTGTGCACATGCGCACGATCAAAGCACAGCTTGCGGAAGCTGCCCCTTTCCTTACACCATGTACAGATTGAGCTCTCAGGTTTGGTAGCCAGCACTTTACCTGCCGAGCCGTTTCTCCTACCTGATGATTATAATCTTCTGAACGATAGTTCCCTTTCTCTTAACAGAGGGATAGCGGAGTAGTTTTTTAATCAAATTACATGTTTTCTTATTCATGAGAAAACACAGATTTAGCCTGACTTCTGTTTCTGCAGTCTAGATGTATTCATTAGTTGTACACTTTGTGTTTTAATGGATGTTAAGAAAATACCCTTCCCTCCCATATGCACCTCCCAAAGGCTGCTTTGTTTGAAACTCTAGAGTTTCTCAGAGCACGGATACTTACACACGGTTCTTACAGTCATGGCAAACAAAGAAGACTATTAGATTTATTTTCCTACAAAGAAAGAATTTTTCCTTGTCATTAAGGAGATTTTTACATACATATGACCTCAGATTATTTCTACCTATAGAGCATCTGTTATGTGCTGGGGAGGAATGTGCTGCACACTCTATACACGTCTTAACCTGTCTTCACAGTCTTAAAAGGTCATGTTACACATACGCAGATACCCACAGCCAAGCATTGGACAGAGGTCAGGGGACCCCTTTGGAGTTAGGGGAAGGATTAAAGGCCCTGAAGGGGATGGCAACTAACCTGGACCCCTGGGAGCTTTCAGAGACTGAGCCACCAACCAAAGAGTGTACATTAGCTAGACCCTAGACCTATGTAGCAGAGGGCTGCTTTGTCCTGCCTCAGCGGGAGATGATGTGCCTAATCTTGCAGAGACTTGATGGGCCAGAGTAGGGGGCATACCCAAGGCAAAGGGGATGGGGGAGAGACTCTGTGAGAGAGAGAAAAGGCAGCATGTGGGATATTAATTAATTAATTAAAGATTCCATACTACTGTCCCATGTCATAAATACAGAAATAATACCTAAAAGGGTTTGGTCACATGGTCCCACAACTAAAAAGGGAAGCACTGGGATTTACCCCTCCTCTCTCCTCTGCTCACCAGTCCTGCCTGGAACGCTGTGAAGGCCTGGTGTTAGGGATGAGCTGTGGGAAGGAGTGATCGATTACAGAGCCTTCCATAAGGAAAAGTTTGACGTAGCCAGGCGATGGTGGTGCCCGCCTTTAATTTCAGCACTCAAGAGGCACGTGTTTGAGTTTGAGGCCAGACTGGTCTGTACGGTGAAAGTCCTAGGACAACCAGAGCTACACAAAGAAACCTATCTTGAAAAACAAACAAACAACAACATCTAAGAGAAGCATCCAGTGAAGGTTTGAACCCGGGGAATGAATGGCGTGAGCAGGTACAGAGAGTAGTGCAGATGAGGGGGAGAGAGAGGGTTCCAGCAGCCATGCGGACAGGATCCCGACAAGATACACAGTGGCCTGGGCCAGGGCTGGACTGCGTCAGAGAAAACTAAAGAGTCCAAAGAACTTCAGAGGGGCAGGACTTCAAACTGGTTCCCCCATTATGTTTCAGAAACACCATTTCTGTGTCTGTTCTTGTTCTTAACCCTGAATAATCTCCCCTCCAAATACACACGTGACAAACTCCTACTGATTAAGACAAAATAATCTGTGAAAAGCATGGTCTATAGACTGTGGCTTCTTTTACTCTTTAGTGTGTACACGTGCGTATGTGTGCGTGTGTGCATGTTACATGAAATGGGCTTGCTTGATACAGCACATGTGTCAGAGCTGGCCCCAGAGTGGGACTCCATAAGCCACTCGAGGCAAGTTCTCCGTGTTTTGTTCCATGTCATGAGTGCAGAGCTGTCCCCGCCTTGGGCAAAGGAGGGCTCTTTGCTTGGACATCATCTTCCTGTCATATTCCAGGAACTAAGAAGCTGTCCACAGATGTTTTCACAGAGGCACTCCCTTTCTAGTTGGCTGCCAGCATTAGACTGCTGCCTCCAGCCTGAGGAACTAAAGGAATGCTAACTTCAAAATGCCTTGTTCCCACGTACGGGAGTCAATGAAGAAAAGCGAGAAGCATGGAAGTTAGTTCTCCTGGGGTGGGAGAGGTGGCTCAGTGATTACGAGCACTGGAGGACTTAAGTTCCCTTGTCAGCACCCATATCAGGAGGCTTGCAGTCATTTATAACTCCAGCACCAGGGACCTGATGTCTTTTCCTAGTCTCAGTGAACACCTACACACACGATATACACTCACAAAGACATATACATATGAATAGAAAATCTTTAGAAATTAGTTCTTCTGGTTATAATTCTGAATTATTTGCTGTTTCTTTAAATGTAGGTATACTTTTCTAATAAGAGACCAAATATACCTGAGATGGATAGCATCTGACATGTTAAGTAGTTTCTCCGATAATTACAGCTTGCTTTCTGAGTTACCATGGTTATGATGTCTCTTCACAATGGAAACCCTGACAGTCCCCAATGTGTGCTACTGTGTGAGGTTTAGGAGGTACAGCCTTGCTGGATGAAGTGTGCCACGGGGGACACCTTTCAAAGTTCGAAGCATTGCAGGGCTGGAGAGATGGGTCAGCAGTTTAGAGCATGTCCCTGTTCTTCCAGAGGTCCTGAGTTCAATTCCCAACAACTACATGGTGGCTCACAACCACCAGTAATGGGATCTGATTCTCTCTTTTGGTGCACAAGAAGACAGAATACGCGTTTACATAAAATACATGAATAAGTAAATCCTTGTTTAAAGCATGGCCTCGTTCTCGGCTCACTCCTCTGCTTGGTGCCTGCTGTTGAGCTGTCAGCTTCCAGCTTCTACTGTGCCTCTGCCCTACCATGGTGAACTCATACCATTGGCCATAATAAAATTTTCCTTCTGTAGATTTCCTTGGTCATTGCGTTTTGTCACAGCAACAGCAAAATAACTAATGTAATGGCCTCTAAATATAATCACATTGAACTAGGGGGTCACAAAATAACTTCATTTAAACCTAACCACCCCTTTAAAGAGCTTTCTCCAAATACAGTCACATTTTGGAGTGACTTCAACATATAAATCTGGGCTGGGGATACAGTTCAGCTCATAACACTATGTAAATACAACTTAGAAGCCCTCATCCATCCCTGTTGAAGAATAAATTAAAATTCTAAACCCATCACATATAGTATTTCTACAGCCTTCATAAGCAAGGTCACTTGATATAGAAACTGGATCCTGGGTCTGATGCTTCATACATAGCCAACTTCTCACAGAAGCAGCAAGGAGAAAAGGGACGCCTGTGCCTAATAAGCTCCTTGTCTTAGTTCAGATTTTACTGCTGTCAAGAGACACGAGGTGATTCCTATAAAGGAAGACATTTAATTGGGGCTGGCTTATAGGTCAGAGGTTCAGTCCATTTCATCACAGCAAAAAGCATGGCAGCATGCAGGCAGATGTGGTGCTGGAGAAGGAACTGACAGTTCTACATCTTGATCCACAGGCAGCAGGAGATTGCGTGCCACACAGGGCACAGCGTGAGCATTAGAGACCTGGACGCCCACCCTACGCAGTGACACAGTTCCTCCAGCAAGGCCACACCCACTCCAGCAAGGCCACACCTGCTCCAGCAAGGCCACACCCACTCCAGCAAGGCCACACCCACTCCAGCAAGGCCACACCTACTCTAGCAAGACCACACCTCCTAATAGTGTCATTCCCTATGGGCTTATGTCGGGGGCAATTACGTTCAGACTATCACACCCCTCCATTAATTAACATTTCTACCTGCTTGCCTACAGAATGGTTTGGTACTTTTCTGTGGGGACAATATATCATGCCTGACTCACTGGCTTACCTGCTAATTTGAAACTCAGTTTCACAGGAGAAAATGCAAAGCAACGGGAAGAGAGGGTTGCTCCCCATCAAGTGAACAGGTTAAATAACTATGTCCAGTGTCTGGGTAAAGCCTAAGTGACAGAAAACATGTAGCTGTTGGGAGAGGAGAGATGAGGACTTGCAGGCAAGGACACTGAGACGTCCTTTCGGGGTATTCTACCGATCCATTCCAGGGTAACCATGCCCTTTGTTAGTTTATCCCAAGTAAAGAATGAGGCATGTGTTTGGGGGTGCAGTAGAACACGGCTTAACTGATTGACTTAGTTTTTTTCCTAAGATAAAGTATCATTAGGTAGCTCTCGATGTCCTGGAACTCACTACGTAGACCAGGCTGGCCCGGTACTCTGAGATCCACCTGCCTCTGCCTCCCAAGTGCTGAGATTAAGGGAATGAACCACCGCAGCAGGCAGCGCTGTTTATATTAACAAAAAGAATCACAGCCCAGATACCTACCCTGTATGAAATGCAAACAGCGAAGTGTTCCGCATGCACAGCGGGTATCCCAGTTACGTTGTTCATGGAAAAGGACAGTAATTGTCCAGTACCGTTGAGCATGCTTGTAATTCTAGCATTGGGGTGTTTGAGGCACGAGTTTAAAGACAGCCTGGGCTGTATAGCAGATTCAGGCCAGGTGGAGATAAATATAGAAGGGATTGATAGGATGTATCCAACACTGATGATAATGGTAACCTTGACTGAGGCGTACTACAGGTTCCTGCGAGTTACTGTCATTTTTCTGTTGGGTAGATGGGTTGATGTAGTTGTTCCAAGTTGGCCTCTTTGCTTTGGGGAAGCCAGTTTTGCAAATCTGTCCTGTGTAAGAAAAGATGTGTCCATTCCCAACTTTTTTTCTGACATATTTATATATCGTTGCTTATTTATAGCAGGAAGTATATATGGTGCCATCGCCTGGACAAACATGGTTCCACACCAGCTCCACCGTTCCCTGCATATCGTTTAACCTCGGTGACCATTAGCTACCTCACTTATAGAGTGGAAGACATAATAACATAAGGTTGAGCTTGTAGATGTGTTCTGAGGGTTGCAACGAGGAACATAAAATTCCCAGGACATGAGAAGTCATTTCTCTGGTGATAGCAATATAATATCCTTTAAATTTTAGTTTCATTTTTATTGTATGTGTATGAGTGCTCTCCGTACATGTATTTATGTGTACCATGTGTGTGCCCTGGTGACTTTAGAGACCAGAAGAGGGTATCAGATCCTCTGAAACTGGAGGTTTAGGTGGGAATACTGGGAATTGAACTTGGGTCTACTACAGCCTGTACTCTGAACCACTGAGCCATTGCTCCAGCCACCGTACATACACTTATGAATTCTTCATATTCTAAAGGCAAGACGTGGTGAGTAGACTTTAAAAAGAAATTAACATTGTAGAAAAGGCTACATTTATTTAGAAAAAAAAATCTCCCTCTTTCAAAAGATTTTTTGTTTGTTGTTTTGTTTTGTTTTTGAAACAGGGTTTCTCTGGGTAATAGCTCTGGCTGTCCTGGAACTTGCTCTGTAGACTAGGCTAGTCTCAAGCTCACCAAAATCCACCTACCTCTACCTCCCAAGTGCTACAAGGCCACTACACCCAGCTCAAAAGAATTTTTTAAGTCACCTTTGATTATATAGATATATATTTTTATTTTGTATGCCATTGCACAATGTGGAAGTCAGGGAACTGTCTTTGGGTTCCTGGGATCAAATTCATGTTGGCAGCCTTGGCAGCAGACTGCTTTACCTACTAAGCTCGCCCATTTTTTACAAGTTTACCAGTATACGTTAAGAGCACCATGGTTTCAGAGTGACACTCCCATACTCATATATCCTGTGACCATAGTACCTCCCGCTGTCCTCTAACTCTGCTCCTCGTCCTAACCGCCCCCCCCCCGCCATTTTGTTGTTCCACTTTCCACTTTAATGTCTTTTCTTGGTTTGGTTTGGGTTTTGGTGACACAACAAGTTTTGTCAGGATTGCTAATAGGAGCGGAGTAAAGGACTACTTACAGAGACAGGAACAACTTACCAGAAACGTCATTACAGAAGAAAATGTCTCCCCAGCAACCTATACAGGGAGAGGCGGAGCCCAATGAGGAACCACTGAAGGGCCCAGTCTCATGCTTATCTTATGCAGAAAACCATAGCTTCTGAAAGTTCAAGAGTCCTTAGCTAGGTTTTATAAACTGCCTTATTTAAAAAGGGGGAGAGGGAGGCTTCTTTCTGTCATTTTTATGTGTAATTAAGCTTTAAGTTACTATGCAAAGTAATTAGTTACATTATGCCACCTTCTATCTCTTTTTTTGTTTTTGTTTTTGAGACAGGGTTTCTCTGTGTAGCCCTGGCTGTCCTGGAACCCCCTCTGCAGACCAGGCTGGCCCCAAAGTCACAGAGAACTCCACCTGACTCTGCCTCCTGAGTACTGGAACTACTGCCAGGCACATTATGGCTTCTTCATACACCTGTGTCGTGTGTTCTTAGTTTGCCTGTGCTCTCTCACCTCCCATGCTCCCTCTCCCATGTTCCCTCTTGCTGCTTGTCCTCATTGTGCTCCACAGGTCACTTACATGGGCAGGAGTTTCTTTTATCCTTTCAGTTCACATGACTGAAGGGAGGACTCACCTCATGTGAGTTGTGACCTAGCGGCCAACTGGCACCCATACCACAGAACTGGGATCAGAAGCTCTCCTGAGAGAGCTGGGAAGGGGAGAAGCCAGGTCCCCTCCACAGCATGGGGGGACTCAAACAACACCTCAGCTAGCACCTGGGGTGTTCACCTGAGTCTATCACTGGAGACTTGCGTCCGTTCAGACCCATCATGATCCTCTGCCTGAAGGGCGCAGGGATGGAAGGGGCCTTTCCCACCTCTGTACACTTGACCTCCTCCTTCTACAGAGTATCGGGGAGGCTGTTTCATTTCTCTGCTCTTTCAAAACAACCAGTTAATCTTTACTTTCAACCATTGGACTTGTTCTCCATCTTTAGCCCATCTGTCCTGATGACTAAGAAAGATTACATTTCTGGTGAAAACATTGCCTTTGCCTCCCAATGGCATAATGACTGTGTCCCCACCCCACCTACCGCCCTTAAGACAGGATGATGCTCTCGCCTTGTGGACCCCAAGTGCCATGTGTTTACTTTGTCGTGTCAGGGTTGCCCTCCATACCCACCACTCCCACACCCTGGTTTGTCATTGTTCTGCCCCCTCCTGTACAAGTGCTCATGCCCACCTTCCAGATGCTGTCTCTTGTACTCCAGCTTCCAGAATCCTCTCTGTGGACAGCACAGCCCCTCTTGCAGGATCTGTGGACCCAAGTGTAGACCACAGTGCCAGTATCACCCTTAGACCAAAGACTAGGGCCACACCATGAACATTGTTGTGTGATAAAAGTTTTCTTGGGAGGGTGACACACACACAACAACTTACCCCAGATAGAGAGCCCATGGCAGATCAAAGTATGGATACCATCAAATTTTAACCTAGTAAACCAATGTGTTCTATTGAGGTTACAGTATGGGTGAGGGGTTACCTCAGGAGCAGAAATGACCAAAGCCCACCCGAGCATGGGTGACAGCTCAGAACGCTGGGAACCTAGAGCACACTGTATAGCCTGTAGGCAGCTCAACATGTTGGCAAGTGTCCTTTCCAGGTGCCTTGGTGGATCTGTACCTCATCCAGGCAGCTCCACTAGTTTCTGCTTCTTCCGTGTGTAGGGTTTGGTTTCAAGAGTCTTTGCAGCTTTTCTCCTCTGAGTCTTCTTTACAACTCAGCCTGCCTCATCTGAGCCTGACACTCAGCTTTTATTGTCTACGCTGACAGGGAGGGGCCTACTGAATCTGGTCAGTTTCAGGGACTTCCTGAAGATTTTCTTGAGTGGTTTACCAAGCAGGACCTTCTCTGCAGGATGGAATGTTTCAATCTCAGAGGAAAACATAATACAACAGAGATGTAGATATGGACCACATACAAGAAGATAAAATCTTTAGTATGGAGGAATTGATGAGTTCAAAGCCAGTAAGAGACTTTTGTCTCAAAAAAAAAAAAAAGTGAAGTTGACAGTTCCTGAGGCCTCCATACTCGTGCACACATGTGCACATGCATTGGCACATATGTGAACATACATGAACATTCTTACGCATATACAAAAAAGGAAAAGAAAGGTGTCTTGGTTTTACCTAGTGTTATTTGGATTGTAGCAGAACTGTTTGTCATAGTGTATGCAATTGTATTACCCAGAAGAGTCTAAAAGTTCCAAGGGCTTTCTAGAGCTCTGGGAGTCAGCAGGTGTCCCCCACCCCATCCAGCTGCTACAATTGCTGACTCTCAGTTGCAAGAACTCAAATTCACTTTGAGGCCCCATTTCTGTCAGTGAGAGCATAGGTGAGCAACGTTTGATTTTTTTTTTCCCCAAGAATAGTATTCAAGGCCAGAATTTTGAAGAGGGGGGAAACTTAGATAAGAATAGTAGTTGATAATATTTCTATTTTCCAAATGTATCCTTTATCTGTACATTTATTTAGAATGTATCTACAGTTCTCAGCTTCCGTTAGAAGGAAGAGTTGTCAGATCATAACTGTGGTGGTCATGTTAAAGGACGGAAGCTATTGAGAGACACGACTTTTCTGACATGGGTACAGCCTTCAATCAATGTGAAATCACAAACTTGGCTTAGGGGCTCAGACCAGAGTTCACCAGTGTGGTTACGATCAGCACTGTGTATTGTGAGAAACGTTGTCATTTTTATAGTGCTTGGAAGCCAAGGCAAGAGAGGCAGGCTGATCACTGAGTTTGGGGGAGGGGGCAGGGAGCTCTCAAATGCAAGCTTTTATTCCTTCTTCGTGTAGCCTGTGAGAAAAGTAGAAAAATCTCTCTCCTTTAAACCAAAGAAGTAACTGAGGCATAGTAAATTTCAATGATTTGTGCTGTTCTATCAAATTAATATTGATATTAGGAATATTATATCAATTGATATATCAGTACATATCATTCACTACTGATGGACCTGTCATATGTCATAGATTATGCATTTATATTTAACAGTATTTCCCACTGCCTTCTCATGCGCCCATGCCTACCTGGCTCATATATACAGGCCTCCAGAATCCTGCATGCAGACTGCCCCAGGACCTCTTCCAGGATCTGTTTACCTGAGTATAACCCACACTGCTGTGTGTAACCTTTGGACTTTGGATGCTAGGAACTGTGAAGATGAGGGTGGGACCCTGATAGCAGCAAATGGGGCTTCTCCCACGAGGACTCCATATAGTTCACAGTGCCATTACTGCAGGCTGGAGGCAGGGCTGAGCTCCAGAGTTCAGGGGGCTTCTCTGGCTGTTCCTGCATCCAGTGGAGGCTAATAGTGGGGGCAGATGCTCTGCCAGCCAGAACTCTTAGCCAATTCTTACTACTAGAAAGTCTAGGATGCAACTCTGTGCCCATAAAGAAACTACAGGTTTTCATGGCACACCTGACTCAGATGTTATTGAAGTTGTGCTATATATCTCCCTTGATTGAAGTGACTTTTTTAAGAACTTCGACTATTGTCTTTCCCCAGCTTAAAGTGCACTCTGATGTGTTTTGACACATGAGCACCCATGAAGTCATCTTCATAATCAGGATAATGAGCAACCCCCCCCACACACACACACAGTGGGACCAAGGCCCACTGTCATCCTTTCTGCTCTCTTTGTCCCCAACCCCTTCCCCAGACACCCGCTACTCTACTTGCTGTCACTGTGAATTCATGGTGTCTGAATCATGTATGAATGGACTTAAAAGATAGACTCTCCACTGTGCCTGGTTCCTTCACGTAACGTAATTCTTTTGAGCACAATAAATGTTGTTCTAATCCTTTCTATCAGTGAGGAATGCTCTACCATTTGCTTGTAGTGTTTCATTATATTGACAGATAAAAACAAACCCAAGGCTTTTAAATAATTTTTTGAGATTTTAATACATTTGCTTTAATTTCCCCCTTCCTTTTCTCCCCCCCAAAGCCTTCCATGTATCTACCCCCACCCTGCTTGCTTTCAAATTCATAGCCTATTTTTCTTGTTGTTACATACATACATGCACACATGCATGCATGCATATACATACATACTCCTAGAGACATAAATTCAGCCTGCTCAGTCCATATCAGGTTGCGTGCACGTAGTACATTTTCAGGCTTATCAATTTGATATTGGATAACTGACGGCCAAGTTCTTCCCTAGAGAAGACTGTTTTTCTCTCCCTGGTCTTGACTCCTTAGCTGCCTGCGGTTCTCTGTCTACCACTGAGGCTGGGTGAGCTCTCCTCCTTACCTGTCAGCACATCTATTGCTGTCTTCCTTGTACACAAAGATAAGTTTGTGACACTTGTGGACCAAAGTCATTGCTCCTTGTCATTTTGCCTCTTAACCTATAAAGGCTAAAAATAAAATCCTCACCACTGCACAGGCTAAAATGAGCAGCCCTGACCGTCTGGAATATAACCACAGTTACAAGAAAAAGACTAAGCCAAGTGTGCTCATACACACCTTTAGTCCCAGCACTTGAGGCAGAGGATCTCTGTAAGTCTGAGTCCAGCCTGGTCTACATAGTAAGTTCCAGGTCAGTCAAGGCTATAGTGTGGTCATGTCTATTATTACAAAACAAAACAAAACAAATAAAACAACAGACAACAAGAACAATAGCAAAATGACTAGATTGGACTGTGCTTTTTTTGACTTTGAACTTCAAACTAGGTAGACTGTTAGTCAAGTGCTTGCTCCCTGCTGCTAGCCTGGGCTCAACGGTCTTGGAAATCCAAAAGAAACGAAACAGGTCATTCCAGGATCTTACCAGGATGTTCAAGAGATCTACACTGTCATCTGCTGGTGCATGTTGATACCAGGCTAACCCAGGACAGCACAGCTGTACATCCCACCTGAGCTCATAAAGCCTCCATGACTTCCTGTACCTAACCTATGGCCGCCTTAACCTGGAGGCTGTAATTTACTCTGGGGTTTAACTTTCCCTAGCCTCATCTATAAATAGGCTCAGGGGTGGTAACGATTGTTTAAATTAAATAAAACAAATTACCTAATATTGCCAAGTAGACAGTCTATATTTAAAAGATTAAGGTTTGTTTACATGTTCAAACAATAAGATATTTATTGCTTTTAAAACAAAAACAAAACAGAACATCACTGTGGGGCTCAAGTTGGCCTGGAACTATGAAATCAAACTGTGCAACTCAGACTGACCTTAAACTTCTGGCAATCCTCCTGTCTCAGCTTTCCAAGTGTTGGGGTAATAGGCATGAACCACTATGCTCAGCTCAGATTTCCTTTCTTTCTTCACCCTCCCTCTCCCTTTCCGGGTTCCCTGCCTTACTTTCACTTTTCGGATTTAATAAAATGCCTATCAAAATTCCAAGTGAACTAATAGGATAAACCATTTTCGAAAGAAGAAACAGGAATGGCCAATAACTACGTTGAAAAGTATCCAGCAGTCCTAGCTTTAAAACCAATGCAAATTAAAATTACATTGACGTACACCCTTACCCAAGTTAGTGTAGTCATCATCAGGAATTCTAACAAAGCAAGAAGGCTGGAGAGGATATGAGAGACTCGGAGCCTTGACTGACGGCGGGCGGGAGTTCCGATTAACATAGCCATTGATTGCGGACATCAGTTTGGAGGTTTCTCAAAATAATTAAAAGTCAAACTGCCACATGACCCAGCTATTCCCAGGCATGTGCCCGGACAATCCCATACCTTATCCGTGCTCATCACTGCTATATTCAAGGGAACAAGGAAATGGAGCCAACCCAGATGTCCACCAACAAATGAGTGGGTAAGGATGTGGTACATCCTTATATGGTACATACATACATACGACATAAAGAAAAATGAAATGTATTGACCCAAACTTAGGAAAAAAAAAACCCTCAGAGACACGTTCTCCCCCTCATATGTGGATGCTAACCTGGAGTGTGTACATGTATGCCGTGTAGCCAGGGCTACACAGAGAGGCCCTGTTTCAGAAAAGAAAAAGAAAGAAAGGGAAGGGAAGGGAAGGAAAGAGAAGAGAAAGGAAGAGAAAGGAAGGGAAGAGAAGAGAAGGGAAGAGAAAGGAAGGGAAGGGAAGAAAGAAAGAAAAAAAAAAAAAGCCAAACCAACCAACCTAAAGCGAGCTCCGAGGCTTCAGACCCGCCATTCTAACTACACAACTTCGCTGACGTGTACCAAGTGTGGACTGGGCAAGTGTGTGCCTGAGGGGCCTCCCAGATCCAGCTGTGATGTTTTGTTTGTGAGTTAATTACAGCACAGTGACTTCATTAATATTTATTTTTACATATTTAAATCAGTGTGGTGTTTGTTTTTTGGTTGGTTTTGCTTTGGCGTTGGTTTTTAGAACAGACCCATCCTTCTTTGGTTTTGCACTGACACCTCCTCTAACTGCTACTGAACTTGGCTTCCTATTCCCCTTCAGTGTGAGTCCAAATACCACCCCTGACAAGGACCCATGGGATGTCTGCTTAGATTCATTAAGAGCTCCTGTACCTTGAACACTTGCTTCCTGAGACCTACTAGACCAGTGGTTTACTGTGCCCTTTCTTCCCATCGCCTTGCTCTCTCTGGCTCTGTCTGTCTCTTCTTGCTGTCTCTCGTTTTAGCAGTCACTTCTGAGAAGTAAAAAACCCGACTTAGTGCTGGAAAAAAAAAAAAAAAAAAAGAGCTCCTGTAAATGACAGACAACACGATTTAATTCTCAGCATGGAACACTTTGTGTCTGAGAGCTGAGATGTGTGGGGATGTCTGGCTACCAAGACCCAGATATCCACCAGACACTGACACCTGAATGGTCCACGTTTTAACTCCATTCTGGCTCAGGAAATGGTATAATGACCCAGGATTGTTGCTCAGTCCCCTGATTACTCTTCCGTCAGATGCCAGTCACAGACAGGGTGCCACCTGGACGAGGCAGAACTAAGGTATCCCTGTGAGTCCAACTTTGATTTTGATTAGTTAGCTGTAACTGGTCACAGGACTTGGGGAAACACTGAGTGACGTCGGCCAGCTTATTACAAAGGTGAAAAACCAGAGGGAAGAGATGACAGAGTGCCAGAGTCCAGCTCCGGGCGGGATAAAGAGGCTGACCGAGGGTAAATCAGGAAGTGTAGAGCGCAAGGTAAGGAGGCCGACTGACTGAGGGTAAATCGGGATAGCTCTTGTGTTTATTGGGACCACTATGACGCACCCTAATACCTTCAGTGTGTATCCCTGTATATGGCAGAAGATCAAGCCAGTCTAGCTCAACAGAATCTGCTGCTCAAGGGGCAGTCCAGATCTGGCCATTCATCCTGTAAGTCACACACCTAGGGAATCAATCGTGGGCGCTATTCTATACTGATTAACTGAACATTTTCCTGTGGGACTGTGAAAGGCACCCTGGTTCCCGGTTGAGGAGGTTTTAAACCCCAGAGACCCTGAAAGGTGTTTCTCCTGACTTCCAGGAAACCAGGCCAGTCACTGGCCCACAGCCCTCCATAGATTTGTGGCCATCAGTCACGTAAGGGCAATGTCCCAAGCCTCTCCACAGGTAGAGGAAGTGACCATAGGTCACATAGGCTCAAGACAGATCTCCATTATAATGAGGTACCTAAAGGCCTGGAGGCTTAGCCAATCACCTTTTCTTCCTAGACACTCCTCCCTGCAAAAGGCATTTAATCTCAGGCTCACTCTGAGAAGTGGAGTACAGTTTTACTCATCCACTTTTTGCCATGACAATAAACGCCTTAAAACCACAGGCTGTCTCTTTTCATTGGGATCTGCCATGGGGAGCAACAGAGAAGGCCTCCCTGTGCTCCAAGGGGCAACAAACTCAAGCCCACCGCCATCAATCCAAAGACTCTCCCCCATGGGACCAGATGGAGATTCGCCTCTCTTTCCCCCTCCGCCCCTGGCTAGATCCAGCCTCATGGGCCCCCATTCTGATCTCAGCTCTTCCACAACATCCCAGCAGTGCCTGGATGCCCAGGAGCCTGAGAACCTGATGGCTCCAGCATCCTTGCAGGTCGAGCCCCCGAGCTAGCTCTGGCTGTGTCCTGCTCTCAAACTGTGCTTCCCGAGCCCCAGAGGGGTGTCCTGAGGCTTCCCACAGCCCAACATCTGCCCAGCAGCAGCTTAGGGTAAGCGAGGTCAACTTCCCCGCGTCCAGCCTCCCCAAGAGGCCCAAGCCTGTGGTGGAGCAGACACAGGACCCCCACTAACCTACAATTTCCCTCAACTGCCAAGGCCTCAGACTCTGGGTCTGGACCCATTGTTTCTCTCAATGGCGTGCGTTCATCCTTGGGACCAGGGGTAAGAGTCTAAGAGTTCCTAGACCAACCTTTTAGTTAATAAAGCTTTAACTTATCTATTCTTGGTGCAAACAGGGGGGCCACGAAGGGGATTTTTGGATTCTTGGGTAGGAATAGGCACAGTTGTCACACTGTGTTTCCACAGAGGTGGAGATCTATTTTTCTTAGAATGATTTTGTACACATTCACACTCCCTATGAAAGCCCATACAAATCTCCCAAAGGAGAAAAGCATAAGGAGACTCCCATAGCACATAGTGAAAATCATCAAAGGTGAAAGCAAAGGATGCTGGAGAACTGTGACCCTCCATATTGATATGAGGGAACCTTGTCAAGCAGTAGTGGCCGTCACAGGGTCCACACCAACAGTGCAACATTCATTAGAAACAGCACAGAGCTTTTGTGCCCTCCGTGGGCACGCCCCCTCCCAGAACTCTCTTCATGCGCAGTTATCTTTGGGGTATTTGTGGAGGCTTCATTAAGTAGGCCTGTAGAATACATCAGTGGCTATTGACTATCAACCCAATCTTCAGTCCTTACCTCCTCAGAGTTCTGGGAGATGAGGTCAAAAAGTCCAACTCTGATCACACATGTTTAGTTCTCCTGACAGCCAGCCCAGACCCTGAGGATCTTCCGGAGTCTACCCATTAAAACAAAAGAGTCTCTGGCCATTCAGAGGAATCTAAGGAATTTAGAAGGTCTATGTCAAGAAGTGGGTTCAAGTACCACATCATTAGAACAAAAGATTTTCCCAGCACCCTTCTCCACAGGGGAGATGTAGATTCGGATAAATAGAATGGATTCTACCTGAGAAAACAGGCCAAAGACCATATCTATAAATGTATGCCACAATAGCATGCCTTCACATACATGCTAGGACCCCAAGGCACCCACTTGTATCATAGCCAGTCACATCGTCCCCATCGTGTTGCCCACGGCACTGTGTATTCTTGTGTTCCTGTCTACCATCCTTGCTGTTTACAGCTCTTTTGCTCAGTGTGTTTTGTCTAGAATGCTGTACCTGGCGACCTTCACTCAAACCACTCCTTGGCAATTTCTTGTTCCGTGGAAAGCATTCCCACACTGCTCCATTTAACCAGGGTTTTCCAGCAATACTTATTGTTGGCCTCTTCTCTCCTCCATTGTACCTACCCATCCTTCAATTGCTCTGTGTGTGCCGGTGCACGCTCTTACACATACCTACACACAGACGCACACAGATGCACACAATCAAAAATAAGTTGTTGAAGATATTATGAAATGTTTCAGGTCCATAGTTATGATCTGGTGCTCTCTCCCTATAGACTCCTCCTCTGCCTTCCTGGTAATGGTAGAAAGAGGCACATTTCCCACTTGACTGTTGACTAGCAGATCAGTTGTATCCCTAGAACCTCTCTCCTCCTGAGAGGGGAATAAGAAGCTGTTTGTTCCTGTTGTGTGCTTCTAGGTGCGTACCTCTCTACAGACCCAACTCACTTTGCACTTCTCCTTAGGTGGAAGCCACAGAGCGCATGTGATGTGTGAGACTTGGACAGTCTGAGAAGAACATGGCTAATGCTTGTCTGAGAATCAAGAATATATGGACGTAGAGAAAGATAATGGATGGTGTACACAGGTTCTTTGAGACCTAGCACTGTGAATGTCACCTCCCCTACCATATTAGAAGGGGATTTCAGCCACCATTCTAGAACTGATCAAGGGTCTCATTTCAATAATTCAAGGCCAGAGAGTAGACTTAGCATATCATCTTCTTCTGTTGTGAGGGGGCTTCAGTTGTGCCCTCATATTTAAGTAAACAAAGAAAAAGAAAAAATTATTTAAGAAGAAAAAGATGAACAGTTGTTCAAAAAACTAATATTTTGCCCGACAGTGCGGGCACATACCTTTAGTCCAGCACTGAGGAGGTAGAGGCAGGCACCTCTCTTGAGTTTGAAGCCATCCTGAACTACAGACATGGCTGGTCAAAGCAAGGTATGATCACAACATGCAACATAGTTATTGGCGATGGAGAGACAAAGGCCATCTCAGAGTGGGACTGTGAGAGAGAGACACAGACCAACAGCAGACAGAGAGCAACAGGGAGTGAACAGGAGAGCAGGCTGTGATGGTGGGGATCCTTTGTAAATGGTGCATTTAGCATTGGTTTGTGATGACAGAGCTGTTGGTGTGGAGTCACTGATTGCAGGCTGGGGCTAACGACAGAGCGAGTTCCAGGTCACAGCCACAGAGGGCTACACAGAGAAACCTTGTCTCAAAACAAACAAACAAACAAAACAAAACACCTAATATCTCACTTCTTTATAGGTGCTTCAGAGACTTAGTACTTCCAGCAGGAAGGAACGGGGTGTTGGATGTGGCACATTGCTGGGTCCCTGGAGGTGGCTCAGGGATCTGTAGATGGGTTTTCAGTGTCATAGTCCCCCCTGATCCTACCAACACACTGGAGCCTTGGCTCACATTCGAACTAAGAATCTTATGAGATGAAGGTTCTGTGTCACATCGGCGTGACTGACGAACCTCTTGGCTTTGGCACAGAAACACCGGGGAAGACACCTCCAACCGCCCACTTCCAAGAAGATAGGAAGTTGTTTCAGAACAGGTACTTAGAACCAAACCTTCTCTTCAGACATAGATCTGAATGTCACCTACAATGACAATGATTTCTCCTTCAGACTGGAGTGACATAGAACATCCTGACAAAGGTGAAAATATGACTAGAGAATCTGGTTAGAAAGCTGTGTGAAACCAGGTAGTTCCATGCAATAGCATATGAACTCATCACCAGGGGGATGAGAAAGGGTGACTGGCTACTGGTACAAGGGCAGCTTGAGTTCTCACTCAGGTCAGTGCCTGTAAGAGTCCAAGTTCATACACCATTGGTGTGAACTAGTCTTCATCTAACCAGCAACTGCCTGGCTTGAATACTGCCTCTCCTGACCTCATGAAACATATATCCATGAGCCGTAGGGGCATTTTTTTTTTTAATTCTTTAAAATTAGAACAGGAAAAATAAAAATGGCGTGTGGTTGTTGTGAAGTTTATCACTTGTCCATTGAATTGATAAAATAATCAGAAAATGGGAGTTAAAGAAGAAAGGGGAAATCCTTAAATCCCAGCAGACAGGAGGCAGAGGCAGGCGTCTCTCTGAGCTCAAGGTCCTAAGATGTGCCTCAAGTCTGCGTCGGTAGCCTACCGAGGCCATTCCTCCCACAAGCCTCCCACTGATGGCACTCAGCATCCTTTTGTTTTGCCAGGTCATGGACTTGGGACAAATCCAGTTGCCTACTCTGAGGAGTTAAAACTATTTGTGATCCATTTAATGTTGACTACTGGCCTTAAGGGAAACTCTACTGTTTTGTTAGAGAATAAAAAAGTCAGTGTCTCTCACTGGGGTTTGTTCCCTGCAAAGATGAGACCAAGTCTTCATTAAACCGTTTAACGGTTGTGGGGTGGGGGCACTCGCCTCTCATGCCATGGCTGGCAGAAGTCAGGCTAGCGTGTGTGGGATTCTGGGAGTCTTTGTTCGTGCGCCTCCATGGCTCTGGCGTCAGCTAGCTCTTCTTAATAGAAAGGAGGGGAAATGTGGCTGCGAGCCCCAGTCATGCAGCTTCCTCATGGCTGCCTTCTTCCCTCTGCCCCATGACTAGATTTAAGTACACTGAGCATCTTAGTAGAGCGACTTTGCGCCTAGATCAGAGTTCGTTGCTTACCTTGTAGGTGGTGTGTGAGGGTGGAGAGAAGAATGGCTCGGAGTCTCGTCTGTGCTTGTCACCTGTTCGGTGGCTTTCTCCCCTCTCTCCTAATAGTGACTGTGGTCCTGTGGGGCTAGACTGCATCACTCAAACACCGCCCCAGCCCTGGCTCTGCCTTCTCTGGGCAGTTTCCCAGTGACACAGGGTTAGGACTGCTGAGAGAGGGTAAGCGGGATAAGAAAGAGACGAGAGTAAAGACGTTAGCACCGCTGGGCATGGCGGCTCACTCCTGAGATTCCAGAATTCAAGAGGCCAGGAGAATTGCACATTTGAGGCCAGCTTTGCCTATATATCAAGTTCCAAATCAGCCTTGGTTATATGACAGGACTTTGGCTTTAAAAGGCAGGAAAAAAAGGAATAAAACACACACACACACACACACACACACACACACACACACACCTCACTCAGCACCATATGACACAAGAGATCCATGTCCACAGTTCCAAAGATACATGGGACTGGAATCTGCAACGGCAAGTACCCGGAGTATTACTACCAGTCCCAGCAGTCACTAAGAAAGGCTAGCGTGTAAAGAAAAATACGTCTGTATAAATGTGGCCCCTGTCAGTAATGAAGTTGATGGCCTAGGCTAGGCAGGAAATAGGAGGTGGGACATCCTGTAGGCAGGAAGGATTCTGAGGTAGTTTAAGACACACAGGATTTCCCCAGGGAAGATGTGACAAGACAGGCACATGTTACCTGAGCACAGGTAACCAGCCATGTGACAGGATGCAGATTAGAATAAATGGGATATTTTAAGTTATGAGCTAGTTAGAGAAGAACCTAGCTATATGGCCAAGGTATTTATAAAGTTTGAGCCTGAGTCTTATTTCTGAGAACATAGGGCTGGGAGGAAGAGCCAGACCTAACTTTTACACTAGTAGTTTACAAACACTTGCATGCACACACACACACACACACACACACACACACACACACACACACACACACACACACACACACACACACACACACACACACACAACTTTGTATTCACTCATAGTTGGATATTTTAGCCTCCCTTAAATGTTTCTTTCACCTGTGGTCTTAGTGGCCACACTAAGGGGTGGGATGACCCTTTCCAGGAGTCAAATATAAAATATCCTGCATATCATATACTTACATGATTTGTAGCAGTAGCGAAATTACAGTTATGAAGTACCAACAAAAATAATTTTATGGTTGGGGTCACCACAGCATGAGCAACTGTACTTAAAGAGTTGCAGCATTAGGAAGGTTGAAAAACACAGATTTAGGGAAACCAATGGGAAATGATTAGTACCCAAGTGTGAGGAGAAGTCTCTTTCAGCCTTTTCTACTTCCCTCCCTGCCTCAAGGAATCATTAGACAGCTCATTATGGCTCACTTTTCAGAGGGGCAGGATGAAAATCTGCGTGAAAGGCACCTGATCGCGGGGTACTGGTGAGCCCGGAGCCAGTGCTAACAGTGATGAGAAAGGAAGGAACCCTTGCTCTGAAGGAGCTGTGCTGGGAAGTAGACCCCGTACCCCATCAGTCAAATGCTGACTAAACAATGCGCTTCTACTGACCCCTGGTTAGAATTCACTGTGTGTGAGGATGAAGATGGGTCTCCTTGAGCTACAAAACAGCCAGTGCTAGGAAAAAAAGCCTTTGGGAGGAGGGGGAGTGGCTACGAATGCCTTTAAAACCAGCAGAGGCAGAGGCAGGTGGGTCTCTGAGTTCCAGGACATCCAGGGCTACACAGAGAAACCCTGTCTTAAAAAACTGAGAGAAACAGAGACAGAGAATGAGACAGACAGACAGACAGATAAGCAGACAGACAGCTTTGTAATCTTGCAAGCCCTGACACACTTCACAGATCAGAGCCGAGGTCATCTTGTCTGCTCCATGCAGAGTGTTCAGGGAACACAGACAACCACCATCACTATTTAGTGTTTTAAATACACAGGCAGTGGCTCTGTAACAGGTGTCATGGCGGCACCCACCTTCTCCTCTTCATTATGACAATGAATTCTCAGTGCCGAGGAGTGGCCAGCACTTGCTGACCTTTTCCACAGTTAGGTAGCCTAGCAGCTTGGTTCAGTGCAGCTCTGTGTTCATTAGGCTACAGATGCTCCCCCAACTACAGTAACAGCGGCCGATGTTTCCTCAGGACCGCCCTCCCACCATGCCTGAGTCCTGCTCACACTTCCCCCTCCCCACCTGCTAAGAGGCAAGCTGCCTGACTGCACAGAGAGCGTTCTCATCAGGATGCGTCTGTGCCAACAGGCTGTGCAGCTTCTGCCCACCTGCCTTTCAGGTAAAGCAGCCTGACTTGTTTGTACTTGTGCAGCTTTGAAGAGCCAGACCTGGACCTTGCTGATGTAAGGCAGATTCGAGCTGATTCATGTCCTCCCATCTCAGGTCTCCACCCACACTCCTCACCCCATCCTATACTTTGGATCTGAGGTCTCTGGCTCTCTTGTTTCCCAGAGCTGCTGGGACAAATGAACACAAACTAGATGCCTTAACACAGTACAGATTTATTCTTTTACAGTTCCAGAGACCAGAAATCCAAACCCGACATGGTTTTAGGGTATCAAGTGACTTCTGGCCATCCTCAGCACTCTTCGGCTTGTAGTAACATAACGCCAGTCTCTTTCTCCACTTTATATTGCCTTCTAGCCTATACTGCATTGCGTTTCTCTTATTTATTTATTTTATTTATTTATTTATTAATTATATGTAAGTAGCTGTCTTCAGACACACCAGAAGAGGGCATCAGATCCCATTACAGATGGTTGTGAGTCACCATGTGGTTGCTGGGATTTGAACTCAGGACCTCTGGAAGAGCAGTCAGTGCTCTTAACCACTGACCCATCTCTCCATTGCATTTCTTACAAGGAAAACAGTGATTAGATTCTGGGGACCCATTCTAATCCATCATGACTCATCTCTGTAAAGTCCCAATTTCCAATTAACATTCTGGAGGGCTAGGGCATTATAGCTTGTTGTTTAAAGGATATAGTTCAATCTCCTGTAGAGCTAGTCAGTTTTCTGTTACTATAGTGAAAATACCCGAGATTATCCACGTATGAAGAGAAAATATTTACCTCGGCTCACTTTCCAAAGTTCTTGTTTGTATTACTTACTTTTCGTTGCTGTGCTAAAACCATCACAACCAACAGCAAACTCAAGGAAGAAGACGTTTGTGCTGGCTTACGTTTCAAGAGGGAGAATCCCTGCCAGGGACATTACATTCAACAGGCAGAAACACGAAGCTGAGAAGTCACATCTCAGCCACACCAAGGAAGGAAGGAAGGAAGGAAGGAAGGAAGGAAGGAAGGAAGGAAGGAAGGAAGGAAGGAAGGAGAGAGAGAGGAGAGAGAGAGAGAGAGAGAGAGAGAGAGAGAGAGAGAGAGAGAGAGATAAAACAGGGAGGCCATAAACTAAAAGCACGCCCTCCGATCGTGTCCTTCCTCCAGAAAGAATCCACATCCTAAAAGCTCTCTAACCTCCAAAACCAGCATCAGTGGGGACCAAGTCTTCAAATGCATGAACCTCTTGAAGACATTTCTCGAAACCTCCATATTCTCCATGACCAAATTGTTCATCCTAGTCCGAGGCCATGACAGAGTAAAACTGCAGACCTCATGGCTACCAAGTAAAAAGAAAAAGAGAAGGGTAAGAGTCCCACTGTCTTCTTCAAGTGAACTTAAGACCTTTTACTAAGCCCCACCCACTGAAGACTCCACACCTCCCAGTTCCCGCTGGACCTCCCAGTTCCCGCTGGACCGAGGCTTCCATAGGAACACTGCTGAACCGTGGCACCAGCCGGGTCCTAACACACCTCAATTTCTGAATTGTTAAGCAGATATATGTGGAAGTTTGTTTTACCTTTTTCTTCCACTTTCATACATGTTTGAGATTTTCCACAATCTAATGAGGAAGATTCATTTTGCAAATAATCTCTTGGAGACTAATTTGAAGCCGACGTGGCAGCACAGGCCTTTAGCGTCAGATCAGACAGACAGATCTCTGTCTCCCAATGATGACTCATTGGGGCATAGGTAACAGGGTTCAAATACTCTTGATACCAGTGGACTCTCGGTGTTTCTTCCTTCCCATTGAGTCTAGAGCAGCTGAAAGATTCGTTTCTATCTTTTTTTTTTTTTTCTTTTTTTTTTTTTTCAGAGCTGAGGACCCGAACCCAGGGCCTTTCAAGTGCTCTACCACTGAGCTAAATCCCCAACCCTGTTTCTATCTTTTTAATGCTACCTATTTCAGTGAACAACTAACTGAGTTACTATTCCTGAGGTTGGGCTCTTTTCCAATGATCAGTGATGGTTCAGTATAATTGAGACAAAGAAACAACATACACTCATTAGCCATGACCCCCCAACCCCAGACACGAGGACTCCTCTAACTCACATGAGAGGACATGGGAAGAGGGAACGAAGCTCCTGTGTGCTCCAGCCCCGCTGAAAGTCACAGTCTCCTATCAAGATGGGACTCAAAGTGACATTGAGAAGAGGTCAATTTCTCTGTCTTCAGTCTTCGAGTGAAACATACAGCGTTCACTCAACTGTGACCACCTTACAGGATCGTGAGTCACTGCTCTTCCTCTCTCAGTCCGACATTTGTCACTTTGTCTACCAGGCTTCCCTTGCTTGGCAAGGCGTGCAGAGAAACAGCAAGGCAACAAACAGCTTAAGGCTTAAGCCGTGAGATACTTCCGAAGGTTGCACTGGGAGGAACAAGACCCAGTGAGCTGACTTTGAAGGTCTCTGTTTTGTTTTATTGGGAACAAGAGTATCCGTTGAGAATATAAGAAGGTGTTGATTCATATTATTCCTGGACAGTGTTTCTAAGAATGAGTCAGGAAGAATGAGTCAAAAAAAAAAAAGGTCAGTTCCTCAACTGACTTTGAAACTGTGATAGGTAAGCAGGGCGTGGTGCCGCGCTTCTTTAATACCAGCACTCGGGAAGCAGAGACAAGGAGATCTCTGTGAGTTCAAGACCCTCCTAGGCTACAGAGTGAGCTCCAGGATAGCAAGGACGTATAGAGAAAGCTTGTCTAAGATTTAAAAAGAAAAGAAAAGTAAGAGGGGGACAGTAAAGATTATCAATACTAGTTAGCTGTATTGATTGCCTACTAGCACCACACTTATGACACATTATGTTTGGATGCACACTGTGTGTTAGAGTCTCCTGTGTGATAAAGGGTTCAGATGCACACTCAGTTTAGAATGGCTTCGTTGCTCAGATAGCATAAAAGACTATGTATGCTTAGAAAAGACGCGTGCAACCTATGTCATTTCTTTCAGTAGTAAAGAGGGGCTGTCTAAACATGACATCTGTATCAGCTGCTCCAAGTCTCTGGAGAGACTCCAGAAGAGAGGTCAGAAAGATTGTAAGAGCCAGAGATTGGCAAGGAGTGCCGTGAGATGTGGTTTTTCTGGCTATGACAAGAGTGGTGCACCCCCACCCCCAGGCACCCGCAGGCTCCCAGCAACAGTGGTTACTTGCACAAGACTGGGCCAACATTCCAGGGTGGATGGAAGGGTCAAGAGGCCCTACGCCTCCCTGAGCTGCTACAGAGTTAATGGTTGCTGGGGAGTCACCATTCACAGTGATGTAGCCCCAAGTAAGTCACCCTTGCCAAGTAAATAACCCCCTACTTGCTTGTACTGAGTGACTCTAATTATATTCAGTGTAATGTGTGCATGTTTATGCACACACACGCACACACACACACACACACACCAAAGCATGAAAGTAAGAGAGGACTTGTTGGGAATAAGAAAGGTTTGGTAGGAGGGAGATAATGGAGGATACACAAATAACTATAACAAAGTACATTAGTACATTGTGTGTGTGTGTGTGTGTGTGTGTGTGTGTGTGTGAAATTATAAAAGAAAACCATTGAAAATTATTTTTTAAGAATAAGAGACTATTTGAGGCACTCTCAATCTTGTTGTAAGATATCATTTATCAGGTTGGCTCAGCAGGTAAAGGTCCTGGCCGCCAGTCTTTTTTTTTTTTTTTTTTTTTCCCGGAGCTGGGGACCGAACCCCAGGGCCTTGCGCTTCCCAGGCAAGCGCTCTACCACTGAGCTAACTCCCCACCCCCCCCGGCCCCCCGGCTTTATGTGACTTACATTCCTGGGATCTGCATGGTAGAAGGAGGGAACTGATTCCCACAAATTGTCCTTTGGCTTCTCCACATGAGCCATGACATGCATGTGTATTATTCCTCCCCCCCCCCACACACACACATACACACAGAGTAAAAAAAATGTAATTTAGAAATATTTATTTTTTTTTAAGATTTATTTACTTACTTTATGTATGTGAGTACACCGTAGCTGTCTTCAGACACACCAGAAGAGGACATCAGATCTCATTATAGATGGTTGTGAGCCACCATGTGGTTGCTGGGAATCGAACTCAGGACCTCTGGAAGAGCAGTCAGTGCTCTTAACCGCTGAGCCATCTCTCCAGCCCTATTTATTTTATTTTTAACTGTGTGTCTATGGGCTGGTGCAGAGTATATAACATGAATGCAGGTGCCTGAAGAGGTGTCACATTGCCCTGGAGGTGGTTACGGGTCATGAGCTACCTGATACGGATACTGGGAACTGAATAACAACGGTTGCCTGGAAGAGTAGGATTCACTCTTTTTGGTTTTTGAGACACAGAGAAACCCTGTGCGTCCTGGAACTCACTCTGTAGACCAGGCTGGCCTCAAATTCACAGAGACCTGCCTGTCTCTACCTCCCAATGCTGGGATTAAAGGTGTATGCTATCACCACCCAGCCAAGATTCACTCTTAACAAATGAGCCATCTCTCCAACCTCTAAATGTAATAATAATAATAATAATAATAATAATAATAATAATAATAATAATAATAATAATAAAACAAAATCATAATAAAATCAAAGCAGATTTTGTTGATGAAGTCTGGAATTTATAGAAAGGCAAGCTAAGATCTTCAACCAGAACTCTTTTAATAGTGTTCGTCCTCGTAAATAAGTTCACAATTCTACTTGAAGAACAACTCATGTCAAGATCAGGAGCTTCGAGACTGTTTTCTTTGTTAATACAGCAACTTTAAGCATTTCCAGCACCCTCCCCACTTGCTAGCGGCACACCCACCCCATGGGTGCTTTCTGTAAAATGGGCTGACACCAGCCTCTGCTTCACAGAAAAGGGCTGAGTCATTACGTAACAAGAACTTTAAAGACAGATGGTGAGCGCTCAGGGAGTGTTGGTCTGCACTATTGTCGTACCACTGGCACATCTGTATTTGATGTGAGGTAGGTCTGAGAGCACCGGTCCTCACCTTTCCTAATCCTGCAACCCTTTAACACAGTTCCTCATGTTGTGGTGACCCCACAACCATAAGGTTATTTTTGTTGCTACTTTGTAACTGTGATTTTGCTGTTAGGAATGGTGGTGTAAATATCTGTGTTTTCTGACGGTCTTAGGCGACCCCTGTGAATGAGTGGTTCAATCATCCCAAGGGGTAATGACCCACAGGTTGAGAACTGCTGTACCAGCGTCCATCCCTGTCCTGTTCCATCTCATCCTGTTCTCTCCCCCACTCCCCGACTCCCCAGTTCTACACATACGCTTCAAGTAAAGGTTAAACCAGCACCGGTGTGGGAAGCCAACATGGCCGGACTTTTAAATGTGTCCGATCTCCCGGAACCCGAATTACGGAGTTGTGATCGACAGGTGAGCACAGGGAACTGTTAATGGCAGTAACCCCACGTTTTAGACTCCCCTTACTTTACTTCCCTCCTTCCATTGCTGGGGATCGAACTCTGGGCCTGTGCATATGCCAGGCAGATGCTCTTCCGTTGAGCATCCTCCCCAGCCCTTCCCTACCCTGAGTTTTCTTGACTGTGATGTGCTAATAACAGTTCAATATGCTGATATGGACAATACTCTTCTATACCATTAAGTTAAAGAAATGTGCCGAATAGCACATCAGGGGTATACTTTAGCCGGGGTGTGTTATTTTAAAAAATGTATTCATTGTGGCCAGAAACCTAAGAAATTGCTAGTGGTGCTTTCCTCTGAGGAACGGGGACTGGTTTGGGGAGGAATGGGAGGTCACTTTTTATCTTATACTCTTAAACATCACTTGAAAGTTGCCACAATGGATTTTTTTTTATAAATTTAAAAATAAATTTTGAAGATGAAGAGAAAAATACAGTAACCTGCTTCCATATTAGTGTCTACTGACGCCAAACCATCCCCTCTCATCAAGAAAAGCAAAAGCCAAAGTCCCTTGAGAAAGGATTAAACACACGGACTCCAGGCTTGCAGATTCACAATGCGTTTTAGCTTTTTAAACATTTCTTTTGGAGAGGGGTGGAGGGATGGATTTTCATGGCCAGGTTTCTCTTTCTAGTCCTAGCTGTCCTGGAATGCACTTTGTAGATCAGGCTGGCCTTGAACTCACAGAAATCCAGCTGCCTCTGCCCCCAAGTGCTGGTATTAAAAGCATGTGCCGCCACCACCTGGCACACGTCACATTTAATAATTTGACTACCAATTACAGTTTAATGCAGTCATCCAGCATGACGAAAAAACCATGAAAGCAGAAACTAGGAAAAGACAAAGCTTCACCTGGCTGCTTTTTACAATTTTTTTTTTCAAGATTTACGTTCAGTTGTGTGTGTCAGTGTGAATATATACCATGTGTGGGCAAGGTGCCCTTGCTGTCCTGAAGGGATTGTTGGGTCCCCTTTAGCTGAATTGGGGTTCTCTGCAAGAGCAGCAGAAATAAATCCCCCTCCCCCACCCCTCTTCCTTCCCCTTCCCTTCCCCACCCCTGAACTCTTAACTACTGAGTCATCTGTCCTGTCTTCCCTTCTCACTGATCTTTGGTTTTTGTTTTAGTTTACTCTAGTTTAGTTTAACTAGTTTAGTTTAGTTTAGTTAGTTTAGTTTAGTTTTTGAGACGGGGTCTCACTTTGTAGCCCCGCCTCGATATGTAGAACAGGCTGGTCTTGAGATATATCTGCCTCTGCTCGTATTACCACACCCATCCAGTTTACGTCCTGAGATAGGGTCTTACTAAGCAAGCATCCATTGGTGGCCATCCCCTGCCTTCCAGAGTGCTGTGAGTCACCTCCCCTGGCTTATTAAAAGCTTTGAGAAGATACAATGAAGAAACCTTCTTTCACTTTTGCCCACAGACTTTATGTCATGAGACATCAGTCACGGAAAAGCTATGTACCATTTGAGGAAAGGTGTCTTGGTCTTAGGTAACGCGAAAGAGGGTTTTGTTTAATGGAGCACAGACGTGCCTGGCGGTGTTCCGGAACACTACGAGGTCTTGAATTCTGACAAACCTGGGTCCAAAATCTGGGCTTTCTACTCAGTGGCTGGCTGAGCAGGATCTCAGTGTACCAATCTGGGAAGGAAGCAGCTTACCTCCATCCTCAGAGCATCTTAGGGTTAAAGGAGAGAAGGGTCTGGCCAGTGTAGAGGCCTTTTCCCTGGAGTATCTCTGGGTATCTATCTGAGAAAGGCTTCCTTTCAGGATGCACCCTCCACCAGGCTACTAAGTAACAGTTACCGTGTGGATCCATTTCCCGCATCTCCCCTTATAGACTCCTGTCTCCATAATGTGCATCTTATACAAAATACAGTCCACAGGCAGCTGAGCAAGCCATTTCTTTAAAATCCAGCCTACAGGTTATTTGAGAAGTACATCTGATTCTCTAGCTCCGGACTCTTCCAGCCTCTGCCCCAGGGTAACCATTCACTTTCTGGATGATTCAGTGTTGATAACAGAAGCAGCAGAAACCGACGTGGGGGGTTCAGTCTAAAGCCTCTGTCTTTTGTATGTAACCTTTGCATTACGTTCTTGCCATCTAATCGCCAGGAGTTATTTGCCTCAGTTATGCACCTAGTCTCAAGACGATTTACCTCAGAGTTCAGGAAGTAATAACAAAGGAATCGGAATGCGCTCTCAGGCAGTGGCTCAGAAGAATCTCCCAGTCCGCCTTGCCTCTCCCTCCTCCTGGGTGTGTCTGCCTGGGAGGCCAGTGAGTAACCTGCACTTTCCCCCCCTTCATCTTGGCCCTTCCCACCCAGACAAGAGCACTGAGTGGCAGACAGGCAGGCAGACTGCGGGGAGTCCTGTTGAAGCATGCACGGAGCACACCTCTACCCGCACCCACCACCAGGACCCCTCACCACCACCGCCACCTCCTTCAAACGGGAGGATCCAGAGCCCGCGCCAGGGTTCCCAGGGGCACTCTGCTCGCTGTGGTAAGAGCTACTTGCAACCGAATCTCTTCGTGGACCCTGTTTGCTGTGTGTTGGCTTTCCTGTTCGGTTGTGTTGAGGTGGGAGAGTTTCTGAGAGGTGTTCTGTTTGGCTAGTTCTCAGTGGTCCTGAGACAAAGAAATGTCTTTCTCTGGAGCAATTCATTAGAACTTGTAACCTGATAGCCTGACTTAAAGCAAAACTTAAGTCACTCATGACTTCTGATTGGTATAACTTACCCTTTGGGCCTTGGGGAGAACCTCCATGCCAAACTTCACCTCCACCAGCCCACTTCCCTTCACTTCACACGCCCCCCCCCCAATTGCTCACCAAATAACCAAATAAAACAGTGTCAAGGGCTTGTGGTCATTTTAATGCATGGGTCCTACTGACTGATTTATTGTAGCGCACATCTGATTGCTATAGCCTTAAAGTAAAACCTGCATGACATTTTTGGCTGAAAAGCAAAGAGAAAGTCCTATTTTGAAAGGTTTTACTGTGGAGAGGTGACAAGAGGTGGTTTGGGGGATGGGGGAGCTTAAAAGATAAGTGAGTTTAATTAAATTTATGTGAGCCTGAAAGTATTAAATTGGCAGCATTCCAGGAAGAAAAGGGTCTGGTGTTTTGATGTGAGCTTCCCGTGATATTTAAGGGAGAGAAGGGAGATCTTTGTACAGTATGCTGAGGGCTCTGAGGAAAGGGTCGGCGGGCTAATGGAAGAGGCTGGGAAACAGGTTTCTGGTGTGCAGCTCTGGCCAAGGGCTCCTCTCGCCCAGTGCTGTGGGTGAGAGTCATTCAGAGCAATCAAATAGTGCATTGTTAGCTGTGCTGCAGTTATGAGCCGTAGAATGCCCTGGCATTCGAAGGAATAAAGCTGCTGCCTCCGGTTCCTGGTCCAGCCTCAGCTAATACCTGGGAGAGGGAAATAAAAGAACAGTGTGTTAAAGGCGAAATAAGGCAACCGGTGAAGTTAACTCGATCGCATCGCACATTTGAGACACGATATGCTCTCACCAGCCCTGAGGAATTATCTCGTGATTGCATTAGAGTGGGAAGACGCTGAGCTGAGAGGCAAGCAGAACAGAAACCACGATTGAAATGGCCCTAAGCTGAGGCGCCCTGCGTGATACATGTGGACGTCTGGCACAGGCTCAGGTGCCGCTCGAATGCATCATTCTTTGGCATCTCGGTGGAGGCGGCCCTGGGATTCTGTACAAGGAGCTGCCTCTGCCGTACATACCTGGGCTTTTGAGCAGCAATGAACAGCTAAAAACAAAACAAGGAAACAAATGAGGCCAGGAGAGCACTTGAGTCTCCCGCTGGTTTGTGAGAGTTGAGGGGGAGGGGATCCCGGTGAAATGCTCCTCCTCCTGTCTGTAGGAAGCCCCGTGTGCCTTCGGCTGAGGAGTTGGTAGCCTGCCTTCATTGTCATTATCGGTGTTCCTGGACTGGTAATGCCAGATGTTTGCTTCCTTATCCGCGTGGCTTCCCCTCAGCTAATTAGAAGCTGAGAGTGACTGACTGCCTCCCAGTCAGCCAGCTCTTCATCTTCTGATCCAAGAACGGCACTTGTTTTGACGCCAAGTGGTTGAGAAGCGGAAGTGAGAAACCCAGTGGCAGAGTGGTTTTACCTGGAAATTACAAGTTTAAATCTGTGACTGTCCAATTATGACAGAGAGCAAATGGATGATTACCGAGCCAACCCAGACAGTGCTTGGCACTGAGAGCCTTTCTGGCTCTGTAAGCATTCACACACTGAGTACTTCACCTTATGGTAAAATTATATCACTCCCTGTCAAACCTGTCTTTCTCCAGAACTGGAACTCTGGGACAGAATGCATTTTGGAAGAGTGTAGTGGACTCTTCTCATTGGTGTTTTAATGACCCAGGTTTTTGTATTGAAACAAATTGGATGCCGTGTTTGCTCAATTTGGCTCTTCTGAGGCTTCTTCAACGTGAATTTCCCATCTCTTGTGTTTTACACTCCCGGTGCTTTGTCTTATAAGGGTTGACCCTACTCGGCAGGTTGAAAACTAGACTTACGTTAGTAAGTCAGAGTTGGGCGATCAACTAAGGCAGCTTTGTTTCTGAAAAAGTTGTGTAGTCTCCTTCTCACTTGAAGAATTCCCTCCAAGGAGCCTTCAGGCATTTCCCAGTAGAGCTGTCTCCTCTATTATGCCATGTTCTGGTTTCTGGAATTCTTTCTTCTTCCACCCCATGCTGTCCAGACCTCACAAGTAGGTATTAAAGCATTCCAGTGGCCATGGCGAGTGACAGTCTCCAAAAGGTCATGGTGATTATTCCAAAGCAAAACAAAACAAAACAAAACAGAAGTCATACCTTAGTTTGTGGGGATGCTATGTAATAACTACCAGCTGTATACACGTCGGGACCTAGATCAAGAAAAACAGTTTGCAGATGTAACCAGGTAGCTTTTGCCTAAGTGGTGACCGTGGGGCAAAGAGAAAGCGTGAGGAGGTAGCTAGTGGCGGTAGCAGCCCTCCGCTAAAGTAGAGTAACTATCAGCCTGTGGTCTACAGCAAGCTCCAGCTTCCTTCTTCCCCGGGCTGCCTGCAGCTCCTACCTGTCATCTGCTTCAGGTAGCATTCCCTCCTAAGCCCTGGGGCTCCAAGTTCATGCCAAGCTTCTCCAAGGATGTAGCTCTCATCCACAATGCCGTCTTTCATCTATATTTCCATCCCAAGCTAAGAAGAGACGCCGAGGAGAAGCAGGTTTGCCCTGACCAGATACAGGTCCTGTACATCTTCAGGTGCAACCAGATGGCTCTTGCTTGCTGCAAGGCTGAGGTCCTAAAGACTTTAAGGTGTGGGCATGCATATGCAAAGCATAGGCAGAAGAGAAAGAAGTGAAGCTTCTGGGAGTCTGGGGGAGGGCTTGGCTTTTCTTTTCAAGACAGATCTGTATAGTCTTGACTGTCCCAGAACTCACTTTTTAGACCAGGCTGGCCTTGAACTCACAGAGAACCCAGTCTGCCTCTGCCTCCTGAGTGCTAGGATTAAAGGCATGCACCACCACTGCCCAGCAAAGAATATTCTATACGGATGACTATTTTGCCTGAATCAATGTATAACATATGTATGCAGTGACTTCAGAGGCCAAAAGGTGTTGGATCCCTAGAGCTAGAGTTGCAGACAGTGGGTGCTGAGAACTGAACCTGGGTCCTCTGCAGGAGCAACAAGTGGTCTTAACCACTGAGCCATCTCCACCCCAGGATGAAGCTTTAATCTGAGAACCTTGTGTCTTTTCTAGAGGAAAGTCAAAATGATGACCCTTGCTTAGGAATCACACATGGCTGGAGTGACATTTTTCTCCTATACCGTGTAATAAATTGATTGCAATTTAAAAAAAAAATAGATCCAGTCATTGTCTTTGAATCTATTCCACTGCAACATGGTTTTGTGACTCCTTTTTGCCAAGTGGCGCTGTTTGTTTTTCCCAGACTTCCAATCTAGACTTGGCTTCATTACTTGATTTGGCCAGTTGAAATGTGGAAGTAAAGCATGTTTCTTAGTCCAGATCCTGGGAGACTTCATACACTTGTGCTTGCTCTCTTGGAATAGATGTTCCATGAATGGCTTACAGTGATACACTTCTGCCAGGTGATGTACTAGCCAGCTGTCCAGACACTTGAATGACCCAGGACAGAGCAGACAAACCTATCCCCCGCATAGACCCATGACCAATAACAAGGGCTTCTTGTTTTTTTTGTTTTTTGTTTTTTTTAATTTTTTTTTTAGATTTATTTATTTATTATATATAAGTACACTGTAGCTGTCTTCAGATACACCAGAAGAGGGCATCAGATCTCTTTATAGATGGTTGTGAGCCACCATGTGGTTGCTGGGAATTGAACTCATGACCTCTGGAAGAGCAGTCAGGTGCTCTTAACCGCTGAGCCATCTCTCCAGCCCCCAGGGCTTCTTGTTTTAAGCTAGAATTTAGATTTTTTTTTTTTTAATGTAATGTAACACAGCTAACTTACATATTTTATCTACCCGGCCCTAGTTCCTGCACACAATTTTGTGTCAACTAATATGTCATCATAGAATTGATTTGGTCAGCACATGGCATTCTGTTACGTTGGTGTTGGGTGAGGTGTCCTCAATTTGAGTGTCACCACTACCGCGATGGTTTTAACAACATGCCCTGTATCTTGTGTTAGGGTGTTTCATCAGTTATTTGTCTATGGGGCTTAGAATCTGTAGATCACAAAAGTCTGGATTGGCCAAGGTTAAAAGCCAGTAACTGTGTGGTCTTGCCAATCCACTGGATTGTCATTACTGCAAATGCAATGATTCTAGTTTGTCCAGTACTTAAGCCAGGAACACTTGGTGTTTCCAACTTGGGGGGAGGGGGGACTCACAGGTCCGGATTGATAACTAGAATTGTATAATATTTACCCTTGTATTTCCTGGAGCTGGAGCTGAGAACATGGGAATGCACTCATGAGTCCTAGGCATTAAGAAGGAAATAGGACCCTAGATCTATGGTATAGTGAGGTAAATTCTCAGAGCTCTCTTATTTCTATTACATGTTAAGGAAAAGCAAACACTATTTTAACTCTTACCCTACAGGTGAGCTCCTGGGTTGGATATGTCAATTGTTGCCACAGATAACCACAGGCTAGACATACCTTTAACCCCAGTACTGGGGCAGGCAGCTACCTGTGAGTTCGAGGCCAATCTTATCTACATAACAAGTTCCAGGGCTACGTAGAGAAACCCTGTCTCAAGAAATAAAATAAAATCAATAGAAGGTATGCCTGAGGCGGATAATAGTGCCTAGTTCCTCAACCTTCTATGGGGAAAGGGCATGTATAGAAACCACACCATTTCCTTCTTTGGAAAGGATCAAGGAGCCATTGTTGAATCCCTTTGCAGCCAAGAGACAGACAAGGTCTGCCTTCGGAGCGAATCTTTTTACGCCTGGTCATGCAGAAGTAGCATCAGACTCCATTGGGATCTACCTGATGAGGTTTCCTAAAGAGTGCTGCTGAGAATTAGCTGGAATCTCTCCGCAATGTCTCCATTTCCACCCACCTTGTCCTCTATGTCATAAGCGTGCAGGTCACTCTGTTGGCTGTCTCTTCTCCAACTCCAGGAGAGTAGCAACAGGTGACATCATTACTCCAGGTCCTATGACATTCCTTGTCATTTATTACGTCTGGGTAAAAAGTGACCAGTTTCTATCAAGTCTGGTTCTTGGGCTCTTCTCCCAGATCCTAACTCAGGTGTTGTGGATGAGTGTCCTATCCTGGGAGTTCGTCTTCCCTTCTCTAACGGTAGCCTGAGCCTCCTGTTGAGGTAGGAAATCAGTGTTTCAATGCCAGCTGAAGCTACATCGTGACCTTCCCTGAGCTGGCTATTAGATCATATCCTTGGCCCGAGGATTTTAGTTGAGGCCACTAGTTGATAAGCTTTGCCTGTGACATTCTGTGGTTTTGCTTCAGTGTGTTCTGGTCAGATTTACCTTGCAGCCCAGCACAACTAAGATGCCAAGGACATTGAACTCACAGAGATCTGCCTCAGCCTCCCAAGGGCTGGCTTGTTCCACTAAACCTCTTCTTTTGCTCGCCCAGCAAGCAGTCCCCCAACCCCCTCTCTTCTCAGCTCTTTTGCTTAGCAGTCTGATTGCTGCTGTCTTGTTTCACTGATAGCTTATGGGATAAACACTACCTACTTGCTTTTAGCCTCCTGAGAAAACTCCAATTTCCTGTGTCTGTGCTCCGTGGGAAATGAGGAAGTTGATCAAGGAGGCGTGTCCGACAACCTGAGATTTCCACTCTCTGTGTAAGGAAAGAAGTCTGGATTAGACTTAGATCATTTCTAAGGTGTATTTTCCAGAGGTTTTTCATTGGTACCTTGACCACAGAAATGAACTGGGGTGCGGGAACTGTTTTAAAGAGCCTGGTCACTGCTTCTTTGTGTATTTTCTAAGTACTATCTGGCATTTCTGTTGCCTGCCGGGAACTATACACGAGGGACCATGGCCTCATGTTCAGCACTTGTGTGACATCATTCTCTAACACAGTGGTTCCCAACTTTCCTAATGCTATGATACTTTATTACAGTTCGTGTTGTGGTGACTCCCAACCATAAAATTATTTTTTGTTGTTACTTCCTAACTGTAATTTTGCTACTCTTATAAATCAAAAGCTTGATTTAATTAAATGGCTTATTTAAACTAATTTGTGGGAGGCATGAGAGCACTGGGGCAGAAATTTCTAGTGTTGTTGTTTTTTCAAATTAACACTGGCAAGTTATCAAGTCATTTCCCTCACCCAGAACATACAGTCTACTGTTAACTAATGAATACTCTGACTATCTTACATAGATTGTCTTCTGGTAATGCCTTTACTGACACTGCATAATGTGTTGTGGTTTTAGCAATCACTTAATATCCACCTCCTCCTTCATGCTTAATGCCGAAGGCCATGCCTGCCTTGTTTTCCATGGAAGCACAGGACCTGCATAAGGGCATGTAGATCAATGGGCATTGGGTGGATGGCTTGATTGGATGCCAAGAGGACTGCATCCAGCACTGAGGTAAGCAGGGTTCTTCCCAAGTATTTCTGCCCCTGAACAGGGGCAGGGAAGGGTTAATGTTCTCTCTGGGAGCTGGAGGGATTTGGATCTGGATCTCACAGAGCTGCCTGAATCACATTCTTCCTGCTACTATAGCAACAGGTTGAATTCTGCCAGCTTTGTCCCTGCCTACTGCAAATGCTTGAGCGCCAGTAACTTCATTGTCTGGGAGACAGCTGCTTTCTTTCTGTGACAATTCAATGAAGCAACTTCTTCGCAAGAATCCTGGGCAGGTTGGGAGAAATCTTAATCTGATTGGAGGGACATCTCAAATCCTTTGTCCCTTAAAGAGGTGTAAGGCAGGGAAGGAGCGGAGGCTTAATCTATAATCAATAAATAGCACACCGGAACATTTCCCTCCATTTTCTTAAGTGAGGCATTTCTTTTGACAGCTATCTATCCATGGCCACATTTGGGAACTTCCTTTAATTCTTTTTGCTAACAGAGAGAAATAGGGAAAGCTTCTGGATGGCCGTTGAGTTTGGAGAAGCCAGAACGGGCCAGGGTTGTTTTTCTGACTAATCCGATGCCTGTGTTGTTTACTGAAAAGAGCTAACAAAGATTGAGGAATGGAGAGGTTCGTTTTGGTTTTTTGGATGGGCTGGGGGTGTTGTGATGGGAACACTGGGGAGAAAGGTCAGTCAGTGAGTGGTGTAGACTTCAGGGCTGGTTTCCCAAACACCCCATTTATTACTCAGGGCTGCAGCTTGGTGTCTCTGTTGGGGACAAGGAACACTCTGGATTTTGGAGCTAATTTTAGTTCTTTCTGGGATAATGAATAAAATTAGTAAACCTTAATCAAAATATTACTATGTATATTTGCGATTTGCTTTTACATATGTCCATATACTACATGTGGGCCTGGTACCATGGAGGCCTAAAGTAGGCATCAGATTCCCTTAGACTGGAGTTACAGATGGTTATGAGCTGGAAATAGAACCTGGGTCTTCTGGAAGAACGGCAAAGTATGGACTTTAACAATCGTTTTGGCTTAATTGGTTTTATTACACTGTGTGATTATTATCATTCTTACAGCCCAGTTTTTCACTTCAAAGCCTGGAAAGATGGCTCAGGGGTTAGGAGCACTGACTGCTCTTCCAGAGGTCCTGAGTTCAATTCCCATCAACCACATGGTGGCTCACAAACATCTGTAATGAAATATGGTACCCTCTTCTGGCCTGCAGACATATATACAATCAGAATGCTGTATACATAATAGATAAATAAATCTTTAAACAAAACAAAACCCAGCACCTTGAGCCTTTTTTAGAAAGAGTACTGGGTTTAGGGGGTATTATTGCTAAAAATGCACTTGTTGGGGAGGGGAGAGGCTTAGTGGTAATTGCAAAGCACGAGCAAGCAAGGCCTTGGGTTAAGTCTAATACCTCTTCCCACCAAAAATTGTAATTGAATTGGTTTTTTTATACTAAAGCCATTTCAAAGCAGTCCACATTTGTATCTTTTGTAAGTTGTCATGTCTCATTATGGCAGCCTTGAGTCCCCTGGTCTCCCTTAAACTGCTGTCCTTGGCTCTGCAATGTGCCCCAGGCCGGAAACCCCTGGCTTGTCCTAGCCAGTAGTGACGTTGACAGTTGATGTGGGGATTTTAATTCCATCATATAAATAATGAGAAACTTGAAGCAATTTCTACCTCAGAGGTGGTGGTAGCACATGCCTTTAATCCAAGCACTTGGGAGGCAGAGGCAGGTGGATCTCAAGTTCCAGAACAGCCTGGTCTAGAAAGAGTTCCAGAACAGCAGATGGTAGTGATCGTCTTTAAATTTCATGTGACTGGGGACTCTGAGGAGTGTCCCCATCGGATGTGCTCACCGTCATTTATCTGTGTAGAGCCACTCGGAAATGAGGTGAATCGCTGTGCGCACCGAGCTGTGTGGAAGGAAGATCCACAAGGATCTTTAGCCACACACTCAAGGGTGTGAGGCTTTGCTTCCTTTGTCTTTTTCCTCCTTGACCTCAGACCTACAGCCTGCGGATTCCCATCACTGATCTGGCCGTTAGGCAGGTTTTCATTTTCCTTGGCTGGACCGAAAGGCTTTTGGGTCAGAAATTATGAAGCAGGGCCTTGGACGATCAAACAAGAGTGTCAGAAGAGAAAAGGTAGGGAGAGGGTGAGGGGACGGAGGGAGGGAGGGAGATGGAGAAAGACAGGACTGAGCCTTGGTAATTGTGTTCAGCAGGGTCCTCAACTAAGCAGACTTCTTAAGGGAAGTATTGAAGGGAAGGATGCTCACATCTAAAATCAGACAACCCAAAAGGTAGAAACAAGCAGAAAAGTATTTCTGTTCTCAAAAGGCTTGGTTGGCAAGTCTCTGTAACTCTGTGCAGCTACAGTAAATACAGAAGAATGACTCGTGAAATCATAGCTAATCCTACCCACTGTACCTGAAAACAAACAAAACAACACCAAAAAACCGAAGGGATCATTTTGATTCTAAGCCCCAAGGTTTGCCTGGATACCTGGAAGGAAGGGGGAGAGCCCTTACTTTGGAGCAGTGATGGACTATTATCCTTCAGGAAGAGAAGCTTAGAGGGACTCACTCACCTCAGAAGGTGCAACTCCTTTGGTCTCCCTGAGTCTTCCAGTTCAGAGGAAACACCCGAGGGGCGTTGCCTAAGCTTTAGAGTTCAGTCAAAAGCCTGACATCTCTAGGCTCTTGAAGCCCAGGCCATTCCCATTTATTTTAAGATCAAACCCAGGTAAGTGTTAGGGCAGGTAAAACTGGTTGTTTCCCTTGTAGTCCTCTCTCTATAAAGAGGTCTAAAGACAGAGTTAGTTGTCTGGCTGGCTGTTGCTGGTGTCGTTTTCTCACCAACACCCACTGGTACAGAAATGTCCATGAGCTTGGTCATACACCCACACTAAACAGATTAAGTTCTAGTCACGTTCTGAACTACTTCAGGATGAGCAGAGTGACTAAGACAAAACACATGATCTCCCTTCCTTATAGACAGGAAGGGATTTCAGCCAAGAATGGAAGGTGTGCCTGGTGGCTTTACACCTAGCTGCACAGCCACTACAGACATCCATGTAGCTTATTCATTTAGGTAGAGGCAGTACGGTGTCATGTTGGCCAAAGACCAAGAAGTAATTGAGTTGACAAGCAGCCAAGTCATAAGGCCCATATCTTCCCAAGCAGTGTGGCTGGCTGTTCCTTCCTTCACGCAAGCAAAGTTATTAAGCTAGGTCATGGTGCTTTCCTAGCTGATGCCCCTTGGCTAGTTCCAGAGACGGTCAGCTGTAAACACTCTCCGGCCTTCCTAGCCTTTGGCCTGTTAGTGGGCTTATTCAGAGCATGTAGTGAAGCAGATCCATTTCTTCTCATGGGAAATGCTTTCACAGCTCAGCTGAACCACTTCCTAACTGTACAGCCAGCAGCTGTGTCATTTAACCACCACACCCATCCTGCCCATCATATTTCAAACTCATAACAGCGTCTCTTATAGAATTGTCAGGAGATGCAAATATCTAACAGCCCGTGCGTGTGTGCAGGTGTGCATGGTGACTGGCACGCTGTAATGGTTTTTGTGGTTGTTGGTTGGTCGGATTTGTTTGGTTTGGGTTTCATTTTTTGGTTTTTAGAGACAGGGTTCCCCTGTATGTCCCTGGAACTCACGCTATAGACCAGCCTGGTCTCCAATGCACTCCAGAGTGCTGGGAGTAAAGGTGTACCAGCTAATTTTTTTGTTCGTTTGTTTTGTTTTATTTTTAACATATTTCTGAAGGACAACCTTTTCTCTTTCGGCCATTCCCAATATTTCTTCATGTTTGACATTTTTTGGTATCGGGGTTGTATTGGAAAATAGCAATGAGACAGGGAGAGCTGAGTAGAGCAGAGGTGGAGAGGCAGGAATGTAGTGTTGGAAGCCTGGGCCCCAGATTCTTCTGCCACATTGCTCTTGCATTATGCCATCCTGCTTTTGTAGTTTGAAATACAGTGTGTTAAAAAGAATACGAATTCTACTCCATCTTCCAGGAAGTGAATCTAGGTTCTAGGCTAATTTCTTCCCTTCTCCCAGTCCTCATGTGCTTGCCCTTTAGCTCAGATCAAGCATTAAACAAACGCAGGCACAGATGAGGAAGGACGGCCGATGAGAGTTGCCAGAGGACTTCATGATTGGCAGTCACAGAGACACTTGACACTCAGAAGAATTGGTCTTTAGAAAGGCAAAGAGCAGAGCCAGGGTTGACCTTTCACAGGCATCCGACCTCAGAGGAAAGAGCAGATCCAGGGTTGACCTTTCACAGGCATCCAACCTCAGAGGACTTCCAGGCTTGTCAAAAAGGGATGTGAATCACAGACCTGCAAAGAGGACACAGGAAAGGAAGCAGGAGCTTTCCTGTCACCTCTGCCATGAAAGAGCGGACAGCACAGATGGTCAGGAACCCTCTCCAACCCTAGTCCTCCAACCCACAAACGAGGAGCACTAATGGAGGGTTTGACAATGCTGGATCTAAAGCCCGTGGCCCGAGAGCCTGGCATACGGTAAATGATAGTGTAATTAACTTAAAACTCCCAGACGCCAATGAGACTCCTTGGATCTGTGTCACTTAAACTCCCCCACCGTTGCTGACGCTGCCACCTCTTATGTGTTGGCCACAGTGAGCTGGTAGAAGCCATTCGTGCTGGCCTGTCTATCTGCAACTCCACAGAGCCTTAGGTGTTCATGGGTTAGAATTAAATGAGTCATCATGAGGGTCCACGGATAGTGTGTCTGTCATGGCCACAGATGGCGAAAGACAAACCGTGACAGTCAGCAGGTATGATGGGTAAGCAGCTGGCTTTGTAGTCACTGCAGGATAGCACCGTATATACATGCTAGCATGTATTCATTTTTATCATTACTCGTTCATCATTCGTGCCTCGTCAAAGCTGTGCGAATTTTTTAAAAAGCTTTCTTAAAACAATCTGTCTGGTGGCTTGCATGGTTGCATTTCATAGTAAAAAAATGAATATGGGTCTTAGAAATATGGATATGAATTCATCCTGTCTACACTCCAGGATCATCTGAAGCATCTCCCTTACTTTGAAATGTAAAAGGTTTACGATATTAAATGAATTCTGTAGCCAAAGAGCAGGGTTTTAGGCACCTAGGTACACATTCTCCTGCCCTACACCTTCCCCATCATTAACAGAGCCACTGTTCTGAACTGTGAGGATGATGGCCTGTGTGGAACATACTCGGGTGACACCACCTTTGGCTTAGACTCTCTGTCTTTGGCACTTATGTCTGACTGTCCATGGGAAAACTCCTGTCTATTTTCAAAAGAGTCAGTAAATGAGAAAATTAATAGTTCCTGTTTTTCCCACTGAGGAAGTCCCATAGTCGTTGTCCTTCTGAATATGCAGCCATGATTAAAACGAAATTACTCTTGATCTCCTTTATGGCCCAGAGATTGACCTTGTAACACTACTACTTAGTAGAACTTCATCCTTCACGGCACCGGTCTGAGGAACTGTCAGCTCTGAGAGCACACAGCCTAGATAGTCCACTACGCAACTTTCAAAAAATTATCTTAACTCAGTGATGCTCCAAATTTATATAGATTTAAGAAAGGGGGTGGAGCTAGAGACAGAGCAGCAGTTAAAAGCACCGGTTACTCTTCCAGAAGACCTGGGTTCAAGTCCCAGTACCTACAAGATAGCTCACAAGTGTCTGTAACTCTAATCCCAGGGGATCCAACTCCTTCTGGCCTCCACAGGCACCATATGTACCTGGTACACAGATATTCATGTAAATAAGACATCCATACACATAATAATATAAAAATAAATGAAAAGAAAGCCTAAAGAACTATTCAAAGAAACATCCTTCAAAAATACAGTAATTGATCAAGATTCAGCAAACTCTCAAACTATAATTTAGATCTAATATTTGGTATTTCCTCCTTTGTTTAAAACCAATAATAATGACCGTAAGAACATCTCACTCAAGCAGGGGCATGCACCAGACAGTATAACTATTTCTCCTGAGATCATTTGATTTTCCTGGTACTGGGAAGTAAATACGAGTCCTCTCGTTTTAACGATAAAGACACTGAGACCCAGTTACTTAGTCTAGGGGGCACTTGACAGTCTATTTCCAGGGCCACGAAGCAGGGCAAGCAAACGCCAGGGAGCTCATGCACAGCGGTTCTCCTGTCGGGTCAGCCTGTTCTGCCCGGCCAGTACTGCGCAGCAGACAGCTGACTGGAGTTTTGAAGACACAGCCCACTAAAGCTTACCAGGAAGAGAAAGGTACCCGTTCCAACTCTCCCAGCAACCCCTCTGTGTATGCAAATAGAATCGAGTTTTCTGGGCCCATGCGTTCCTTGGGAGTGCCTTCTTCCTCCATCTACTCTTTTTCCTGGTCTGAAAAACTGCCTGGCTTCTCTGGCTCCCTCCACGGGACACGAGATACTGGGCTCCGAGGCGGTCAGACACCAAGAGGTTCCCTGTGACCAAGCACCCTCCTGTCCTCACACGGGTGCTGTGGTTGTGCTTTGTCGCCTCACAGGCCTAAAAATAATTTCTGGTCTGATCTGGATTGCACATAATCCAGAGAAAATATCAGTCCCGACGGTGACTAATGATCATAACCATGGCTAAATCTTATAAATTTCGGAAGTCTTTTCTGAACCAATTTATATTCAGTAGACAGAAGCCATCGTTCTTCCTTACAATAATAAAATCAAAAACATAATGGCTCGAGCTATGTTATCCTATCTATCAACCTCACCGTGGCATGCAGTATTAATCCTTCGTGACACGTTAGGAAATTTAAGCCAAGCTTCGCCGTCAGACGCCAGCCAAAAGACAGTCGGATCCAGACTTCCACTCTATACTGTGATGCCCCTTTAAAATCAGATGTTCGCTCATCAGCATTAATTCTGACTGTTCTGAAAAAAAAAAAAATCACACTCACTCAATGCCCGAGATGAAGCTTTGCCACTACTTGGGTGGGCTGAAGACGACAACACTAGCGTTCCGAAAGCACTTCCAGAGAGATGCAGTCAAGAGATGCCTCCTATTCCCCTCCCTCTGCCAGTGTTTCCCCAGTCCACCAGCTTAGGCGCCTTCAGAGGCACGCATGACTGGGCTGTTTTGTCAGTCTCCCTGCTTAGCGCTGGCCCCAGAGGACCGGAGAGAACGCTCACTGAGATGAGTCCCCAGTTACAGCAGTGTTTCTTAGCCGTGTGCCTCCCCACCTGCTAGATGATATTTAGAACTCCTCTGAGCTACCTAGTTACTGTTTGCCCTTCCATTTCAATAAATCAGCGCTTATGATGATAACCACCCTAGGACAGGAGACTTACTTGGTCCTTGGGCACAGCTTCGGGCTGTCCCTGCTGGTGCTCACTAAGGACTGAGTGTTCTGTTATGCTCGCACTGTATTGGAGATGATCAGTGTTAGCTACATTTCCCCTTTCTTCTGTGCCCTAAAGGCTACCGAGGGGAACATGTTATTATTTCTCCTAGACATATCAGAAGCCTGTTTTTAAAACTCATCCTGCCATAATCGTGGACGGATGAGGACTGAATTCCTTGAAGGTGAATTTTCTGTTCATACAATGTCATTGTTCATGCTGTGCTGGGTACCATTGTGGTTTGAATGTAGAATGCCCCCCTACAGGTTGGTGTATCGGAGCCTGTCGTCACCTGTTTGAGAAGGTTGTGGAACCATTAAGTGGGAGGAGCCATGCTGAAGGAGATGGGTCACTGATGGCGAGGCAGAAGCTTTCAGGTTTTATAACTCTGTACTACTTCCTGTCAGCTTTCTGCTTCCTGATTACCACACTCAACCACCATGGTCATCTATATCACTGGTTCTCAAACTATGGGTCATGACCCCTTTGGGGCTTGAATGACCCTTTCACAGGAGTTGCATATCAGATGCCCTGCATGTCAGATACATTGTAACTCATAACGGTAGTGAAATCACAGTTATGAAGTAGCAACGGAAATAACGTTCTGGTTGGAGGCCTGGCAACATGAGGAGCTGTACTAACGAGTCGCAGCATTAGGAAGGTCGAGGACCCATAGCCCTTCATAGATTGTGAGCCAAACCCTTCTTCCTTAAATTGCTGCCTGTCAGATCCCAACACTTAGGAATATGGCCAAATACAGTGATGGGTGAGCATGGAGAGCATCAAGGGAAGAAACTGTGAGTTAAGGAACCAGTTGACGCCTTTGGTTACAAGCAACAAAAATAAACATTGGCCAATGAGAAATGTTAAAGGGGGAGTTGAGGAACAGCCAGTCTCAGAGAGGGGCAAGAGCCGGAGCAGCTCTGTTCCCCTGGCAGCTTTCGGGTAGTTCCTTCTGAGCGCCACCCTCTCGACGAATGAACAGCATGCACTTTCACTGTCGTGAGCCAGTTCTCAGGAAAAGAGCGTTGCCGTGACTTATGTAGACAATGGCCGCAAGTCAGGCTTTCTAACAAAGTCTCTTCAAACGAATCTTAAAGATTTGCCTTTAAGAAAATTAAAAGCAAACCACCGCGTAGGAAGGACTGTTGCCGATAAGCATGTCTAACAAACTGCTCACGTGCACAACATAAACAACCTTCTGCAAGAAGTTAGCCAACCACAAACAAGAGCCGTATAGAGATAACGTCCGTGGGCTGGCAAGACGGCTCACCAGGAAAAGGGGCTTGTCGCGGATGCCTGGTGACCTGAGTTCAATCCCCAGATCCTGCGAAAAGAAAGGAGAGACCCAACTCCCCAGAGACCTCCACATGCATACCATGGGGTGCCTGCCCCACAAGCCTACCCTCTCACCATAATAAATATTATTTTAAGAAGTGTATCATAAAAGAGGACAGCCAGATAACCAGTAAACATGCACCAAGGTGCCATGCAACCCTCCTCAGCTATCAACGAAAGGCAAGTCAGTCTACTATAGAACAGACTGCACGGGCGCCATCACAGTTAGAGTGAGAACCCCAGGCAGTACCGAGTGTGAGCAGAGATAAAGACCAGCAGAGCGCTTAGACACTGTGGGTGGAAGCCTAAGAGGCAGTGACCTTGCTTACTGGATGACGGGACGGTCCTGTCTAGTAACTCAAATAATGCATCCTCATGGGTACCGAAGTATGTACAAGAATGTGCAGTGGGGCACCAGCTATAATTGCCCAAATATCTGCAAACATTCCAGAGGATAAACTGTCACATTGATGCATTTGAATACGATATAGAAACGTTCATATAGTGCACGCAACAGCCTGAATGACTCTCGTGAACTCAAATGAGTTTGTGAGCTACTGTAGTAGTCGTCGTAGTGATTATGAGAAGGGGGAGTTGGTAGGAGGAATGGGGACGGGGGTGGGGGTGGGCGACAAAGTGAAATCGCCCTGGGTGCTGGCTATGCTCTGGCCTTGGATCTGTTAATGTCTTTGCAAAAATGCATCAAGCTTTAAACATAGACAGGATTTCTGTTCTTTTCCGTGTGCTTGGTGTTTTAATAAAATGTTTCCAAACAGAAAAGCCAGGCACAGTGCTCTAGGTCCTTGATGCCAGCACTCGGGAGGTAAAACAGGATGAGCTCTGTAAACCAGGCTGGGCTTAAGGTGAGGTTCGAATCATCGTCAGTAGAGATGAGTCAAGTAACGAGCAGTGGCCTCTATAAGAAAGCACTGGGAAGTTCCAGATCATTAGCAAGAAAAATATGAATTTGGAGCTTGAGAGATTGTCCAGCAGCTAAGACCATTTGCTGCTCTTGAAGACGACTTGAGTTTGGTTCCCAGCACCCGAGTTTGGAGGCTCACAACCACCTCTAACTCCAACTCCAGGGAATTAAAATGCACCTCCTCCAAGGGCACCTGCACTCACGTGGTGCGCAGAAACTCTCTCTCTCACACACACACACACACGCACGCACGCACGCACGCACACACACACGCACAGACAGGCAGGCAGGCAGGCAGAGACTAAATGAATCTTTAAAAAAAAAAATAGAAAAATGCAAATTTAACACAAGGAGCAATTGCTACAGGTTAACTGCGCTGAATAAAGCTGATGAAGTAGGTCAGTAGGTTAGCATTCACCCATCAGGACACTAACTGAAGGAAGCGTAAGAGCTCCTGCTTCTCACAGAGTGCAGGGGATATGAATGCTTACAGTCCTAGTGTCCCTGTGCGTCCCTGTGCACCTTTCTCTGTATGTTCTACTTCAAGTCACTGAAGAGGATGGTTTGGAAACTGATTAGAAATGTTTTGCCCAAAGACAAGTTACCTAAGCTTTTTTTTTTTCTTTGCCTGTAGACCACGAACCCCCTCCTCATGGTCCTGAGGATGAGTTAAGTCCGAGCGCCATAGCAGTTCTTGCTACCTCATCCACTCACTGGGAACAGTGACAAACTGGGACAGATCTTCCCCGTGTTGAGATTTGAAGCCTCTCCTGGGGCTTCCCGTGGAATGACCTCGTGTCATTGTGAATGGACCTGTCACAGTATGTTGGTTTTGGTGGCGCAATGACTCAAGCACTGGGGCAAAGGGCACTTCTGCTTATCTGTACCGTGGTGTGAGGCTTGTCCCCACACCAGCACGCCACACTGACTTCCTTTTCCTGCGTTTACTCACAGACGCACCTGCAAAGGAACCCAGACCCTGACCCAGCGCCTATTTGCCGGGTGCTAGGCAATATCTTAGATCCTAATAATAATGAATAAAAACAGCATAAAAATGAAATGCTACAGCCTTTACCTTCAACTTGTTTGTAGTCTGGAAATGAAGTGCATGTGTTTCTTCTGCAAGCTGCCATTTTCCTTTTCTTCTTTTTCTCTCTACAGTCTCTGCTTGGTACATATCACCTCACACTCGCACCTCATTTAAGTCTCCTCTCAGAATAGCATTCCATATAAGCAGGCTAAAAGCCATTTGACTCAGCAGGTCTCCAACGGAAGCCGTCAGCTCATAACCTATGTCTCCTTGTTCCCACTCACTCAGAGACATTGCTGGCCGTGCCTGATTTTAATTATAATTGCCGAACGATGTCCCTTCTATAAGTGGGAGCCCTTTGGCTAAATGGCACCAGCCCTCACGCACGGCCTGTTCATGGCACAGTACAAGGTCCCATTCTCTTCTGTGTCTCCTGTACCTCACAGAGCCATGTGAGGTATTTGCTCTGCTGATTCAATCACGGAAACGCCCATCTGCCATCAGTTTGTCAGCCGCACATATGCAGAACTATGTGCCTGGTAGAGGCTGGCACCATGGGTGTTGGCATCGTGGGCATGTTCCTGGTTCTTGTTTGACAAGGTCAGTAAAGAGCCAGGTAGACCTCATTTACAGATTCTGAGCTCGTATCTTAGAAACACTTAAGTATTCAGCAGTGGTAGCCTGCTGTGCCATCATAGGTGCACCACACCAATGCTGCTGCAATCTATATTAAAATCTTAGGTGCACCTGAGTCTCCGCAGGAAGAGTCCTCCTGTACGGAGAAAGCTGTGCTATTTTGTTCCTACCTTACTAGGCTGGCTCCCTCTGAATGGCTTAAGATGGGTACCACACGCTGGTTAAGATGAGCCTTGCTGTGAGCTGGGAGGCAAACGCTTCTGAGTGGCTACTTAAGGGGGCGTCTGCTGTTCTCTCTACTCCAACTCTCTCATAAACCACTCAGTTCCGACAGCCTCTGCTCAGTCCACAGTGTTGTCAGTCTGTAGCTTGGGCAGGGAATCTCAAAGCTGGCAGTCACTGTTGATTTCCTGGATGACACTCTCACAACAGCGAAGGGCAGTGGGCTTTTCTCTAACTTCTCCTTGGCCGAGCATGCCGATGTGTGCTGTGACCAGGTGTAGATCAGGACTTAACTCCGCTTGCCCGAGTTCACAGTGACTTTCCCGGTGGTGACTTTCTAAGTCTGCCTTTGAGATTATGGGGTTTTAGCCGTCGAGGCTTTCGGAATCTGAGGTGGACACCTCTCTCACACTGGACTTTGGGTGGTATGGAGAATGGAGACAGGAGACAGGCATTAAGCTCTTACTTACAGCTGCTGCTCTTTGCCTTTGTAGACTAGGAACTCATTCTCTAGAGAGCCATCAATCCTTTATCGCTCATTTCCTTCCCAAAGGGAAGTGTCTCTTCCTTGATAGCAGTTCCAGGGGGTTTTGTCCATGGCTCTAATGTCCCCACCATTGGGCCAAAGTCACAGTCCTGTCCAAATAACATTACTACTTTTTCCTTTTTAATGAAATATCCTGGATAGATAGATCATTTTCTGCATTTATTGAGATGGTCTCAATATTTAGTATATATTGCAATGAACTTTTTTTTTTTTTTGTCATTTAGGTTTTTTGTTTTTTGTTTTTCAAGACAAGGGTTCTCTGTGTAGCCCTGGCTATTCTGGGACTCGCTCTGTAGACCAGGCCAGACTCAAACTTAGAGATCCACTTGCGTCTGCCTTCCCAGTTCTGGGATTGAAAACATGCACCACCAGTTCCTGGCTTATCATCTTGTATTGATTATTAAGGCTACAAACATTCTTTTTTTTAAAAGATTTATTTATTTATTTATTATATATGAGTACACTGTAGCTATCTTCAGACATACCAGAAGAAGGCATCAGATCTTATTACAGATGGTTGTGAGCCACCATGTGGTTGCTGGGAATTGAACTCAGGACCCCTGGAAGAGCAGTCAGTGCTCTTAACCACTGAGCATCTCTCCAGCCCAGCTAGAAATATTCTTAAGCTAAAAGATTGTCCAGCTTCCTGTATGGATGCACATCTGTTCTTTTAGCACTAGGGGGCTAAGGAAGGAGACTCTCCAATTTAAATCTAGCCTGGGCTACATAATGACACCTTGTTTCAAGGGGGCAGAAGGCACTGGAAAGATGGCTCAGTGGTTAAGAACACTGACTCTGCTCGCAATTGCCTATAGGTCTAGTTCCAGGAGATCAGATACCCTCTTCTGGCTTCTGTGGGTACAAGGCATGCATGTGGTGCACATCCACATGGGCAACCAAAACACTACTGTATATAAAATAAATCTTTAATTAAAAGAAAGAGCAAAACAACCTGTTTTGGTTTTCAATGGAATTTCCATATGTCCCACTTGGGCCTTGTATCAGTTTTTGCAGTGCAAAAGTTAGATTCTCTATTAAAGTAGAAGACTGAGACCTCGGAAATCAAGAGAGATGCAGAAGTGGGGGTGCACAGCTGCCGTCCCAGCACTCAGCATCTCCCTTCATCCTCCCCCATGAAAGAAAGCAAGAAAGTGGCTTGAGGTTGGCCAGTCCTGGTGACACTAAATTGTAGCCCCAACACCGTGTATACGAGGTTACAGAGGCCACATGCAATGTCATTCCTTCTTGTCTCAGATCTTAGCCTCTCTCCTTGTGTGACTTTAGCTGATCACTGAACCTCCATGGAGGCCTTAGTGTCCCCATTCCTAGAACACGGTTATAATAGGCCATGCCCCGGGTCTCACAGAATACCTAGCTGCAGGTGCTGTTAGGCTCAGCTTGACTCTGTCACATGTGCAAAGGTGAGGCAACAGATACCACCTAGTGCGCTACTGCACGTTTAGCTGCAAAGGAGAGTCAAGATGGTCCCTAGCAATGCCCCAGTGTAGAGCACACGGCTACTGTTTTAAAGAGTAGAAGGCAATAGTCAGTCAGCATTTCACAGTGCGTCACAGCTGGGCGAGACGCTTTAGATTGGAAAACAGCGGCCTGACTGCATGTCCTCACCTCTGCGTACGTAAGCTCCTGCCTTTCAATGTCAGCAGGATTCAAATATCCTTCATTAAACCAGCCCGTCCACATCATTTATCCTTTACCCAGGATCCTACTTTTCTATATCCTGCGTGATCCCACTGAGGAGGCCAAATACTGCACATATGTACCAGAATTGATATTTGAGTGGTCTAGCCTCCACTCTCTTCAGTAGACCCAATGTGTCTGCTAGACACCACCAGCAGCTCCTTTCTATTCTGTCTTTGCATGGCTTGTTCTTTTAAATGTTGTCCCGCAAAAAATTCCATCCAGTATTTATTTCATTTTGATTTTTGAGACAGGATCTCATGTAGTACACAGGCTGGCCTTGAACTTGGCCTGTAGCTGAAGCTGACCTTATAATGGTACTTCTATTTCCTAAATGGTGGGCTTATAGAAACATCACCACCATGCCTAGCAAGCAGACTAAAACTCCACTTGCAGAATATGTCCCACATGTGTGTTTCTGGATGTTTGTATATGGAATATACAGCTTTACTATAACACACCGCCTGCAGTGCGACATCAGTCATCACAAGCAGTGGCATGATTTGGGTGTTCTTCATTGTCTGTATGTATGTCTGTATCTGTGTGTGCCTTCCAATTATTCTACACTTAGCAGAAGAGCTCTTAGCAGAGCTGAGACTAAACACAAATCTTCTGTTCTATGGCTTTACCAAAGGCCCTACAGTGCCAAATCTCTAATCTGAAAGATCTCTCACCAAGACTTCTCCCAAAAGTTCACAGTCAAAACAACAAATAATACCAAATGCTTACCTAATGTTTACCACATATATGGTATTTTCACATCACACACACACGCACACACGCACACACACACACACTTCAGCTTAGGTTCACCCAGGCCAAAGGCGTTGAATTTCTTGTCCCAGAAAGACTCTCTGGTACAATGACAGCTCATTACTTAGAGTTAGAGGCTTGTCTCTGTGTTGTAGAACTGTTCCATCACCTTGTGGACAGTGTGAGCATCAGTTAAGAAGAATAATGGAGCTGAAATGGTTTTGCCAGCAGCCAGACAGGTCTGAAGGGTTCTATCTACCAATGCCTATCTACCCACACACCCCACAGACCCCACAGACCCCATCTTGTCATCTACCTGTGACTTTGCTGCTGAGGAGCTTGGGTGACAAGGAATAGAAGCCCACTCAACTAAACCAAAAATAATAATAATTTGTTCTAAGGACATAGTAATGTGTAAAACAAGAAGGAAAGCGGGACACTCAGGTTTTAGAAAATGTCACTTATGCTTTGTCACAGAATACCCCCAAATCTAGGGGCCCGAAGTGGTCACTTGTTCACCTCACACTGCTGTAAATCAGCATTCTAGACAGGGCTTGGGCATCCCACTGTGCGAGAGGTTCAGCTGGTCCCACTGAGGACTTGCTCATGGAGCCTGCCAGTTGACTGGCTGTTCTGTCCGTTCTCTTCCATGCCCTGGAAGGTCACTCACACAATAGGTCTCAGGGTCTCAAGTGCTGGGAAAACATTAAATGTGCCCCCCAAACATACATGAACCCATACGGACAAACTTTTTCAAATTTCCACTTGTAGTACATAATGTCAGTTATTAATGAGAGTATCACAGGACTGCGCTCATGGTCAGATGGACCCAGACCATGGGTAGACATAGAAAGAATCCCTGGCCTCTTTTGGTGTCTGCAGTGAGAACTTTGGTTTCTTTAAAAAAACAAAACCACAGAAGTAGGACTGGGCTTTCATTTTAATCCCGGGTGCGGGATATGGGGCTGCCTCAGATTGTCCATGCAGCTGACTGGGACTCCCCTCATGCAGGACTGTGATTTTGCCAGTGGCATACGGTTTATGTGTTGTGTGACATTTAGAACTCTGGGGACTTTTCAGAGTATACATTAGTATATTAATGCTAGGGCCCTGAAAGGCACGGTGGGTCGTTGGTTGGTTGCTGTTGGTCATGGTTTGTTAAGTAGTCACATGTGAAGAAGTAGTAAGAAAAAGAAATTAGATATCCTGACAGTGAAGATCAAACTTGCCCAGGGAACTCAATGGCTGTGATCAACAGGAAGTAGTATACTGATAATTTTGCCCCTTTCCTTTCTATCCTTTCCCCTCTTCTATACAGTGTTGTGGAGTTGAAGGGATGGGGAAAGGGTGGAGAAGGATGGAAGGAAAAAGAACCCTGAAGTAGCCCAAGTTCAGCCTCCATGTCCCAGGGCGGCTGAGAAACTTCTCCTCAGTGTCCCAGGGCGGCTGAGAAACTTCTCCTCAGTGTCCCAGGGACGGCTGAGAAACTTCTCAGTTTTGTTGTGTTTTGTTTTTGTTTTTGTTTTTTTTTAACTTTTTATTGATTCTTTGTGAATTAGCACCATACACCCCCACCTTGCAGCCTCCCTCCAAAAATAAAACACACAGCTACAACGACAACAACAGAAGCAACCTCCCCTCTCCTCTCCCTTCTGTTTGACTAATAGAGAAAACTCAGAGCCTCATGCTCGCCTGGCAGGTATTTTACCAACTATGCCATTTTCCCAGCCCCACGGGCCAGACATTTTTTTTTTTTTTTTTTTCATTTCTTTGTTTTTGTATCTTGAGACAGAGTCTCTGTCTACATGGCCATGACTGTCCTGGAACTCACTATGTAGACCAGGCTGGCCTTGAACTCATAGATAGCCACCTGCCTCTGTCCTCCCGAGTGCTGGAATTAAAGGCACATACTGCCAGGCCATGCCAGGCCAGCCATTCTTCATTTCACTGTCCTTAGTAAAACTCTTTAAACTAGCCACATTAATGGTTGATGCGGAAGTTTACGGGGGACTGAGGATGCGGACGGGGGACTGAGGATGCGGATGTTTACGGGGGACTGAGGAATATTCCTAGGATGGCTCAAAGTTGTTAGTAGAGCCCAGCATGGGCTCAAGAACTCGGTCAGACATTAATACAAATCCCCTTTAAGGCAGCCTCTCCCTCTTGACCTGTTCTCACCCAGGAAACACTTGTATATATCTGCTACAAAGTGTGAGTGTGGTAGCAGGTCAGGAAGAGTGTTACACAAGTGCACCATCTGGAAAGAGTTTAGCACTGTTTTCTCAGATCTTCTTAATGCAGTTGGTCAGAAATTTTGAGAGATTTAGAAATACACCTAAGCCTCCCCTGCTGAATAAATCCATTGAATTGTTAGAGGTTGGTTTGTTCCCTGTCTAAGGTCTTGATATGTTCACAGGTTTAATTTTTTTTTAAGGTTAATTTATTATTTTATGTGAGTGTTTTGCCTGTGTGTATGTTTGTGGACCACATGTGTGTCCGATGCTCTCAGAGGTCAAAAGTAGACAGCAGACCCCCTAAGATGAGTCACGGCAGTTGTGAAATGCCACGTGTGTGCTAAGAAATAAAGCCAGGTTCTCCGCAGGAGCAGAAAGTACTCTTTAACCACTGAATCCGTTGGTCTAGCCCCTATTATTCTTTTCAATCACTTTCTATAAGATTATTGTCTCTTCTGATCTTGGTAAAAGAGGGCTAGACAAATGAACAAATTATGCCATCCAAATCCAGTTGAAAAGAAATGGCCTGCTGCATACATGAGAGATGTTTGGTTATTTTGTTGTTGCCAATATTGTTGTTCGAAAACCAACATGAGAAGTGAGTTTGGGGTAACACAGGAGACTGAATCTGTAGAGATCCTTCCAGCATATAGGACTTACAGCCAACCTTCTTATGGAGGATGTTGGGCCCCAGTCAAGACTTCTGGAATTCCTTTGGGAAACTATATTATAGCTTCCAAGGTCAGTAAGTAGAAGTTACCCAGACTCAGAATGTCTGTTCTCTCATCCCCACACATATGTGCACAAGCATGTGTGATAATGTGTGCAGCTCCCAGCGCTGCAATTAACTCTCCTTTCCACCACATCCCAAACAAATTGACAGAATTAACTTTGATGCATCAGAAATCCCCATCACCAAAGCTTACACAATGGAAATATACATAGAAGTACCACGTGTGAAGGCTGGGGTAGGAAGTCAAGTGATGGAGTGCTTACCAGGCAAGCACGAGGACCTGATGGTTGCCAAAACTCACATTCGATAGTAGGTGGGTGGGCGGTTGGATGGACGGATGGACAGGTGGATGGATGGATGGATGGATGGATGGATGGATGGATGGATGGATGGATGGATGGATGGATGGATGGATGGATGGATGGATGGATGGATGGATGGATGGATGGATGGATGGATGGATGGATACCAGCATGGTGGTACACACTTGTAACCCCAGTGCTAGGGAGCTGGAGACAGTCAGATCCTGGGATTTGCTCTCCAGTCAGCCTTGCCTACTTGGTTAAGTTCCCGGCCAGTGAAAGACTATTTTAAGATAATGAGGATCACAGGTAATGGGTGATAGCTGAGGTTGACCCCATCTTCCACATGCATGCACTCTTTCATGCACACGTAAGAAGTACTAGGTATGAAAAGGATGGTTAAGTACCAGCTCTTAGGGGTTTATACTGATGATAGGACATTAGCGGGCTAAGAGGTACATGAGACAGTACCGTGTTATGGGCAGAGGCCCTGATGAGACTTGAAATCTCCATTTCACTCAGGTTTGGGGAACAGGCTCTGACCTCATAACAGTCTTCAAGCTCTTGGTCCTGTGACATGTGGTCACTATGGCATCATCCCTGAGGAGTAGCTTGGCTTTTATTACTTGCTCACATAACCAGGGAGGTAATGAACGAAGCGCTTTGGTTGTCCCAGTCCTCTGTACATCCGTTCTTTTTTATAATGTAACTACCGTAATTCACGGGTCGTAAAGGTGATAGTGTGGTGTGTCTTTAGTTGCTGAGCAATCCCAGGATTTATAATTGTCTTATGATTACACTAAACTTAATTTTACCTGCTCATGGGAGAGAGAGGATACTATTAGAAACTGATACCACTGAACAATGTAAGATCGGGATTCAGTTCCCTTAGTGTATACTGATCGACCCTAATCTTTACTAACTTCCTGGAACTTACCTTGGGTATCTAGGCATTACTTGGCACCTATAGATGCCCTGCATTGTTACTGGCATACGTTCATCATCACACGGTAAAGAGGAGAGGGTCTGAGGATGTGTGAGCGCATGAGTGAGACTTGTTTGGAGGGAGCATTCAGCTTTAATGATTCACCTGCTCCATTCAGAGCACGGGCACTATAGTCTGGCTGCTTCCAGGGATTCACCAGTGCTCTTCCGGGAAACAGTGTGCCTGAGCCCCAGTCCTGGTAGCTTCTAGGCAAAGAACTGTCTTCGGTCTGTCAAGATGGAGAGCCTCTTTCCCTCCTGTACTCTGCATTGCCTCTTACAGTGACTTCTCTGAAGTTCTCAAGCCACGAAACACGGTCCACTTTTACAGAATCCCTAACTCCGGGTGGTGACGCCCTACTGGGTAACTAAAGTTGGTCCTACTGGCTACAGCAAGATGTTATGGCACGGCTCTGTGAACTAGAAAATGGAGCTTTTATCTAAGACAGTGGGAGAAACTTAGAAAAGAAAATGGATATTAAGGCAGGGAACTAGTATGCCCAGATTGACTGAAGTTTACTTGTTAGAGGACAAGACGAAATACTACAGAAATTTCTCATTGAATTGTCTCATTGTGGAAAAGTGCTCCATGATCAAACAGAGGCCAAAGTTTGGAACTCCAGAGAAAAGATCAATCCCTGGCCATATGTAAGGATACACATTAACAGCTTGCTAGAAAGGGGAATATTCCTGAGCAGACTTCAAATGCCGACGCCCTCTTAATAAGCAGAGAAGGAAACTGACAGAAAAGCCGTGCCCACCATTCGAAGAAGGTCCCTGGTAAACACCAAGGTTTGTGTTGATGCATGGTCTGCTAACTAAGCGCTGGGTGGCAGATCAATACATTTGCTTCCTGCTTCAGGAAATGTCTGTCCAGGTATCCTTACCAGCATGACAGCATCCTCAGTCCTGGACAGAACTTAGGACAGGCAGAAAGATTCGAATCGCGGAGTTGAATATCTCCCTGTACTTCATAAAGCTAGAAGCTCCTTTGGGAAGTTCATTTGAGTAACTTTTGCCCTTACACCCTCACGCATTTGGGGTGACCTTCTGCCCAGGGACTTCTGTATGAAGAGATGTCAGCCTTTGTTTAATTACCGTCTTTCTCCCAAACTGGACAAAGCCCCTAAGTTTATGGAAGCATAACTCTTGCCATTGTCAAATGGAGAACGTTAATCAGATTTTTCAGACCAAACAGTAAAGGAGTAATGACAGATGAAAATGGAAAGCAAAATGACTTCTAATCTCACTGGTAAGGCAGTTGTCTCTTTAAGATATATCTATTTTGGGGGGGAGGGTGGTAATGGGGGGAGGATGGGGAGGAGAAGCCCTTATAGAAAGGAAGGAAGAGGAGTTAGGGGGATGTTGGCCCGGAAACCGGGAAGGGGAATAACAATCAAAATGTAAATAAGAAATACCCAAGTTAATAAAGATAAAAAAGATATATCTATTTTTATGTGTATACATATTTTGCCTGCACAGATGTATATGCACCACAGGACCTGCAGCTAGGAGAGGTGTTAGAACCCTGGGAACTGAAGTTGAATATGGTTGTGAGTTGCCATGTGACCGGCAGGAACTGAACTTTTAACCTCTGAGCCATCTCTTTAGTCCCTGGGCAGTTTTCTCCAAACCACCAAACCACCAAAACACGGTCTTCTCAGCAAAATGAAAGGGTTATGTTTTGCTGTCTCTAGGAAATCCTCCACTCCTCTTTCCATACCTCAGATTGCTATATGGCTACTTTAGTGCTGAGTGTTTATCAGACACAGCTTAAGGAGGGTTATATTAAATAAAACCTGCAGCAGAGACTCTTGGCTCGTATCTCTCCCAGCAAAGCCAGTGGACATCTTGCAAATAGGTTTTCTGCATGATGGCAGAAATTACACTAATGAGTTAGGTTAACAACTGGGGGTAGCAAGATGCCCACTGAGTTCTAAATATAGAGACCGTTAATTCCCTGCCCTCTCCACAGGCCATCAGCTTGGTCACTAGTGGGTCACTTAATCTTGTGGACTCTTAACCTTGAAAGAATCCACTGCTTCCCTTCAGATGGTGTCAGTAAAGATATTAGAAACCTCTTGGACCTTAGCGATCCTCCTGCAGTTTATACGGATTGGGAATCACTCTTCAAATGCGGCCCTGCTTTAGCAGTCACTCAAATCATATCATACCAAAAGCAGGTTTGAGCTAGCAAGTGGGAGAGTAAGTAAACCAAATGCTGACTTTTTTTTTTTAATAAATGGAATTGTGGGTGATAGTTAAATTCATATCCAAGAATATACTAGCTTTTGCCTGTTTTAGACTGGGAAAAAACTAACTGTGGCTTGTTCAACACACACTATAGCAAAACTGTCTCCTCTGAAAGGTCCACAGTCTACTGCCAACCCCCTCTGGCATTACAGGCACATGCTACTGAACTTCGGGCTCTCCGAATTTGAACTCAGGTCCCTACACTCGTGTGGCAGACACACTGCTCAGTGAGCCATCTCCCCAGCCAAGTTTCTGTGAAAGCATCATCACACTATTTTTGAGGGCTTTTGTTTCTTTTTAACCTTGCTTTTATTCCATGAGCTCCACGTTTGCCTTTAAAGTGTTATGAAATACCATACCCTTGCTAATGCTTAGCTAATGTTTTTAGACACATAGTTACTTTTTAAGGGAAAATATTCTTCTGTTAATAATGGGAGAGCAACCACCAACTGTTACGATCTTGGCCTATCAGGTAGGAATTAATATTTTCTTAAATCCATGGATGGAAAACTGAGAGACACACACACATTAAAGATGTACCTGAAGTTTAATAGCTTAGTAAGACATAATTAAAACATGAGCAGTTCGGGGTTGGGGATTTAGCTCAGTGGTAGAGCGCTTGCCTAGCAAACGCAAGGCCCTGGGTTCAGTCCCCAGCTCCAAAAAAAAGAAAAAGAGAAAAAAAAAAAAATGAGCAGTTCTAATTCAGATTATAGGGCCTTTATTCCCTCAACAGCCCATCATAGTTTCTTCCCTGTGAATAAACTTGCATTGAACATTGTTCCAAGGGTGACGTGGTGTTCCATTTTAAGGGTCTAGCAGTTTACAGAATGTTTTTCTGTTGTTGAAATGTTTATTGTTTATAGTTTTTCGGTTATCTAAACATTGGCATGTTAAACATCCCCTCTGCATTGTGACAAACTTGTCTTGTTATTCTCTCAGGTGAATTCATGTAAGCATTCTTGAGTTACTTTAAAAAAAAACATTTTGTGTGTGTGTGTGTGTGTGTGTGTGTGTGTGTGTGTGTGTGTGTGTGTGTGCGTGCGTGCTGGGGACTGGGGATGTAGCCCAGTGGTAAAGCGTCTAGCATGAATGAACCTGAGTTCAGTTCTCAGCACCAAAATAAATTACACACCGAGTCTAATGCTTCAGTTCCTAACATCTAGCACTTTAAATAACTTGGTTTTGAAGAGGAATTTATTATAAGAAAATAATCTTCAATAGAGACAAACACCCCCCACCCACCCCCACCCCCATCCCCCACCCCCGTCTTTAACTTTTGTCTCAGGAGATGAAGAGGACTATTTTGGGGACAAGATTTCCAACAGAAGGGAATCTCCTGGCAAGAACATAAACAATTTTGGCAGAAAGCCACCCTCCAAAGGGACAGGACTCAGCTTGTCTTTAGCCAGTGGGTAGGGACGAGCTCAAGGCAGAAGGGATGTCCACAGCAAGAGCCAGCAAGGGACTGTATGGGTGGGGATGCTGTCTCACAGGGAGCAGCCACATTGCGACTCCTCCGAGGGAGACTGCTTCAAAGAAGTAAGTGTATCGTACAGGAAGCCACTATGTTCCCCTTGTCCTTCCTTAGAAACAATAACGATTCATAAATGCATAGGGTAAGCTTAGCTGTTCCTCCCGACTCCCTTTCCCCCAGGAAATAAACCAATTCTGTGTCTACAAAAGCACATCTGAAGGAGATGTTTATGTCCTCCTTCAAGTGTATGGCACTCCTCCTTCCTTGGCCTCCTTGTACTAGAGTTACAGGTAAATGCCACCATGCCTGGCCTTCAAAATGACCCTTTCAATTAAGGAAATTGCCATCAGTTTGAACAAATTCCTTGGAAGAATGGATAACACACCAACCATGCCTTCCACGTGCAATCATGTGTGCAGTCGTGTGCAGCTTTGCTGGTTCAGTGCGGTTGGATGTGATGTGCATGACAGTCATAAAACCCAAGTGTCTGTTTCAAGTTGATCCCAAATGACTGGCATCACACGTGCGCACACACACATACACACACACACATACACAAACACAAACATACACATACACACACGCACTCGCCTAGAAAAATAGAGCTACACCATATCAAAGCTTCTTTCCTCATCCAGATGGTAAAGTGAGGAGTATTTGCTAAAAGCCTGTGGCCCGCCTTCCTTCCCACCACCTCTTCATATACTTAGGGACTTAAAGGCTACACGAGTTTGGATCATTCTCTTATTAAAACCCAAATCCTTTATTTCCTTCCTTTAGGGCCCCGTCAGGGTAGAATTTTATTTATAATAACCTCTTAAATTATAAAGTATATATAACCAGAGGTGGAAATTTTAGAAAAAAAATAGATATTATATCATGAGCTCTTCCTCATATTACTACAAACTTGTAAACATTGTCACGGCTAGGTATATTCCCCTGTGTGCTTAAGTAAACTGACATCACCAGTTTACTGCGCTAAAGGCAGAGGGGCCTGGGAAAATGGTGCCTAAAATTGAGGCAGACTAAAGTCTCACAAGTGTATATGTACTCCAAGGGTTAAGAAAGGTCACATGAGTAAAGTTCTCCTGAGTATATAATCATAAGGACAAGATGCATATGGCAGAAATGTGTTTTTCCATAGACGCCGATGAATACCAACAGCTGAAGTAAACTCCCTCCTATCCGCTACACCTGAGAGGAGGACAAATACACATTTCCACGTTTTGGGGGACTGAGGTCAGAAGAGTCTTGTTTTCTTGGAGTTTGCTTACCAAGCACTCAGAATTTCCCTCGCATGACTCCATTCTTGTGCCATGTTCTGACAGTCACCGAATTGTTAATGTGAATGAATTTATTACACGCACATTAAGGGTGCTCAACACGTCGTCATCCATACTTACGGATCACAGGCCATAATTATTTTAAGGATAAATACTCAGGGTATTATGACTGATAGACTATAGGGTTTGTTTTTTAAGAATATAGTTATTCTTTAAAGAATCAGTTTAGTCATTTCACACAGGAGAGTCATTCAGTGTTTGTAAACTGAGAACACACACCTTAGAGCTACGTGCAGAAACCATCTGTTCACATGGTAGTGCGTCTGCTTTGACAAAGCCATCATGCTCTTACTGCCTTTAATGTGGTGGCACCTCCAGCATGCCACATGCAAAATCACGAGACTTGTGTGCAAACAAGGAACTCTATGCACTCAAGACACACGGTACGCTGCTTGGGAACTCACTGGGTTCTAGATAAACCTTTGCCTCCCCCATTTCAATTTCCCGTAACCCCGAGGTTCCCCAGGGCAGCTCCTCATGTCTTTTCCTTTCCCTTTCAGACAATTCCTCCTCCCTCCAGGAAGATGAAGAAGTAGAAATGGAGACCATCAGTTGGTGGGCAGGCAGTCCAGCCATGAATGGGCATCCTGCCGTCCCACCGGTGACCACTGCTCGTTTCCCTAGCTGGGTCACCTTTGAAGACAATGAAGTCGGCTGCCCTTCGCCAACAGTCCCCTCTCCAAAGAAGCCAAATGCTCCATCTGCTGCAACTGCCGGCCCAGACGTACCTTTCAACTCAACTGGGTCATTTAAGAGAGACCGTCCCAAGAGCACACTGATGAACTTATCCAAAGTTCAGAAGCTGGACATTTCCTCCTTAAACCGTCCACCTTCTGTCATGGAGGCCCCACCCTGGAGGGCCACCAATCCTTTCCTGAATGAGACGCTCCAGGACATACAGCCCTCCCCCATCAACCCGTTCAGTGCTTTCTTCGAAGAGCAGGAACGGCGCTCCCAAAACAGTTCCATTTCCAGTACCGCGGGCAAAAGCCAAAGAGATTCTCTGATTGTCATCTACCAGGATGCCATCAGCTTTGATGATTCAGGCAAAAGCCAGTCCCACCCCGACGCTATTGAAAAGCTCAAGCAACTCCAAATTGATGATCCCGATCCCGTTGGCAGTGCAGCCCTGCCCGATGACGACCCCACAGCCTCGGTTGAACCCGATGCACCCTCACCCACCTCAGCGCTATCTCAGCCCAGGGATGGATGGCCAATGATGCTGAGAATCCCCGAGAAGAAAAACATCATGTCCTCTAGGCACTGGGGACCAATCTACATCAAACTGACTGACAGTGGTTACTTGCAGCTGTATTACGAGCAAGGCCTAGAAAAACCATTCCGGGAATTCAAGCTGGAGATCTGCCACGAGGTGTCGGAACCCCGGCTCCAAAACTATGATGAGAATGGGAGGATCCACAGCTTGAGGATAGACCGGGTCACTTACAAGGAGAAGAAGAAATACCAGCCCAAACCTGCTGTGGCACATGCAGCCGAAAGGGAACAGGTGATTAAACTGGGCACCACCAACTACGACGACTTCCTGAGCTTCATCCACGCGGTTCAGGACCGCCTCATGGATTTACCAGTACAGTCGATGGACTTGAGCACAGTTGGCTTAAACTACCTCGAAGAGGAGATTACAGTGGACATCCGAGATGAGTTCTCCGGCACAGTAAGCAAAGGAGACAACCAGATCCTACAGCACCACGTCTTGACACGGATCCACATACTGAGTTTCCTCTCTGGGCTCGCCGAGTGCCGCTTGGGCCTCAACGACATCCTCATCAAAGGGAACGAAATCGTCTCCCGGCAGGACATCATGCCCACCACCACCACCAAGTGGATCAAGCTCCACCAGTGCCGTTTCCACGGGTGCGTGGATGAGGACGTGTTTAACAGTTCCCGGGTCATTCTGTTCAACCCTCTGGATGCCTGCCGGTTCGAGCTAATGAGGTTCAGGACCGTGTTTGCCGAGAAGACCTTGCCCTTCACCCTCAGGACAGCAGCGAGCATTAACGGGCGGAAGTGGAGGTGCAGAGCTGGCTGAGGATGTCTCCCGGCTTCTCTTCTAACCGTGACCCTCTCACTCAGGTTCCCTGTGAGAACGTAATGGTCCGCTACCCAGTGCCCAGTGAGTGGGTGAAAAACTTCCGCAGGGAAAGTGTTCTAGGGGAAAAGTCTTTGAAAGCCAAAGTGAACCGGGGGGCAAGTTTTGGCTCCGCTGGCGCCTCTGGCTCGGAGCCGGTCATGAGAGTAACTCTGGGAACAGCCAAGTACGAGCACGCCTTCAACTCCATCGTGTGGAGGATAAACCGGCTGCCAGACAAGAACTCAGGTAGGTAGGGATCCTCGTCTCTGGAAACAACCACTGAGACTGAGGTGGGGGTCAACCTTCCACCGCCTACTAGGCCAGTGTGTAGCATTTGGTTATGTCGTATGGTAGAAGTGGTGGTGATAGGGAGGGGGGAAAAGGGACTAGAGAAGTCCGTGTGTAGTAATAGCCAAGATGACCTAGTATACGTCATCTCTTCCCGGCCTTACCATTCTCATCTCCCATAAGGAGTATTTATTATACTACTCAGCTCTGTGGCCAAATAGCTGTCCAGGGCAGCTTCTGTATTACGTGCGTGTGTTTATGGCCCTGTGAGGAGTGTGTGTGTGCAAATGTGTGTGAGTGTGTGAGTGTGTAAGTGTGTGTGTGAGAGAGTGTGTGTGTCTGCAAATGTGTGTGTCTGTGTGTGTGTGAGAGTGTGTGTGTGAGTGTGTGAGTGTGTGTGTGTGTGTGTGTGTGTGTGAGTGTGTGTGTGTGTCTGTGTGTGTGTGTGTCTGTGTGTGTGTCTGTGTGTCTGTGTGTGTGTGAGTGTGTGTGTGTGTGTGTGTGTGTGTGAGAGTGTGTGTGTGTGAGTGTGTGTGTGTAAGCACATATGTGTAGAGGCCGGAGACTGTCATCAGATGCCATTGGTAGGGCGCTGGCCACCCCATTTGGGAGAAAGATTCTCTCACTGGCCTGGAACTCCATTTGCCAAGTTCAGCTTGCTTGGCTGCTGAGTGATCTGCCGGTCTTTGTTTCCCTACCAATGGTTCGTGCATTCTGTTGTTTTAATTATTTTACTATTTTATGTATGGCCTTTTGGGACACATATATGTCTGTGCACCCTGTGCATGCATTGCCCTTAGAGGCCAGAAGAAGGTTTCAGATCCCACGGAACTGAAATTACAGAGGTTGGTAAGAATAAAACCCAGGTTCCCTGCAGGAGCAGCCAGTGCACTCGGCCTCTGGGCCTTGTCTCCAGCCCACCTCAGCCACGGGACTATCTGCAGACCCCCCACACCTGCCTCTTTTACCTGACACCAAATCCAGGTCCCTGTGTTCACATTTTACTTGTTCAACCATCAACAAGTTCTGTTGAAGTGTTTTTCCTTCTGGAACTCATTGAAGTATTAGCACTAGGAGCAAGTATTAGTATTAGTGCCAGAAGCAGTTCACTCCCAGGTCCCAGAACATGTGGGTTCTGAAGCGGAATCCTTCCAACGACAATCCCCTGGATGAAGGTGAAAGAGTCAGTGTACATCCAGGCATAGGCACAGTCTGTGTGAGAGCTGAGCCTTCCGCAACGAGCCCCTGTTGGTCATGGTGTATTAGACCCAGAGTTTGGTTTTGGGACTCGTGATGGAAAAGAGATTAAGTAGCCAGGATACCAGGGTCCAAAGGGCTGAAGTTCCAGCAGACAGAAAAATAAAGAGTGTTTGATTTGAACAAACAAACTTCCCAGCCTAGCTGTCCTGCTCACAGCCAGCGGCTTCCCTACCGTGTCTGGGAGAGCCCAGGAGGCAGTTACTAGCAAAACTTCTTGACTGAGAAAGCAAGACCGTGCTAACGGCTTTATTTCTGGAGTACGTCGATGTGACCTCAGTGGCCCGCAAAGAGCCTGTGATCCCACAAGCCCTTAAACCACTTCTCTTGTCTGCAATAAAGCGTGCCCATCTGTTAAGGAAAGTGGATTAGCTAGTCAGAGGCAAATCCCGCCGCTGCTTTCTTACGGTACTTCTGCTAACCTATTATAGTGCGTTCGGGGTAAGATGCTACAAGTGTGGATTTGGTTGCATTATCATATCTCAAATGGAATTCAGTGAGATAGACAGAGGGACTGCGGCTGCCGGGGAGAAGGCAAACACCCGGCCTTCTGTGTCAGACACTGGGTGCGGCAATGCAAGCTGAGGAGACAATCAGACCTCTGTGCTGGAGGCTGGGGCGGCCACCCTCCGCTCCTACGCTGGGTTTTAAAACAGTCTTCGGCCCTGTGCTGGCTGTCTCCTCTCTCCCCTGCTCAGCACTGGGTTCTTCTCCCGGGGCTTATGTGCTGGCTGCCTCAGTCACTGGGGCCCATCGCGCTTGACAGTGGAAACGAGAAGCCCCGAGTTCTCCTGTGGCACAAAAGCCACGGGGAAGAGAGAACTGTGTGTGATAGGACTGGGCTTTCAAGCTTGGGACCTCAGGAGAGGCTAAGATCTGACAGGTGACATTACTCACCTGACACCACAAAAACACACACAAGGGTCTCTTCTTCATACCACAGCTCCTCTTTATGCATGAGCGGAATACGTACACGCCTCAAATAATGTGCACCCTGGAAACACAGATGTGTAGTTTCTCAATGTATGCAAATGATATCAAAGTGACTTAAAATACTCAAAAGTACTGCGAGGAGGATTTTAGTCAAGGCTGACCTTAAATGGGTAGGAGTAGAGGCCTTCGGTATGAGTGGGTCATTGAAATGAGGAAAGGTTAAACATCAGACATCAGAAAAGAAAGCTCTGAAACAGCCCTAGTCACAGAAACTAATGGTCATCTCCTCGGTACAGCCATGGAGACAACTTTTGTGTCAGTCATTTTTGGTCCGTGGGCAACTTGGCTCAAGTTGACAAGTGACCAGAGCAATCAAGATGGCAGATAGTGCTGGAGAGGTGAGAGAATAAAGGATTGCCACCAGAAGAAACGGACCATGGGCAGAGGGCAGAGAGACAGCAAACAGTTCTCTAATGCTTCCCAGCAGACAGTGCTCAGTGGCTGAAGCCAAGTGACGGCTGCTTGTGTATTACACTCGTTATTAGTTTATTAGGATTTCCTCAGGGAGGTCGGGACGGGGTTTCTCTGTGCAGCCCTGGTTATCCTGGAACTCTATAGACCAGGCCGGTCTCGAACTCAGAAATGCCCCTGTCTCTGCCTCCCAAGTGCTGGAATTAAAGATGTACCAGCTGTTAATTTCTTGCTTTGATTAAAGGAGTGAGACACCACTGTGTAGTAACATCAATCTGATTTTTAATGCTAAATTTCATCAAGAAAGACCCAATAACCTAAAGATGTACTTATTATTATAACCATGAATTGAATTATTCAAATTTTAAAATGGCTTTGCCCCACCTGTCCACCACACTTACACATTAAATAGCTGAGGCTAGGAATTCAGGTCAAGATTTGGCTTTCAGAGTTCCCGTGAGTTCGCTCTGATACAGTCAGAGAAGGAAGTCGCCTTTTAAACAGAGAAACCACTTCTCAGTATTCCAGACAGAAATGTCAGAGAAAGCTAATTAGAAAAAACAAAAACAAATGTTCAAGTCCCTATCTGAGTTAAGAGGCCTTCCACAGTGTAGTGACCACATTCCATAGCAGCTCACATGTATGTAGGACCTGGTTTGGAGTCAGTGAGATCTGAATTTTATTCTTGGCGCTGCTGCTTAATGGTGGTGTGACCCCATGCAATCGACTTAACTATGTTGGAGAAACCTAATTTTTCTCACTTATGAGATAGAGTTATTAGTACCTAGCTCATTCAGAACAAAACTGGGTAATACTGTTAAGTGTGAAGCACAGTCGTAGTATCAGTGACAAACGAGAGCTCTGCGATTAGTCCGTGGCACCCAAAACAATAGATTGAACAGACGTGTTTTGAGATATCATCAAGTTTGTGTGTGTGTGTGTGTGTGTGAGAGAGAGAGAGAGAGAGAGACAGAGACAGAGACAGAGAGACATGTGTGTGTGAGAGAGAGAGAGAGAGAGAGAGATGTGTGTGTGTGAATGAGAGATTATGTGTGTTTGTGTGAGAGAGAGAGAGTGTGTGTGTGTGTGTGTGTGTGAGAGAGAGAGAGAGAGAGAGAGAGAGAGAGAGAGAGAGAGAGAGAGAGAGAGATTTTGGTTCCTTTCCTAAAAGTCAGTGCAAATTTTTCAGTTAAATATCCTAGCCTTATTCTTTAGAAATAACCATTAAATTGTGCTACATCTGTGAAAAACAAATGCCTCACTCTGGAGTGATTTCCTCGGAGAGAGGGTGTGTGTCTCCTGATTCTCCGAGATGGGAAAACCCTGCCCAGAGCAATAAAGGAAATTGAAATTGTTGACTCGGAGAGCAGGAAAGAGTTACACCGTCGGTCAGAGCCACATCACGGTTTATCTGTAGTCATCGCGCATGTCTCATCTCCGCACTGCCATCCTGCAACCTGGTCTCCATGTTTGGGGACCATGAAATTATGACTCAGACAAAGGGGTCCACAGTCCCAGCTGTAAGACTTTTTGCTGTGACCCGTGGCGGCTTGCTTTATGCACAGAACCCTCAGCCAGATGAGAGCATTGGTCCAGTGCACTGTGTCCCCGGGTTTCATGTGTGCTGTCTATAAATCCGTCACTTTCATATGTCACCCACCCACAGAAACATGCCCGAGGCACCTCGGAAAATATAAAATGCTATTAGGGGAATTCATCTTTTACAGGAAAGCAGTTTGCTCCAGGCGGCTGTCACCGATGTTTTATTAGGTGCCAAGTGCTAATCTAATCTCAGCTGCTCCTTCTTCCACTGTCAAGCCTCTCTCTCAGTGTTCCTGCTGTCTGCACAGCTCTGGGACCTAAACAGTCAGAAAAACACTGTGGGTTTTGTTTTCCATTTGTTTTTTGTTTGCTTTCACTTTTCGTTGAGAGCTGCCTTGTGGGTGCTGAGAACCGAAACTAGGTCCCCTGGGAAGACCAGCCATTGTTCTTAACCATTGAGCCATCTGTCCAGCCTCCACAGACCGTTAGAATATGCTGGTATTCCAGGCTGTGGTTACCAGGAGGCACTGGATGAAAGGGTCCGGGGCACACGGAGCCTGATGTCCGCCCAGGGAAGTTTATCACTAGACCCTCAGCGAGCAGGTGCAGCGCCGGCAGCCCTCCATTATTACCAGCGGGGCCCTTTAGCCTCCTTTCCTTTTTAATTTTTTCCTCAGAGAACTCAACCTCTGGATGCTTTCTTTCTATTACAGCTTCTGGCCACCCACACTGTTTCTTTTGCCACCTTGAACTTGGCTCTGACCGGGAAGTGCCTTCCAGATTTGCCAATCATGTAAACGTCGAGTTCAGCATGCCCACGACGTCTGCCTCCAAAGCAGCTGTGAGATCCATCTCTGTGGAAGACAAGCCCGATGTCAGGAAGTGGGTCAATTATTCCGCACACTACAGCTACAAGGTAGCCTCAGGAGGGCTTTGGGCCCATGTTTCCACATCCGTTTGTTAGCCCCACACTTTCCCCTCGTGCCTTCCAGCAAATGTTTCTTATATCAAGGCACGGGTTGGGGATTTAGCTCAGTGGTAGAGCTCTTGGCCCTGGGTTCAGTCCCCAGCTCTGGAAAAAAAAAAAAAAAACTTATATCAAGGCACTTCACATTCACAGCTGTGGATGAATCTGCTCTGACTTTAATGAAATGATCTCTCGTGAGTAAGAAGAGAGGCAAAAAAAAAAAAAAAAAAAAAAAATTAAGGGGCTGATGAGAATGTAATACCTGACATCATGAATGTTTTGGTGTGAGGCGCTGGGCAGTAAGAGGGCAAACTTAAAAGCCAAGCCCTTTCACAGTGACAATGGGATGGGGAACGTGGGAGGTGTCTGCAGTCAAAGCTGGAGAGCTGCTTTTATTGGGGGGAAACGGGGGTGTCTGAAGACAGGATCCCTCCCTGTAGCTCAACCCAACTTCGAGTTCTGTTTTCCTGCCTGTGAAGATTATAGGCAGATCTCCATAAAGCAAGGGCTAACAACACACCAAAATGATAATTCCCCGCAGAGGTAGACGTTTGGTAGATCAAGCTCCGAAGAGGGAAGAGAAAGGCACTGGCGAAAGGTTTCGCAAAGTCATTTGATAATTTCCTACATATAATGATTCCCACGGATTTATGTAATTTATTATTCCTTTAAATATTTTCTTAGTTGTATCATGGAAAACTATTTATTTAACTACCAAGAAGAACGAATGCCCCATCTTGTGGCCAGGGGAAAACTAGCAGTTCCCCACAACCATGGGCTGTAAGCTACCTTCAGTTGTTGCCTCTAAAGGGAGAGGCTTAACATTCCGTGCAGTGATGAGAAGCACTTATGGAACCCCTAAGTGCAAAGGAGTGAGTCCCTTCCCAACTTACCAGAGGCTGTAGTCAGGGTGTGTTACTCTTTAAAAGGATTTTATTTATGTATTGAATGTGTGTGGATATTCTCTCACATGCATGCACAAACAGTGGCGTGCCACCATGTGGGTGCTGGGAATTGAACTCAGGCCCTCCAGAGGAGCATCCAGTGAGTGCACTTAACCACTGAGCCATCTCTCCAGCCCAAAGCATGTTACTTTCAAAGAGCAACTTCTGGGGTTGGGGATTTAGCTCAGTGGTAGAGCGCTTACCTAGGAAGCGCAAGGCCCTGGGTTCGGTTCCCAGCTCCGGAAAAAAAAAAAAAAAAAAAAAACCAAAGAGCAACTTCTTTTTTTTTTTTTCTTTTTGAAGATTTATTTATTTTATTTATGTGAGAACACTGTAGCTGACTTCAGACACAGCAGAAGAGGGCGTCGGATCCCATTACAGATGGTTGTGAGCCACCATGTGGTTGCTGGGGACTGAACTCAGGACCTCAGGAAGAGCAGTCAGTGCTCTTAACCACTGAGCCATCTCTCCAGCCAAAAGAGCAACTTCTGGACAGTATTTTGCAGGAGATAGAGTAGAACAATAAATGTTCCAATACATATTAGTTTAGAGACATTTTTTAAAAAAATGAAGTAACTGGAGGTGCTTAAGTGGTCAACTACAAATGGTTCTCTAAACCATTGTCAGTTGCCTACTAGAATCCCACACCATTGGATAAAGTCAGCTAGATCTTGCCCTTATCCCGTGAACCTATGAAATAGTGGAGACAGGGACAGCGGATATACTCAGAGGAAACTCGGTCTCCCTCCTGAGTGGGCAGCAAAGGTAATATCTGAGCAAATCTGTGAGACAAAGGATGGATGAGAATTTTCCAGATGGACCATGAAGAAGGGGAATGCCACACCTCCATGGGGATCCTGGGATACTCAGGAGTGGGTGCTCCTCTGTGGCAGATGCCCAGAACATTCACGAAATTCCGGGCAATCCCAAGGGACCTCCGGGGTGCTTCTCCTCTCGCTTCCCCTTAGTCCTGACAGTTTCTTCGTCTTTTCTTTTGGCAGGTGGAAATTGAACAAAAAAAGAGTTTGAAGCCAGACTTTGAGGGAGAGGACTTGGAAAACCCAAAGGAATGTGGGGTACAGTGACAGTGACCCACCTCAAGGAACTGAGGACCGCTGACTCGCAACCGGGTGTCTTCCCCGAATAACTCAAGTTTAAGTCGACACCTGCTGCGGCTGCTCCATGTTGGGGGCTGCCTACCTCCGTTTCCTGTGTGCACCTACCTGTGGGTCACAGGAAATCCTGAGGGGGGCTGCCTTCAGTAGGCCCCTTGACACTGAGCATGCCTGAAGTATGTGGCACACCTGGCTATTGAGCCTCCTTGTCTCTTTTCTGCTTGTATCATGGCACTGGTATGTGGTTTGTGGTGACCATTAGAAACCCAGAAAGACCCGCCAGCATCAGTGTTGCACAATTTGCCCCAGTACTCACATGTCACTTGTAAAATTCTGGAGAAAATAGCCCTGAAAGTTTATTAAGAATCCATCTCTATTGCTCCCTCTGTACAAGATTCCAAGAAGTTCCAAAGCCATTTCTTTGGGCCTGCTTTTCTAGATATCTCCATGTTTTTAAACATTGGCGTTCTGCAACAGAGGTTTCCCAAATGTTTCCCTTCTGGTTCTGGATTGCTCAAGATCAAAACACTCTTTCAACTTCTTCTCCATTTGCTGTCCTAAATCATGGTGCATGATGGGAAAGGCTCCATCTGATATTTTCAAATTTAGGTTTGGAGCTTAATTCTACAAATGGACTAAGTTGGCTTCACAGTCTGTTTAAAAAAAAAAAAAAAAAAAAAAAAAAACAGAACTTATTTTTCTTACCTAAAAGGGGCATTAAATGTAAGCTTATATTTAGTTCGGAAGACAGCTTCGATCATAAAATATGCCAGATTCTCACTGGTCACTTTTAATTCCTGAAACACAGCATGACTGTAATTCCGTGTGTGTAAAAGAGACACTTGGAAGTTCTTTTCATACCTCATACACAATGACTGTTACACATCTCTTCCCTCAACATTCAGAGGAAACTCAAGCTAAAAAGATCATTGTAAAAGCTGAGTTTGGATGAGCTTTACCCCGAATTCCAAGGTTGGTTAGTTACACTATTGTGAAAGCTCAAAAGGGTGGTGGCGCATACCTTTAATCCCAGCATTTGGAAGGCAGAGGCAAATGGATTCCTGAGTTCAAGGTCAGCCTGGTCTGCAGGATGAGTTCCAGGACAGCCAGGGCTGCAGAGAGAAACCCTATCTGGGAAAAACAAAAACAAACTAAAAAAGGCAGAAGGCTCCAGCGTAGGGCTGGGGAAAGCCGGTCTCCCAGTGTCATGACCATGAATTCCTGATTCCCAGACTCAGGCCTTTCCTTACGTTTCCCACCCTGCCCCCTGCTCCCCCACCCCTGCTTATTTGTACTCTGTTGATTGCTCTCCTGAAGAAAAAAGTGAGGGGACAGAATGCATATTTTATCAGACTTGGGGAATATATGGAAATAAGTAGAAAATGCCTGCAGTTTGGGACTAACTGATTCAAGCTTTTTTTTTTTTTTTTTTTTTTTTTTTTCAGCTCTATCTAGTGATCTATGTACTGACTTAGGCATTAGAAATCATGGCAGTGCTTTGAACCATGTGTTTAACTCTCTAAGCATTAGATTGGAACGAAAAGGACAAGCTACATAGGTCCACATGAGAAGACCTGTATTTTGAGTTTTTCAAATGCAACCCTTTCAGTATAGAGGGGTGTGTGTGTGTGTGTGTGTGTGTGTTTTGATGAGAACTAGGGAGATTTGATATTAATAGCAGTCCATATAGAACTGTTTTCTTGCCGAGGTCAGTCTTGAACCAGGGATAGATCCACAGCTATTCTCAAGGCTAATTCCTTCCATCTGTAGTGGTAGGTCATTAACCGTGCATGATGCACTGGCCTGTGCATGCCTGGATGGAGGGTTACATTCAAGTATGGCTACCGTATTTTAGGGGAGACACTAATAAGTCGACCGTATCCACAAGCAGGTGACCAGGGTTGTGACGATCCTGGTTATATAAGGAACAGGGGGCAGCTCTCCTGCCGAACAGAGGGCATAGCTGGGAAGGGAGTGCAGGGAAGTTGGGAAATGAAAGAACGGCCAATAACCAACTCAAGGTTTCTGCTGCACTAGGGAAAGAAGAGGAGTTAGCATAACCTCAAAGGCAAAAAGAAATAGAACAGAAGAGAACTTTCCAGATGACAGATGTTTGCTCAGTATAAGAATCTCCTAGGAAAGAAGCGTTCTAAAGTTGAAAGGGTCAAGAAGATTTCCTGCTGCAGCTAGTGCCCAAAAGTCAACAGAGCCACCTATCCCAGGTGCTCCAGAAGGGACTATCACATTGGAGTGGCCAAGATGGCAGGAAAACTCTTACTCAAACAGCCTTGATGGGAATGAGGCTGGCTAGCTCCAGACAGCCTTTCCCCTGTGGGTTTTTTTGTGCTGTTGGAGGGCAGTGGAGTTCTCGAGAAGAACTCAGTCCTTGAAGTCCATGTCATTTCCACTGTAAGGCTAACGATCTTGAGAGTGTCAGATGACCAACAGGCTGGGCAGTCGGCAGGATAGGGGAAGGTCATCCCTGGCTTAGCCCTGTGCCAGGAGCCCTGCCCGGGCTTCTAACATGCACAGCACCTGTTTTCTCTTGTCCCTCCCACCCCCTTGGTTAATTCTTCCTGTCTTGGTGCTTCACCTGAACTGTTTTGATTTTTGTTTTTGTTTTGCCCTAATCAAAAGGTGAAAAAAAAATCCCCTCTGAGCTATTTATATTTAGCAAGCAAATTATCACTAATTTTTAAGTATAGGCCACCCTCTGGGTTCCATCAAATTTGGTTCACCTCTACTGCACTTAGGGTCATATGGATAACATGTAAGAAGGTGAAATGTAGTTCAGAGCTTACTGAAAACCTACTTAAAAACTGGAGTCTGGCAAATCACCCTTTTGATGTGCAGAGTGTATGCTTGCCACAGCGGCCCTCAACTTTTATTTTCCTGTGCTTACAAAAAAAAAATCCAAATCTGTTATCAACGACATAAAAATATGAAAAATGGATTGATTTTTACCAGTACAAATAGGACACATTAGTTGTCACATACTATCTAAATACAATTAGGACACATTAGTTGTCACATAGTATCCAAAGCTATTTTTGAGTCTAGGGCTTCTCTGTTTCAACTTTACAGTGAGTCAGGACAAAAAGTAAATAAGCCTTCCAATATATCAGACAAGAGGTCTGGTCATGTAGCTCAGTAGGAGTGAACTTGCCTACCATGCACAAGGTCCTGGGTTCAGCCCCCAGTACCACAGAAACAACAACAGAAAAGAGTGGTGGGTATTTAGAGGGCAGATGCCTGAAGCCCCTCTTGTTGACACAGTGCTGGTTACTCCTTGGGAAAAGTTAGCCCCTTCTTCCTTATTCTCTGGCCTTGCTTCCTCATCTACCCGAGACCCCCTCACATCTACTGTGAGGCCTTATCCTCATGGCTGTCCCTTAATTTAGAAGACTCCTTATCTGAAGTGAGATAAGTGCTTAGAAACACAGTTGAGATCAAGAGTTTATGTCCCTAGGAACTCTGTTCCTGAGAAACGTGGTAGCGACTAAAACTGTTTTAGTCATCGTGACTCAAATGCCTATAACAAGTGCGAGCCAGCAGGGCTCAGCCGCTTTCAATACATCTAAACCAAATATGCTCGTTAAATACATGGAAATTATTGACACTTCGACCCCGAGACTACTTACTCTCTGCTTACAGCTAGCAAGCTGCTTTTATTTCCTGGAGGACTTAAATAATCATTTTGCTCTGCTTTGATCCCTGCCTCCAGTGTCATCCAAGTGTCAGGATGGTGACACTTAATGTGTGGCTGAGTCTGACCTACAGTGCCACTTATTCATATCGAGAAACACTTCTACTCTACACTCAGCGGTGCGGGGGCACAGGTGCTGTCCACGGTTACGCTATTGATTCAGTTTTATGGCTGCCAATCAAACAGACGGGGAGCCTCTGCCTCGCCCGTGACTCATGGAAGATACTCGCATCTGATGGAGCATGCAGCCAGTCCTGCTGGGTCAGGCCTTTGTCCTACCAACTGTAACCATGGACCAATGCTGTCACGCATGTCGTGTCCTCACAGGGGAAATCACGATTTCAAAGCCGATTAATATTTTTACCATCAGTTTAAGGGTAGAAAAACAAGAGAATGAGCTGACTTTTTTTTTTTTTCTGCCTTAAAGGTCTTAGAATTAATTATCACGAGGAGGAAGCACTGTCATCCAATACACCTTTACAGATTCCCCTGATAAAAGGTGGCAAATTTTTCTCTTCTAAGAACAGTTGCTTCAGATTAACCCTAGCATTTCCAAAGTTGAGATTGTAATTAGATTAGAATATGATAGAGAATCCAATCGAAATTAACAAAAAAATTAAGTAAAAATATACCGTCTAGTAAATGAATGTTGTGTTAACACTTCGCTACCACCACCATGACAGCATTTTATATATAACATTGGTCAGTGTATTGTCTCTATGGTTCTGATGAGTGTTTTCTAAACATGACCAGTGTGGCTTTGCCAATTTCCTTCAAATCACCACATTTTAATTATGCTCTTTGGAAAGGAGATCGGCTTTAGTTCTTCTCATTCATAATTGTGTTTTAAAGGGATTAAGAGTGAAGGAGATACAGGAGGGCAAGTCTTAAGAGTAGGAACAAATGAATGGGTTAGTAATAGCCCCAAGGTCTTCTAAGCAAGAGCATGGAAGCTTTATATTCTAGTGTGCCTTAGCCACTTTGCTAATGAAAGTCCAGTCCTGTACAGGGGATGTGGGGAGCATGCATATATCAACTTGCAATGCCAAGCCATAAAGGTAGAAAATTTCAGTAGTACTATGTTCTGCAGAACCTGGAAAGAGGCCAATAAAACGGTGGATGTAATGAAAAACTACTAAACATCAGACTAAAGAAAATAATTTCAGTATGAAAAGAGTTGGAAGATATACAGCATTGGCCACCGAATTTAATATAACCTGAACTGGAGGCTGTCTCCAGTAAGAAGCCATTAGGGAGGAAGGGGGCATAGCAGGGACAGACAGCAGGGGTCTTTGCTCTGCCAGGATTGCTCAGGTGCGGTTTGAAGTACTGTTAGCAGCCAGCTTCCCTGTGGACGAGAGGCGATGCACTAAGATGCTCCTAGCTGTTAGTCATGCTGTGACAGCTTCATGAAGGAAAGCTGGCCTTTCTGTGACTGTCTGAAGGGCACAAGCACGGGGGAAGTTACTCGTGCTAACTGGCCTCTTGTTGTCATCTTGGTTCCCAGAGACAACAGAGAGAGCACTGGGCTCGTTTGCCTTGGGATTGTTTGTTTGTTTGTTTGTTTGTCTGTTTTCCCAGCAATGGTTTTATGGATTGTTTCACAAACTACCCTTTCCTGCCACATCTTGTTGATGTTCCAGGTCAGTATGATTCTTAACGATTCTTATGCTTAAGAACCAAGAAGTCTGAAGTAGGAAAGTTGAGATCAGCTGGTTTATCTTTCTCCTGCTCAGCCCCCTCCCCTCCCAGTCCCCACTACGATGTTCTGCTGTTGACCTCAGAATACCAGTGGAATATGAGGGTCAAAAGGCGAACTCCCACTCGACACTGAGGTGCGAATACACCTCAGTGAGTATCCAAGTGGACACCAAGGTATGAATACCTCAACGAGTAGGTCCAGCCCTCCACGTTAAAGATGTTTGAATGCAGGATGCTGGAATGGTCTGGAACCTATGGATAGTCTTTCATGGGAAAGATAATAGGAGAGAGGGGGAAACAAGCCAATCTGGAGCCATCTGCAATTATAGCAAATGAGAGAAAAGGCCAGTCGCTGTACATAAAAATGTACTTATTTTTTTTCTTAATAGCTTCTCTGTGTGGTGTGTCTGAATATGCTTTTAGTTTCTTTGGGGAGTTCTAATAACTCAAACAGAATAGATCAGTTTTAACTGGTCAGATGGAATTCCAGCATCCTCTCCTGGTTTACTCCCATGTTCTGCCTCAGACGAAACCCCAGTTCTCACTGTGGACACTAGCCACACCGTGGCTAAAGCCTTAAGCGCCACCATTGCTCACACCCATGCGCTGATCGGGAGGCCCGACAGCACCAGTTCTGTGAACACGGATGAGCCCTCAGCTCCCAACATCAGCCTGTTGGGTTTAATGGTCTTCAGGAACGGTGCACGAGTGTCACCGCTCCCTCTCCCCTTCAGCCAGCATTCACTTATCTTCATGTTCACTTGCCAACAGAAACTGGACAACCCTTTGCCACATTCAGAAGGCTAATCAGGATCAGTGTTTGAGAGGAGGACTGGTGGAGGAGCGTCCCTCCCCACCCTCCATTTCTGTAACGTCCATATGAATTTCATGGTGTCGGGTGGTTGAACCCGCGGTCCAGTGACTGCCTTGACTGAGCTGAGGCTTGTCTTTCCCTTTATTCGTCGTCCATCCCCACTCAGTGTGACTTCTTGCACTACTGTGGCTCGTTTTATGTAAAACCAGTTAACTCTAAAAAGAATGTGCCTACGTAATAAAGTCTACACACTGGCTATCTCTGTAGAGGTGACGTTTTGTTTTAGATGTTTTGCTGAATAATCTGTAATATCTTTTTTGAGCTATGAAAAGGAAGTATTAATAAAAAATTTATGCAAAGTGACATTGCAGTGTTTAATGAATACAGCATGATAAAGAGTGTTTGTCTGGCATGGTAGTGGATGCCTTTAATAAAAATCTTTGAAAAGAAGTAGATGTTTACTAATGAGGTCCATTACCCAGACAATATGGATATGGTCATTAGCTGACAAGTAATTTGCTTAAATTATTCTAGATACATTTATCATGTATACAATTTAAGTCAGTTCTAAATACATTAATTGCATTTCTTTCTTTCTTTCTTTCTTTTTTACTTTGTCCTAAATGCTATGAGAAAATAAATGTAACGTGTAGAATCCTCGAGGTTTTCGTGGAGGTAAGAATTCAGCGGACAGACATGATGAGTTCGTACACAATTCCTGTTCTATTGCCAGTGCTCAGCCAGTAATTAATTGGTGAATATTAATTGCTAATGTCAACATAACCCATTTGGAAAACACCAGTGTAGGACTATGGGAAAGATTCAAAACAAAGACGATGATGTCAGGGTTTGGTTTGACTTTGGTTCGTTCATTTGAGTAAACACAAATAAGCAGCGTTGTGCTTGGTTTGGTTCACATGGACCAAGGAAGGACATTTTATTATAAAACACAGGCATGTACTGCAGAAGAGCTCAGGCCAGTCCAGTGGCTCCTGCTGTCGAGATGTCTGTCCTGAACAATACACAGGATTCCATCGTCTATTCCGTAGGAGGTGGTGTCAAAAGAGTTAATAGCTAAGTAGAAGTTTAGTATTTTCTTAGGTTGGGGATTCTGGAAAGTGTTTCTTTTCCACTATTCTCCCCTCCCTTTAATAAATCTGGAGACATAACTGTAGGTACCACACTGTTACTGCTTTAGCCTGTCGTCCTCCTCCTCCTCCTATCCTGGAAAGGCCACTGTTCTGCAGAATTTGGGTAGGGGACTGGAGGATGAGGTAAAGTGATGAAGGTTGAAATGTCTTTGATGCCATTGGTCATTTGTTCTAGAATTCTCTCAACCAGTTAGTAACCTCCAAGTATCTTCTATTCCTCTATGTTGGGGCAGCTTGACTCTCCAAACATAGTATTAGGGGCGAGAGAGAGGACTCAACAGTTGTGCTTGCTGCTCTCCCAGTGGACCTGAGTTCAGTTCACAGGCACACAGCAAAACATCCCATGACTCCAGCTCCAAGGGACCCAATACCCTTTGACCTCTGTGGGTATCTGCATTCACACTTACACATGCCACATATAGACATATGGAGTGAGAGTGTTGGTTTCTTTAAAAACCCAGCTATGGTCATGTGAATAGCTTTTTGTTTTAATCCCAGGTGTGGGATAAGAGGCTGCTTCACAGCAGGTGATTATGATTTGCCCGGTGCACTAGCAGGGGCATGATCTTTGCCAGCTGCTGATAGTTTAATTCTGGGGACTCTGGAGAGGTTATAAATGGGAGAGCCCTGAGATGGCCTACCTGTGGCAGCTGCTGCTGCTACCCTTGCTGCTGGTTCGTTCTGCACTATATTTGCTATTGCTGGATATTCTGATGGCCAAGATTGTACTTACCCCAAGAAACAAGGCATCTCTAACCAGCAGGAAGTAGTCTAAAGAGGGCTATACCCCCATTCCCTTCTAACCTTCTTTCTCTCCTATCTAGTATTGGGGAATTTGATCAGAGGTAGAGGTATAAGAAATAAAGAATAAAATAGAAAAAAATAGTGCCAACAGACATATCTACACATTCATGTTGTTGGTATTTTGTTTTTTTAATCTTTGAAAAACATAATATTAAACAGTGTGTAATGAATGCCTTTAATCCCATAATCCCAGCATTCAGGAGGCAGAAGCAAGCAGATCTCTGAGTTCAAGGCCAGTCTGGTCTACATAGTGACTTCAAGGACAGCCAGAGCTACATAGTGAGACCCTGTCTCAAAATAACACGAAAAAACATTTTCAAACAATTATGTACTGATTATACTCTGGTGCGGCCACCAGTACAAGGGTTTGTGGTATGTGTTCTCCCTTATGTAAGTAATCACCTTTCTCTGATTCCAGGCTGTTGGATATAATAGACTTTACCAAAAGTTAGGAACTGATGGATGATGTGGTGGCATGAATGAGAATGGCCCACATAGGCTCATATGTTTGAATACTTGTTTCTGCAGTAGGAGGAACTGTTTGGGAAGGACTAAGAGGTGTGGCCTTGCAGTAGGTATATTATTGGAAGTGGGCTTTGAGGTTTTAAAAAAAACCACATCATTCCCAGTTAGCCCCCTCGTTCTCTGACTTAGGGTTATTGTCTCACTGCTCCAGAGCCATGCCTGCTGCCATGTTCCCCCGCCGCGACTGTCACAGACTCATCCTCAGAAACTGTACACGAGCCCTAGATTAAATGCTTTCTTTTATAGGTTGCCTTGGTCAATGCATCTCTTCAAAGTAATAGAAAAGGAACTAAAACTGATAGTAAGGAGCTATAGCATAAAAGCAGACACTCTTGCTCCTAAAGGTCACTGACCATACCCTACAGAGGGAATTCCCAATGAAACACTTTCTCCTTAAGCTCCAACCTGAGCAAACCTACTAATTCCTCAAAGTCCCAAGCCACTCTCTGCCAATGAAGACTAGAAACTTAACATCTTGTCCCAATGGGGATTTTGTTTGTTTTCAAGACTGGGTTTCACTGTGTATCCCTGGTTGTCCTCAAACTCAGAGATTCACCTGCCTCTGCCTCCCGAGTGCTGGGACTAAAGGTGTGCACCATTGCCTTCCTGCTGGAATTATATTCTTAAGTAAATAAATACTCTCAAACCTCATATAAATATTCACAAAGGAGGCCAAGAGCAGATAAAGGAAAACACTAATGACAATTGCTCGCTGGCCCTCAACTGACTTGCTAAGTTCTCCCTTGTGGATACCAAGAGTAAGATGGTGAATAGTGGGAGGAAGTCATTAAAGTGAGTCACACATTTTCCCTGAGACCTACAGACATGAATGGACCATTCCAGACTTGGCAGCTTCTTTTGTTTGCCTCCCAGACACCAGCAAACAGGATCACCAACCTGAATGAAAGTGGCTGGACTTCCGGTTCTACCTCACTCTAGGATACAAAGTAGGATCCTCCAACCCCATCTCATCCTGCCCTGTCCCCAGTGAACGATCTTTCCAAACCAAAAAAAAAAAAAAGTTAATCTTGCATGGCCAGAAGATACAAAAGTACTCAAAGGTTACAGATAAAATTTTCTGGAGAAGTTGAAGTCAAATTCCTGAGAGATGGCTCGACAGGCAAATTACTTTCTGTGCAAGCCCGGTGGCCTCAGTTCTGGAGTCGCTAGCCAGCACCCGCATGAAAAAGATGAGTGTGGTGGCTCTGCCTGAATTTACAGCCTCAGCAGTACTACAGGATGGGAGGTAATCATGACAAGTAAAACTATCCAGGAGAAAAGCAGCAGAAATAATAAGAGAGACCCTGCCCCCAAAACAAAGTGAGAGAGTGGTGACTACCGAGTGCTGTCCTCTGACTTCCAAATGTGCTCTAGAGAATGTGCACGCAGCACGCACATGAATTTTTTTTTTATAAATTATTGGAGAATAATGGCACAGTTTACCGAGTTTCCCAATACAGTGTCCCCTAAAGTCCTGCCTCAAATAAAGAGTTTGATATAGCCCACGCAATCCCAGATGGTGGTTACAAAATTTCAAGTACTTCTTTCTGATTACAAGTATTTTTTTTTTTTTTTTGTGGACTCCGGAGAGATGTTTCAGGATTTTTGAGCCTGTTTCTAGTGAGGGTGGGGCTCATGCCCTTACCATACACCTTTAATCCCTCCGGCTGGAATTCAGACAGCTCCTTAATACATACCTTTAATCCCAAACAATGAAGGTAAAGATAGCTTGTAGAAGGAAGCATCCGTGTTTGAAGGTGATGTCTAATTGAGTGGCAGAAAAAGTGACGATCAGAGAACGATTTGACAGAATGGGATATGCCCAACTCTCACAAGAAGAGAGAGGGAAAGGAAGCTACGTAAGGGAGAGACAGACAGTACAGGAGAACGAGTACAGCACAGGAATACAGTTGAGCTGAGGGGGAAAGTGGAGCAGCAGAGAGAAGGAGGAGGGGGAGGCAGGTTTACCGGGAGAGGCTTACAGAGATAGACTTAAGAGAGAACAAGTTAGCCACAGGTAAAGACAGAACAAGCAAGAGAATGAGAAGGAGCCAGAAGGTTAGAGAAGATTGCTGGAGTTAGAGGCCAAGCAGAGCAATTCAGTGATTGAGTCAGTCAGCTGGGAGAGGAGTTCAAGCCAGAGAACAGTTGAGTTGAGCCAACCAGCCAGAGATCAGAAAGAACTAGGAAGGGTGAGCTTATTCAGCAGCAAGTCTCAGAGGCTGAAAACATTCTAGGCCCAGATTAATGGTATGGAGGCTTCAAGCTTCCAGGACTAGGCCTAGGTTAGCAGATGAGGGCAATAATCCTTAGAGACGACAATTAATTCAGGCAAATAAAAAGTACTTTTACAGAGAGATGCAGGCCATACCTCTGTGAGTTGACCCTGGCAACAGCAGCCAGCATTGTTATTACAGTGTTTTGTTTTTTTTTTAACCTTGCTTCTCCATTGCTTCTACTAATGAAGCGTAAACTACAAAGTGCATGTTTCCTACTACGAGCCTTTATCAGGTTCACTTAGCATTTCATCTTTACGGTCTCTTGCTAACCCAGTGCACTTCTCTCCGCATTGCAAGAAATGCTAATGGAGGAGGGCTCAGAAGGCTGTGGAGGGCCTATGGGCAATTGATGTTTACCCAGAGGAGGGAGAGCCTTTTTCTTTGAGTGGTGTTATTTCTTAGTTGCCCATGTTCCAGTAAGTAGCACACACACACACACACACACACACACACACACACACACACACACACACACACATTCATGCAAGAAACCCTAATCAAACCCAGTGGGACACCCAAACACACAAAGACGGAAACAAGAGGGGAACAAGTTGGAGAGGGGAACATGTTGGAGAGGGGAACATGTAGGAGAGGGGAACATGTTGGAGAGGGGAACATGTAGGAGAGGGGAACATGTTGGAGAGGGGAACATGTAGGAGAGGGGAACATGTTGGAGATCGCTAAAGAACGAAGTGTCTCAAAGCCTATGTAGTGTTTACAACTCTACTGTGTTTACATAGAATTCTTACTTCATGCACCCCTATGGATCACGCACTGTTGATGCCTTTATTTTACAGATTAAAAGAAGAAAACCAGAGTCACAGAGAGGTTAATTGATTTTTCCCAAGAGCAGTAAACCCACAGAATCAACTAACCTGGGCTCTTAGAGGCTCACAGAGACCGAACTGGCAACCAGGGAGCCTGCATGGGTCTGAGTTAGCCCCTCTGGATATAGGTTACAGTTGGGTGGCTTGGTCTTCTTGTCTTCTTGCCTGCTTTTGGGACCCTTTTGCTCATACTGGGTCACCTTGTTCGGCCTTAATACAAGGGGAGTTGTCTAGTCTTACTGGAACTTGCTATGCTATGTTTGGTTGCTAGCCATGGGAGGCCTGCCCTTTTCTGAAGAGAAATTAATAAAAGCAAAAATACTCCAAACATTAAAAAAGGGTAGAACTTGCCTGAAGCTGAGCGCCCATCTGTGTTAGTCTGCCCCCTGCAGGACAGTTGTGGGGGAGCCGCCCCATTCTCAGGGACAATAACCACTAGGATTTTTATTCTGTCCACTCAAGAAATAATTTTCTTTGTTGAAAATAGATTTTTTTTTCATACAGTATCTTCTGGTTATGGTTTCTCTCCCCTCCCCCAACTCCTCCCAGACCCTCCTCACTTTCCCCCAAATCTCCTGTTTTTCACTCGTTAGAATATAAACAGGCATCTACATAATAATAATGATGATACTACTAATAATAATAATAAACAAACAAACCAGAGTAGGACAAAACAAACAAGCAAACCAAACGGAAGAGAAAGAGCCAAAGAAAAAGCTCAAGAAACACATAAAGGTGAAGGGGAAAACATGTTTCCACCCACAGAAATCCCATAAAAACATCAAACCGGAAACCATTCCCAGAGGATCTGTAAAGTTAAAACAAAACAAAAAACAAAACAAACAAGCAGGAAGTCCTGGCAAAGCACTATAAGACAACACATGCTGTGAAGTGTGGTTTGCATATCCAATTAGACTCCATTAGACCGAACTAATTTTTCCATTAGCAAGCAGTTATCAGTTGGAGACTGCTTCTAGGTCATGTATGTGAGCTTGTGCCCTCTTTCTCTCTCAGCTGTGGCCCAGAACCGTGCAGGACCTGTACCTGCTGTCACGGTCTCTGTGAGTTCATCCGAGCAGCAGTCCTGCTGTGTCTTGAATGAGATGTAACCTGTTCCTGGAACTGGAGGTTTCCTTTGGTGGCAAGAGATACCCAGCTGGGGCTCTGTCTCCCCCCTTATTTGGTGCTTCCTCTTAGATGACCTTCATATACGTATGCGTTTCAGAAAGCATCTACTCTACTTATTAGCTTTCCATGTGACCCTCAAATGACCCGTACTTTTAGCTTCCCCTTCTCCCCTGTATCCCCTCCCTCACCCTCTTCCCCCACTCCCTGTTTGATCCTTCCATTCCAGTCCCACCACCACCTTCTCCACCCATAATTCTCTATTGTCTTTCCCCTTCCTAGGGAGATCCAGCCCTCCCCTCTAGTCACGGACTCTATACCTGGCCTCCGTGGTTAGAGGGATTGTAGCCTGTTTATCAAAGACTTCATAACTAGCATGCATATAAGCAAATACATACCATATATGGGGGCGGGGTTATCTCAGGTTGATTTTTTTTTCTAGCCCCGTTCATTTCCCTGTGAATTTCATGATTTCATTTTTTTCCATCTTTATTAAATTGGGTATTTCTTATTTACATTTCAAGTGTTATTCCCTTTCCCAGTTTCCCCTAACCCCTCCCCTTCTATGTGAGTGTTCCCCTCCCAATTCTCCCCCCATTACCGCCCTCCCCACAAGAATCCCGTTCACGATCTTGCCTTTACTCCTCTCTGCTCTGGTGCCCTCTTCCCTGTCCCTTCTCGCCCCATCCCTCCCCCTTCCCTCCACATGCTCATGGCCAGCCTTTGTTCCTCCCCTCTACTACTCTTCTTCTCTCATTAAACCTCTCCATGTGGAAAAAAAAAAAAGAATCCCGATCACTGGGGGTCCAGCCTTGGCAGGGCCAGGGGCTTCCCCTTCCACTGTTTCCCTTACTAGGCTATTCATTGCTACCTATGAGGTTGGAGCCCAGGGACAGTCCATGTACAGTCTTTGGGTAGTGGCTTAGTCCCTGGAAGCTCTGGTTGCTTGGCATTGTTGTTCATATGGGGTATGATTTCATTTTTTAACATCTTTGTAATATTTCATGTTGTAAAGGTACCACATTTTCCTTATCCAGTCATATGGCGACAGATGTCTAGTCTATCATGAATAGAGCAGCAGTAAATATGGTTGAGGAAGTGTCTCTGTAGTAGGATATGGAGTCCTTTAGGTATATGCCCAGGAGCGATATAGCCGGATACTGACATAGCTCTCTTCCCAGCTTCCTGAAGAACCACGACACTGGTTTCCGCAGTGGTTGGACAAGTTTTCACTCCCATCTGTAAGGGATGAGTGTTCCTCTGATTCCGCATCTGGACAGCATGAGTTGTCATGTGTTTTATTGATCTTGACTAGTGTGAGATGAAATCTCGAAGCTGTTTGACTTGCGTTTCCCTATGACTAAGTAAGGATGGGGAGCATTTCTTAGCTGTTTGTGTTTCCTCTTCTGAGAATATTGTTTAAATCTGTACCCCATTTTAAATTTTTCTTCTCGATGTTCGCTTTATTTAATTCTTTATGTCTTTTAGCCATCAGCCCTCTGTGAAGTTAGAAAAAAAATCATTTCCTGCTCTGTAGCCTGCTACTTTGTCTGAGCGGTGATGTCCTTTGTTGAATGGTATCCTTTGTAATATATACAAAGCTTTTAAGTTTCACGAGGCCTTATTTTGTTCTTAGTGCCTATGCTATAAGTGTTCTGTTCAGAAAGTCTTTCTCCGTGCCAGTGGGTTGAACACTATTCCCACTTTCTCTTCTATCAGGGTCAGTGTATCTGGCCTTATGTTGAGGTCATGGTATATTTGGGGTTGAGTTTGTGCAGGGCGATAAGTAGGGATCTATTTGGATTCATCTACATGTAGCTGTTCAGTTTAATCAGCACCAGTTGTTGAAGATGTTGTCTTTTTTCTAGTGTGTATTTCTGACTGTCTTATTAGGGTTTTACTGCTGTGAACAGACGCACCATGACCAAGGCAACTCTTATAAAGATAACACTTAACTGGGGCTGGCTTACAGGTTCAGAGGTTCACTCCAGTATCATCAAGGCAGGAGCATGGCGGCATCCAGGCAGACATGATATAGGAAGAGCTGAGAGTTCTACATCTTATTCTGAAGGCAAACGGAAGATTGGCTTCCACACCCACAGTGACACACTTCCTCCAACAAGGACACACCTCCGAATGGTGCCACTCCCCAGGCCAAGCATATTCTAACTACCACACTGGATTCCCAGCACCACCCCCATAACCCCCCAAAAACCAAAATAGGTGTCCATAGGGTTAGAAACTTATCTCCCAGTCTTCAGCTTGATTCTGTTGATCCATGGGTCTGTTTTTTTTATGCCAGTACCAAGCTGTGTTTACTATGCTAGCCTTGTAGTAAAGTGTGAGGTCAGAGACAGAGAATCCACCAACGGTTCTTTATTATTCGCTATTGTTTTAGTCACACAGGGATTTTCGTGTTCCGTAAGCTCCTAAAGATTGTCTTCTCGATTCTGTGAATAATTGCATTGGAAGGTTGACGGAGGAGAACACTGAATCTGTAGACTGCTTTTACTGTACTAATTGCTATATTACTATATTAATCCTCCTAGCCCATGAGCCCGGTAGATACTTCTGCCTTCTGATACTTTCTTCAGTTTCTCTCCTCACTACCTTAAAGTTTTTATTAGACAAGCCTTTCACTTGCTTGCTTAGAGTTACCCAAGGATTTCTTTTGTGAGGTGTTGTTTCCTTGGTTTCTTTCTCAGGGCTTTTGTCATTTGTCTATCAGAGGACTATTGAGTTCCGCGTATTACTTTGTATCCTGCTAGCTTGCTGAAAGTGTTTATTAACTTAAGAGTTTCCTGGTCACGTTTTTAGGGTTACTTATGTATACAATCACATCATCTGCAAATAAAGATAATTGAACTTTTCCTGTTTCTGTTTGTTTGTTTGTTTTTAATGGGGTCTCACTATGTAGCTATTACTGTCCTAGAACTCACTATGTAGGCCAGGATGGCTTTAAATTTAGAAATCTGCCTGCCTCTACCTCTTGGGAGCTGGGGTTAAAATTTGGCTCTGGCCTTGTCTTGGGTAGGTTTTCCCTCCCTTGGTTTCTATTGCCCTCTCTGCATCTCAGGATGGTGTGATGGCTATGGTGGCCTGGTAGGGACCGAGTGCTTCTGAATCCTTACCAGGTGTGGCCACGGTTTGTTTTTGGTTAGAATTTGTTTGCAAGTATTGAGAGCTGATACAAAGGAATGGGGATGGGCTAGAAGTGGGGGTGGGGTGACTGAGAGGGTCTCCAGGAGAGGGAAAAGCTAGGTCAGCCATGATGATCTGTGGCACCCCCAAGTAAGAGAAGAAAGAAGTAAGACAGGTCCTTGCTTGTGATCTGCTACAAAACAGGGCATGAGACTGGGGACTTGGAATTGGAGGAAGGAGAGGAGAGTGAAAAACACCTCCCTGATTGCCACAGCCAGCAGGCTTTCAGGGAGAGAGTGCCTTGTGTGTGGGTGCTGAGACAAGCTTGGTGGTGGTGGATGTGGTGGATGTGGTGGATGTGGTGGATGTGGTGGATGTGGTGGTGGTGGTGGTGGTGGTGGTGGTGGTGATGGTTTGGTTTAGATTTGGTTTTTCAAGACAGGGCTTCTCTTTGCAGCCCTGACTGTCCTGGAATTCACTGTGTAGAGGCTGGCCTCGAACTCTCAAAAATCTGCCTCCCCCTCCTTCCCCAGTGCCGAGATTAAAGGAGTGCTCCACCACCGACCCCACAGAGAAGTGTTTTGAAGCGTCCGTGTGGTGTTCTAAGGAGCTAAAGCGAAAGCAAACACGGTTCCAGAAGAACCTGTTCACAGCACAGACTTTGTCGCAGCCTGAAAGGCAAGAGCAGCAGATTTGAGCTCTTCCTTTGAATGACAAAAGGGGATCTTTCCAAGAAGACAGCCCCACCCGCTCAATGCCCTGAATACTGCATGTAGATAAGGAGCCACTTCCTCGGAAGAGCTTTCTCCTGAAGAATAAAAACTACCCAAATTATAACTCTTGGGAATTTAGATGGGAGAGAGGGAGAGGGGGGAGAGGGAGAGGGTCCACTTGCTGGGTTCTGAACCACCTTCAGCTTCCATTTTTTTTTTTTTTTTTTTTTTTTTTAGAATAGGAAAGATATTATCAGATGTTTGGAATTTATGGCAATATAAAACTGCATAGACTAGTAACCGAATATCTTAACAGTTAGGTTTATTTACTTCATTTTATGTAGATGAGCATTTTGCCCTAATGCATGTATGTGTGTCACATGCATGTCTGGTGCCTGTGGAGGTCAGAAGTCCTCAGAGCCCCTGGAACTGGAGTTAGGATGGTTGTGAACCGCAATAAACCAACCCCGGGTCACTTGCAAGAGCACCAAGTGCTTTTAACCACTGAACCACATCTCCAGCCACAGCACCGTATTTTCATCTCAGTATGAAGAAAGGTTGGGGAAAACGAGTAAGCTGTGGGGACCATGAAAGTGTACGGGAGAGAAGAGCAGCAGCAAAACCAAGTCAGCGAAGAGGGCTGACTGAAGGCTCATAAAGAAATGAACCTGTCCTTGATTTTGAAACCTTGGGAAGACATGATAGATATACAGTAAGAGAACACATTCCGGAGTAGTCCTAAAAATTACTTGAAGAAGTATCTGAGTCACGTTTCCATATTACATATATATTACACATTCCAGGTGGGAGCATTTCATACGCACTTATACTGCATTTGTCATGAGACCTTAGACTGCTCTCGTCCCATCTGTAGATAATCATCAACAACCATAAACACTTAGGGCCTTCCCCTCTTTCCTGTCCTCTCCCTCCTCCCCTTCCTCCTCCTTTTTTGTTTTGTTTGTTTGTTTTCCAAGACAGGGTTTTTTTTTTTTTTTTTTTTTTTTTTCAAGCTGGGGACTGAACCCAGGGTTTCTTTTCTTTTCCCCAACCCCTTTTTTAATTTTTAAGTTATTTTGCTTCCTCTGCATCTGGATCACGGCTTCCCTATCCTCCCTTCCCCTCCCTTCTCCCCTCATCTATCCTGCCTCCCCTTCTCCTTAGAAAAGGGGAGGACTCCCATGTATTGGCAGATCAAGTTGTAGTAGGGGCATCTTCTATCAAGGCTAGATGAGGCAGCCACGTTTGGGGGTCCAGGGCGCAAAGGCAGGCGAGGTAGTTAGCAACAGCTCCGAGAGGGGGTTCTCTGTGTAGCCCTAGCTGTCCTGGAGCTCACTCAGTAGACCAGCCTGGCCTCCAGTTCACAGAGATCTGCCTGCCTCTGCCTCCTTTGTGCTGGGATTAACAGCCTGCAACAGCACCCCCACCTCACCTTCTTCCCGTTACTCGCTTGTGTGTATATGGTGGGAGGAGAAGCTTCAGACGTTGCTTCTTGCCTTCTGCCATGTGTGTTCCGGGATCTAATTCGGGCTTGACAGAAAATACCTTTACCTTTTGGACCCCTTGGCTCACTCTGTAGTCTTTTTTCCCTTCAATCAAATTTAGCATTTTTGCATACATGAGGGTAAATGCTCTACCATTCAGTTAGATTTCCCGCCAAAAGAATTTGTCTTAATTTCTAAATACACCAAATCTTGAAAATGTGATCATTATTGCTCTCAAAATGAATTACACTTAGGAAAGTAATGGATGGGCGAGGCTGGAGAGATGGCTCCAGGGTGCGCTGTTCCTTCAAAGGGTCTGGGTTTGATTTCTAGCACCTACATGGTGGCTGATAACTGTCTGTAACTATAGCTCCAAGGGGATCCAGTGCCCTCTCCCAGGTCTGTACATGTATGGATGTGTGCACAGACATACAGGCAAAACACTCAAACACGAAGTGAAAATAATAAGTAAAACGCACAAAAAGAAGATAAGGCAAGCTTTGCATGATTTGTGTGATGCTAGGGTATGGATTTTAGAGATTCAGGGAGGAAATCAGATGACCCTATAATCAAAGAAAAGATTTAGAAAAAAAAAAAAAAACTGTGTTTTGAGCCAGCTCAAAAAAAAAAAAAAAAAATCAAGCAAACACACACACACACACATACACACACACACACACACACACACACACACACACACACGACTAGCACTTCAAACAGTACATCAGAGTGAGGAGAGCAAGTACACTGTAGTCCTCTAGTCCACAAAGTCTGGAGGCTACCATGATGTAAGTCACATAGGCAGGATTAAGTGTAAATTGTGGATTTAGAGAACATCTGTTCATTTCGGGAGAACAGCAGATACAAATGGCAAACTCTATCTCCCCCAAGACACGTGCAATATCCAGCAATTCCAGTGCCCTGATCTCCCAGACCCTCCCTACTTTACGTCAAATGGTGGCATTTCTTCTCTGGTCCTTCAGTCTGAGTGGTTCATGACGGCTCCAACCAGGTGAATAAAGTGCTCCTCTGTGACTTCAAGACAATACCATTCAGAGATACATCTTCTGTGCTCTCCCTGTGACACTCCCCTTGGGAATCCTGCTGCCATGTCTCAGAGCTACCAAGGCACAGAAACAAGCCATGTGTAACTCCTCCACTTGACAGCCCAGCAAGAGTCTCAGCCAACAGAAGACTCTACTGCTACAGGTAAACGTGTGACGATGCCTTCAGATGACAACAGGTCTCAGACTCTGACCTTCCGGCTGAGGTACCAGATGAGAAAACCAAGAGCCAGCCCCAACGAAACCCTACCAAACTCCCAACCCATCACTTGTGCTACCTTCTAGAGAGTGGGACCAGATTCAAATCAAAGAGGTATATGCCACTAAAATATACCAGGAAGTCATAGTAAAATAAGATGTGCTTAGGAAAAAGGTAAGAGACGGGCAGTGATTCATTTGCTGTCTTGGAGTTAATCTTCATGATTATCAAGGACTATTGCCAAACTTCGCTCATTTCACCTATGCAGTGGACTGAACATTGATAGTACCATGATATTATTTGATTCCTTAAATCTTATATCCGTTAACTATTTCTGAGTAACAGTTAACCCAAAACATCAATAGCTTGGTGCAGGCTAGTTTTAGGTCAGCTTGGCTAAGCTAGCTAGAGTTAAAGGAAAGGAGGGACCTCAATTTTAAAAATGCCTCCGTAAGATTGCTGCAGGGCATTTTCTTAATTAGTGATTGATGGGGGAGGGCCCAGCCCATTATGGGTGGTACCATCCCTGGGCTGGTGATCCTGGGTTCTGTAAGCAAGCAGGCTAAGCAAATTACATTGAGCAAACAATACATAGCACTCCTTCATGGCCTCTGCATCAGCTCCTGCCTCGATGTTCTTGCCTCAATTGAGTTCCTGTCCTGACTTCCTTCAGTGATGGACTACAGTGTGGAAGTGCAAGCCAAATAAACCCTTTCCTCCCCAACTTGCTTTGGTCATAGTGTTTCATTACAGCAATAGTAAGCCTCTACCTAGGACAAGCTTTAAAAACTTCCTTCCTTCCTTCCTTCCTTCCTTCTCTCTCCCTTTCTTTTTTCTCTTTGTTTCTTTGTTTTTTTGCATTGTTTGTTTCTTTCTTTCTTTCTGGTTCCTATGTCTGGGTCTATCAGGGATTGGTCTCTCCCATATGTCTAAGTTGGCTGGGAACTAACTATGCTAGGTTTAGCTGTGCATCGTAGCTAATAGAGACAAATTCAGTATGTCTCTCCTTGATGCCAGTGCTCTGTATGGAATAGGTTATTTCTGTGAGAGGGCAGAAGCACAAGAATAGGACTAGAGACACATAAGGCTTCTGCTGAAAAATGTCCCAGCGCTTCGTCTGCCACTACTAGAGTCATGTGACCAGACCTAAATTAAAGAGGTAAAAAGACATATTTCACCTGCTCAGTGAACTACAAAGTCATAAGCAAAGAACTGGCACACGTGGAAGGGTAATAGGCTGGAATCAGTAGCTTAATCTGTCACATGCTTCATAACCATCAGGTCAGTGTCCTTATTCCAACTCTATCCCTTCTGTTGGTAAATCAAGGCTCAGCACCTTTAGAAACACGAGCTTACTGACTTTTGGGAGAGGCTGATGAATGACACCATTCTTGGGACTTTCCACACCCGTGTTCACTGAAAACTACCTAAGACACCAACCCAAGCTTTAAGAAAACATTTCCTTTGGGTTTTTGTTTTTTTCTTTCTAGACAATAATGGACTACCAGCATGCTAGATTTTCCTATCTGATACCTGACCTTGCTCTAACTGGCTCTCAGGAGTATCATACTGATGATCATAATGTAAACTATACAGGTAAACTGCCCTGTGCTCTTTGAAGTCACCAAGAAGTCGGCTCTGAGGGTGGGGTTGTCCTTCTACCCCCATTTCAGATCCAGTCATGCTTGTCACAATTGCCCTCCCAAAGTCCCTGTCCTGGGGCAGACTGTCCACTTAAGTCAGAACAGGGAGAAAGGAAAACAACTGACAGATAAGGATGTTAAAAACATTGGGGCCTTGAGAACAGCTAGAATGTAAACCATTTCTAACTGATGTTACCATTCTTTATCCCATGATATAATAGTGCCTGCCCAGGGTCCAAACGCCGGGCATTTCTGTGGAGAAACAGTTCAATTGGGAACTGTAGCTTATCACTTCAACTTCCTTGATTGATTTCTGTTGGGTGTTATTGATCTCCAGTATGATGCTTTTATCTGTGTAGGGTGTTATTGATCCCCAACATTATCTCTATGGTATGTAGTTTTAGGAGTTCTTTGTGTAGATTCCCAGGAAAGGTATAGGCTAAGTCATATAATAGTTTTTATTTTAGGTTTCTTTGTTGCCTTTGTTGATGTTCTGAGGTCTCTCCACACAAATTTCTATCGTAGCTGCACCAATTCGCCTTCCCACCAGCAGTATCTTTACTGCTATGATAGCTAAGGTCATTGATTATGTCTTCAATTGCTTATTGATCATTTTGCTTCTTCTTTTGGAGATTGTCTATTAATATAGCAGTTTGAATGAAAATGGCTTGCATAGGCTCCCAACGAGTGGCCCTGTTGGAAAGGACTGGGACGAGTGGAGTAAGGACTTGTTGGAGGAAGTACGTCACTGAGGGTGAGCTTCGGGGTTTTAAATGCTCAAGCCAAACCCAAGGTCTCTCTCTCTCTCTCCTCCTGTTGTTGCCTTCCAAATCCAGACGCAGAGCTCACGGCTCCTTCTCCAGCCCATGTCTGCCTGCACGCTGCCATGCTTCCTACCATGACAGTAATGGACAAAGCCTCTGAACCTGTAAGCCAACCCCAACTAAATGTTTTCCTTTGTAAGAGTTGCTGTGGTCATGGTATCTCTTCATAGCAATAGAGCACTAAGACAATTAAGCCCATTAAAACATTTACTAATTGGATGACTTGATTTCCTTTTGGTGTTTATGTTTTTGGGTTCTTCATAGATAGAATTCCACCAGAGATAAAGTTAGTAAAGATTCATTTTGTTTTGTTTTGTTTCTGTCCTGTAGGATGTCTCCTCAGTCTAGTAATTGCTTCCTTTGGGGTTGAGATATTTTTTGTTGTTGTTTTGTTTTTCACTGTTGGTGTTTCATTTTCAACTTAATTTTTTCATATTATACTTTTTTTTTTTTGAGACATGATTTCTTTGTGTAATGGAGCCATGTCTGTCCTGGACTTGTTTATGTAGACCAGGCTGGCATTGAACTCACAGAGGTCAGTCTGTCTCTGACTCCCAAGCATTGGGACTAAAGGTGGGCCCTACCACCATGCCTGGGGCAATACATTTCTTACCATGTTTTGTCCTCTCTCAACTCCTCTCAGATCCTCACCCCCATCTCCTTTTCCGCCCAACTTTATGTTCTTTCCACCTCTCTTTTTAAGAAGCCACACAAAGAAAAAACTCAAATGAAAACAAACAAAATAACCCAGTAAGACAAAACATGTCAAACAAAGCACAATGAGGCAAAAAACTTACCAAAGGAAAAACATGGAGTTTGCTTTGTGTCTTGGGCTTGGTGCCTGCACTGGAGTGTGGTTGATATATCTGGTGACACTCCACTGTAGAAAACTGATTTTCCAGGGTGGAGAGGTGGCTCAGTGGTTGGGAACACTAATTACTCTTCTAGAGGACCCAGGTTCAATTCCAGGGACCCATATGGCAGCTAACAACTGTCTGTGATTCCAAGATCTGACACCGTCACACAGACATACATGCAGGCAAAACACTAATGCACATAAAAAGAAAGAGAGAGAGAGAGAGAGAGAGAGAGAGAGAGAGAGAGAGAAAGAGAGGAAGGAAGGAAGGAAGGAAGAAAGAAAGAAAACTGATTTTGATTTTCTGTTTGCTGTCTGGTAACAGTTTCAGATAGCTTCTCCATTAGTAGAACCCAAGTCCACCGCCCTGTCAGGCTTAGACCTGTGCGGGTCGAGTGCATGCTGTCACAGGCTCTGTAGGTTCATATGAGCACCACTCCTATTATGTCAGGAAACAAGACTGTTGCCTTAGAGTGGAGCCCAGAGCACTTTTGGTCACCAGTCTTTTTTTTTGTTTGTTTTTGGTTTTGGTTTTTTTGTTAAGTTTTCTTGTTTGTTTGTTTGCTTGTTTGTTACACTTTGCAGGGTGATGTAACAGGGCCCCCAGACCTTAGCACAGCTGACTCCATGATGGAAGTACCATTCAGGTTGTAAAACTCAGCACGTAGACAGCAAGCACCACCTGCCAAAACAAAAACAAAGACCTAATCCATCAATGCCATAGTTCTAGGAAAGTCTCTAAATATACTGACCTTGCTTTTTTACCATCTGTAGTTCTGCTTCTGACTAACTGTTCTTGTTAACTGAAGTGTGTCAACCCAGGACATGTTTTTTGTGTTTAAAAGCTCACCCTGAGAAAGGCTCGGGGCTACACTGGGAACCTAGAACACCCAGAGTAGTATCTAGCTGACTAATAAAAACTTTCTATTGGCTTAAAACTAAGCCCTAGCAGACATCCCTGATGACTATCCCACAATACTGGGGTGGGGGAACCAGTATGCCATGACATGCATGTGGAAGTCAGACGACAACCTGTAGAAGTCAGTTCTCTCCTCCTACCACGTGGGTTTCAGGGATCAAGTCAAGGCTGGCTGACAGCCTTTGCCAGTGAATGAGTGCCTTTACAATGGAGACATTTTGCCCACCCACCATTCTCTTGTTTTTTAAAAGATTATTTTATTTTCACTTTATGAGTATTTTGACTACATGTAGAATGCACATTTGCATTCGGTGCTCACAGAAGTCAGAAGAAGACACTGGATCCCTAGCACTGGAATTATAGGTGGTTGTGGGTCACCTTGTGGTTACTGGGAACCAAACTCTGGTCGTCTGCAGAAGATTTCCTTGACATTCTTGATTGTCATGTTTTTGTTTTCTTCTTTACTTTAGGTGCTCACTCTTCACACACAGGCACACACACGCACACACACATACACACACATGCACATACATACACACACATACACACATGCACACACATACACAGGCACACACATACACAGGCACACACACATACACACACATACACACACATGCACACACACACACACACACACACACACGCACACACACGCACACACACACATATAATTTTTATTTTTTGAGACAGGCGCTCACTATATACCCGAATTGCCCTGTAATTTGATATCACTTGGCCTCCTGACAGCATTGCAGTTGTGAACCATCATGTCTGGGTTAAGTCCTGTCCTTGATCCAAGCATGACTCTCTGACTACCATCCTTATCTTTCAAAAGATCTTCTTTCAAATTATTCTTTATTTGTTTACAATAAATGCGACGAGACTATTATTTTATTTCCCATCAGTCTGGGAGAATAAAAGCTTCCCACCCATTCCCCTGGGGCTAAATAGTTCACTAACATTAGGGAGGTCAGACAAGTGTCTTCTTTAGGAAGAAGAATGACTCAGGAGTTGCTAATCTCTCACCCCATTGCAGGGCAAGGGAAGTACACAAATAGCTTGTGTGGGTGTGATGGTACACACCAGCAATCCGGACACTTGGTAGGCTAACTCTCCCCACCCCATCTCAACAAACAAACAAAATACCGAACTCCCTAAATACAGTCTCTTACTAGGCAAGACTCGGGAGCTCTGATTTGAATCTACAGAGAGTTCCAGGGCAGCCAAGGCTTCACGGAGAGACCCTATCTTGAAAAGCAGCAGCAGTAGCAGCAACAGCAAGAACAACAACAAAGAAACAAATCCAATCACCATGGTAACAATGTTGTAAACTCGGACTTTGCGGGTGTTAAGGTGTTTGTAAAGACAGGAATCTGACTTAATAGAAGAAATGAATTTTTTCATTTTTAATTTATTCTTTGAGACTATTATGTATGTGTATAATGTATTTGATCTTATCCCTCCCTACTTCCCACCCCTAACTCCCCCAGACATTCCCACTAGCCAGTCCTTTTTAAAACTCCCCTAAATCCAATTAGTGCTACCTGTGTAGCTACAGTTTGAGATCATCCAGTGGGGGATGGTTCACCTACCAGAAGCTACATCCTTTGATCGTGTGGGGAGGGGAATGCCTCTCCCTCCCATCAACTGCTAATAGGTCCTCAGCTTGGTGTAGGAGTGTACCCTGTCCCGCCGCTGCCCCATCCACTGTAGAAAGGTGATTGGTTTGACCTTGCAGGTGTTGCCATAGCCCCGTCTGCTGTGTGGGTGTAATGGTGCTGTCAGGTCCAGAAAACAGTGGATTTTTTTCCCCTAACAGTTCTCTCTGACTCTGGCTCTTACAGACATTTCTCTATCTCTTCCAAAATGTTCCATAAGCCTCGTGGGGCTGGGGTGGGTCCAGTACATATTCACTTAAGGCTGAGGACTCCCCATTCACTTGCCCCGGCACTCTAACCAGTTGAGTCCTCTGCATTAAGCGCAACCGGCTACAAAAACACCAAAGACAGCCTCTGATGAGGTCGGAGAGCTTCACTTATCCACCGATATAAGGATAAATGCTTGAGGCCAGCCTGATGACTTCCGTTTGACGGCTGGAATGAAACGAGAATGGACTCCTGCAAGCTGTCCTGTAAACTCCTCTCACAGCCCCCCAACCCCCCACCCCGCAGTAAATCACTGTAAATTTACTTTTTTTTTTTTTAAGTTTAAAAGGTTAAGAAGTTAGAAGATAGTTTAATGCTATATTCATTTAGCAAAATAATAGTACTCAGGACAGCAGAGAGAGGGAAATAAACACTAGGTCTGGTGTGGGCTTTTGAAATCTTAACACTTATGATGTCCTCAGCCAAGGGGAGGAATCTGGTTGATAAAACAAGGCTTACGTTGCGTCTTACGGATCCAGCCCTAAATCCAAGCGTAAAGTGCTTGGTCACTCACATAACATCAGTTTTGTACCAACAGAAGGATCTTTCCAGTCTGGTCATTATTTTAGGACTGATAATTGGATTAGCTTGTTGATTTTTCAACTACTCAGCGTCTTCTAGCTCTGTGAAAGCTAGCCAGAAGGGAGAGAGCTTCCTGGTCAGGTCTAGCTTGATTTCTCCATGTCCTGTGCCCAAAGTGCCGGTGCCTTCATGGTGGGTATCATGTCCTGACAGTCAACCAAGCACAGTGGCAGTAGCCTGTATTGTTTCGAGCGACTCTGGGACCCTCTGAGCAACAGAGTTTGCCTATCTGTTTCTTGTACCGTGAGAGACACAGCTTCCCCCTGGAGAACGAAGTAGCAAGGTACCAGACTGGACTCTCACCAGATGCTGAACCTGCTGGTGCCTGGCTAGCTATCAGCACTGTAAGCCATACATTTCTGCTCTTTTAAAAACCGTTGTTCTATGTATAGGAGTGTTTTACCTGTATCTATGTATGTGTACCAAATGCATGCCTGGTGCCCACAGAAGTCAGAAGAAATCAGCATCGGATCCCCTGGAACTGGAATTACAGATGGTTGGGAGCCACGGTCTTAGATATCATTCTACTGCTATGAAGAGACGCCACGGGGAAGGCAACTCTTATTAAGAAAGCATTTAACTAGGAGGCTTGCTCACAGGTACAGAAGGTTAGTACACTATCATCAGGGCATACAGGATGATGTTAGTGGGGAAGGCCTGCCCATGTCTGGGTGCCAGAGAAGTAGCTGAGCGCTTTGCATACTGATCCACAGGCAGCAAACAGAGACAGGCAGGCAGACACTAGGCCTGGTGAGGGCTTTTGAAATTTCAAAGCCTACCCCCAGCCACACTCCTTCTCCAAGGCCCCACCTTCCCAAGCAGTTTTTCAACTGAGGATTGAGCATGCAAATACATGAGCAAATGTATTGGGGAAGGGGATGTAATTCTCATTCTGACTACCACAGCCATCAGGGGTGTTCTGAGAATCAAACCAGGGTCTTCCGTAAGAGCCACAAGTACGCTTAACCACGGAGCTATCTCTCCAACTCCACAAACATATATTCCTAAATGATCAAGCTGTCAAATAATACCACAAACGGATAAAACGAGTTCAAACTCGAAGCATCCTATTATTAAAACGAGATATAAATATTTGAAGACAATTGCTACCCGTGCAAGATTCATTAAGCCCAAACGCCCACCTACCTGCTCCAAGTCTTTTCCCCAGACAGCTGAAGGCAGTGAGTGGCATGCAGAGAGGATGACTGTCACTTTTAACACAATGACCGCCTGCAGAGTGGTCCTATCTAGACTCTGTCATCTCTCAGACCTCCAACCATCCCTTCCTACATACAACGGATCTTCAGATTATAGCTGATCTTTTGGGAAAAAAAGAAAAAGAAAAAAGAAAGCAGTACCTAGTCTCAACATCAACTCTGTTTTTCTCATTCTCCTTTTGTAGCAGGTAGACGATCCTAGCAACAGGCCCGAGGTGAGTAGCACAGGTAAATCAATACCTCCTTTTATGCATGAGCCCATCTGTAGGCAACGGCACTGACAGGCTATGGCTATGGATTTTGGAGCACAAAGAAAGCTTGCAACTTCAAGTGGAGGACTTAGATGGCAGACGGCTGTTACTTTTGGTCACTTTCAGGTCTTGGCACATGGACAGTCACCCAACTACCACTCAACCTTTCGGCAGACTGCCAGGCCCTCATTCCAGGAACAGCTTTCATGGAGCTGGTAGGAGCCAGAGTGGGTACAAAGGACACTGCCATCTAAGTATTTGGATCTGTGGCCAGTCGCTGACTGCAGTTTAAGCTGATCACAGTTTTAGAACAGTCTTAGGCGCTCAGAGATTTCCCATAGACTCTTTGCCTCCACACCAAGGACAGCACAGTGAGGGTTACATTCGTTCGGTAGTGAAAGGCTGAAAACTTTCCCTGTGAGATGAGGAAGAAGGCAGAGCTGCCCACTTTCACCATCCCTGCCCGTTATACTGCTGCGAGTTTTACTAGAAGCGACCAGGAAAGGAAAAGAAATAACAGACACCCCAATAGGGGAAACATTAGTAAAATGACCTCTTTCACAGATGAAGTGATAATGTGTATGCACATGTGTATTAAAGAATCTATAAAGATTTGTCAAAATTAAAAAAAAAATTGAATTCAGCTCTGAAGAGACGACAGCTCAGAGGTTAAAAGTGTATACTCAGGCTGGAGAGGTGGCTCAGCGGTTAAGAGCACTGACTGCTCTTCCAGAGGTCCTGAGTTCAAATCCCAGCAACCACATGGTGGCTCACAACCATCAGTAATGGAATCTGATGCCTTCTTTTGGTGTGTCTGAAAGCAGCTACAGTGTATTCATATATAATAAATAAATCAGTTCTCAGCACCCACAATGGGGGTCGGGGGGGGCAACTCATAGCCACTAGCTCTGAAGTATCAGGAACCTCTGACCTTGGCCAGCACCTGTAAACACATGGGCATAACCCCCACATGGACAACACACACACACACACACACACACACACACACACACACACACACACACACAATTAAAAATTAAAAATAAATCTTAAACAAAAATTACTAATGTCAACATTGAATCAACGCATAAAAACTAGTTAGAACTTCATCCTAATATTCAACAATCTGAAAAGGAAACTGACAAAGAAATTCCGTTTATAACAGCAACAAAATAATCAGATGCTAAGGAATTAATTTAGTCAAAGAGGTTAAAAGAATTGGCTGCTTTTCCAGGGGACAGAGGTTTGATTGATTCCCAGCACCCACATAGAAACTCACAACCATCTGTGACTCCAGTTTCAGGGGAGTGGGAATCCCACACCCTCTTCTGGCCTCCACTGGCACCATGCATGAAAGTGATGAGTTGGCAAAACACATATACACATAAAATAAATATCTCAAAGTAGTTCACAATAAACCCAAAAACTACCTAAAACTCTTAGAAATAACTACAGAACAAAAACTTTGTAGTTAGATTTATTGATGATTTCTTTTATATGTCCCCAAAGATACAAGCAACAAAAGAAAAATAAAATAGACTAATTGGTCTTAATGGAAAATAAACTTCAGTGTGGTAGAATATGATCTTAGGATACCTGGGAACACAAGTTCAATCCTAGCACCCTCCACCCACTACCCACCCCGAGCAAGGTGTGTGGAGAAGACACTGGCCATTGGAGAATGAAACAGAGTAAAATGCCCACCCATATAATGGGAAACAAATTTGTAAGTCATGCATTTGACAGGGCTTTAAGACCCATAACGCGGAGAGAACTCTTTTTTTTTTTTTTCTTTTTTTTGGAGCTGGGGACCGAACCCAGGGCCTAGCGCTCGCTAGGCAAGCGCTCTACCGCTGAGCTAAACCCAACCCCCACCGAGAGAACTCTTAAATTTCAACAGAACAACTCAGTTCAGAAAGGAGCAAAGAGATTTTCCCAAAGATGTGGATGGCCAATTACAGATGGAAAATGGCTAACATAAGTAGACATTAGGGAGAGAAGGACTGAACATAAGGCGACATCACTTTATAGCCATTAGGTGCTTGAAAAAAAATCCAGAAAATATACATTGGTAGAGATGTAGAGAATTTGGAATGTGTGTGGAGTGTCAATGGCTATATAAAATAATATGATTACCATGGAGAACACTGTGGCATTTCCCCATAAAATTAAAAGTGTAATTACCATGTGATCCACCAATTAATACCACTTCTGGATCTCAGAATAATCGAAGGCAGGGTTTCAAACTGCTGTCAATATGAAGGCAAACCAGTGTCCATTGCCAGATAAAATGAACAAGCAAAAGGTTGAAAATACCTATGATGGACAAGCCTAAACAGCTTATGACACGTGACAACATATAGGAAGCATCTGGGAAAGATGCGGGGAGAAATAAGCCAGATTCCGAAGACCAAGTATGGCAACAGCTCTTCTTATATAAGGGGATGAGTCAAAATCATAGAGACAGAAGGCAGAATCATGGTGGATAGGGACAAGAGGAGTGGGACTTCTTTATCAGGTGTAAGCTTTTCAGATTTGGAAAACACAAAGAGTTCCAGAGGTAGCTGTTGGTATTGACTGTACAGCAATATAAATGCATTTAACACGACTGAACTCTATGCTTAAGATGATAGGACAGTGTAGTTCACATTGCATACGCTTTACTATAATATAAAGAGAGAAATCATTTGATACCGTGTCCTCTACCCCAACCAAATACAACCCCATCTGAGGACTCTCACAGGCAAGCTTCTTCAGATCTTCTCCCTCTTCACTACCCTCTGAATTCACTGTAGTTTATCATTCGTTTCTACGATCACAACAGATCTTCCGACGGGACAGATCTAAGGTCCTGTCTGTCAGTGCTTGACACATTTCATGCTTCTCTTCCTGACACAGCTCCCTTCCCTTGTGGTCTGACCACTTCCCCCAGCCCTCCTCCTGACTTCCTTTCTTTCCACTGGAAGGAGATTTTTTTCTCTTCTGGGGTTCATAATCTACAACCGAGAAAGCCTCTACTGTCCCGTCACCAACACCACCCCCCCCCCCAGTCATTCATCACCTGAACCTTTTGGCGGGAGTAAATATATCCTAAAGACTCTCCTCTGCCCTTCTCTTTGGCTGTTAGATTATTGAGAGACAATGGTCCTTTAGGAATTGGAATTTCTCCAGGACTCTCCTGCAGGGAGAAAGAAAAGACCAGAGCCCTGGCTGATAGCAGCCTGAGGAGAAAGGGATGGCACACAGTTCCAACAACTGTCACATCCCTCATAGGAGAGACTGGAGCTGAAATAGTAATGAGTGGAATAGTACCACGTGCTGAAGGGAAACCTCGCTCACTCGCACCTTCCGTTGCCTGCTTACCTGTTCAGCTGCTACCTTCCCTAGCCCGAGAGGCCAAGTCAGGATCTGAGAGTTCAGCGCTGAAAAGAATTCCAGGACTGGTTGATAGAGTGAAGCAGACTTAGAAACTGTATTAAAGATATTTTACTTTAGGCATGAACACTAGGGTTAAGAGAAAGAGACGTGCGCGCAGGAAAGTAAGGTACGCCCAAGTGGGCTATGCACTTCCCAGGTGAGACTGGAGGGTGGGGTGGGGGATGGGTTCCTCAAGAGAAAGGAAGCCATTAATTTCCTTAGCAGTAGCATGGTAGTTCTGAGGCTACCTCTAAAGGTCACTAAGAACTCTTCCCTCCCAGCTCTCTCTATCTCCTTGAACAAAATTATGATCTTACAAGGTAAAACTGAAAGTCACTAGGGTTGTACAAGGAGTTAGTACATGTCCTTTCCTTAGAAATAGGTTTTTCTGGCGAGATTCCTAGAAACTGCGGGTTTCTAGCTGGGAAGAGAAAAGGGGCCTTTAACCAGTGGTAATTGTGCTGGGTTCTTGCTGCTTGCAAAGGCTTTAGCCAGATTCCAGAGTGAGGGGATATCCTTTCCCTATTCAAGTCTCCCGAATTCCCTGGCTGTCAGTGCTACTTCAGTAATGGGAGCCGTAATTAGAATTTCTTCAGGAAATTCCACACTGCGGGCAAGGTTAGGCCTAAACCCGGTCTTCCAGGAAGACTGCCATAGTTCTGAGGACTTAGCGCACAGCTAAATCGATGCGCGCGCAGCGTCTCCTGGCATTTGTTCCATCCTTGCTGTGAATTCTAACAGTGCCGCAAGGCAGAGAGAAGCTGAGAATATTACTTCCTCAGTTCTAGACAGAACTGTAAATAAATCTGGTTCTTTTCACCAACCAGTTACCATTTTCCTGGCTTTCAGTAGACTGAGCAGTGTACCTGGAATTCTGAGCCCATCGTGGCTTAAATAGAATTTTTAAACTTTCCCCACTTTCTAGGCCTTTCACCTAAGCGGGTGTGGGGAAGTTGGGGCTGGAATTTTGAGACAAGGGCTTCCTTTATAACTCTGGCTGTTGAGGAATTTGTTAGGTAGTTCAGGCTGGCCTCCAACCAACAAGAATCTACTACCTGCGTCTGCTTCCCAAATGCTGGGATTAAAGACACGTGCCACCATGTCCGCAAGAACATTTTATTCTGTTTTAAATTGTGTGCATGTTTATGCCTGTCCATGGAGGGTAGAAGAGGGCAGAACTGTGGCATCCCTTCCCCCTGAGAGACCAGCCGCACGAAGGTATAGTATAGAGTAGAGTTTATTCAGAGCATGGGGAGGGGAGTCAAGAGAGTAGTAGAATCAGAGAAAGGGAGAGAGGGGGGGAGAGGGGAGGGGAGGGAGGGGGAGGGGAGGGAAGAGGGAGGAGGGGAAGGAGAAGGAGGAGGAGGAGGAAGAAGAGGAAGGAGAAAGAGAAGAAGGAGGAGGAGGAGGAGGAGGAGGAGAAGGAGAAGGAGAAGGAGAAGAAGAAGAAGAAGAAGAATAAGAAGGAGGAGAAGGAGAAGGAGAAGGAGAAGGAGAAGGAGAAGGAGAAGAAGAATGGGCTGGAGAGATGGCTCAGTGGTTAAGAGCACTGACTGCTCTTCCAGAGGTCCTGAGTTCAATTCCCAGCAACCACATGGTGGCTCACAACCATCTGTAATGAGATCTGGTGCCCTCTTCTGGCCCGCAGTCACATATGCAGGCAGAATGCTGTACATAAAATAAATAAAATAAATCTTTAAAAAAAAAAAATAGGGGTTGGGGATTTAGCTCAGTGGTAGAGCGCTTGCCTAGGCGCAAGGCCCTGGGTTCGGGTCCCCAGCTCCGAAAAAAAAAAAAAAAAAACCAAAAAAAAAAAAAAAATAAGAGAAGAAGAGGCTGGCGGAGAGGCTGGCCATGAGTATGTGGAGAGAGAGGGGGAAGGGAAGAAAGTGGGGGCTGGAAGACAAGAGCAAGAGAGAAGAGGGGGGCAAGCAGCCCCCTTTACAGTGTCAGGCATACCTGGCTATTGCCAGGTAACTGTGCAACAGGGCTTAGACAGAATGCTACCAGTGGGTGTTAGAAATTGAACTCTGGTCCATTGGAAGAACAGCAAGCACAGTTAACTGCTGAGCTCTCCCTTTAGTTCCACACCTGAAAATTTTTTATGTTTCCCCAGACATAAAGGCATATAAAATAGGTATATAGGGCTGGACATATAGCACAGGGGGTAGAGTGCTCCCTTAGCAAAGCCTCCGCGTTTGCATCTCAGCGTAACATAAACTGGCCTAGCAGCACACATCTAATATGAGCAATCTGGAGGTGGAGGTAGGAGAACCGGAAGTTTATCCTCTCCTCAATTATACAGTGAGGCCAAGGGCAGCCTTGCTTGAGTACCAATGAAGTAACAGTGCACAGTGCAGATGTAAAGTACACACTGTGTGTTCAGAACCAAGCCTGAGGCAAAAATCACATGCTGTAACACACTCGAGTGCTACCAGAGACAGACACCCAGACTCCTAACAGAATTGATTTTTAATTAATTCTCGGTCATTATGCATTCTGCATCTTTTTATTTTTGGCCAAATGTTTCATGATACCTACCTTCAGGTGTGTAACCTCAAACTGGTTCACAGCCCACAGTTTAAGATGCTGGGGTCTACAACAGAGACCGATGCTCAATAGACACTTGTCGAACGAAACAACAGACACAGTGCCTGAAATCCTAGCACTCTGAAGAGCCAGGGGCAAAAGGATCAAGGTTCAAAGTTACCTGTGGCTACACAGTGAGTTCAAAGCTAGCCTGGGCTCCAAGAGATCTGTCTCCAAAAATTTATATTTTGTTTTATTGAATGAATATAAAAATAATTTAACGATAAATTATATAGACATTATATGGACATAAGATATATTCAAAAGATGTATTTTAAAACAGGAATAATACCAAGTTTAAAAAAGGATGTATTTCCAGGTATTTTTGAAGTTGGGGCAGCTTTAGTCTTTGTCTTGGATGAAAGAAAGACAAACACAAGATTAAAAATACTGGGGCTGGGGATTTAGCTCAGTGGTAGAGCGCTTACCTAGGAAGCGCAAGGCCCTGGGTTGGTCCCCAGCTCCAAAAAAAAAAAAAAAAAGAACAAAAAAAAAAAAATACTGTGAACACATTCACCTTAATTTTCCTTTGACTATATGAGTCTAAGCAAAATATACAGCAATTATGCCAAATACCATCACTTTCAAAATGTTTAAAACTGAGAACAAAGGAGTTGGAGAGACAGAAGCGAGGGGAGGTGAAAGTCAGTGGAGGAGAAAGGAAAGAGAGTTAGGAAGAAGGGATTTAGACCTGACTGTCTTTGGCAGAAATTAGAGAGAATTTAGAAGCAACTATGTGCGGAATTCTACACTTTGAAAATGAAGCCATTGTTATCAACACATTTCACCATGGAGACTAGAAACAGGAAATGTCTCCAGACATTGTGCTTTCAAGGCACAGTGGGTTTTTTTTTTTCTGGGTTGAGGCATATTTTGCCATCCTGTGGCCATGTGACAGTACTGAATGTCCTTTACTTCACAATATACCTGAAGTCTGGGGGAGAAGCCCATCATTTTCATCTAACGTTTGTTGAGGAAGAGCAGAAATACATTTTACACTTGAAAACTGAGCCAATGGTATATCTTGCTCAGAGGTTGATAGAACGGATCTAGTTTTAAACAAGCTGATTCATTCCAGAAAAAGTGATCTTTTTCAATTGATAGAGAAACAATGAGATCAGTTACTCAGATGATTTAGCTCAAAAAAGCTGGTGGAAAATATACTAAGAGTGAGATCGATGTTTAATTTCAAACGTGCAATTGTATTCTGACTCTCATTTTACAAGTGGAAAAAATGCATGTGCTTGGAAGATAGATATGTGTGTCTCATTGATAGACTGGGTTACAACCATGCCCTAATTTCCCAGAGTTTGTTCTACTTAAACCCTCAATAAGGTCTAGGCAGAAACATTGGAGAATTCATCCTTTGTAGTCTATGTTGTCAATTGTCGGCAACGTTTACTGAAAATCTACCATGTGGCAAGGGCTATCCAAGGGGTTTGTGAGTTCAGCCAGTTGTGAGGACAGCCTGGTCTACGTAATGAATTCCAGGCTAACCCAGGCTACATAGTAAGTGAGATTCCCATCTCAAAAACCAACCAACCAACCAACCAACCAAACAAACAAACAAACAAACAAACCTTTGTTAAATTAAAAGGTAGCTTTTAATTCTCACACAACTCTCTAAAGTAATATCACTGAATGCCATTTTATACATGAAGTACTTTTCCCACAGGGAGGACAATGCTTGAACCCATTTGACTCTGGAGCACAGGCTCCTGGGAACTTGCAAGAGCGGGATCTTTTCCAATGTATACTTTCTCTTCTAATTACTGAACAGCCACATTGACACAATTTATTTCTGTTTCCATAGTGGGAGGTACACCATTGACCCATTAAGTAAAATAAAAAGGAATTCTCTTAATTTTCTACTACTGAAAAAAATGAGCATGCTTCATTTTTCTTGTTTTATGGAAGCATTAGCAATTTAGAGTTAGATAGCAGTATTTTCCATCAGAGAGAATCTCACTAGAGTATGACTACCTTTTGCCAAATTCAGTAATTGAGAAATTGCTTTTCAAACCAGGAGAGTAAGATTTTTGACTGATATAAAAGCAAAGGAAATCAGTTATTCAAATGATTTAACAAAGGTTTTTTGTTGTTGTTTGTTTGTTTGTTTGGTTGGTTGGTTTTTGAGATGGAAATCTCACTTACTATGTAGCCTGGAATTCATTATGTGGACCAGGCTGTCCTTGAACTCACAGAGATCCAGGTGCCAGAGATTAAAGACGTACATCACTATGCTCTCAATAACAGATATTTTGGGATGAGTAGGACAACTATATTTAATTGGGGTCACTGTTTTAAGCCTTAATTTTCTTTACTACGTAAGTTTCTCTTTTTCCAAATTTATGTAATTTGTAAAATTAATCTGTATAATTAAAAATGACAGTTTTGGAGGAATAAGATGTTCCAATGCAAACCCCTCGCTTGAGTGTTCCTGAACAGTTCCATATTGTTAAAACAGGTGTAAAAAGCCTTGAACTTGTACCTCTAAAATTTCACCAATGACGTTATCGCTTAAGATGGGTTCAGTTTCCTACCTACAGTACAGGAATAGCCTCATTTTTCTAACTCATTGGACTATTTGTATTACCTTTCTGCTGCTCTAACAGAATACCTGGAAAAAACAACTTGAAAAAAAATATCTATTTTGGCTGGCCTAAGCGTTTCACAGTGGCACGTGCCCCTCACTTTAGGCCTCAGATGAAACAGAACATCATGGTGGTGGTAGCTTAGGGTTGGGAGGCTGCTTCCCTGGTAATACACAGATGAAAAGATTAGAGGCCAGAGTTAGGACAACAGACCCTTTGAAGGCAGGGACCTACCTCTGCTAACGAGTCTGTCCAGCAATGGTCTCGACAGTGAATTAGCCCATTGATATTAATGATCACACCAAGTATTCATTTCTGTGCAGCATACCAGCTGGAAACAAGTACTCAAACCATTAAACCCTCAGGGAGCAACGTCCTATTGATCCTCGATACTGTGATAGGTCTAAAAGAGATAAATAGGTGATTGAAGTTTTTAAAAACGTGGTTGGAGAGATGCTCAGTATCTCGGAGCAAATGCTCTTAGAGAGGACCCAGGTTCAATTCCCAGCACCCACATAATGGTTTACAAACACCCACAACTCAAGTTTTCAGGGGATCCCAGTGCCTTCTTCCAACCTTCGCCAACACCAAGCATAACACGTGATGGACATACACGCAATCAGACAAAACTCACATATACAATAAAAAAAATATATATTCTTAAAAGAAGAAAAAGATTCCTTAAAAAAAAAGTTTTGTTTAAAATACTAAGCATAGCTGTATACATTCCCATTGTATTGCCAATTTGACAGAGTATACAAGGTCATAAAATATTCATTCTTACTTGTAAGGTCCTTTGTGATGTTAAACTGTCTATTGGGTTTGCCAAAACAACCTTGCACATTAGGTCTCGGTTTTCAAGAAAACATTTGAATGGTGCCCTTTGGTTTTTGTTGAGGTAGGTTTGTTTGTTTGTTTGTTTGTTTGATTTTTTTTTGTGTGTGTTTTTTTGTTTTGTTTTGCCTCCCCCACCTTTCCTGCTATAGGAGGACAGTCTTAATATTTATGCAGATATATTACTTTCTTTTATTTTTTAAGTGTAATTTAATTTAATTTTAATCAATGTTTTACTGTGTAGTCCTGGCTGTCTTGGAACTCACTATATAGACCAAGCGGGTGACGAATTTGAAAAGATCCTGTCACTGCCTCCTATGTGGTCTGGCGATGGGATGCTTTCTTTTAGACCGGATCTACGATAATAAGCCTTCTGCCTTTGTTTTTAAACTCTTCATCACCTTTATTTAGAACTGTAACTTTCATAGGAAAGCAAATTTCGGAGAACAGTCACCTACACGTGCTGGCTAATCACTTGGCTGGATTCGGAGTCACCTTGAAAATATACCCTGGAGGTGTTCCCAGCTAGGTTTAATTGGGGGACATACTCCCTGATGGTGTGGGTGACACTACCTGTGGATGAGATCTACACTGAATAAAAGTTAAAAAGGAGGAGGCCAGGTAAGCGCCAACATTCATTTCTGTGCTACGGTGGCCACAGTGGGACAGATTGCCTCACGCTCCTTCTACCAAACATTTTCCACAGTAACAGGTTGTGACCCTCAAAATTTTTCCAAAAAAAAAAAAAAAAAAGCCCTTTGTCTTAGTCAATGTTTTATTGCTGTGAAGAGACACTATGACCTCGCAACTCTTACAAAGGAAAGCATTCTGTTGGATCTTGCTTCCAGTTTCGGAGGTTTAGTCTGTTGTCAGAATGGCGGGGAGCAGGCTGGCATGTAGTTCTACATCAGGATCTCCAGTCAGGCAGCAGGAAGAGACAGCCACTGGGCCTGACTTGGGCGTTTAAAAATCTCAAAGCCCACCCCAAGGACACACTCCTTCCAACAAGGCACAGTCTTAATCCTTTCAAATAGAGCCACTCCCTAAGCATTTAAATCTATGAACCTAATGTGGGTCATTCTTATTCAAACCACCATGCCCTTCTTTCCTTAAGCTACTTTTCTCGGGTGTTTTTTACCAACGAGAAAAGCAACTAATACATCCTATTTCCAACTTTAGTGCAGCCTGACCATCCCTAATGTAAAAATCTGAAGGCTCTCTAGGCTCCCATGGTAAATGTCTATAATCCTAACACATAAGTCTGACATAGGAGGATTCTGAATTTTATACCAGTTTGGGCATGCTATAAGACTAAGTTTTATAACACCAAGACCATGTGCATATATTAATTAATTAATTAACTAGTTATTATTTATTAATTAATTAAAATGGAAATGATCCAAATTAAAAGTCTTTTGAGTGTTGAAATGATGGCGCTGGGAGAAATTTCTATGCCTGAATTTACCTGAAGGACCACCCTCAAAGTGTAGGCACGGTAGAAATACTGTATGAAATTACCTTCAGGCTGTGTGAACAGGTATATATGAAACATAAGTGAATTTTGTGTTTAGACTTGGGTCCTATCCTTTAGAAGGTTCATTTTATAAATCAAGAAAAATCCAAAACACTTGTGGCCTAAAGCATCTTGGATAACGGATACCCAAGCTATAATAATTAATTCGTAATTTTTCTAAGATCTAGTCTGTATATTATACATTTCACTTCATTATTATGATGTATTTTATTAAAAAATTGAATATTAGAATGGTGGTGCACACCTTTAAACCCAGGATTCAGGAATCAGAGGCAGGCAGCAGATCTCTGAGTTCGAGAACAGCCTGGTCTATAGAGAGTGTTTCAGGACAGCCAGGGCTACACAGAGAACCTTTCTTGAAAAACAAAAACAAACAAAATAAAACCAAAGTTGAGTATGTAACCTGGGCATGGGAATGCTTGTGCAGGGCCTCAATATTTGGAAGGCAGAGGCAGAATGGTCAAACATTCTAAATTAGCTCTGGCTAAGTAGTGAAAAGGTTTAAAATAGTGTACTGAAACCCAGCAGATCCTGAATTTACTTAACAATGCTCAAGAATGGTCAAGCTTGTTTCATTTATACTTAACCACGGTGCTGCCTTTGTATTATTTTCAAAACAAATTCAGAGCTCACATCAATTCATTCTCAAATATTTTAGTATGATTCTGGCTGTTATCATTCTACCTTCTACTCCTCCTCTTCTGTTTGCTCTCTTTCAGATTTGTATTTATTTTTATTTATATGTAGGGGTGTATCTTAGAGTTTTCCTGCTGTGAACTGACACCATGACCAAGGCAACTCTTATAAGCACCACATTAAATTGGGGCTGGCTTACAGGTTTAGAGGTTCAGTCCATTATCATCAAGGTGGGAGCATGGCAGCATCCAGGCAGGTGTGGTATAGGCAGAGCTGAGAGCTCTGCATCTTCATCTGAAGGCTGCTAGTGGAAGATTCACTTCCAGGCAGCTATGACTAGGGTATTATTGTCCACCCCCACACTGCCACACCTACTCAAACAAGGCCACACCACATAATAAGTGCCACTCCCTTGTCCAAGCATATGCAAACCATCACAGTGTGTGTGTGTGTGTGTGTGTGTGTGTGTGTGTGTGTGTGTGTGTGTGTGTGTGTCTGTGGGGGGATTGTGGGGGCATGGGGGGCAGAGTGCATGTTATTTAACGTGTTCCCTGTAGCAGAAGTTACTGGTAGTTGTGAGCTCTCCAACATGGGTTCAGGGATCTAAACTTGGGTCCTCTGGAAGCTGCTCTTAACTGCTCAGCCATTGCTCCAGCCCTGTTGTGTGTCTCTTTTAAGGACACACTTTTTATTAGATTGAGGTCCTACCTAGGTAACGTGACAATTCAACGCAAGTGGTGCTCTTATCAAAACAGAAATTGGGACACAAAGACAGACAGGATGGTTTGTAGAAACGGAGGCGTTGGCGAGGCAGCTCACATCTGCAATGTCAGCACTCACAAGGCAGAGGCAGGAGGATTTCCATGAGTTCAAGCACAGTCTGGGCTACATAGTGAGTACAAACAATATAGAAACTAGGGAACACTAAGGAAATCATGGCTTTTGATGCTGGGAATAAGCAAGGAAGAGATTTCATTTGCAGACACACGTGGAGAATAGGCTGTCCTCATTATTGAGGCTGAGGAATCCAGTGACCAGCCACCTGCACACTAAAGACCTGGGAAATTCCAATCTCGGGAGCCAGTGGTATAAGACCAGGTCTAAATCTGTAGGATGGAGAACTAAAGTAAGAGGCAGAAACTTAAGGGCATCCAGCACGTTCTAAGTTCCCAGTTGTATCTCCAAACCCCAACACCAGAACTGCAGAAATTCTAGGAAGACAGATGCTTCAGCTGGAAAGCACAGAAGTGAATTCACCTCCGTTCTTTCTTTTTGTTCCCCTCTGGCCATCGATAGATAGGATACGAATCCGCATTCATGATTGTAACCTTCAGTATTTTGTTTACTTATGTAGATGCTAATCGCTACTGAAAATACTTGTATTAGTGACTTTCAAATATTTGGGACTAAAATACCCGAGGGAACAATTTAAAGTTGAGGGAAGATTTATTTTAATTCATAGTTTTAGACTCTCACGGGAGGGAGGGTAAAGCAGAACAGACTGGCTCACGTCACAGTGGGACAGCAGAGGAAGCAGGATTATACAAAGGGCCTAGGGCAAGAACCAACCCCTAAGGGAATGGCTCTAGTGACCTATTTTTTTTTTTTTTTTTTTTTTTTTTTTTTTTTTTTTTTCGGAGCTGGGGACCGAACCCAGGGCCTTGCGATTCCTAGGCAAGTGCTCTACCACTGAGCTAAATCCCCAACCCCGTGACCTATTTCTTAAGTAGGCCCCATTTCCTACTTTTCATCAGCCCCCAATAATACAATGCCATCATATTATTACTTTATTAAGAGAATAATCTGTTTATTAGACCAGAGTCTCAAGAATCCAATCACTTACTAAAACTCCATCCACTGGCAGCCAAGCAACCAATGCATATGCAAACCACAATACACCTTTACAGGCACACTCATAAATAATATTTTATTACGTATGGACACTCATCAGCACAGGACAAATTAACACAAGACAGTTAATCATTGCAGGATTCTATCCAGTGTCTGTGACTACATGGACCTGCTTAAGTAGTTTAAATGCTAGCTTCCAGAGTCAAGGAAAAATACTTGCTTAAACCACCTAAAGGGGTACTTTGTTAAAATAGTATTTAAATCCTTCCCTTTGGTCATGTGTAGGAAAAGATATTCCTCATTTGGTTTGGATGAGTAATACTTGAGAAGGTTTTGTTGTTGTTTTGTTTTTGTTTTTGTTGAGACAAGGCTTCATGTAACTCAGGCTGGATATGAATTTATGGCCAATGTTGAGCTTTTGATACTCTTGCTACTGCCTCAGTGGTTGAGATTACAGGCTGGTAGCACTGTGACCAGTTTTAGGCAGCACTGGGGACAGAACCCTGAGCTTCGTGTGTACTATGTAATCTACTGAGTAATGTACATGCTGTGTCCCTAAAGAAATATTTTTCTTGTAGCGTTTATGGAGTTGTTGTAAGGTACCCACCAGAGAAGACTATTCAGACCAGGGTTTAAGCCAATAAAGTCTTCATCAGCCAGCTGGCAAGTAGTGGGTGTTTGGGATTCCAGTGTAGCCCCAAGCCTTTTCTCAGGGTGTGCTTTTAAGCTCAAAAACCATATCTTGGTTTGTCATACTTCAGTTAACAAGAACAGTTAGCTAAAAATGGAACTACAGAAGCTAAAAAACAAGGTTAGTACTTTAGAGACTTTTTCTATGGACGTTGACGGATTAGGTCTTTGTTTTGGCTGGTGGTGCTGTTATGTGTTTTATGGTCTCAATGGTACTTTCATCATGGAGTCAGTTGTGCTAAGATCTGGGGACCTGTTACAGCCTCAGTACTATCTCCAAGCAACTTTGATTAGTTAGTGAGAAATAGTTCAAGATCATAACCCAGAAATAAGTGTTACTCCAAGTTACTGGATTGGTCAGTTTTGAAGCTCTTCTAGGTATTTTATAAAATAAAAAAAAAAAATTCAGGTTTTATCGTTTTAAGGAAGGCTTTCCCTGCTTGTGGCTTAGAATTAGAAAACAGAAACGTCTCAAAAGCAACGGACCTGAAATAACACACACAACCTAGGTACTACGTGTACTTGTTGCTGCTAGGTTCACTTCAGTCAGCTTATCACTATTCTTAAGACACAAAACTAGAGAATTTTGTTTCTACTCTATTTTCTTAAATATGGATCTCTTCTCTCCCATGTTGACAAGAGTTGAGCATTTCAATCTGTAGACTAGGTAAGGGTCATTTTAACCATTTGGGCATCATCATGGAGGTGTTGGTCTCCAGAATATACAGGGCTTTTTTGTTGTTCTTCCGTTTAAGACAGGATCTCTCTACGTACTTTTGGCCATCCTGGAACTCACAGAGATCCTCTTGCCTCTGCCTGAGATCAAAGGTGTGCCTACCATCCCTGGCTTATACAGATATTTTTATCTGCCTATATAAAAGATTTTGAAGTTAGAGAAAGATACTCATTACAAAAAAAAAAAAAGACACTATTATGTGTCTACGTACATTAAAACTATAAACTCGAAATTGGAAATCCAGTATGTTTCATACAAAGAGCTATTAAAATTATAAGTCATTCAAGCTTTAGAAGGAAGGAGGAGGGTCGGTTAAAAATAACGTAAGTATGATGCAGTTTTGTTTGTTTTCTGGACAACCTTGTCTTGGAAGCTGAACATTAAGTTTTTCAGAATTTTGATACAAGAGCAGAAAATATCTGAAGCTGGTTGATACACATTGACTGTGACTGAAGGGGTACTACAGCTAATTGAAGAAGTAGGAACAATGCACTGTAACGGAGTCCATGGTGGTTTCTTAGAGGCAGGTGGGCACTGGACAGGGGAACAGCATGTGTGAGGCATTGCTGCAATCTAGACATTAAAGATATGGAAAGAGCCTCCAGTAGTCTGATTGGATTATTTTTTCTGAAAGATTATTTCCAGTTTTGTATATATGTGTATATCCCGGCACTCGAGTGTTCAAGTTCTTCATGAGCTGGGCCGTGCTGCTTGAGTCTCCTGATGTGATGTTCTCAGGAAGAGCAGCAATCACTTTTAACTGCTGAGCCATCTCTTAAGCTCCTCAAGGAATTCTTAAAAAAAAAAAAAAAAAAAAAAAATCCAATTAACAACACCCATTTCACAAGTCGGACCTAACAACAAAGATCCAATCAATCCCCTCTGAAGATTAGTTCTGTAGAGAGGAAAGTTTATAGACTCTTCTGAGTTCTGTCTTCAGTGGTCTTTAACTGATGGCAGAAACACCTGATCCTCGTTTCTCACGACAATTGTAAGCTAAGTATTAAAAAAAAAAGTTAAAAATGTAGACTGGATCACAATTTCAAATACTTATGCCCTGTGAGTTATTTTCTAGTGATCCAGACCAGACACACCTGTGCAGGGTGTATTTAGTGGTTCAGATGTAGTGTGGCACAAGCCTTTTTTCCCAGCACCAGAGGGCAGAGGGAGGCAGATCTCTGTGAGTTCGAGACCAGCTAGGTCTACAGGGTTTCTATGCAGTCCTGAAATTTACAGAACCCGACTCAAAGAAACAAAAAAGAGAAAATTAAAAAAAGAAGTTAAAGAAGAGAATGGAGCTAATGTTGAAGAAATCCTAGAGGCAAGTGAGGTGGCGTGCACTGTGAAAGCAGAGGTGGGCAGATCTCGGAGTTACAGGAAAGCAAGGGATACACAGAGAAATCCTGTGCTTAAAAACAAAACAGAAAAACCTCTCAAGAATGGTATTATGCCCAGCTTCTCAGTATGCACGGCCCCTGTCTTCTCTGATCCCTTCCCTGAGGTGATAGCAGTCTGTAATCTTTCTTTGCCCTACTGGTCTTTGATATTCCATATTATTTGGCTTCATTGGCACAGAATGACGTTGTTTGGCTGCCTTTTGAATATAAAATTCACACGTCCACATTACATTTTATTTGTCCCCAAATTCCTAGGACCAGGAAAAGTGGCAGTGTTAAATTCTGCCAACCGAACAGGAGTCTGTTTCCTGAAATATTGATACAAAGGCGGGATTTGCTTGGACGTCACAGGTCAAATTCCCAATGAATTGCATTCTAAGACACCAACGAACTCTGCCTGATCTCTTGTGACAGGCCTGGCAAGTTGGTGAGTCAAGGGCCTAAGTTTCAGATATGGTTAGTCACTATGTGCAATCACAGCACTTTGGTAACATTAAAAAACAAAAGCAGTAATTAGTGTATCCCAATCTGGTAGTTGTATCCAAGTTTTTTTCTTCTCCACCCTAAGAAGTCATTTAAAGGTTTTGTGAGTTGGTAGAGGCTGAATCTTCGGGGTTATTTTAGCCAAAGCACCTTGTAGTCTAATTCTGTAGAGACAAACAGCTGAGAACACAGGCTTTCCTAATTCTGTAAGGTACATACAGCGAGCACAAAGCTTTCCCCTCCTCTCCTCTCCTTTAGACTCATACACAACTTCACGAGGTCTATCCTTCGCAAAAGGCGCGAACTTCCTCCTCGCCCGACCTAAGCTCTACGAATCAAAAGATGACTCCGCATTTAAAACTGTCCCAAGCCCCAGCGCGCGGGAGCCGGAAGCCGCGCCACGTGACGCGCCGTCCGTACGCAGCCATCCTCCGGAGAGCCCGTAGCCTCCACGGCTACTCCACTTCTCCGCTCCACCCGATGCCCTGCTGGGTAGCCACGAACTCTGGGTTCCCTAAATAAACCAGCCTCCTCCAGTGACGCCTCCTGGCCAACCCGCCAACGCGCCGGGACCACCGCGGCGAAACGCTTCCGCTAGGGCTTCCCCCGCCCCCGACCACGTGATCACGCGAGACTTGGAAAAGGCGGCGGCGCGCCTTCTTTTACTCCAGCTCCGCGGCCCCGCCCACCCAGGGCCTGGCGACGCCCCGGCGCGCGTGCGCACGCGGTTCTCGCGGTGTCTCGCGCTCGGCCCCGCCCCCCGCTGCCCCCGCCCTTTCCGCCCCTCCCTCCCTCCGCCCTGTCTCTCGGCGGCAGCGACGGCGGCGGCTCGCGCAGCTTGTTGGCTCGCTATATAAAGGGGAGAAGCAGGCGGACCGGACGGCTGGAGCTGCAGCCGGTGGCGGCAGCGGTGGCGCGGGGAGCGGTGACCGGTGTTGGTTTCCCTCCTCGGCGCCGAGTGGGGGAGCGGGTGACGCCCCCTAACCCCCTAAGGGGTCGTGGCTTATTTTTTTTTCCCCTTTTTTTTCCTTTAGGCGATTCTCGAGGTTTTTAGCTGCGGGAGGAGTGCCCCCCTCCTCCTGGTCTCCCGCCTCTTACTCCTTCTGGATCGGTTTTGTTGAGAAATTTTTGCCCCACTCTTGCGGGTGACTTGGGTCACCCTCCGGTCTCAGTTTTTTTTTTTTTTTTTTTTTTTTTTTTTTTTTTTTAATATCTCGTTCTCTCTTGTTTGTGTTGTGTGAAATGGCGAACTCGGCAAACACAAACACCGTGGTAAGGACGTGGTGCGGTGGCCGGCGGGGGCTGCGAAAGGTTCCGGCGGCAGGCAACGGCCGGGGCGGGCGGGGGCGGGCCCGGGCGAGGCGGCGCTCCCGACCCGGTCCCCTCCGCCCTCCACCACCGCTGCCCGCCGCGGGCCTGGCCGGGCGGGGGCGCCGCGGGCTGGCGGGCGGAGGGCGGCGAGGCCGGAGCGCCGCGGGCGGCCACGCAGGCCGTTGGGCCCTGGCTGCCGACCCCGGGGCGCAGGCAGGCGGGTGGCGGCCCCACGCGGGACCCGGACCCGGCCAGCCTCCCGAGCGTCCGCGGGTCGAGCCCGGCGTTTGGGGAGCCTCTTGGACGCCGCCAAGGCCGGGCGTGCCTTCGGGGGCTCTCTGGAGGTGGTGCTTTGGGAAGCCTCCGCTGGGGCCGATTTTACTAATCCTCCGAAAGGAAAAAAAAAAAAAAAAGAGAGAGACAAAAAAAAAGATGAAGGTTGGAAAGCACTTATCTCGGTTCCTCCCCAGTGGATAAAATGGCGAAGGGGAAGCAAAACCCCTGCGGTATCTTCGACTAGCAAAAGCACCAGAACAAACAAAGCCTACAGTGAGTGGCCCAAGAGTCCCCCGCTTTCGCCTTGATATTTGCCTACTTCCCGCTGCTCCCTTTTTTGGTTACTTGCGATCACGTAGGTTTGCAAAAAGCAGTCACATAAAAATAACCTTTTAAAAAGAGTCACCAACGCAATGTGATCACTAGGCCACCCCAACTCTTGATCCTTTTTTTTTTTTATTGTTACAATAAAACACATTTTTTTGTTTTGTTTTTTTGTTTGTTTCTTGGGTTTTTTGCCCGGTCCCAAACGCCGCAGAACAGCCTGCGGCCGCCCGACACTGTACCGTTGGCGACTCGGGTCGATCCATCATGGCTGCGGCCGCTTACCCTGCTTTTCAGTGCCTGCGCCTTGTGGTCCTCCTCCCTTTGGCTGCCCTGTTTATATAGAGCCATTGCCGCTCTCTAATATAGACTCTGCCAGGATGGGAAGGTGCTTTTCAGGCCTACGTCACCGCCTCTCCATTTAAACACCAGATCCGGCTTTAAATAGTGAGAGCTGCAGAGCGCGGGGCTGGGAGGTGCGTGCTCCCGAGGCGAGAGGCGCCGGCGTGCGGAGTTCAGTTTATTTCTACGCTCCCTTCACGCCGAAATTTCGCTCCGGAGCCAGGAGGCTGTTGTCACGGACTCGAGTGTGTTTTTGCTGTGGCAGCTAGAGTGTACTGCCTTTGTTTGTAGTGGGAAGTAGGCCAGAATTGCAGCTTCGTTTTGTTCTTTTTTCCTTCCCTTTATACAGTTTTAATTTTAAATCGTTTTAGATCAGATAGGATGATTTTCTTTTTCTTGGAAGAGATACGGTCAACATTCTCGACTTTAAAAAAATGGTGTTGTACGGAAGAATGCGTTGTACGTTAAATGTTTCCCCAAAGAGGACTTGAGTTTGGTAGTGTTTTCTTAATACTCAAGCCATGAAGCTTTTCGCGGTGACTGAAGCGTCTGTGCTCACAATCCATTGATGTGTATGTAGAGTTAAGTGAAGAAAGAGGTACAGCCTAAACTGAATTTTAAGAATTAAAGATTAAGTAATGGTTTTAAGTTTACCAGAGGCTAACATGGTCAAACCCACCCAGGTTACCAAATATTGTGCCAAAAAATTAGCAACCTCTGAAAGGAACCTTCCAATAATGCTACATGCAATCTCCAATTTGCCAGTTTCAAAGTTTGGAAAATGTGTTTTAAAAGGACAGATTTATTAAATGGCCTTGAATTCAATAAAGACCAAAGCCACTTCGAGTGAAGTTTAGCATTTTCCTTTTTCCTTCAGTAATAGTGCTTCTGAATTGGTTAAGTTATTGGCTAGTTGCTGAATGATTGAATAGTAGCAAAAGAATGAAATTTTGTGTCTCAGTGTTGGAATTTCTTTTATGGTGACTGATTTCAAAAATATTGAAACTTCTGGTTTGCTGGAAATTTATCCTACCAATTTAAAATTACATGGCCAATGTAGAGTTTGGTGATATAGCTTGAAGTTACAGACCAGGGCAGGGAAAAAAACTGAGGTCATTTTTGTATGATCACATTTGGATAAGACTGCTGGGTATGACCAGAAGATGACTAGTGAACAAAGAGTTCCCCAAATGTAAGAACTGGAAAGGCCGTGAGATGGGACGAGGGTTAAATCAAACATGGATAGTAGGAACCAGGCGTAACCATAAACTTATTAATTATGATGTTAGACATTTTAGTCACAATCAAGGAAATTAGAACTGGAATTTGTGTATCCTGTCTGCATAAAGAACTTTGTTTTATGAACTACATTGCCCGGCCTTACACTTTTATAAAATATGTCGCTGTAAAATTTAATTTAGTAAGGACAAAATATGTGTTTTGTTTTGTTTCGAAGACAGGTTCTCTGTGTAGAGGTCAGGCTGCCCTGGAACTCTGATATCCTCTTGTCTCTGCCTCAAGAGTGCTAGGCCTGGCTTAGGATTGCAGTATCTTTAAAGTCGCAATTTAAAATAGATTTAGATAGTTGACCCAGTGACTTGTATTTAAGGATTAGATATTTTATTAAGGATTTCTCAAAGCCTGTTAAAATTTTGAAATCAGTCTTTTATTGAATCTTATTTTTCCTTTAAAGCCTAAATTGTATAGATCTGTGATTGAAGATGTTATTAATGATGTCCGAGACATTTTTCTGGATGATGGAGTGGATGAACAGGTCCTGATGGAACTAAAAACTGTGAGTTTGTCTCTTTTTAAAAGAATATTTTAGTATTAATAACTTTTCTATGAAGATGTCGAATGATGAATGTTTGACTTTAAGGAGAGACAGTATAGTGTAGTGAAGGGTATTGGCTTAAACTTCAGCTCTGCCGTCTCTACGTCCTCTAATTGGGTAGCTAGGTACCTTGTATTTAGCCTCCTTCCCTGTGAGATTGGAAGTGGTAGTGCAGACTCCCTGGGTGGTTGTTCTCAGGATTGAGTGCAGTAAGCACAGAGAATGCCTGCCTATCAAAACGGCTTATAATAGCTTTTCTTGTTCACATGTGATTTTTATGGTTGTTACTTGACATGTCAAATAGTATTTACTTTTTTGTATTTTTATTATATTTGTATTTTAAAATTTGTTTATGTTGGAGGAGGGATTGAACAAATGCTCAATAAAAAAGTGTAGGTACTAGAGTAAAATCCTTGGTGTAGACTAAATGCTCCTTTTATTGTGTATTATACACTGAGAACTAGTTTTTCCTCTTAGGTTTATTATGCAGACATACTTAGAGATTTTTTTTTTTTTTTAAATGGCATTTGTGTGGGCACTGAAGAGATAGCTCAGTGCTTGAGAGCTCTGGCTGATCGTCCAGAGGAACTGGGGTTGATTCACAGCACCCACATGGTGGCTCACAATAGACTATAAGTACAGTCCCAGGAGGTGCCCTCTTTTGGCCTCCATGGGCTTTAATCAGCACACAAGTGGTGCACAGACATTCATGTGGGCAAAGCACACATACACATGGCAGCATGTGTGTTTTCTGGTGGTAGAATGAGGTGAAAGTGTGGAGTATTTTTGTACTAGTTAGACTAAGTACCCAATTTGAAAATTTCATAGTTTATTATTCTTTCATTTAAAAGTTGCATCTTGTATGGTTGGGAAAAAGACTCAACGAGTAAGAGTGCTTGTTCTGAAGTTAAGAGGACCTGAGTTCACATCTCCTGCACCACATAAAAAAAGGCAGGTATGAGACCCACATGTGCCTGCCACCCCAGTGTCTGGGGGACTGAGACTGTGGATCCCAGGCATTACTGACCAGCCTCTGAGCAAGGGCGGAGAGGATAGAGGAAGTCGTTTTAATATCCTTCTGAAGCTTCCACATGTACACATACAGAAATTGTCCACTGAGAAAAGTCAGTACCTCAGTTCAGCAGCCTAAGTGCTCAGCACTTACCATGCCGTTCTGTTAGATTCTGTTCCTGTGCAGCGCTGCGTTAGGTGTATTGACTGTGCGGAGACTGTTCTAAAAACGTGTGCTCTGCTGCTTAGTCAAATGTGTAAACACTCGGAAGGTTTCATAACTTATGACTGTCGGAAGATCATTCAAAGAACAAGATATATCAATAGATTTTACTCTTAGTAATGAAAAGTTCATTGGTATGCAGGTTGAGATATATTGTTGAACTTTTAATATTTTAAAATATCTTTTGCTTTCTCAGTTGTGTAACTGTGTAAGAATTTTTTCTTACTACCCTTCGATCAAAACAACATTGAAATGGAGAGGCAGATGGGAAATCCAGCTTCTTTATGCCATTTCTATCAGCTTTTTTCCCAGTTAATTCTGGAAAAGTTGGCATCATTTATACAAACCTAGGCTTTTCATTTTAAAATTTTAACACTAAAAGTATCCCAATTTTTTTTTTCTTTTCTTTTCTTTTTTCTTTTTTTCGGGGCTGGGGACCGAACCCAGGACCTTGCGCTTCCTAGGCAAGCGCTCTACCACTGAGCTAAATCCCCAACCCTAAGTATCCCAATTTTTTTGAAGTGCTCAGTCATTTTTGGAAAGAGATAGAGGAACAGAAGCTGATTTTCTAAAGTTGTGCTTTGACTTGTGCACAACCCCACCTCATACATACTTGAAATAATAAATTAAAAAGAGAGAAATGGACCTGAGGTCAGAAGCCGTAACTGTTGGTTTAGAAAGCGGGAGCAGCTTCTTTAGAGCTGTGCTCAAGTCATCACAGCCAATACGTCCTTAGGGCATAGCTGTGGTCTTTTCCTTTCAGATGTGGAAGCTAGAATTTAGCACTCATTTTAAATGAAGTCTGAGCTTAATTGTGGTGTTGAAATATGTCTTACTATGTTTAAGCACCTGTGGACAACTTCTAGAATATTGCCAATGTAAGAAAGGGAAAAAAATGTTAAGTTTTAGTGAAATGAGTAGTACTTACCTGGAGGGAAATAAGTTATTTTTAATACTCAAGGATACAAGTGTTAGAATTCCTCTTATGAAATAGGAGTTGGAAGATCGTGGAACAGCATAGAGTATTTATAGTACATTAAGAATAAGGAAATAAACTATTCCCTACAGGGAGAGAAATGGAGTGCTTAAAGATAAACGTTGTAGAATGCCTCCTTTGGGATTTGGAACAACATGGAACAACATAGATATCTAAATTATACAAAGATTAAATAGACAAGCTTACCTTGGTCCTTGTGCACTGGGGAATGTTTTACATTTTGCTGGACTCCGTAATTGTCTTCTCTGTAACATTATGTAAAGGATAAAATTTTTTAGAGATATAGAAATGGTATGGGTCAATCTGGGATCTTTATTTTCTCTTGCTTTGTTGGTTGACAGTTTGGAGAATTCTGTCTTTTGACTGGTCCCTGTAGCTGTTCAAAGACATTAAATTGTCTTGGAAAAATCAAGTGTCTTCACTTGTGTGTTTCTGACATTTGAAAGGAACTCGTTCAGCATTTAATCTTCAGTTTCTACCATAATACTTGGCCTATGTAGCTGGCACTCAGTTAAATATTTAGCTGAACTGCTTAATTTCTGATGTGGCTTCTGAATCTTACTAATGCTATTTTTGTTATTGTTAAGTGGGGCACACACTTGGGTTGTAATAAGAGTTAAAGCTGTTAGACCAGAATGAACTTAATTCTCTGCACTAAATTTCAGGACCTCATTAGAATTTTCAGAATGTGCCCTAGATTTAACAGTTAGACCCTAGCCTTGTCCAGGACTTTCTGCAGTGATGGAAGTGCTCTGTGTCTGTCCTCTGCTGCACAGCCACATGTGGCTGTTAAGCATCTGGAATGTGATTAGAAGAACTGAGGAATACATTTTTGTTAATTTTATTTAATTTAAATTGAAATCACTACATGTGGCTATTCAGATTTTCTTGCTCACAAGGTTAGCATCATTGTGTGTTTTGTGATTTATAATAGGCTTTGTGAGTGAGCTTCTCCTTTTTTAACTGTTTCACAGATTATCAAGGTTGCTGAGGCTATCAGATACAGTGGTAATTAGATTATGAACTGAGATGCACGGTGAGGCAGCATATAATTTAAAGATTAATTAGATATTGTCGGAAATGTCATTTAAAAACTAAAACAAACCCAGCCAATTATTCAAGTCAGTTCCTGACGTGTTAAGAACTGACTTAATGCGTGTTTAAACTATGGGAGCTGGGGGAAGGCATAAATATTGTCCATATTTAATTGGAATGTGTATTGGCAAGGAACTGGATGGGAATGACACTTTAGAAATTCTCTTCAAAGTAAATGAGCGAATAAGGAAGGGAAGGTAGGAGAAATGGTACTGTGTAAGGGCTACGTAGTGAAGTTGTCTCAGAAAACCAAAAACCCAAAACACTGTAAAAGCAAAACTCAAAGTGAATGATAAAACCAACCTGTCAGGCCTACCTATATATCTAAATAGCAAACATATAAACTGCGTGATTCCGAACCTCCATTCTGCCCCTCACTCACACACACACACACACACACACCAACCACACCACATTGCTCTTCATCAGACTGGGAGCCTTGCACAAGCTAGGCCTTAACCCTTTGCGTTCATGCTGATAAAATGGATTCCTCAGTTAGAGAGGAGTCTGAAAATTGAGGTTCTATGCCTCTAGTTTAGTCCCTCAGCTGTGGTGCATTTGACATTGGACTGATTTTGACAGCTGTATATCTCATGTTAGTAACTGACTGACTGCTGCCAGTTCTGACTTACACCCATTAGTTGTGTTCAGAGATGGCTTTATTGCCCATCTCCCTAAGGAAGAAGTAGCAAAATCACCACATGTTGAGAACCACTTTTCTAAATACACCCTAATTACACATAGATACTTGATACATTGATATAAATACCTAAACTATAAATTGAATAATTACCTGCTTCTGTCCTTTGACAAGAGTGTTTAGCTAGTAGGTAGAGGAAATATGAGAGCCTGGGTGTGCCATGAGATGAAAGACCTACATTCACATTTCTACCATCTTTAGTTAAGTGTCCTTGACAAAGGATGGGCAGCATTTACCTTGTACTCAAGCTGTGAAGTGCCTATTCTCCAGCAGTGTTGGACTAGAGATTGAATGGTTCCTGTTTCTGCAAAGTACCTAGCTTCTGGATAAAGTGTACAACTGATTTTATTTCAGAGCTTCCAGAAGATGTTAGGGAACTTAGCTTCTCCAAAGAGTAAGTGAAACAGAAAGTAGAGGAAGGAACTGGTGAAATGAGAAGCGAGGACATTAGGGCGAGGCAAGGGCAGTACCAGGCATGGTGCTCAGAGACACAGAGTTAGTCCTCAGCCATGTAATCACCCTGCTTTTGCCCTCTGCTATTTGCTCGTCTTGGAGAACTTGCTTAACTACTCGTTCTTCAGGTTCCTTTTCTCTAAAGAAGGAGGTGATAATGTCTACATGTGTGCTTACTTCAATAGAATTAAATAAAATGTAGTTACTAGACCATCTCACATACAGTAGAACACATGCATCTCAGACTTTTGGGGAACAGAAGCTAAATTTTTGTCCTGTCAATTTTAGATACCTAGGCAAAAATTGCTGAAGTGTGGATGTGCCAGAATTAATATTTTACTTGTGGGAAAGGGAGTAAATAAAATTAAAAGAGCTCTTCTAGTTTTTTAAGCAAAGAAATGCTTAACAATTCTGTATTCCTAGTTCAGCATTACCAGCATAATTACTATTGCCAAAGCAGAGTAGTATTTTAACAGCTGATATTTAGGACCTAGAACTTTCTGAGCAAGTTAAGATTGTGCAGAAGTGAAATTGAAGAACTGAAGAGATGCTTGAGCAGTTAAGAGCGCTGGCTGCTCTTACAGAGGACCTGTCCTCAATTCTCAGTACCCACGTGGAGGCTCACAACCATCCATAATTCATTTGCAGGGAATCCGATGCCTTCGGACTTCTGTGTGCATTAGACATACATACACGCTGGCACAGCAGTTAGATGCACGAACCTTTTTTAATAAATGAAAGTAAAAGATAAATATTGAGTGGGTAAATCCAGCTTTATTTGAAGGTATAAGCTTGGTACTTAGTTATATGGTATTATTTCTGTGTTCATTAAGTTACTAGAACGTTTATGAAGCTGAGTTCTGATTCTTGATGGACGGCCCAACCCCTGCCGAGCTTTTGGCAGGATGTGGACATGTTCATGTGTCAGGAGTGGCCAACACCTTTGTCGTTTAGTAGGCAAGGACTAGGAATGTTGCGTTTCCTGTGGGACCATCCCGTATGATACAGATATCCTCTGCCTAAAATGCCAGTAGCATCCTATACTGAAAACAGAATTCTAATAAACATTATTTTTTACAATCTTTCTTTAAATTTAATGCTAAATGGCTTATAAATTCCTAGTTACCTGTTAAGTCCCAAGTAAAATAATGTCTTCATGAAGGAATTCATTCAAAAGTAGAACTATCTCTAACAGCACATGGGGTAACACCCTCCCACCCCCAACACCTCCACCCTCGAATGGGTGGCCTTGGAAACAGACACACTGGCCTTTGCTCCTCTCCTGTGTCTGCACTGAAGACATGGCTCAGAATGCCCAGTCTAAGAGACTGCCTTTCTCTGGGCTTACGGAACTTTGATATGGTTCATTTTAGAAGCTGCACATTAAGAGCAATGGAGTAGCCTAAGGTTATTTAGCAGAAAGTAGCTCAGTATTGTAACAAATACAGTACCCGTTACAGTGGCAGCTAGTCTTTGCAAACAAGTCATACTAAGCCTCTGCTCAGGAGTCTGACTAAATGGGGCAGTAGATGGGACTAAGCTGCTGTTCTTAAAAATAGTGTACTAGTTTCCCCTTATCTACAGTCTTTCTTTTTTTAAAAAGATTTATTTATTCATGTATGTAAGTACACTGTCACTGTCTTCAGACACACCAGTAGAGGGCATCAGATCCCATTACAGATGGTTATGAGCCACCATGTGGTTGCTGGGATTGAACTCAGAACCTCTGGAAGAAACAGTCAGTGCTCTTAACCTCTGAGCCATCTCTCCTGCCCCTTTACAGTCTTTCTTTAAAAAAGAAATGTGTGTGGTTGTTTTGCTTGTAGGTACCATGATTGTGCTCAGTGCTTGTGGAGGCCAGTGGATGGCATTGGATTTCTTGGAACTGGGGTTACAGACTATTGAGAGGTGTCGTGAGAGAACTGGGAACTGAACCTGCGACCTCTGAAAGAGCAGCAAGTGCTCTTAACTACTAAGTCATTCTCTCCAGATTCCTTATCTTATTTTTTGAGATTTTGATTACCCTTGGTCAGCTTTGTTAGGAAAATATTAAGTGAAATAATCCAGAAATAAGTAATTTGTGAGTTGTAGGTTGTATGCATGCTGACCAGAATGATAAAATCTTTCTCCAGTCAGCTGTGTAGTATCTAGTTGTGAGTCATTTCTCCATCCAGCTTATCCACTCTGCATATGCAACTCATCCATTAATCATTTAATGTCCACCCAGGTGCCGAAATACCTGTGCAGTATCATAGTGTTTTTGTTTAGATAACCTAACAAGTGTCTGTGTACTTCACCTAAATCTTATCACATAGACATTGGATTTCATATCCCCACGAGAAGCTGCAGACATTCAATAAAGTACTTTGAGAAAGAGACAATCATACAGCTTTTTATCCCAGAATATTCTTATAGGTGTTCTCTTTTATTGCACTGTTTATAGTTTGCTAATTAAACTTTTATCATGGGTATGTATGTAGGGGGAAAAAAAATCATAATTGAGTTGAGAATAGTTTTAGACTTCCAGTTGGGATGTGGGCTATTTTTACAGATATAAAGGTGATTATATTATAGGTTATATACATATATCATATAATGTTCAGATTATGCAGATTAATATAATTAACATAATCTATAATATAGTCTACAGATTATTACAGTTCAGCAGATGTGTTTGTAAACTTTAGAAAGTTAATCCATTAACTAACAGTGCAGAAAACAATGTTTCTTAAGCTTTTATGAATACTGTATAACCCAAATAAAAACATAGAATGAATATATATATATATATATGTATATATAATCTCCCCCCCCAAAAAAAGAAAAGCATTGGTTTAGATTTTAATACAACTATTCTTACTTTTGCAAACATCACAAAATAACCTTGGCAATTTATTATAATGGCTTGTGGCTCACTTCTTAATCTGACGATAGCCTAAGTCTGGGATTTCACCTCAGATCGCTCTCCTCCTCTTGTGTAGCAGCCAGCTCCTCTTCTTCCTCTCCTCTCCTCTCCTCTCCCTCTCCTCTCCTCTCCTCTCCTCCTCCTCTCCTCTCCTCCTCCTTTCCTTTCCTTCTTTCTTTTATTTTCGTATGGTTCTGGATTTGTGATTCTCATTTCATGCTAACTGGGCAAGCACTCTTACTACTGAAATACACTGTAAACCTTCTCAGTTCTGAATTTTGATTGCTAGGTCCTTGACAGGAGAAAGTAGGGGAGTAGACTATGTACTTAGCTGCTCATTACATGTAGCCAATATTCACTGGAATGATGGGCTCACAACCAGCTAATGGTAATAACAATACATCACTGAATTTAGGGAAGTAAAGAGGGGCTATAGAGAGATGGCTCAGTCATCTGAGCACAGAACATAAGAGTTCTGTTCCTAGAACCCACTTCCTAGAACCTATAGCCAGCTCAACTGCGTGTAACTCCAGTTCCAGGGGGATTCTACCTACACCCTTTTCTGTTAGTGAGGACAGCCCACAAGCAAGTGATATGTCTTCACATACACACAAGTAATTCTTAGAAGGGGGAACAAAAATATTCATAGGAGATAGGGAGACAAAAGTTTGGAGCAGAGACTGAAGGACTGCCCCACCTGGGGATCCAGCCCATATACAGAGAGCCACCAAACCCAGACAATATTGATGAAGCCAAGAAGTGCATGCTCACAGGAGCCTGATATAGCTGTCTCCTTAGAGGCTCTGCCAGAACATGACAAATACAGAGGTGAATGCAGCCACCCATTGAACTGACAATGAGGTCCCCATTGGAGGAGTTAGAGAAAGGACTGAAGGAGCTGAAGGGGCTTGCAACCCCATAAAAACAACAATACCAACCAACCAGAGCTCCCAGGAACTAAACCACCATCCAAAGAGTACACATGGACAGACCCATGACTCCAGCTGCATATGTAGCAGAGGATGGCCTTGTTGGGCACCAATGGGAGGAGAAGCCTTTGGAACTGCCAAGGCTGGACTCCCCAGTGTAGAGGAATGTCAGGGTGGGGAGATGGGAAGGAGTGGGTGGTTGGGTTGGGGAACACCCTTATAGAAAAAGGGGAAGAGGCGATGGATGGGATAGGGGTTTATGAAGGGGAAACTGGGAAAAGGGAATAACATTTGAAATGTAAGTAAAAAAAAAAAAAAAATCAATAAAAAAAAAAAAACGAAAAAGTATAATGGGTTGGATATTGGACACTGTTAGAAAATGTACTTTAAGAACTAGTTTGGATTGTCTTCATCACCTCCTCAGTTAGAAAATTATTCTGTAAAACTTCTTCCCCCTCTTGGGGGAGGATCTTTGGAACTTACTATGTAGGCTAGGCTGGCCTTGAACTCAGACATCCACCTGCCTCTGCTTCCCAAGTGCTGTGAGTAAAGGTGTGTGCCTGGCTTAAAAAAGTTTCTTAAACACTGACTATTCTTTTACTTCATATTTTGATTTTGATTTTAAGAAAAAAATGTATTTTGTCTGTGTGTTTGCACACACATGTGTATATACCACCATGTGCATGTGGAGGTTAGGTGATAATTTGTGGGAGTTGCTCCCCCCCCCCCCTTTCGCAGAGTTCAGCCAGATAAAATTTGGACTCTTAGGAAGTACTACTTTGTTGCTCTAGGAAGTTGTTTTTAGTGTGAGGTTTGTAAAAGCCTCTATTGGCTAGAAGTTTAAAAATAATCTAAATGAATTCCCTTTAGTTTTAGATGAGGAAAATGTGTAAGAATGTTACATGATTGAGTCGCATTAGTAGACAAACCAGGATTAACTGGTTTTCCAGCCTCTGATGTAATGCTGTTACCTAATTAAAGCCACTACTGGATTAGTAATAACAGCGAGCGCTCAGTGACCACTCACTTTAAGCTCCCATAGCCATGAGTGAGTGGAGGTTAGTACTTTTTTAAGTACAGATTTCAGGCATTTAAGCATCGGGTTTGCTAGGGAAGTAGTTCTGTTGTGAGCCTGACTTACTTCATTCTTCAGAACACTGCTGGACAGACACTGGGACTGTTGGAGCAGGTTGTCATAAATCTAGGTCATGTAGAGAGGGAAAGGCGAGGGGAATTTTGCTTTGTTTTGAGTCTGTGAGTACAGGAGCCTCTGAAAGGATCCTGAGGAAACAGAGCTCTGAGTTAGCAAAGCAGTATCTCAAGAGCAGATCCTGGACTTAAAAACAGAATGCATACACGGATGGACTAGTGTAAAACTGACCAAATTGTTTCTTTGCATTTTAGAGGCACAATTTTACTTTCTTGGATAATTTCTTATAGGAGTGAAACTCTAAACAATAAACATAGGAGAAAGCAAATATGTTATGGGAATGTTTTCATTTCCTTTCTTTTGGGTGGTTCTTCCTCCCCTTTCCTCCCATTATAGAATTTACCGTGTGGTGAAATAAGAAAGTACAAATTGGGTATCCCTAACCTGAAAGGAATCAGCAACCCAGGAATGTTGTCTTTCTGCATTTTTTTCAGACTTTGAAATACTTGCATATAATAATCAGTAAAAGTTCTCTTATGTTTCACATACACCTTTTATACATTGCTAGAAGTTAATTTTGCATAATATTTTAATGGTTTTGTACATAAAGTAAAGTTTCATCAGGTAGAATTTTCCTGTAGTGACATCCTGTCAGGAGTTAAAAAGGTACAGATTTTAGAACGTTGCAGATTTTGAGTTTTTAGACTAAATATGTTCAGCCTATAGAAGTGACTAAGCAGAAAGTGAATGTCAGTCGTCCATATTGGGAAAAAGGACATTTCAGGAGGTGTAGAGAGAGGATTGGGATGACCATTTCAGCATCACTTTCTTTAACATCAAGGTTAGACAAACAGAAGGAAGTTGGCCTGTCTTAATTTAGAATGCCTTTATTTCTCATTGAGGACAGATGGGTGAATAGTTCTCATGTTGACTCCTATTGAAGAGATAAGAAATTTGTATTGAGCAAAGTTCCATAAAAGCAATTAAGTAATGATTTTGAAATAAAAAGATAAGCTGTGATTATTCAGGGATTGACCCTGGGAACTCTGTTAACAATACCTGACAACTGAGGTGAGGAATTACTCTAGAAAGTTTCTTGGAATGTAAAAAAAATTTCTTCAGCATAATAAACATGAGGTCTGATTAAGGTTTATTTTCCTTATATAAAACTTGGGTAAGAATTAAAGGTTAATTCGTGTGTGTGTGTGTGTGTGTGTGAGATTGTATTATTTCTTAGAATGGAAGAAATTTACAAACACGTAATAAATTAATGTTTTGCCTAAATATCCAGAGTTTTCTTGAAGTCACTGAGAAGTCTTTATTGTTCTTTGTCTTAGTTGTGGGAGAATAAACTAATGCAGTCTAGGGCAGTAGATGGATTTCATTCAGAAGAACAGCAGCTTTTGTTGCAAGTTCAGCAGCAGCACCAGCCCCAGCAGCAGCAGCATCACCACCACCACCACCACCAGCAGGCGCAACCTCAGCAAACGGTACCTCAACAAGCACAGACCCAGCAGGTTCTTATTCCTGCGTCACAGCAAGGTGAGGAGGCTAGAGCTCCCTGTCGTGGCTAGCAAATTACACTTGTCTTTCAAAAGTATTCCTTTGACTTGAATTTCATGGATCCGTCATCTTTTTTAAGTAGACGCTGGGATTGGGTGATCTATGTGATCTTTTTCTTCTCTGTTGGCTGGTAGAGTGCTCGCCTAGCATATATGAAGCCCTGGGTTCATACATGAACCCACCACTGCATAAGCTGGGTATTGTGGAGCACGTCTATAGTGCTAGCATTCAGGAAGACGCAGGGTGAGATATTAAGGTCATCTTTAGTTAGTTCTGTAGAGAGTGAGTTGGAACCAGCTTTGACTACTTGAGACTTTGCCGCCAAACCAGCAAAACAAAATAACAAAGGGAAAAGTTAAGAAGAGCATCCCTGGGAGGGGAGCTACAATATGTGAATGAGCTGAGCTAGGGACCAGTAGAGAGACTTGGAGTCCCAAGAGCATAAAGGCAGAAGACCCCTGTGGGGAGATAGGTAGTATAGACAGAGTCCCAGAAGGTTTTGAGCCAGCTAATCTGTTAAATATATCAGAAACATTACAAAGAAACCTTGTGCCACATAGGTTGGAGGTAAGGATCCATATTCCACACTTTGTATATATTGTATAAGAAAAAAGAAAATGGGGATCCCTACCTATACAGACTTATTTATAAAGGGATTCATCATTTAATATAAGGTAGTTTTTCTTTATGAAACATGTTCTTTCAAAGACATGTTTGTTTTGTTTTGTTCTTGTATCTTCAATACTGAAGAAATTTTGTAACTTTGGTAGTCTGAAAATTTAGTCCACCTTTTAATGCTTGATTTAAAGAAAGAAAAAAGTCATTTATTGACTCTGCCATAGTTTGCAATAGTCAAATCATGTTATAGGTCCTGTTTTGTTAACCTTTATTGGGGTGTTTGCAGAATAGCTATTAGCTCAATCTCACAGTTGAAGAAAATCTGGAAAGATTAAGAATCTGCGATACCATTCAATTCAGCACTCAGGAGGAAGAGGCAGGCAGATCTCTGATTTCAAGGCCAGCCTGGGCTACAGAATAATATCCGGGACAGCTAGGGCTACATGGAGAAAACTTGTTTCAAAAAACCCCAAAAACAAAAAAGGATCTCAATACATAAAAAGGATCTCTGCCATACTTAGTTTTTTTTAATATGACAAAAATCTATTTACAACATTTCCTGAATCTTGTAGTTAGATGAACTTGACTGGCAAGGAAACTTCAGGTGAATGAAAGCGTAGTTTAAGGTGGCGACTGTCCGTGACGCATTTGCTTCTTCTGTGAGTATGTGAAATGCACAGGGAATAGTTACATGGAGCAGAAAGCCTATACAATTTGGTTTACCATTTACAGCTAATAGATTCTGAGGATCTTCTTCTTCTTCTTTTTTTTTTTTTTAAAGTCTTGTTTATTTTGTGCGTGCGTGCGTGCGTGCGTGCGTGCGTGCGTGCGTGCGTGCGTGTGTGTGTGTGTAGGAGCGATAGTCTGTGGCATACATCTGTCAGTCAGAACAACTTGCAGGAGTCTGATCTCTCCTTCTACCATATGGGCTCTAAGGATGGCACGCAGGTCTTTAGGCTTGGTGGCAACTGCCTTTGCCTGCTGAACCATCTCACCAGCTCTTCATGCCTATATTAAGTCTATACCATAAAAGTAGACATCCTTTTCATCTTTGATGACTGTTCCTCCTATTGCCTATAGGCATGGCACTAGGATTTTAGGTCATCATAAATTAAAATTGACTTTTTTCACTCAGAGAATATCAAGATATTGGGATTATCTGTGTATTCTCTGAAATTTGCGGGGTCAAACAATTACTTCCGCTTTTTAATTAACATTGCCATTGTTTCTTGTGTGTGTGATGTTGTGCGCACATGCAGATGTAGGTGCTCATGTACCGTGGTGCATGTATGGAAGTCAGAATACAACTTTAGGTGTTGACCCTTGCTTTCCACTTGGTTTGAGGCAGCATCTGTGTGTTTTCTGCTGTATACACTAGGCTAGCTACCCTCAAGCTTAGCACTCTTCTGTCTCTGTCTCACCCTCCTGGTAGCTCCCCATCTACTCCATACAACAGTGGTATTAGGGTGCTCATGCTATTATGGCTTTTATGTGTGTTCTGGAGATTCAAAGCAGGTCCTCCTGCTTGTATAGCAAGCATTTTTACCCACTGACTTGTATTTTTCAAATAGTTAATTAAAATGCCTTGACTGTGGTAGCAGTCAGGTTGCTAGAAAAGGATGTTGTAGGGTTTTCGTTTGTTTTTAGAACACTACTTTACTATGTAGACCTGGCTGGCCTTGAACTCCGAGATCTATCTGCCTCTGTTTCCTGAGTGCTGGTGTTAAAGGCATGCACTGCAATGCCTGGCTAAGGTATTGGCATTTTATTAATATTTTTCAATATAAAATAAATGTATTCTAGCTGTTGATTTCCATAGAAAATTTTTTAAAAGTCTAAAATAGCAAATAGTTTGAGAGTATTTTCAAGTAGGAAATGTAACAAAAGCATGAAAAATGTTTTGACATTTTATAACATTCCTGCAGCTCTGAACCCTTGTTTGTAAATGGACCTTTTATTCTTTTTTTTCTTCTATTTTTGTAGCTACAGCACCACAAGTTATTGTTCCTGATTCTAAGTTGATACAACATATGAATGCATCAAGTATTACGGTGAGTCTTGAACATGGCACTTTCATCAGCTTTATTTATTTCATCTAAAATGACAGTTATTTCTTTGGGTATAATTTAACAACTTGAGGTTTATGGAAGATTTCAGCAAAATAGCTGTTAATGACAAATCTAAAGTGTAGTTTAATCTTAGACATTAAGGTTTGTAAAATTATGTAATTTTCTTCTTAAGAAAATACCAAGATACTCTTTGTGGGGGTTAGTTCATAGCTGTAAGGAACCAGCCAAGCTTGTACATCTGCAGATCTCTGTTTGAGGCCAGTCTGGTCTGAAACCTGTCTCAGAAAATCAAAACAGTACAAAACAGAAAAGGAAGTAGCTTCCTTGAAAGCTTCAGTAGATGACAGCATACTCAAATGTACATGGTTAGCACAACTAGATTTAACAAGGTACAAGCTGGGGTTAGTGGGTAGAAAAGAAGGGGTGCACCTGGGAAGAGTTGGGGTAGGGGTGGCATGATTAACATGTATAGCATATATTTCTCAAATAACTAGTAATTTTTTAAAAAAAGAAATAGCTATCTTGAATAGTCCAAAACAGTTAATTTTCAATGTTTATAAACCTAGCATTCCTGTACTTACGTTTAGCTGACGACCTGACACAGAAGTGCCAGTGTCGGTATATGTTTCAGAAGTAAATGATCTTAACCACCTTTTGCTCCTGAACTGCACAAAAGTCATTTTTATTGCTTTCGTTAGTTTCTCTAAAGCATATACATTTATTTTCTTAAACCCAAGCTAAATGTTGGTCTCCTAAAATTTTATAAATTAAAAAAATAGTTAATGGTTGTATGTCTTAAGGAATATCTAAACATAATGGAATAAAAGCTACCTAAATGAAGTTACAGTGAGATGCATAACAATGTTTAAAAGTACAAAATTAAGCTAACAGAATGATAGAAACCTTTTGGGGCAAGCAAGAAGAATCTAAGAAGTCTTTGGACGAACTAAATGGAGTCCACTAGAGCTGTCATAGGGCACTGTGTAATCCCTTCTCTCTGGAAGCAAAGATAGGAGGATTACCAGTTAAGCCAGCCTAGACTAGAGTAGGGCCCCATCTTAAAGGAAAAAAAAGACCAAGAGTGTTGGTACACACTTCTGATCCCTGTACTTGGGAAGCAAAGGTTTCAAATTGAAGACCAAGTTGTCTGGGCAGTGAATTCCAGACAAGAGAGGATTACATGCAAGATTTACTTTAAGAAAAAAGGGAAAAAGAGTTCACGTGCGCTCGTGTGTGTGTGTGTGTGTGTGTGTGTGTGTGTGTGTGTGTACACAAGTATTTCTTAATTTAGGAAAAATATCTGAAGTTGAATAATTCTGACTCCAATGTTTGGGCTAAGAAATGCTTAACCTATTGCATGTAGTATCTGGATTATTGTGTCAATGTGTTCCTGTTCCTTTTAGATAATATGGTGTCTTAGAATTGCCAGTTACAGAAACCAAAGAATTCTGAGATAATATATTGTGTGGAGACCTGTTGATTCTGGTAGTAATGTAGAAAACCAGGAAACAAGGATGATTTGATTTTGGTCTTCAGTGATGTGTATAAAATTGCGTGTAAGCAACTAAAAAATGGTTCCCAGTACATGGTCCAGCAATAATGGAATGGTGGTCTGATATGGTACAACATGGTTCTTAGAGCATATATTTCTTTTCTTTTTTTTTTTTTTTTTTTGGTTCTTTTTTTCGGAGCTGGGGACCGAACCCAGGGCCTTGCGCTTCCTAGGCAAGCGCTCTACCACTGAGCTAAATCCCTAACCCCTAGAGCATATATTTCTAAAAGCCTACAGGTTAGGCTCAGACTGTGAGAGCTTGAATCAGGAACAAAAAAACGCTTCCGTACAAGGTTACTTAGAATAAATTCTCTGAGGGAACCAAACAATTAGACCCTCCTTTCTTGAAGTGCTTCAGTATGTTATTTAGGCTGTGTTGTCTTTGTGTCACATGGAACTTAATCTTGTTGCTAGAATGCTATCATAATAAACTCCTTCTTGTACTGGTGTAGTGGCACTGCCAGTAAACTAAGATTTTGTTGCGTGCACATGCAGATATGACTTTCTTCCTTTGTTTTTATTACTCCAGAGTGCTGCTGCTACAGCTGCTACCTTGGCGCTCCCTGCAGGCGTGACTCCTGTTCAGCAGATACTAACAAATTCAGGTAACTAGAAACGGGGGGTAGCTTTAAATGTTGTTCAGAAGTTAGCATCAAGGAACCCTTAATGGTTATTGTCACTGAAGAAGGAGGACAATACTGACACTTGTTTGAGCTTTGATTTAGATTGCTTAAATGATTTAAGTGTTATAAAATAGAGAGCTGTAATCTTTCTTGAGGCTACAGTTGAGAAAATGGAAGTTATAGCCAGGTTTGGTAGCATATAATCCCGGCAGTTTGGAGTTGGAGGCAGGGGATCAGAAGTTCAGTCTCAGTCTACTTTTATAGAAAGTGTGAGACTAGCGGAGACACTGCTTTAGGAAGAAAAGGGGATAGAGCTTTTGTTCTTGGATGGAACCCTGCTGAAGAGGCATGATTATGTAGAAATGGTTATGTACTGGGATTTTACTAAGCATCTGTCTTGCCAAATGACTTAAGTGAGATATTGTGATGACCAAGTTGAACATTTCACAGGGCCTGAAGAGCTAATACCTGTCATCTTATTTTTGTTAATTTCTAAATTTGAGGAACCAATTAGGGCTTTGTCTTGCTGCATGCTTTTGCTCACTCTTAAGGATTCTGTTATATCTAAAGGAACATACACGAGAGTATTGTATATATTATGTTATTTGGTCATAATTTCGGCATTCTAATTGACTCAGCAAATTTTCATTGAATATTGAAAATTTTAAACAAACCTTGTGCTTTGGTTTAAGATATAAATGAGATATTATACCTTTGTGCCTTTAAAGTTTAATAACAACCATTGAAATATCTGATCCTATTTACTGCATTTCCTTGACTGCTACCATATGACGAAAAGTAATTAAGGCTATCAGAAAGTATTATATATATATGTAAATATATTTTTTCCAGTTTTAAATTCTGTATATATGGGTATTTTGCCTGCTTGTATGTGTGTGCACCACATGCTTGCAGTTCCTTGGAATACCAAAAGAGACCATTGGATTCCCTAGGACTGGAGTTAGAAATACTGCGACTTCCCGTTTGAGTGGTGGGAGTGAAACCCTAGACCTCTGGACTGGCAGCCAGTGTAAACGCTGAGCTATTTGGATATAGAAGAAAACTGGGAACAGTAATAGAGTGTAAGGCGTATAGTTGATAGTCCTCTGTAAAATGCTTACTCTTCTAACTTGGTAGGTTCTTTGGCTTGAAAGCAATATAAATTTTTTTGTGTTTTAATTGCTGCTTAACTAGTAACTTGGACTATATTCTTTTTTGCCATAGGCCAGCTGCTTCAGGTAGTCAGAGCAGCCAATGGTGCCCAATATATCTTTCAGCCTCAGCAGTCAGTTGTTCTACAACAACAAGTTATACCACAAATGCAGCCTGGTGGAGTACAAGCGCCTGTTATCCAGCAGGTAATGCAGTTTTACCTACCATCCCCTTGGTATCCATTTTCTTTGGCTTCTGCCTCTGCTGTATGACTTTTTGTGCTTCCCCGCTCTTTTCCTGGACAGGTTAATATGTGTACAGCAGTCAAGAACAACCTTATTCTGAGTTAAGATGATATGCTTTCAAGCACATTTCTCATGTTTAAACTAAATTATTATTAGTTTGATTTGGATTTTGGATCCCTGTAACCAGTTTGTAATAGGTGGTTTTGTTTGCCCTAGGTCTTAGCCCCACTTCCTGGAGGGATTTCACCACAGACAGGTGTCATCATCCAGCCACAGCAAATCTTATTTACAGGGAATAAGACTCAGGTCATTCCTACGACAGTGGCAGCGCCCACACCAGCACAAGCACAGATCCCTGCAGCTGGACAGCAGCAGCCACAGGCCCAGCCTGCTCAGCAGCAGGCTCCATTGGTGCTGCAAGTTGACGGAACAGGGGACACATCTTCTGAGGAAGATGAAGACGAAGAAGAAGACTATGACGATGATGAAGAGGAAGATAAAGAGAAAGATGGAGCCGAAGATGGGCAGGTGGAAGAAGTAAGTTTCTATAAAAGCCTTGGAAAGAAAAGGCACTCACCATTCACTATTGTCTTGGAAAGAAAAGGCACTCACCATTCACTATTGTATTTGGTGCTCAGCAGACAAATTATACACTATTTTTTCAGAGGGAGAGAGAGGTGGGTGCTTGCACTGTTGATTGTACTATAATTCGATTATCCGTTTTTGGATCTATTGATTATTTTGGTGGCTTGTGTTCTGGAACTCTTGCATTTCTCTTTATGGACATGAACTTGCCAACCTAACTGTATGAGTCTATCTTGCCACTTTGTCTGTAATTTGTAGACATCAGTGTGTTATCACTTCATGATAGAGCAGACTGTTAAAAATTTTCCAGTCTGAAAACCGGTCTCTTGGTTTTAGTTTGAACTCCGTGAATACTTAGAAGCTTCAGTTGCTTCCGTGTGTTTACTGTTATTTATTTTTTACTATGTTGAAATGGCAGGTAGCATTATTTCCAATCCTTTCCCACAGTTTTAGTCCTTCCTTAAGTGACATTTACATGGTATTTCTCCAGATTGCTTGTGTAATAGACATGTATAGAATTTTTAATAGTCATCATTGAGCCAGCCTGGTGTGTTTATAATAATGTGTTTGTTGACGCTTTTGTTTTTTATATGGAAGTTTTTTTTATAATGGTCTATTGTTTGTTATTGTTGTTGTCGTGTTTTTTTTCCTTCCCTTGTACATGTCTTTTGGGGCTAAGTGAGTTGATTGTTTTTGTAATTAACCAAGTACTTTGCTTTTTTTTTTTTAATTACTAGGAAATGTATTTTATTATTAAATGCCTTTCTGCAACTCTTAGTCACAGTATCACATTTATAGCCTGCTATTTATGAATTTTATTGAGTGGTCCTACTTTGCAAACCAGTATTGAGTTTTCATTATGGCACAGCTTGGTCATTATGTGTTATCCTCTCTCTAACTGCTAGACTCACATGGACAGAAGTTTTAGATCAATGTTTATGAATGCTTTTGTAATTTCTTTTCTCTCAATCTTCTCACCAGTTCTCATGTTGATAGTATCCTTATGAAAGAATTTGTAATTTTTTTAGAAACATGACATAATCTCTTCTGTGATTTTTTTTTTTTTTTTTAAATTGTTTTCAAGACAGGGTCTCGTTAAGTAGCCCTGGCTGGCCTGAAACTCAGTGCCTCCTATGTTCTAGGATCAAAGCTGTGTCCCACTGTCCATGCCTGGCTAAATTGGGGCGGGGTGGGATGGGTTTTGCTTTTTGTTTTTGTTGGTTTTTTTTTTGAGGCAGGTTCTTACTATATAGCTCTGGCTGTCCTAGAACTGGGTATGTAGATCTTCCTGTCTCTGTCTCCCGGGTGATAGGGTTAAAGGCTTGTGACAACCATGGATAGCATCTAGGTATTTGCTTCTTGTTGTATTTACCATTGAACGACCTATCCCTCAGCTCAAGAGCATCTATGAAAGTTTCAGTCTTACAACTGTAAGCAATTCAGTTCTGCCAGCCCACCTGAATGAGCTTGGAAAAGACTCAAAGGTTTAGGTGACAATATGGTATCTTGTGATGCCATAAATTTTAACCTATGTGAGACTGAATAGGGAAACTTTCTATATTATGCTATGCTTATACTTTTGAGCCTCAGGAACTATAATAACAGATGTGGTTTTCTTTTCTTAAGCATTTTTAGTCATTAGGGAAATGGAAATCTAAACCACAATTGGGAGGTCGTCATACCTACCAGGAAAACTATCATTAAAAAAAAATTATGTGTCTGGTGGTTTTGTCTGCATGTATTTCCATGTATCATGTGTATTCATTGCCTATAGAGGCAGAAGACAGGGTGTCAGATCCCTGGGATTAAAGTTAGAAATGGTTGTGAGCTGCCATGCGGGTGCTGGAATTGAACCCAGGCTCTCTGGAAAAGCAGCTAGTACTCTTAATTGCTCAGCCATTTCTCCAACCCACACTGCTGTATTTCTTTTTAAAAAGAAAGTTTATTGATGATGATGAGGATTAGGAAAAATCGGAACCCTTGTGTATTTCCAGTGTGAATAAGAACCAATACAGCTTTCACAGAAAACAGAGCATTGAACACAGAATTAAGTGGAGTTAGCCATGTGCTGCTAAGTTTCACTTGCAAATGAACAAAGGAAAGAATTGAAAACAGGAGTTCAGACAAAACCATGTACATGAGTGCTTACAGCAATACTCTTGTCACTTTCCAAACAATACAGACATCCTGGATGTCTGTCAATAACTAGTGAATGGCAAAGAAAAAGTGGCTTATCCAGACAACAGAACAGCATTTGACTGGACTGTAAGGAAGCGTGAAGTGCTGTGCGTGCTGCTACATGAGCATACACTGAACACCCAAAGCACAGCACAGACACCCACAAATTGTATTGCTTTATTTATGTATACAGAACAGGCACATTCATGAAGTCATAACGCGGGTTGGTGGTTGCCAGGACACAAGAGGGAATAGAGAGTGATTGCTTATGGTAAGGTTAGTGGAGTGCTCTGGAGCTGTGGAGATAGGAAGTGTACATTCTAAATGGTTTTATCGTTTTTTTCCCTAACATAGACATTTCTGTTCAAAGAGTATATTTGTCACACATCCCTATGTATGAGTGGCATACACCAAGGCTTTAATATCCTCAATTATTTTCCTTTCTACCTCTGTTTTGTCTTGTTTTCCCCTCGTCATTTAAATCTGAGTTAAAGCTTCTGTCTTACACCACAAATGAAGTTTAACCTTATTTTATCAAACCCTTCTTTGGTTTTACTTTTGGCTCTGAGATGGTTCATCCTCTACGTTTAAGAGTAATTTAAATCTTAATGATTTTTTCCACCATGTCGTCATGTTGATAAACAGTACTGATTGGCTTTTAGAATCTTAGTTTTTAGTACAGCCCTGAGGCCACACTTTGTTTTCTTCTTCAATGCCATTTTTTTTTCCTCTTAAACTGTTGCTGGTACATAATACCATGACCTCATGAGGCTGTCATATCTTCTCAGGTTTATTCCTAGGCTTATGAAACAGGGAAATTTGTCTTGAGTACTTATTAACGAATAAAGAACAATTTAAAAATGATGTGCATGATTGATTTTGCCTACATGTGTGTTTGTTTACTGTATGAGGGCCTGGTACCCAGGGAGGTCTGAAGAGGGCATCTGTGATTGGAGTTAGAAATGGTTGTGAACTGCCATTGTGGGTGCTGGGCATTGAACCCAGGTCTTCTACGGGAGCAGACAATGCTTTTTAATGAGCTCCAAAGGAAATAAATGTTAACCCTTTGAGTCTTGTGAGTTCCCTAGCTTAACTTTCCTTAATTTCTTGCTGAAGTGACATGAGCAGACCTTAAGCGTTGACAGCTCTGCATTCAGTGTGTCCAGATGCACACCTGATGTCCTCAGAACATCCCAGCCACAGGAGCTCTCAGTAAGAGTTACAGGAAACTTTATAGCAAGCGGTGCATGAGATCTGTGTCTCCTTTTGTTTGCAGGAGCCCCTCAACAGCGAAGATGATGTAAGTGATGAGGAAGGGCAGGAACTCTTTGACACAGAAAATGTTGTTGTATGCCAGTATGATAAGGTAAGGACTTCACATTCGGTCGTGAACATTGTTTTTATTGTAGTCTCTCTAACCATCTTTTCAGCCTTACTGAAATATTTAGGCAGAAGATGACTGCCTGTATTTCTGTTTTTCTTTTACTCCTGAGACCAGGTTTTATTTAACAACTCAGGATGGCCAGGAACTCCCATGTGTAGCGAGCTAGCTAGTCTAGGATGGCTTTGTATTGAACTGTACTCCTGCTTCAATCTGGGCTTATAGGCACGTGCTGCCTACCACGTCTGGCTTCCTGACTTGTTATAGCCAGTGTGAAGGGACGCATTGTGACTGCTTCACGGTTGTTTGAGTAGAATGAGTAGAACTTGACTCCTTAGCATTGCCTTGAAGAAAGTAATGGGTAAGATGGCGAGAGATGATCATTTTCATACTCATCCACCTTGTAACAGCCCCCCTGCCTTCCAGGGACAGAACTAAGGTAATAATTTTTTCTTTCATAAACTTCAGCTCCCTTGAGTCTGAAAAGACCTTATTGATGAGTTTTATGAGCTTTCTTAAAATTTTACGGATTTTGCTGTTCAAGGAAGTTTTAAACCAAGCTGTTTGGGAATTGATCACTGAGTTTTGTAGGCCCTCTTAGTTTATAAGGTTTTGGTTTTTTGGTTTTTTTCTTCCCCCCAACTTTTAAGTGTATGATATGAGTGCTTTGCTTGCATGTGTATATGTCTGTGCACCATGTTTGTGCCTAGTGCCTGCCTGCAAAGGCGAACGGAGGTTGCTCAGATGCCCTGGAGCTGGAGTTACAGGGCAGTTGTGAGCTACCATGCATGCTGGGAACCTAGCCCTGGTCGTGTGGAAGAGCAGCCAGTGCTCTTTATGGCCTGGTTATTGCAGTTGATTTAGTTTTCTGTAGTTATTTGTTAATAGCTGTCAGTGCAGCGGTTCCCAGCCTTCCTAATGCTGTGACCCCTTAATGACCCCTTAATGACCCCTCATGTGTGGTGACCCCAGTACCCCACCACTAATTTATTTTTGTTATGCTTCATAACTGCAACTTTGCTATTGTCATGAGTCTTAATGAAACATGTTTTATGTTTTTTAAACTATGGTCTCAGTTTGTGTGCCAGGCTGGCTTTAGCAGCAGCTCTCCTGCCTCAGCCTTTCATGGGAATGACTATATTCAACTTTTTTTTTTTTTTTTTTAAAAGAGGGTCACATCTTTGGCTGGTGACAGAAGTGGCCTTAGAGATTCTTCTAGAGCCAGTGCCTTCGATTTACATTTTTTTGTTCTGGAAAAGTAAAAGGCCAAGGAGAACTTCTAGGCCACACTAGACCTTCAGCCAAGATCTGAAACATCTGTTTTCTAATGGTCTTAGGTGATCCTGTGGAAAGGTTGGTCAGCCTCCAAGGGTTGAGAACTGCAGTGTTAGTGTTCTTTTTGGGATTTTTATAGTTATGTCATTAATCAATAAGTGCTTATCAGTCATGAAATTGATTGTAAATTCACATATTACTGATTCTTTTTGTACCCATGTGATTCTTTTCTTAAACAAATGTTTAATGAGTAGCAGTCAGTACTAAGTACTCAGTGAGTAGAATTTGGTTATGAACATGTAGTATTTGTACCCTGCATGAAATTCCCTTCAGATTAAAGAGATCTTACTTTTTTGTTGTTACAATGAGTATAAGTAGCTATGCCTAGTCAAACAGATCTATAGGGGGACTGCCAATACAGTGTATCTTCTTAATTAAAAAAAGGGTAAAATCAGGTCAGTTGCATACCAACCAGTCTGTTACATGATTGATCTGTTTTTGTGCATTGTGACTTCAGATGAATGCTTTTAATAACCTGTGTCACAAACTCTACAGCAGACAGTATTTTTTGTCAGCTGCATAAAGAGTATGAGGTTAAAACAGCAGCTAGTCTGAAGAGACCTACTTACAGCCAAGTACCCAAACATAGTTTCATAGTGGCAGGTTACAGACAAGGGCTTGACTGAAGACTACTCCTGAGTGTTTTCTTATATTAAGAAGATAGTGAATTCTCCTTTGTTGAGCTGTGTTCAGGTTTTACGTGTTAGTAAAGTTGGCTTGTCTGGCTCTCAGATACATTCATGTTTTAAACTAATAAAATGTGAGTAAGTCTATATAGCCTCATGAAAGACAGTTTCAGAGTTTTCAGAGTTCTATCTGAAGAATTAGAGAGACCGAAAGAATAGAATGTGCTTCAGCAAGTTATAAATGGTGAGGAAGCCTGAGTTTTTTTAAATGAGGAATGAATGTGGCTTGAGGCAATTTGGGTTTTTAGGAGTTTTGTTTTGAAGCCTAAGCTTTGTATTTCAACTGTGAGTCAATTTAAAGAAAAGAACAGAAGGAATAATGAAGTTGTTGCCTGACAAGTAAGTTGTGGCTTAGTTTAAATGCTAATATAATGACAAGTTTCGGGTAATTGAAGAGCTGTTGGGCCTTGGTGAAAACAGTATAGTGTGAGGCTTCACCATTGTTAGAAGATAATTTTACTTGAAGGGCTTAGGCTAGTAAAGGAATGCTTTTAAATTTGTACTTTATGCTCCTTTACAAATACAAATATTACTCAATATGACTTCAACTTTGAGTTTCTGGACTTCCTTGCGAATGTGAGTCTCTCTTCTACCTTTATTCTAACATTAGTCTCTGTTCTGTTTTAATGAGGGAAGTTTGAGCCTAGAGCAAGAACACTCAGTGATTTCCAAATGCACAAAACACTGTTTACATCAAAAACAGTGAGTGCTACGGTCAGTAAGTGAAAGTGTGAGGACACAGGTTTCAGGTAAAGTCTAGACAAATTTCTAATTATAATCAGATAGACATTGAATAGCCATTTGTCATAGATATGCAGAGGGTGTCTGTGCTAAGAGGACAGGTCCTAGGGTTTGAGGATTGAGATCTCAGAGATGGGCATCCTGTGAGTGTTTTATGTGCATAATGTGTGAAAGGTCCATAGTAGGTTTGGAGAGCACTGCTATTTGAGTCTATTTTAGTAAAAGACATAAGGCCACAATTGTATTGTTTGCAGATAACTCATAACTGTTTTATTTGAATACAAATTACTGAGAGCTGTTAATGAATTATTTAAAAAATAAAATCTACACACTGGTTTTTTTTTTGGCCAAACATTAAGAAAATTTCAAATTTCTTTTATGAATAGTAATTATATAAGATGAAGCTTGTGGTTTTATTATGAATGAGGTTTTGTTGTGTTTTCCTATTACATCTTTTGCATTCTTAATTTTTGTTTAGATACACAGAAGTAAAAATAAATGGAAATTTCATCTCAAGGATGGCATTATGAATCTTAATGGAAGAGATTATATATTTTCCAAAGCCATTGGAGATGCAGAGTGGTGAAGAGTCGCTTCTTTCCTTTTATAAATAAGACAAAAGAAACTTAAAACGTTAACATGGACGGTTTGAAACTTGGGACATATTTCAGCCAAACCTTCACTTCTGCATGTCAGAACAGCGCAGTAGAAGCAAAGCTACGGGAACAAAGCTAGGCCTTGACCACATAGACACTACTTCAGACTGGCGAGCCATGGAACTGTAGCACCTGGGGCTGCTGGGCGGGGGGGAGGGGTTTGTGTAGGACAACTGTAACTGTCAATTTTAAATACAGGAACCTGCCATTGGTAATTAGCATGTAAAGCTTTGTCTATATTCGTTTCCAAGTTGAGCTCAATCAGAAGATACGTGTTGGAATGACCTGAAGAAATTACCCTTTTGATAGATTGAACTGAAACTGCTTATTGTATGTGGTTATATTTGGTAAAAATTGCGTGTGAGCTTTTTACAGAAGGGCAAGAATTATGGTGTTGAATTTTAATTCACTTGTATAAGAAAATTTAAAACTCATAATAGGTCTTAAACATTTTTACTTGTTACTCTCCCTCAGTAAAACATACCTCTTGCTTCTCTGCTGTATGAACATCTACTTAAGATTTACAGAAAAAGATCAATGGCCACAGTTTGAGACAAAGTTGACCCAGGAATAGATGCTTGGTTTAATTAGGTTTTTATACTTGTTAAATGTGATTGAAAGACTTGGGTCTTACCTGTGTTATCTAGAATTAGAGGGACAGTTTAATTTCCTTACAGAAAAACTGCTCAGTCCCAGGCTATGAGGAAACCCCAGATTGGCTCCTCAGGAATGTGTCTTTATTTCACAGAGGCACCACTGAGCTGAAACTGTATAGTACACGTGCTACGCGAAGGTCTTTCTTGCCGGACTACAGTGTGTGCTTACCTGTGCTTTAGTCTCTGTAAACCCTGGGATGGCACTCTGTACATTGATCTGAGAAGCTTAAGGGCAAGGCATGAGGACTGGATTTTTATTAAACAATTTAGTAATTATAAAAGTTTCTTGTGTTTACTAGTAAAGAATTTTAGAAATTATTTTAATTGAACAAAATTTTTAAAAAAAACTTTGTAATTCGAGGGAAAAGTTTGAGGGTGGAGGGGGTAGAGGAAAGTGGGCCACAAAATACAAGTTTACCTCTTTCATTAGGTGGCTCTTCCAGGCCATTGATGAGATACATAGACTTGCACATTGGAGAGAAAATGCAGAGATTTGACTTGTAGTAAACCTGCAGACACGGCCGTGTGCTGAGATGTGTAGCTCTGCTCCCGTATGGGGCTCTGCAGAACAAGGAGGTGCTGCAGTGAGCAGTTTCCGGGGACCTGCAGGGACACCCACTCTCCATCACCTCTGTTCTAGTGACTAACAAAATTTGTGTTCAAGGTAACTTGCCTGTTGACTTTTTTCTTTTTTTTTTTTGGTCTTCCATTTTTGTCTTCCTTTAATTTGACTTTATGTAGTTCTGGAAGTAACAGATAAACTATAGTACAAAAGAAAAACTGTGAGCTATATAGTGCTTTTTTAAGTACATATTTTAAAATTTCTTAAAGCAGTTGATTTCTCCTCCCCACTTCCCCCTACTGAACCAATTTCTGTTATGAAATTTGCTATCAGTGGTGGGGTCTTAACGTGATAGGAGCTAGATTTTGTATTCCATAACTGGTAATACAGGTTTTTTGTTTGTTCTTTTTTATTAATGTAGCTTCTTGAGGGGAAGTTTGTTTAATCTCCTATTCTCAAAGCACACAGCAGTTCTGGTTGAACTAAACCTTGGTGAACAGAGGGCACAGGATCCCGAGAGTTGTTGAGTGGTCCCTTGCTATAGTTTCTAGGTCTGTGTTTACTCAGTGAATCAGTAACCTGAACTATCTATGGTAGCACAGCAGTGTGGCCGCAGTGGGACTCGTGGACTATGTTAGTGCCGCACATGCCCTGGCTTCTCTGTGTAGTCAGACATTCTAAAGGTTAGCATTGAACACTGGCCTGTTTTCTAGCCAAAATGTTCAGACGTGAGCAACCACTTCTTTGAGAGTGAAGCAGGAACTGACCATTGATATTTGTATCTATGTGTACTGACTAATAATGCTGGCATCCTGGACAATACTGTGATCTGGGAAAGCTCTGAAAACTGGTTCCAGCCGCCCTGCACACCAGACTGTGCTTTTCCATGCTGTTATATTGTGCTCCTTTTAAATCAAGTAGCATGCTGCATTCCTCAGGATAGTAGCTTTTGCTGTGTAATGTCACTTGCTTTGAATTTTCAATCATGCTTTCGCCATTACATTTAACCAATGATGTCATTAAGTTCTATTAAAGTGTCATTCCTTTGGGAAGCAAGGGATTCCCACTTGCAGAATTTTAAGATGAAGGTAGCATGTTTTATTCAGAAAGTGGAAATAGGGACTCGAACAGTGTCTTCAGAAGCTGATCTGTTGAGATTTGTACCCATAGTGAAGGCACCTCTTACATGACGTGAGGCCAGTAGCACTAAGGTAAATTTACACAGATGACTAAGGTGGGATGTGTGCCTTCCAGTCGATGAACTCTTGCCTGGTGGTCGTTTGTATTCTCACACCACCAAAATGCCCGTGAGCACATGGGATTTCCTAGAGTAATAAACTTTGTCATGTGCAGTTTCTAGAGTCAAACAGGATAGGAGGGGGTCTTTATATTAGGCTTTTATATCTGAAATGTTCACATGTCTATTAATTAAATGTGTCACACTTACACTGTTGCCTTTTGAAAAGTCAGGCTGGCATCAAGATTCATACAGTACAGATAGTTATCAAAGTGCGTTATTGACAAGCATTCTGGCTTTAGAAGGCAATGTAAAAAAATACTAACTTTTATATAAAGGCTTTCTTTTGTTGTATTGAAAATCAGGTTTTTCTTTTGGTGACTTGTATGGACGAATGCAGAGTTGTCTCCCTCTGAGAGTATTTTTTTTATTATCTTATAGCAATAATGTCACCATATTAGAGGGTAAGTATTCCTTGAATAAGAAAACACACATATCTCCTCTTAGCAGTTTTCCCTTTATAACAGCATTTTCTTCCACTTGAGAAGGCTCTTATATTTTCATATTACTTCATCTTGAACTTTTGAGCTTTTGTGCAATGTGCTATTTTATTGATCTTTGTACGTTTTCATTTCATGTTTCCTCCCTACCTGTCTGAAGTGGCTATAGCAGATGTTGGGGTTTCGGTTAATGGTTATGTGTTTTCTCATCTTTATTAAAGTTAGGTTTATCTTTTAATTTGTTACCCTTACGGAAATTATTCTGGTTTATACTCTTCCCCCTGGAAGCCTGCCTTTGTCCATCTGTTATCTTACTTTTGTGCATGATTTAAGGAAGATTGCATCAAATTTAATATTTTTATTTTGAAGAAGAAAAGCTTCCTCCCATTTGAGGGGAGAACAAAACAACATTGAATAAAGAATTGGTCGTTCAGTCAAACTTCCTTAAGTCAGTTCAGAATGCCTCGGTTACACCGATGGGGGCTCGTCCCTAGCTGGTCAGAGTTACTGTTGTCGACTGCTGTTGTACATACTGTTATGTGTAAGGGCGTAATTATATTTATTATGTTTGTAAAATTCATTCTGTACACTTGCAGATCAAGGTTGCTCTTCTGTGATATATCGGGTGTTACGTTTTAAAGACCATCTTGGAGTACAACTAAAGAGCTTAGTATTTTGATGTACTAAGACTATTTTAAGTTTAATATTTTACCTTGCAAAAACTTTAATTAAAGATGTTATTTAAAAAAAGTAATGTGGCTTGCTTTGCTTACTAGTCAGTGACGCTGGTATATGGACAACTGAGAAAACTAAAACCATGCAGTTTAGACAGGAAGTTCAACAAAAACGGGGATATCGTTAAATTTTGTACCCTCAGTTAAATCTGTACCTGTAAGGTAGTGGGTTTGGGATGCCAGACTGAATTGTTAAACTGTGTTAGAATTCCTTAAGCGCTTTCAAAAGTTGTATTTTCCAGGCACAGAAGCATTTAGAATGGGTAAATTCACACCAAGTAAATGTAAATTAAGGTTAATATAATTAACATTGTATTAAATGAGATTTCTGCTCACGAAGCTTAGATTCCATAAGATGAAGTTATTAAGAACATCGTTTCGTTCGTTTGGCTAAACTGTCTCTTAGTTTGGAGTTTGTAAATAATCGCTCACTAGGAGATTGGGTTATTGAGGTTTGTATTACATAGGAATATATTTTGTGTTACTTTACAAGATATTAAAATTACTAGCAGTATTTTGATTTTATAGTTAATTCAAATGGATCATTAAGAGCTTGCCTTTTTGTAATTTTTTATCCTGTTATAAACTACTTTATCTAAGGAAACATGCAGATTTTAACTATTAAATAATCATAATAAAGATATTTTATTTATTGCCAGCATTTCTTGTATTTTGCAGTTTAATTTAATCTCCCACGTATGATCTTAATCCTTGTGATCTGAGTTCCCATCTGTGAAATCACAATGGCAAGATTTTGAGTATTAAATAATTTTTGGATACTGTAAAATGATTGGTTTAAAAAAAAAAAGTACAAATAGCAAAATGTGTGATTGAGATCAGACGGTTTGGTCATAGACCTGCCCAGAAGGGAGAGTTGGTAAACCTGTGTGGTTAGCAAGAGCAGAGCAAGGGAGAGGACGAGAAGGAAGGCCGGCCACCACAGAGTGGGGACACCTACTGTTCACAATCACACGGCTGAGCTAGATTTATTTTTTCAAAATGGAAACTGATAGAGCTATACTACTTTTCAATTCTATTTTTTACTTTATGTGTCTGAATGGTTTTTCCCTCTGCATGTGTGTATATGCAACATAACATTCAGTGCTCACAGAGATCAGAAGGCGTTGGATTCCCTGGAACTGGAGTTAAGGATGGTTAGGAGCCAGAAGGAGGTGCTGAGAATCAAACCCAGGTCTCTGACAAGAGCAACCAATGCTCTTAGTCACTGAGTCTCTAGCCTAGGAACTGTTTTTAGAAACAAATTGGCCAGTTAATGTATGGGTCACCTGCAGTGGCTGTAAACGGAAAGCTCTAAAGTGACAAGCACCGATCCTCGAGTGGCTGGTTAGCCCTTCTGGCCAAGAGCCCACTGATTTCATCTAACCCATGAAACTTCCGTGCTAAGGATACCACAGCTAGTTCTCGTGGACAACCAGAAGCAAGGGCTATATCGTGCATTTTGGTGGGCTGGGCCCCTCTGACCAACTCAGATATATAGCCTATATCTGGTACTGGGATTTTTTTTTTTTTTTTTTTTTTTTTTTTTTTTTTAGCTTGAGAAACTTGCCAAGAATATTCAATGTGAGGGAGAAAGGTAATGGAAAGAATATGATCAAAGTACATTCTGTATATGTGTGGGAAACTAAAAGAACAGAAAGGATGCCGTAGCTACCAGGGCCGTGGGGGCAAGGCAGGCCGGCGGGCCTAGTAACAGTGACATAGTCCTTCTGTGACTCGGTTTACAGGAGCAAACACTCCTGCCTGTCCTGTTAGCCAGAGGCTGTGGCCCTGTAGCCTGCTGGGTTTTCTTTTCTGCAATCCCCACTGCCTTCATGTCTTTGAACAGACAGGAGAGCAAAGAAAAATGTCCAGTGTATAGTCCATTTGCTTCACATGTCTACCATCAAGACCTAAACCGCCATGTTGACTTACAGAAGATAGTGGCTGGCAGTCATAGAACAAGGAGAACAATGCCCAAGGTAGTGGTAATGAAACCATTTTTTTTTTTTTTTTTTTTTTTTTTTTGTTTGTTTTTTTTTTTTTTTTTTTTTTTTTTTTTTTTTTTTTTTTTTTTTTTTTTTTTTTTTTTCCCCTTTTTTTCCCCCCCCCCCCTTTTTTTTTTTTTTTTTTTTTTTTTCCCGGAGCGGGTACCAAACCCAGGGCCTTGTGCTTGCTAGGCAAGTGCTCTACCACTGAGCCAAATCCCCAACCCTGAAACCATTTCTTTGTGGTAGCGTGTGTGTGTGGGGTCAGGATACCCATCCCACACCCCTAATTGAAGTCATCATGAGCCCTGCCTCAGCTGCAAGTCATCCGCCCACTAAGGTAGCTTTAGTATAGGGGTGAGATGAGACTTCAGTACCCATGCTTCTCTGAGGAAGCCGGTTGACTTGCTCTTTCGCCAAACTGGATTTGGGCATAATCCCTCCTCCTGTCTGCCTGATCTCTATTGAATGAGGTGAGTAGACTTTTTTTTTTTAACTGCCTTGACAAGAGGGAAGATATTCTAAAGAGATCCCTCTTTAGGGATGTGGGCCTCTTCCTTTGGCTATCAGATTATTGAAACAGTAGTCTGCCACAGAATAAGAATTCCCGTGAGCCTCCTGCTGGGAGAAGAAAAAGGCCGAATCTTGGTACCAGTGGGAGAATAGGGGGCTTGCCTCCTGAAAAGAGATTGCAAAGTTTTGATAAGTCGTCATACTGCCTGGCAGGAGACACAGCGGAAATGATGAGTCATTGATGGGTAGACCACACGTTGACCAGGACTTAGAGAATACCTTTAGGTCTCCATTTAAATCAAAACCACGGCTTCGTCACTGGACCTCTTGATTTGTCGCCCTCTCCAGCGTGCCACACTGCATGGGGCTTTCACTAACGGTGGTCTCCATGTGACTTGAGGACAGGTGGCTAAGCCTAGCTTGTTCCAGCTGCTGGAACCCAGGCTTTGACTCTAATGGCTGCTCTAACTGTCCCCCTGGGTAAAGTTACACAATCTGGGAGCTTGAGGGCAAATTCACTGCAGCTCGCACAAGAGTCAGCCAAGTGTACAGTTGAAGCGTTCACACCTCACGTAATAAGATAGGGTTAGAGGAAAAGTTTTTTTGGGTGAGGGAGGTATTTATTGTTTCCCCTAACCATTTTTACGCTATTTATGTGATGGAAGGTTAATCAAAGAATGTAGATTTGTCTTCGTTCAGCCGATGTTTGAGGGTGTTCCACTGCTATTAAAGTGATCCAGGCTCCTAAAGCAGTGTACAGCACAATGTTTAGGTTTCTACTATGATCTGGACGTTTTGTGTCTCTCTCAAATTCATATACTGAAATCCTAGTCCTCAAAGTAATCATATTTGAAGTTGAGGCTCTGAGAAGTGAGTTGGTCATGAGAGTGCCCCACTCATAAAGACTCTAGGTTCCTGATAGCTCCAGGATGAGCGCTAGGTCATGTGATACTTCTGAGTTAGCCAACCTCTCTCGTGTGAGGTGGAAACCAAGGATGCTCTCTTAAAAGATGCCGAGTGTGCCAGGGTCCTGACCTGGGGCCTCCCAGCTTCTAGAATAGTGACACACGATTACTTGTCAGTTTTCCAGCTCATACTATCTGTGATTTAACAGCTCTAACAAACTAAGATTAAACACCCCAACCTTCAAAGTTAAATATGTGAGCGTGGTAGTTCCTGCCGCCTGGATGGCTGCCACGGGAAGCCGTGAAATCCTGTCTCACTTGGCATGGTTAGCAGCAGAGTTGTTCAGTGGTGTGGGGTGTGGTTTGTCTTGTGAGCAGACAAGGAGGGGATAGAGCACGTTTAAACGATAAAAGTGCTAGTTAAAAGTCAGTGTGCTTTTTTATGACTGATGCCTATGAATAGCCATAAATAAGAAATAGTCGTTTGGGGGTTGGGGATTTAGCTCAGTGGTAGAGCGCTTGCCTGCTTAGCAAGCGCAAGGCCCTGGGTTCGGTCCCCAGCTCCGAAAAAAAAGAAAAGAAAAGAAAAGAAAAAAAAAAAAAGAAATAGTCGTTTGTTCCAACTGCTCTAGTTGGCTCGGGGTAATGGAACTTTAGAGCAATTTAGCAGCTTCAGTATGCTAGGCTCAGCCACCTGTCCCGGTACACCAATTAATAACCAGCCACGCGAAAAGGCAGTGCATGGCCACCTTGGGAAGATGAATGCAGAGATCCAGTGACTGCCATGACATGAGCTTTCTATTCAAATAAACAACTGAGGCAAAGGGCAGAAGTTGCCAGGGTTTGGTCAAGGTGTGTTCTGGCTGATTGTCATCTGGGCACTTATTCTAGCAGGTGATTGGAAGCCCAGTGCTGTCTCTGCCAGAGGTGGTCAATCTGGTTCCCAACAAGGCCATGCTCCTGCTCCCGGGGGTAACTTCTTCACTACTGATAGTGTTTTCAGTGTTGAGGTGGTAGTCTGGAAGGTGTCTGTTCCTGGAATCCAAGGTGTCTGCCGTAGGTATCAAGCTTTTAGCTTGCCTTTCTTTATTTTTAATCAAAAAGTGTGTGTGTGTGTGTGTGTGTGTGTGTGTGTGTGTGTGTGTGTGTGTGTGTGTGTTGTTTTTTGAGAGTGTTTTAAAAGCCTGAAGCTTGAAAACATTGATGAGGCTAGGCTGGCTGGCCAGCAAGTTTCAGGGATCTGTCAGTCTGTCATCCCTATGCCCCACAACTCACAGCAGGGCTAGACTTAGGAGCAGGGTACCAGCCCTGGCACGGGCCCTGGAAATCTGCATTCAGACAGTAGTGCATTGACAGCAGGTACTTTGCCAACCGAGCCATCCCTCAGTCCCAGAGCTTTGTATTTTTATCTTCTTTTTTTTTTTTTTTCCTGGAGCTGAGGACCGAACCCAGAGCCTTGTGCTTGCTAGGCAAGCGCTCTACCACTGAGCTAAATCCCCAACCCCAGCTTTGTATTTTTAAATGGTTGGGAAAATAAAGAGATAGACTCTGGAAGCGTGTGGACCACGACATTTAAATGCCAGCACTCATGGAAGCCAGCCAATTGCTCATTTTCTTACTGTGCACAGGTAGTCTTGTGCTGCAGTAGCTGAGGGAGACAGCTATGGCAGAAGCTGTGTGGCCCCACACATGTGTCATGGCTACTCTCTACTCTCTTGAATGGTTTTACAATCAATGCCTTCTCAATAGCTCGGCCAGGGCATTTCTGTTGACACTCATGATCATCTGCACAAAGCCTCTGAGTGGCTCTCCAGTTCTCTAACATCAGACAACTCTTAAATAAGGTCTGTAGGATGGTATCAATTGCCTCTTAATTTTCACCTCATAAATCCCTTCCTTGCTGACTTCATTCTACTTGCTCTGCCTTCCTCCTAGTCCCAGACCGTACTCCTACTCAGGGTATGGTTCGTTGGTTCGTTTCTGCCTAGGATGCCTTTCTCCCTTTAGCTGGGTAAGTCCCTCTGTCCCATTAAACACTGGCCCAAACTGCCCTGACTCCTCTTACTTCACCTTTTTTTTTTTTTTTTCTTTAATTTTTTTCAGAGCTGGGGACCGAACCCAGGGCCTCGCGCTTACTAGGCAAGCGCTCTACCACTGAGCTAAATCCCCAACCCCTTGCTTCACCTTCTTGAGTGCTACATTTTTTCTATCACACTATCATTACCTAACAGACTGTATCAAATACAAGCCCTACAAGACAGATAATTGGGTTGACTTTATTCATTGGTGCTTACCAAGAGCCTACAACAAACCACAGCCCACAGTGCATGCTCCATTAATTTTTGCTTGATTTGAATTGAATATTGAATATCGCACTGTTGGAGTTTATAATGTATTTAATTGATGGGGAACACTTACAAATACAACCTCCCAACTATTATCATAGTTCTGGCACAGTAGACATGTTTGACTTGACCCTGGGTTAGAGAGATAGCTCAGTGGTTAAGAATACTGGCTGCTCTTCTGGAGAAATAGGGTCTGAATCTGGATCCCAGTACACACACGAGGTGTCTCACAGCTGCAGATGGGGAATCTAATCCCCTTTCTAGCTTCTGTGGGCATTCACACACACACACACACACACACACACACACACACACACCCCCACACACACCTCAACAAATGTGCTTGACTATTATCTGCCTTATGATATCAATAATTGGGCATCTTTGTGGTTGAAAATAGAGTTGGTCTTATATAAATTCCTAAAAACTATGAGGAAAGATTTTGCCTTGTACTATCTCTTCTGGAGGAAAAAAAGACTATTTATTAGGTCAACAGTCTTAAAGTTAGGAAGCATCATGACTACAGTCTGAAAAATTCAGTAGCTCCCAAAAATTCAGCCACAATTTTCCTCTTTATTTATTTATTCATTTATTTACTTTACATCCCGCCCTTCTCCCAGCCCCCCAGTCCCTCCTCCCATTTCGCCTCCCCTTCTGAGAGTGTACCACCACCACCACCACTCCCACCATAACCCCCACCCCAGCCCCCACCCCCCACACACATCAAGTCTCTGCAGGGCTAGGCAGCACATCCTCTCCCACTGAGGCCAGACAAGGTAGACCAGTTAGGGAAACGGGATCTACAGACAGGGAGCAGCTTTGGGACAGCCTCTTTCCCTGTTCTAATTGTTGGGGCAGCTACATACAGACTGACCTGTACATTCACTACTTATGTTGGGCGCCTAGGCCCAGCCCATGCATGCTCTTTGGCTGGCAGTTCAGTCTCTGAGAGCCTCCAAGGGTCCAGGTGGTTGACTCTTGGTTTTTCTGTGGAGTTACTATTTCTCCTGGTGCCCTTAATCCTTCCCCCAACTCGTCCATAAGACTCCCTAGCTCCATTCAGTGTTTGTCTGTGGGCCTCTGCGTCTGTTTCAGTCAGCTGTTCGGTGGAGCCTCTCAGAGGACAGTTATGCTAGGCTCCTGTCTATCAGCAAAACAGTGTCATTAATAGTGTCATGGGATGGGTCTCAAGTCGGGCCAGTTATCGGCCATCCCCTTAGCCTCTGTTTCATTTTGCCCTTGAATTTCTTATAGACAGGACAAGTTTTAGGTTGAAAGTTTTGTGAGTGAGTTGGTGTCCTTATCTCTCCACTAGGAGTCCTCCACTTCAGGCTCCATAGCTCTCACTGCTAGGAGTCTCAGTTAAGTCACCCGCCATAGACAACCTGGGACCCTCCTCCATCCCAGGTCTCTGAGACTTCGTAGAGATTCCCCCACTCCCAACAGCTGCTGATTTCCATTCATTCTTCTGACCCTCTGGTCCTCTCTCCTGTCTCTCCTCACACTTGATCCTGATCCCCCTTCCCATTCCCCTCCGCAGTTTCCTCCCTCCATCTGCCTCCTATGACTATTTTATTTCCCTTTCTTAGTGAGATTCAAGCATCCTTGCTTGGGCCTTCCCTCTCGTTTGGCTTCTTTGGGTCTGTGGAGGGTAGCATGAATAGCCTGTACCTTTTTGACTAACATCCACTTACAAGTGAGTCCATACCATGCATGTCCTTTTGGGTCTGGGTTACCTCACTCAGAATGATATTTTCTAGTTCACAGCTTTCCTCTTAGAAGCACAAAGACTGTCTCATCTACATCTAAGACAGAATTGATTAAACTTTTTTTTGTTTGATTCAGCTCTTTCTTCAGCCTACAGGAAGTCTGCCTCCTTTAGCTGGGCACCTACATAGCTTTCCTGCAGGCGTCCTGTCCTTGGGTTTTTCAGTCGGGATGTTCACTGTCCAGTCCTGTTGGATGGCTCTTACTCTAGAGCTTATCCCACTGGGAAATATCTAGTGTCATGGTTCCTTTCCAGTGTCTAATGTTGTCATGGACCCTCAGGGTCTATCTATTGTGATATCAAAGATCTCAGGGACATTTGACCACTCTCGATGATCTATCTTCTTGAGTCATCTACTTTTAACTTCTGAAACTTAGCTACTAATAACTAGACTCAACCTATTAATACTACTTACATAACACACAGTATGTACTCTCGTATCTGAACCAACCCCTCGCCTTCAAAAATCGACAACAGAAAAACATATTGGGGATTACGGGAACCACCTCAGTTGGTAAAGTGGTTGATTTGTGAGCATGAGGTTCTGAGTTCAATCCTCAGAACCCCCACCTCAGACAGGCATGATATTATGTATTTGGGATCCTGGTACTGGGGAGAGAGAGACAGATGAGGAGTTCCTGGGGCCCACTGGCCAGCCAGTCTAGTCTACTAGGCAGGTTCTAGGGCAATGAGAATCCTTGTCTCAAAAAAAAGGGGTTGCAGAAGTCTGAGAAATGATATACCCACATGTATTGCACAAAATATAATAGCCACAGTCTATTTAATTCAAGGATAAATAAGTATAGTTCTTCCCACCCCCAGAAATAACACCTTTGAAGTTGAGAATCTCTGCTTTGTCATGCTCCTTGGCCAAGTTCAAGTTGAACTAACTTTTCTTGGCAATCAATAGAAAATCCTACTTTCTCCTTTGTATAGAGCAAGCATGAGAGGCTGCCCATCAATAAAATATGTGCTTTCACTCTGGGATTGGTGAGCCCCTCAATTTGTCACAGTGTGACAAATTTGTGCGATAACTTCTAAGTTCTCACACATGTCTCAGACAAATCAGTTGTAGGAAAACTGAGCTCTGCTATGGTATCTCAAAAGAACTTCAAAGTCAAAATAAAATGTTGCCAGTGATGAACTTTTCTCCCTTCGTGGACAAGGTTAGCGTGGCCTTAAATGATAATTCCTTTGTTCTTTGCTGAATACAGATGGCTCTTCTGCAAAGGACCTTGGCAGGGAACTCAAAAAGAGAGCCTTACTGAAATACGTCAGTAGATGCTTATTCAAGACACTTACTCAGCAATTTATCAGGTCAATGAATGAGGTCAAGAGCTAAGCCACCCTGAAGGATTCTTGTTAACCAGTGGAACAGAAAGAGGAGAGTGGAGTAGAAAGTTAAGTAGTTCTGATCTGAGAGGTGAGACGCAGCCTTCCAAGAGCTGCCTGAAAACACATCTTTCTCTACTTTTCTCTTGCCAAGAAAACGAAGCTTCTGTTGGGTTATTCACAGTTGACTGATGCTACCCATCAAGTCCTTGCTTGCCTAGAATCCCCTCTTCCTGCTACAGCAGCCTAGGAGAAGCATGAGAAAGCTCTCCCTGTGGTCCTGTGTACAGCGCACTTGTCTCCTGGATCTCTTACCTTTGGGTGTCACTCTCTCAGCCAGCCTAATCTTTCTGCTGTTGATTGACAGACTAGAGATTGAAATCACAGCGAGGCTTGCGGGAGTCTGAAATGGTCTGTAACCCAGGTTAGGAGTTAGGTACCCTTGGGTGGTTATGTCTCCTACAGACTCCCAAAACGTTAAATCGGAGCAGGGAAGACGAAGGATCAGTTGATAGATAAGCTGCTGTGCAAACAGGAGAGCCTGAGTTCAGATCCCTCCCACGTGTAAAGTGTGTGTGTGTGTGTGTGTGTGTGAGAGAGAGGGGGGGGGGAGGGGAAGGGGGAGGGGGAGGGGGGGAGGGGGAGGGGAGGGGAGAGGGGGAGGGGGAGGGGAGAGGGGAGGAGAGAGAGAGAGAGAGAGAGAGAGAGAGAGAGAGAGAGAGAGAGAGAGAGAGAGAGAGAGATCCCAGCACTGGGGAAGCATAGGTAGGCAGATCACTGGGGCTGGCTGGTCAGTCATTCTAACTTAATTGGTTCAATGAAGGACTGTTTTGTTTTGTTTTGTTTTTTAAAGGAAAAGGGGCTAGAAAGATGATTCTGTGGTAAAGGACCCTGGCTGTTTTCCAGCAGATCCTCATATAATTCCCAACACCCACACGGTGGCTCACAACAGTGTAACTCTAGGTCCCGAGGATCTGAGATTGTCTTCGGGACTCCTCGGGTATTAGGTGTGTATTGGGGTAACTTAGGAGACATCGAAATATATGGAGCCCATAACCGATGAGAGACCTCTTAGAAGCAGGTAACTGACGCCTTGTTTATAAGACAAGTCCCAAAGAAGAGGCAGATGTCCATGCTGATAAGAAATGTGATATTCTGAAATGGCACAAATGAGGGAGAGATGGTGACCTCAAGGGCCAAATAGGGCTTCTCCCAGAACAAAAAGATCTCTACATAAAGATAAAATAGATTTGCCAGGGTTGTCATTGCCCACGGGGTAGGGAACACCTTCTTATCGTATATGGGCAGTTCCTGGTGAGAATTCTAGGAAATTACAGGTTTGTAGCTGTAAAAGGAGAAAGCCTTTAGCAAATGTCCATAAATGAGTGGGTTGAAATTCTTGCTTCTCGGCTGGCAAGAGGCATCAATCAGAGGGGGGGTTCCTCTCCTTTTCCATGTGTATCATTTCCCCATCTCTCTCCTCTGCCTTACTTTGTGAAGGACAAGACAGAACTGCTTCTGCAAATAAATAAGCTACATGTTTCTGGGCAGTTCTTCCAACCTCTAGTTGGGTTGTCAACTTATTAAAAAGTTAAAGAATTGTTCTCTGGAAATGGGCAACTGCTATAGGAGTCAGCCAAATGTCTTAGCTTCCTAGTCCTGCGTTCTCCTTTCCTCTACCTCCGGTGAAAGGGAACAACAGCCATGGCTCCTCTATCGTGTGTGTCCTTCACATCTTCATTTGCTGTGAAAAATAAACTGAAAAAAAATGAAACTTGGGAAGAAGCATACATTCATCATTAAGAGTAGAGAAAGAATCATGGATTCTTGCTTGCTTACTTTGTCCTCTTCTATACTGTTTCGGATACCATAGCCAATGTCGACACCATTACCAACACTCCATCCCACCTGCCTAGGGAATGGTGTCACCCGTGTGGGCTGGGCTTTCCTACATTAGTTAGCAAGACATCTCTCTAAAGACATGCCTATAGCCCAAACTGCTCTAAATAATTCCTCATTATGACTCTTTTCTAAGTGATTCTAAGCTGTGTCAAGTTGGCATTTAAAACTAGCTGATGTATAATTAAGGTCCCTAAGGCTGAACTCTTCCTATGACACAATTACTACACACACCTTCTATCCGCTTCTATTGCCATCTAGAGTGATTCTTAGAAAGTTTCCTAATATACTCTAGATACATCAAAACTTTTCCAGTTTTGATGGTGGTACTGGGAGTGAGAAGTTCCAGTACTCCCACTAGAAAGACACACAGACAGGGACATAATGGAATAGGTTGGCAAGGATTATTCAGACTTGGGTACTTTGAGAGGATTAGTATAGTATGCTCATTTTCCATGGTTAACATAGGATATGGCCATACGGTGAGTGAGTAAGCTAGAAGAGAATGATTGCTCTCTAGATTGGATGGGCAAACGGTTAAAGAAACAGAGGGAAACTCTTGGATTTCAAGAATTACTCCCATTAGTGGCTCCACTGTAGTAATTCAAATGAAACCAAGTGGCAGCGTGGATGTCTGGAAAGACTTACGAGTGTCACAGATGTGCTCACTTTTTCCATTTCACTACTGTGAGCGTCCAGACGGTGAAGACAGGTATGATGTCAGCCATCTTCCCTTTCTTCTGGACCATGGTGTTGATTGGCAGGGTATCCCTTTTCTCTGACATTTGTGGAAGCTATTAATGCTTCCCGTGGTGCCTCTTCTGTCAGAGTGCTTAAGGAACTCTTTGAGAAAGCACAAAGGAATCTCAGAGTAAACAGAAGGTAATCATGGGAGTTCTGTCTTTCCACAGACTTATGGGCCATTTTTCAATGTCTACTTTGAGTTTCGAATAATAACCTCTCATTCTACAGCCCTTTCCACTTCTGTCAGAGGAACTGGGATAGAACGGAGAAGGACGTTGGATTTGGAAACTGACTTATGCCTTTCAACTCTTATGTGTATATGTTCATGTGCACATGCGTAGAGGCCAGAGACGAATGTTCAGAATCTTTCTCTATTACTTCCCACCTTATTGTTTTGAGACAGATCTCTTATAGAACCAGGAGCTCGTCACTTCTGCTAGATTGCTTGCCCAGGGAACTCCAGGGATCTGCCTGTATCTGCTTCCCTCCATGTGAGTACACTGTTGCTATCTTCAGACACACCAGAAGAGGGCATTGGATCCCATTGCAGATGATTGTGAGCCACCATGTGGTTGCTGGGAATTGAACTCAGGATCCATCTGTCGAGCCATCTCCCCAGCTCCCACAGCTCACATTTTATTAACTCAGCATTCTAGATTTCCTCAATTTAACTTCTTCCTCTGTGAAAGTTCTCGATTTAGCAATATAATTTTAAAATTTCCAGACATCTAGTTTTTGGATATTTTTTTCTTTTTGAAGGTAGCTGTTTTGATGAGATTCAGTAGTTTAAGATTACTCTGTTGTTATTAATTGAAAATTTAATGCTAATATTCTGGTTTTAAATTAGCTGTTGTTTTTTTTTCTGAGAAAATGTTTTTTTTTTTTGTCCATTTATTAATGTGAAGTTAGTATATCTCAGGCGTGTGACAATCTTTTCGGCCCATTTATGTTTTTGAAGAAAAGAAGGGAGAAGATGGTTAATATCTTTGAACAGCAGGACATTATTTCTCTCCAGAAGCCTGTCTCTGACTTGGAGCTGGAGAAACTCTAGTTACGATTGCTCAAAGCAGACTTCCCTTTGTGTTGCCAAAGCAGGAAGTAGGTAATAAAACAGGTTTTCCTGCCTACTCTGGTCATATTCTCTTCTCTCTTCTCTCTCTCTCTCTCTCTCTCTCTCTCTCTCTCTCTCTCTCTCAGCTTCGTTTTGTTTTTGTGGTGTTTTAAGATAAGATCTTTCTCAGTTCTGGGGTTATAGGTGTCAGCCACCATGCCTGGCTTTCTTTAAGATCTTGATTTCATGTGGGGGCAAACACTGACTATATTGTTCTTCTAGCTGACAATAAAGGGGATGAGCCGAAAGGACCAAATGATAGAGAGTTTTGACTGATTGCCTGCACTATCCCCTCAGCTCTGTGTCCTTCTGCTCTGAGTTATCTCTGGGACTCTGAAGGAAAGCAAGTGGCCTTCCATAACCATATCTTCTCCCAGGAGTACATCTGAGGGAGGCTGCTAGATGTGGGGACTCAGTTTATCACTTTGGGCTGGAATTTGTATAACTTTAAAAAAAATGCAGGGCTAAGAAGATGGGTCAGTGGGTGAGATTGCTTGAACACAAACAGGAGGATCTGAGTTCAAATCCCCAGCACCAAATAAAAAGCTAGGCTTGACCACACGTGCACCTCTGTGGTGATTTGAATAAGAAGAGCCCTCATAGGTTCATGTGTTTGACTACTTGATCCTCAGTTGGTGGAACTGTTTTGAAAGGATTAGGAGGTGTGGCCTTGTTGGAGATGTGTCACTAAGGACAAGCTCTGATGTTTCAAAAGGGTTGTGACATTCTGAGTCCTTCATTCACTCTGGATCAAGATGTAAAGTCTTAGCTATTGCTCCAGCACCATTCTGTCTGTCTGCTGCCACACCCTCTCCACCATGATGACCATGGACCCAGACCCTTTGAAACTGTAAGTCCCAAATAAACTCTTTCTTTTATAAGTTGCCTTAGTCATGATGTCTTATCACAGCATTAGGGAAGTAACTAGTAGAGCTTATAAGTCTAGTGCTGTGAGATAAAGGAGACAGGAAGATTGCTAGCATTACTGGACACAGGCCTAGCTCCAGGCCCAGTGAGTGACCAGATAGTGGCAGAACAAAACACCCCATGCCGGTCTCCCTGTGAGCAGAGACATGTGTAACTGCACACACGCATGCACACACAAAACCAGCTAGCATCATTCCCTTCTTATTTCTTTAGATATTTAGAGGGAACAGTCCCCTCTCAAGCAAGGTAGAAGTAGGACAAGATATTTGTTCTCAAACTCACAGGGTTTTTTAAATTGTTTATTTTTCTTTTTATCCTATTATATCTTTGCCAGGCTCATGGTGCTGCCCTATATACATTTTGCTCTTTTAAGTGATAAATTATGTTGCATGGTACACTATCCAGGAAGCAAGAGTCAATGAATGTGGGGTTTTGAAGATACTGCTTTGAACAATATCTTTGAACATTTAAGACATGAATTTTATGAAATCTAGCCTATGGGTAGCTTTGTTTATTTAATTTTGATATGTGCATGTGTGTTTGTGTATATGTCTCTGTGTGTGTGTGTGTGTGTGTGTGTGTGTGTGTGTGTGTACATATTCTTAGAGGTCAGATTAGGGGTCAGGCCCCTTGCAGCTGGAGTGATAGGAAATTGTGAGCTACATGATGTGGGTGCTGAGGACCAAATTCTAGTCCTTTGCCAGAGCAGCCAGGGCTCTTTAGCTGCTGAGCCATTCAATTTCCAGTATAAATGTCCAAAATTTGTATGATACATTCTGTTTTACTCCCTTTCTACTCTTAGCCATAGATGCTATTAATGAATCCTACTCAACTTTATAGGAATTATTAATAAAACAGTTTCAATCAATATAGTTATCTTAGCTATTACATAGAATTTCCCCTCTTTGACTTTTTTAAAATTTTTATTGATTCTTTGTGAACTTTACATCCTGTACCCCAATCCCACTCATCTTCCCCCCTCATATCCATCCTCCACACATGCAACCTGTCCCCAACAGAGGGAAAAAAGCCTCACTGCAGATGCTGTAGTGTGTCCAGTATACCCTTTTGTCCACACTTCTTTTGCTTGCAAATGTTCATTGCAGCGAGTCCTGGTTCTGGTATAAGCCCTCTGCCTTCTGCTCCACCATCAATGCTGGAACCTCACCAGGGCTCTCCTTGGATATCCTGTTGTTGTCCTGCGTCATGGAGATCCTGTGTGTAGTTTTGGATCTGTAGGACTGCCCACTTCATGTACTCCAGTAGTTCACTGATGGGTAGATGCTAGAGTGAGCCAATTTAAAGCCCTGGATCTGGGGCTGAGTGGTATCTGAGTTGGTCAGTCCACTGGTTCTCCTGCCCTCAGAACTGGCTCACCAGTGACTCCCATAACCAGGACCAGCTCTACCCTGCTGCCCAGGCAAGGTGTAGGGCCTGCTTTCCAGAGTGTTGCAGATAGTGAGGGACAGGGCCACACCCCTGCTCTCATGTCTTTGGGGACAGCTCTCCTGCCTGCCATAGGTGACAAGTAATAAGAGAGGGGAGAAGGACATCTTTCCCTAGTCTATGCCACTGCATGCACAGAAGGCAAAGGGCAGGGCCCGCTCTTCTGAATTCATGTCCTCCGGGCCAGCTCACCTGCAACTCCCACATCCAGGGTCAGATCTATTGTATTACCAAGGGGAGGGGCAGGGCCTACTCTCCTGAGTGCCACAGCAGATGTTCCCTTTTTGCTTTTAACACATGCACATACAATGTTAACCTCAAAAGAAATTGATAAATTAAAAAAAATACTATATATCTCAGTCCAGGAGGAAAGTTTACTTCATGCTGTCAAGTTGAATTTTACTAGCAATTTTGTCTAAGTCACTCTTCTAGGACTTGGTTTTCAAAGCACTAGATCGGCTACTCGAGATGAAACTTTTTATCTGTCCAGATGTGACATTCCAAAAGTGACGTAAGAGAGAAACGGATGCCTCAGGGTACCACATTTATTTATTTCAGTAGTTACAAGCGAGTACCTGGGAAAGCCTACACTTACGTGACTGTGACAAAGTTCCAAGTCAGTCAGATAGGAACCATATCAGGTGACCCATAAACCCTACTTCACAGACTTAAGGTGGCAAAACCCTTATCTTTCCTGTTTGGTTCATGAGTACTGAGAAGCAAATGCCAGGTCTGCTTGGGGGACACCGTAACAATATGGTAAGGAGCTAACCAGACAGGCAACCTAGAAGGAACACCTGCAGGTACAGTTCCTGTCTGAAGCAAGGCTACTATCGGGGCACACATGTTTCCTGTGACTGGCAGGGATAGAAGGAACTGGCAGTGTCGGGTAAAACGATTTCTCTCTTGACAGTGTTAGTGTGGTGGGAGCCCCAGAGAGCTATAAAAAAAGTAAAAGAAAAAGGTGTTTTGAAGTGAGCCTACACAGTCACGTGTTAACTCCATTATTAGTCTATTTTGTTTTGTTTTCTTTGAAACAGGGTTTCTCTGTGTAGACCTGGCTGTCTTGGACCAGGCTGGCCTCAAATTCAGCCTCTGCCTCCCCAGTGCTGGGATTAAAGGCGTACACTACCAAGCCAGGCTGTATTAGTAACAGATTATCTAAGTTCTGTTATATTTTGGACTTGAGAGCAGTACAGATATAATAATTACATGAATAATTAGGATCTGGCTCCGTATAGCCACTCAATAGTATTGGCTCAGACGCAATGATCAAAATGAAATAAAGAAAAAGTATTTTGGGTCACATGTCCCGGTTCCAAAAAGAAGCAGACAGCAGCCTTACAAGGTAGAAAAAAAATCAGATTCCACTTACCTAATGCTTTTTTCTCTTTGTCACGGACACATATCTTTTGAGGGAGAGATATACTGAGGGTTTTTTTTTTTAAGTAGGAGAGGGCATCAAGTCTCCCCATTTCTACAGAATTTAGAGGTCCAGGGACTTGCCTGACGGTTAACTGGGGGTATAGTTGTCCTGTTCAACAGGTGACAAAGTGTGCCCTGTCCTCACCACATGCTCCTTAGAAATCTCTCCCAGGGCTCATGTCTTGTCTGAGAAGATAATTCTTAGTTCGCTCAGCCACAAAAGCTGAAATCTCAGCAGTTTCTCTAGCCAAGGTGTAACAGCTGGGTTACATCGAGCTCATCGAGCCCGGTGAAGAGATAACTGTTTCAGAGTCAAAGGAACAAAAGAACTCTCAAAACTAGACTTTCTCTTTTTTCAGTTTAATAAAAGCAATTATGTGACATCAAGTTATGTTTGGCGTTTCAGGGTTCTTTTGGTCTCTTCAGATGGAGAAGGGCTCTGCCTTGCGTCCTGGGGGATCTTTTGGATCTGTATACCAGGGCTATTGTTGGAGCATAGGTTGGCTTGGAATTCTCTGGGTAGTTAAGTATGAACTGGGTCCCCCTGCCTCCACCTCCCAAGTATGGCATTTTATTTTTAAGGAACAAAGACTTTCTTTGGTTACCTCAGGGGAGCTAATGTGGAGCTGCTTGTGTAAATGAACACTGGCCGCTTGTTGAATCTTTCGTATAAAACACTCCGTGGAATGGAGCAGAGAGCTGTGGAACGGTCCAGCTGGTTATCAGTGGAGCGCGTTGCCTGGCGTCACAGACAAGCATCGAGCATATCTCCCAGAGAGCGTGGACAACTTTTAGATCACCTAGTACTTAGTCACGCCGATAGCTTCTCTCCCTTCTTGGAGGCAATACTCCCTAGAGATGAACTCTGACCCCGTGGACCTAGGCATTCACGTGTCCTGGAACTGGAGTGCATGTTCTAGAAACCAGCCTTTTGTAAGTCCCACCGTGAACAGCGTAGCCTTCCTTTACAGGGCCGTTTGTGTGTACTCTTCTGAGATCCGTCCCGGTAGTTTCGGAGTCAGGTGGGAGCTTCCAAGCGGTTCATAGGTATCTTGCATATTGGGGAGACTCTGCCTTGCGTCCTGGGGGATCTTTTGGATCTGAATACCAGTGCTGTTGTTGGGACAGACTCTCTGGGCCTGATAGGCTTGGGCCTGGTGTTTGCAGAGGCCAAACTTGCTGAGTAGGATGAACACATCCCTCTGGAAGGCCTTGGTGAAAATGGCATAAAGAAATGGGTTGGCACAGGAGTTGAGTGGGTAGAAGAGAACCAACAAGATTTTGGAGTTAGTGACGGTGATCAGAGGCTTGTTCATAAGCGCTGACAGGGCATAGAAGGAGATGGGCGCCATGCACATGAAGTCGGTGAAGATCAACACGGCCATCCTCTTGGCAATCTTGGTGTCTTTATCTCGAGGGTTGTACTGGGGATTTCGGACGGTGAGGTAAATCTTCACATAGCAGGAGCAGACAATAACGAAGGCAACCACGTTGAGCAGGAGAACAAGGGCGATGTACGCCAGGGCAAGAGGGGTGTCGGTGTCCATCGGCAGGCAGATGCTGACCTTGGCGTAGCTGCTTATTCCCACCATTGGGAGCAAGGCGAGAAGGAAGCAGGAAACCCACCCCCCCGCCATGATGGTATAAGCGTGCCTGAGGCGGATCTTCCTATCCAGGCGCATGGCGAAGGTGATGGCGTACCATCGCTCCAGGGTGATGACCGTCAGTGTGTACACCGATAACTCGCTGGCAAAAACAGTGAAGAAACCAGCCGTGTTGCAGCCAGGGCCCGTCTGCCAGTCAATGGCGTGGTTGTAGTACTCAGTGTGTGTGTACAGGTCTACGGAGGCGATGAGAAGCAGGTAGACCCCCATGCAGAAATCTGCAAAGGCCAGGTTGCACATCAGGAAGCGTGGCACGGTCAGTTTGTAGTGGCTAGTAAGCAGGACGAACAGGACAAAGACGTTGCCCAGGAGAGCCAGCAGGCTGACAAACCATACCACGATTCTCAGGAACTTGTAGCCCATGATATCTTCACAGGGGTTAAACTCGTCTGACTTGGGGGTGCACACCATGTCCTCGTTGTCCCCACACACAGTGTAGTCGTAGTGGCTGTCGAAGGCTTGGAGAGTCTCTTCCTGAGGATTTTTGAGCTCTTGGCCGAAACCGATGATCTCGTCCTCTTGTTCTTCAAAGAAGACGTAATAGTGAGAGTTGCTCGGGCCCTCCTGGAACTTGGAGTTTTGTTTGTACCCAACATGGTTGTCACCCAGATCTTCTTCATATTCCTGGTAGACGGGACCCCTCAGGACGTTCACTGACTTTCTTTGACGCAGGTTCCGGATACTACTCTCATTACACATCAAAGACTCTAGGATTCTGCAAGGCAATGGAGATGAGTCACCACTTGCTTACAGTTCACCCTCGATCCCCTTGACCCTTGGGAAGATGTACAAGTTCCTTATTCTGACATCCATGGTGCTATGGATTCTGCAGGGTCTGGTCGGACCAGAACTTCTGCTACACCTTTCAAACCTTTACTCAATTTATTTTGTGTGCATGCACCAGTGCCGCCTGAAGGTCAGCACGGCAGAAGTGAACTTTCCTAGTCAGAAGTCGCTCCGGGCGCTTTGAAACGGAATGAGAACCCCTTAGGAAGAGCGTACATCCAAATTCCAGCTAAGCCCGTCGGATTCCAGCCACACACGGAAATCCTCTACAGCCTGGACGCTCGATCTGTAACAGGGTCATCTTATTCATGCTTTCACATGCAGGTGGCCTTTTAGGCTCCCATGCCAAGTTACATTGTCTGAGCAATTAGGTGGGCTTCAGGGCAACAAGACAAAGCTGGAGTCTTTTGGTTATCTTTTAGATTACACTGAGCAGATACCGCTCACTGCTTAACAAACAGCTTGGCTGTCTTACCAGGTGACAGCCAAGGCCATTTTCTCTCTGCTTTTTCTGATGAGAAGGCGGGAGCTCTTTCTGAGCGAGTTCTAAAGGAATGCATCCTTGGTGGCTCTGAATTCTAATTCATCTTATAAACACAACTCCACACTTCTTTATCTTACACGTTCTAGAAACGTTTAGTTAGCGTGTAACTTATCTGAGGGTCTGAGGCAGGGCTTTGTCGGGCAGACTCTATTTCTGTGCAACTTAGTATTTTCTAAGTGCACAGTGGTAAATCCCCCCCAGCACTTGTTTATCATTTTTAATGTCAAAAAGACAACTTGTGAGAGTCAGCTCTGTTTCTCTGCAGTGGGTGCTGGGGGTGGTTCTCAGCCGTCAGATTTGGCAGCGAGCTTCTCTTTGAGCCGTCTTTCCTACCTCTGTTTATAAGACCTCACCTCTCTACCAGCGACACCGATCTTATTTCTCCTCATCTTGAGCCACTTTGAGAAGAGTCATGATAAGAAGCATGGACACTAGAACCAACTTAGAACATGGCTCCTTTGGGTACTGACGGTGCCATGTTGGACAAGTCCGTGAAACTTGTTCATATGTGAATGGAACAAGAGTGTTGAATGAATAGGTGTGTACCTTTGCCAAGCTGTTACAACAGTACTGAAAACAAGGACTGTGCTATCTGTGTATTCGTGATTGCTGTTAACACCATTCCTATTCTGAGTTCCAGAAATATCTCCCTCTAGATATTTTTCAATTGTAAACATATGCTACCTTTTTCTCCATAGGAGACTTTCCTGGTCTCCTTGAATAAACCACCTCTCCTGGGGCTTCATCCCCTCACAGTCCTGACTGAGATTTCTTTGTTGACTTCCTCCAGTAGACTTAAGCTCCATGCAAGAAGCCACCTCATACGTCCACCCAGAGCTGGGATAGTGCCAGGCATATAGCATGTTCATCAAATAATTTGCTAGCCAATGCCTAAATGGCCACAGCATACAGGTGTACTCATAGAGAAAGGATTTTGCCTTTTCCATTTATTTTTCGAGATTATGATATAATTATATCATTCCTCCCTATTCTAAACTCCCATATACCCTCCTCGTGCACTTTTAAATTCACAACTCTTTTTTCAATAATTGTTGTTGTTGTTGGTAGCAGAGTGTGTGTGTGTGTGTGTGTGTGTGTGTGTGTGTGTGTGTACGTGTGGGCGGGCATACGTGTATTCCTAAATACATACACACAACCTGCTCAGTCTATATAGTGTTCTTTGTATGTATTACGTATTTCAGGGATGACATTTGGCATTGGACAACAAATTGGTGTATTCTTCCCTGGGAAGATTTTTTCTCCAACTCTCAGCATTGTTTTTCCTTGTGTAGGGCTGAGGCCTATGGGCTTTCTCCACACAAACATTAGCATGTCCATTGTTGTTCTTGTTCATCTCATGTTTAGGTAGTCATGTTGGCGAGACTCCTTGGATGTCGCTTTTGACATTCCTGGGAGACACAGTGTCATGGTAGCCTCTCTGTTCCTCTGGCTCTTATGTATAACCTTTCTACCCCTTCTTCCTCGGTGACCCCTGAACCTCAGGTGCAGGGTTCTGTTGTAGCTACATCAGGTGGGAATGGGAAGGTGTGTGTCTTTTTCCTTCTCACCAGAGTCACACCCATCACGGCGGTCCATTCTATCTACTCTTTTATCCCCATCCTTCCTACTCAGTGTCATGTGCATTAGTACAGCACCTGATAGATGGCAGCATTGTGTCCTAGCATGGCCAAGATGCTCCCTGTCGCCTAGCTCTGCAACCTTCCGACTTGCATCTGTTGCTATGACAAGGTCCTGATTTTTTGTTTCTGGTTAAAATTATGAGTGTTTGAGAGTCATCTAGTGGATACTTGTGTAGAAACTAAAGGAGACAGAAATAGAAAATGAAGTCGGGGTTAAAACAGAGGTGGCACAAGACAGAAAAGAGGAAATTGGTCAGAGCAAGAATCAGTGGCAGCTTCGAGTATAGAGTGTAAAAGGAGGGGTCTTTCCTCAGCATTCTTGTAGGCAGTGAAATAATAAATGTCATAGTTAATACATTTTACTTGTTACATTCCAGCCATTCAATTCCAAGTGTTTAGTATTCAACTTCTTCATCTTCTTGACCCCCCACCCCTACCCCAAAGATGACAATGTGGTGATCTTGATTCTTAGAAGTTCAATAAGTAAGGCTGAGATAACAGGGATAGAAGCAGATAGGGTTCAAGCCAAACCTGTTTTAACATCTGTACACACCGGACAAGTGAGCCCTGTCTCCATGATGTCATATCTTATTGTCCCTTCTTCCCCACAGCAATCCAATAATGTTGGCCTTGTTTCTCATCTGCAATCACTTTGCTCCCACAGCCATTAGGCCCATGGGTTTCCCACTCTGGTGGATGCTTCCAGCACTTTCCCTCCTGGGTTTTAAATCACATTTCCCCCCCTCAATTCTACAAATGAATCCATCTCCCATCATGGCCTCTCCTTGCTTATCCCAGGTGCCCGCTACTTACCCCCTGATTTTCTTCTGGTTCTTAAAAGCACAGCAGTGACTTGGGTAAGAGAGGTCAGCCCGAGTGAGGTGGAGGAAGCTCAAGGACAGGGGGAGCTTTTTGAGAGTCCAGGTGTTCTTCGCGATCAGTTCTTTGAGGTGCTCCAGGCCTTTGGAAGGAAGAGCAGTAACGCTGGTGGAAGACACGTCTCTGGGGCGTAGAGAACAACACAGACAGGAAGTGAGCGGCCAGGCCTTTCTTGTCCTTGCCCTCTCTCCCCCAGTCAGTTCTGAGATTAATGGGGAGGTGGAAAGTTCTTTTCTGCTACTGACTATGCAATCTGAGTTTATTATCTACAACCAGTGGTCTACAGCAGACGAGTTTCTAAGTCGAGGTTGCAAGGAACTGCTGTTCTTAAAACTTTACTAAGACATCACTGTGTGTATATGTATTGTGTGTGTGTGTGTGTATTGTGTGTGTGTGTGTGTGTGTGTGTGTGTGGAAGTCAGAGGACAGTCTGGTGCAGTTGACCCCCTCTCCTCTCATCTTTCCATGGGTTTTGGGGATGGAAGTCAGGTCTTCAGGCCTATGTGGTAAGTGCTTTTCACCCACCATCTTACCAGTCTAGAATTAAAGGCAGGCACTGCTACTGCCTGGCTTAGAACTACTATTTTTATTGAGTGGAATTCTTGCATTTAATCACCCAAATCCACAAACATTTTATTCTCTCTGTAAACTCTTGGAATCAGGAAGGGATGTGAACTTTACTTTGTAAAATGACATTGTACAACTAACTATTCAAAGGTCTCCAAAAACAAAATATGAATCAGACAAAGTCAATGGCTCCTAAACTGTTATCATTTTTTTGGTGCGTGTATGTCTTAGGTCTGGAGACACAGGAATAACTCTTTTGATGGGGATCAGATTCAATATTATGAAAATACTTCCCATTAAGTGCAGAACTTGAAAATTTAATGGTCATGGCTAAGACTTATGCCCAAACACAATTCATTTTTAGAAAGTATATTCCTATGAAAAAAGATAATTATTAATCTGAAAATATTATCTGAAAATTACATCTGCAAACCATGGGAGGGGGATGTGGTGGGGCTATGAGTTGTGTATTAATGTTGGTTATTAAAGTAGGATGACTTTTTTTTTGGCTTTTATGTAGCAATTCTTTCTTCTCCAGTCCCAAAGAATGTTGATTCTATGTCCTTTTCCCCCATGAGTTTATTTATCCATTCACTTTACATTTCAATCACAGCGCCCCTCCTGCCAGTCTCCTGCCACATCTCCTCCCTCACACCCTTCCCTGCTTCTCTCAGAGACTGTATGTCCTGTTGATAATTTTTCTTGCATTGAAAAAAGTAACTTGAATATAAGGACATGAATATTTAACCCATCATCTCTCCCCTTTTTATTTCATCAATGAAAACAGTCACTATAGGTTCCCTCCCTGAGGCTTTTATCTTTATATTTAAAATATTTACTAGAAGGTGGGAGTGGTAGTACATGCCTTCAATCCTAGCACAGGGAAGGCAGACACAGGCAGATCTCTAAGAGGTCTAGGTCAGCCTGGTCTACATAACCAAGCTATGTTTCAGAACAGAAGGTTTAGGAAAGCCGAGCCAACACAGTGAGAGTTTGTCTTTAAAAAAAAGGGGGGGGGGTGCAAAACTAACCAACAGGAAGGAATGTAAGTCTGGTCTGTGACGTGTGTCTATAATCTTAGCACTCGGAAGGTAGAGGCAGGAGTATCAGGAATTCAAGGCCATCATCCTTGGCTACACAGTGAGTTTAAACTAGCCTGGGCTACATGAAGCATTGCCCACACACCTAGTTGGTAACCAATAGCTCTCTAATTGAACTTAAGATCACCTTAACTAGAGGGAAACCATGCTTGGTTCTAGAATCGTGGCCAACTAGCAGGGTAGTGATGTAATGGACCTTGGAAGAGAACCTACAATGTCACCTTACTAAACCAGCATATTCCTAACTACACCCTAAATATTTGTCTTATACCCACAGATGAGTGTTTTAAAATGACCCCTTATTAAAAGAACCTCTCTTTGCAACAGATAGAAACCAGTACGTAAAAAAAACCGCAAGCAAACAAAATACAGAGTTGTGGAGCCCAGTCTCAATGGCTACATCTGCAAAACAATTCCTAAACCCGGGGTTCATTGTAGAAGAGGGGCCAGAAAGGTTGTAACCCAGAGGAACAGTAAGTGTGCTTCCTCTAGGAATGTCAGAAGCCACACCCATAAAGTCTCACCTGCAAGACCGCCTAAACAAGATCCGAATGAGAACACCACCAACAGACGTGCCAAAGTAGATTTTCACGGGGAAAGTTACCACAAAACCTCAACCTATACAAAGAACGCCAGGCAGAAATGCTGGGAGTGGAAGACATAGTCTTCCCCAGGGAAGAGCACTAGTTATCTAGTATCAAATGGTCAGGCATAAAAATGTGTATGAGCAACATTATACAGACTGGGCAGGTTAGACATATGCATTTAGAAATATGTGTTTATCCATGTGCATATATGCATATGACAACACTTAATGAAAAACAGAGGTCATGAATTTGAAAGAGAGCAAGGAAGGACATATGGGGGGAACAATACAACTATATTTTAATCTCAAAAAAAAAATAAAAGCTTTTTAAGAGCCAAGAAGAAAAAAGAAAAACATAATTAGTAGTGTCTGCTTAGCAAGTGAAATCTAATGTTGGCAACTTCTCCTGTTACAATCAGATTTAATTTGGGAATTATATTTTCAAGGTTCAAGGTTGCCAGAACTTGATACAGTTCTTTTTTTTTTTTTCAAAGCAAATATAAAGCTCATATATTATTCTAGCTCTCACCACAGAACTATCATTCTTATGGGAGAAGCTGTCGGATTAGTTATTTTGGTTTATTTTTTTATTTAAAGAAAAAATCTACAGTTCTGTGATTTCTCATCTCGACTATTAACAAGAGTGACCTTTGGCTCTTGTCACTGAAACACTCTCCAGGTGATTAACACTAGAGAAAGATGTTTGTGAAATTGGCATAAATAACTGTGCAGCTGGGGAAAGAACAGACGGAGGAAAGGGAGTCTTTAGCACAGCTGTGAGGTGCAACCTCTCCTGTCCTTTGGATGCCCCCCACTTCCTCCCCCTTAAACCCCCAACATGCAGCCTTCAAGATCAGGCCATCTTTCAACTCCAATTTCTCTTGAAGCATCCTAGGCATTTCTACCCATGGTGCATCTGTCCGTCTGTGCTACTGAAGGCGGATGGATTCTTTTAGCTCATTTCTGCTTTGTTCTCATCCAGGGAAGTGAGACCAGAGTAGTATATGAATGTGTCCCTGGACCAACCCAAAAAAGTGTACATTTGCTTAAACCGTTGAGACATGTATGTGTGATTTTACTTTGTTGTTTTTATAACTTTGTTTTGCACTGTGGGTGGTACTATCCCTGGAGTGGTGTCCTGGGTTCTATAATAAAGCAGACTGAGAAAGCCATGAGGAGCAAGCCAGTAAGCAGCATCCCTCCATGGCCTCTGCATCAGCTCCTGCCTTCAGGTTCCTGCCCTGTTCCTGTCCTGACTTCCTTCAGTGATGAACAGGGATGTGGAATGAAAGTCAAGTATGTCCTTTTCTCTCAAACTTGCTCTTGGTTATGGTGTCTTATCATAGCATATAGTAAGTCTAAGACAGCAGGCATGGACAAGTCAGTGCTAGAGCGTGAGTACACACCTTAGAAACACCTGTGACATGATGGGTGTTTGAGATTTAGCAGAACTCAGGAAATCGTCATTTCCTTCCTTCTTCAACTTTGCGTTTATCTGACTCAAGCTCAAAGCAAAAGGTTCAGTCAACACAACCACAGCCTGGAACTTGTCTTGTGTAATCGCTCATTTGACATCCCGACCTGCATGCCTCACAGACATTTCCAGCCTCACAGAGCCCAACCTGAGGGGTGGCAGTAGTTTGTGGCCACCCACTGCCAATCCTCCTCCTCCTCCCCCATTTTCCTCTCCTCCTCCACTTTTCCTGTCATAGTAATCCGTACTTCTTCTACAGCTCAGTTGCTCGAACTTGGAGTAGCGTCAGCATGTTAAACTCCAACCTTTAAGATAGCAAAGCCCTGCAGATTAAACTTCAAAAGATCTCAGGTCAAGCACATCAGCAGTTTGTACCTGTGGCTTCTAAATCCATGGATTCAGCCAATGGCACGTTGGGAAAATTTAAGGAGATAAGTTACATCTGCACTGAATATATACAGTTTTTCTCATCATTACCCCCCCCCAATAAAATAATGTGATGGTAGCATAGCATTTGCTTTGCATTAAGCATGAAAACCATAAACAATTTATTTATTTATTTATTTTTATTATTATTATTAACTTGAGTATTTCTTATATACATTTCGAGTGTTATTCCCTTTCCCGGTTTCCGGGCAAACATCCCCCTTCCCCCTCCCCTTCCTTATGGGTGTTCCCCTCCCAACCCTCCCCCCCTTGCTTCCCTCTCCCCAACAGTCTAGTTCACTGGGGGTTCAGTCTTAGCAGGACCCAGGGCTTCCCCTTCCACAGGTGCTCTTACTAGGATATTCATTGCTACCTATGAGGTCAGAGTCCAGGGTCAGTCCATGTATAGTCTTTGGGTAGTGGCTTAGTCCCTGGAAGCTCTGTTTGGTTGGCATTGCTGTACATATGGGGTCTCGAGCTCCTTCAAGCTCTTCCAGTTCTTTCTCTGATTCCTTCAACGGGGGTCCTGTTCTCAGTTCAGTGAAAACCATAAACAATTTAAAAATGATTTAAGGTTCACGGGGGGATATACCTGGGCTATGTGCAAACAAGCCATTTTATATAAGGGACTTATCAGTCTGACTTTTGATATTGGGTCATAGACTCAATTCCTCTCAGATATCAACAGTGGCTGTGTGAGCATCTTCACTGTTGGCTTCTAACTCCAGCTACCATGATTCCTTTGCTGCCTTAGCTTCATGTCTACTCTTTTTCCTTCTGATACGGTTTTCCGATACCACCTAGAGCAATCTTGAGAACGGATGAATGTCACTCTCCTGCTTAACTTCCCAGTGACTCCCCAGTGTCCTGGCCACTCACTATGTCTTGTCTCCAAGGCCTTGCAGATCTGGTCCTTCACTACCTCTCCAACTTTGGTCTCAGGGCCATAGGCCATTTGATGTAGATCTGAGCATCTGTGGTAAATACAGTGCTTAAGGTGTCCTGGTGTGATTCTCCTGAAGTAGGTGTTTCCCCCCCACATCTCCTCGCACTCACAGGGTCAAGTAGCAAGAGCGGCTGTGGGTTTGGTTGTTGTTTTTTCAATCTGTATTTTAAGCTGACCCTGTCTTGCAGAGTTCTCAAGTTCTAAACCGACACCTCGATTGTTATCTGAAATAGCATCTCCTTTCTGTTTCGTGGGTGACATTGCTCTGTATCTCCACATGGAACAGAACTGGAATGAATCTTCCTTTCATTCCTACTGGTATCAAACAAACAAACAAACAAACCAAAACCTTTCCTGCCTTTTATGTGTCAGCTTCCAGAGCTTGAAGCTTCAGTGTTCTCTCGTGTCGTCTCCTTTGCCCTTGTTCTACATTCCTGCCGAAAATATCTATAGTAAAATGAAATCGTGCTCCCCTCACCATCAGATACCGGCTCAGTTATTCGTGTGTCCGCGTATACTCTCGTGGTTCTTTCTATGGCTACAGCTTAGGTCTCAACTACATTTCATCCTAGAAATCTAACAACCCCACTTTAAGGTTTAGAATGGATGTTCTGCCTAAAACAGAATCCCATTGTATTATACCATCAGCATGAACACCATGGTTCCTTCAAGGAAGTGTAAGCTTGGAAAATTATTTCCTCCCCTCCACAGGGAGTCTGTCCCTAAGTTCTGCATCATTTGCCTTGATCTTCTCCATCGTTTCAGTTAGACTACACGTTCAAGCAACTTCTTAGAAAGGTCACATAGACAGATTTTCGGCATGCTAACATGTCAGTTCTTACCTTCCATTAGCGCTTTATTAAGAACATCAATTTTCTTTCAAAATATAAATTATTTATATTCTAATACCCATGGTTGCTGTTCATAAATAGGATGACACTCACGTTCCTGTTATTTGGTGTTACTTTAACTCTCTGTGTGTGTCTGTCTCTGTGTGTCTGTGTGTCTGTCTCTCTGCCTCTCTATGTCTCGATCTCCGTTGGTCTCTCCTCTATGAGTGTGCACTCACATGCGTGCACATGCACATGCATGCATATGTGGCAGGGTTCCAAGAAGTACAGGCTGGCCTCAAACTAGCTATGTAGCCAAGGATAACCCTGAACTTCTGATCCTTCTGCTTCTACCTCCCGAGTGCTGGGATTACAGCCCACGTGCAAATGTGCGTACTTGCCTGTGTATCCATGCTGGTGATTAAACTCAAGCTTACATACTCTCCAACTGGCCTCGTAAACCCTCTGGAACCCTCTCTTTATCCCTAGTGAGAGATTTCACAAAGTTGTGCCGCACTGTGCATCTTTGATCAGTTTTTGTCCTGGGCACAGGGGTTTGGCTCTTGCTCAGTCCCAGTCTTTAGGAGATTTCTCATCTCTGGGAAATGTTCTTGTGTCACTCTTGGGGCAACTCACTTTTCATACCTCCTCTTCCTCCTCTCTGGAATTCCCAGAGAATGAATCGGGAAAAGATCCTTTTGCATTGCTCAGACACATCTCGATCTTTGGTCCTTATTTCTTCCGTTGCTTTTTAATCTTCTGGTAGATTTCCTTCATCACTGTGTTGTGCGTTTCTTGTACTGGATTTTTAACCTTTGCCTCATGAGAGCTCGTCCTCTGTCCCGTTTTTGATGCTTAGGCTGAAGGCTCTGACTCCGATTTGCCAAGTGCAAGAGAACATTTTTGAGCTTGTTTTGTCCTTTTGTTCCTCTGGTAACGGGATATACAGGGAAGCCCAGTGCCATGTTCATGAGTGTGGCTATATATAACCACACGGGATTTTAGCAAGGCAAAGAAACAAATATAGCAGATGGGTTTGAAATCCAGGCCTGAATCCTACCTTCTCCATTTACCAATAGTTACCTAGCAGCAGCCGCCAGTGTGGCCTCAATAAATACGAGCCGCCATCACTGTTATAGTTGTGGGGATGGGATGTCTTAGATTTATCAGGTCACTGATTATTGCTTTGTGAAAGTTCCTTGCTGCTCTCTGCAATGTCTCATTCTTCAGGCTCACTTTCCCATTTTTTTTTTAACCTGGGTTTCGATCTCTCGTGTTAAGAAACATTCTTCGCCTGGTGACCCCTGGTTACTCATTGACACGCAAGAGTGAGCAACGCCACTGGCTGATTTTGCTTCAGGGCAATTGTGAAGAAAGACGAGCATCATGTTATTGGACTTCGAAATGTCAGGTTACGTTCCATCATGAAGGGGAGAGGGGCTCATGAGCCGCTACCCCAGCTGATGACCTACTGACATGGTCTGGCTTTTGGAGAGGTAGAGTAGGTCTCTTTAAGGGTGTGGCCTCTGGCGGAGCTCCACGCTCCAGCAAATGGCCCACACTTGAGTGTATTTTGGCAGCACAAACTGGACTCACTGGGTTATTTTAAAAAAACAAAAGGAAGGGAGGGAGAGAGGGGGTGTTTCTGGGAAGAGTGAGAGAGACATGGGGAACGAATATGATCAAAATGTATTTATGCATCCGGGGAATTCTCAAAGAATTAACAAAAGTATTATGTTTATACAACGTCAGCTTATGGTGTCTGTTTTTCTTTTCTTTCAGGGTTTTCTAACTTCTTCACAAAGGAGACTTGAAATCTCAAGGCCTGAGCTCTTAGTAGGGAGGTATTTCGATGCTAGCATTTTGCATGAATGGGTTAGAGCATAGAATGGTCACTATGGCCCGTCAACATGACAGAATCTAAAATACCTGAGGAGAAGAGCCTCTTGGCATACCTGTGAGGAATTATTGAGATCGGGTTAAATGAAGTAAGAGATACTCCCTTAAAAAAAAGAAGTGGGAAAGCATACCATCCCATGGGATGGGGTCCTGGGCTAAATAAAAAGGAGATGGCTGGCTTAGCACGTACATTCATCTCTGTCTGCTTCCTGACTAAAGATGCAGTGTGACCAGCTTGCTACCATGCCTTCCCAGACACGATGGACTGTATACCCTTCAACTGGAAGCCAGAGTAACAAACCGTCCCTTTCTACTTTAAGATGCCTCTCAGGGTATTATTATTATTATTATTATTATTATTATTATTATTATTATTATTATTATTATTTTAATCTCAGCAACAGACCAAGTAACTAACACAGAGAGTGGAAATCTCCAGAGAGACACATTCAGCCAGTCCTTTCTCCTTTAGTTCCATGTCTCTGTCTTGACACAGGCCACACACATCACCTTTAAATCATGTGTCACAAAGGTTCTGTGCCAGGCAAGAGACCCCTGACTGTCTGCCCCCGTGAGCTGTCTGTTTCACGTTCCTTCTCCTCTGCCTTTCCCGTTGGTGATTTGCCAGACCGTGGCTAGACCCCTGCCTGTCTCCTTTGCCCTGTTGTAGATTTATATTTCTCTTTTCTCATCTTTCATCTGAGAAGAGAAAATAAGAGCACAGGCTCAACTTATCCTATTTTACTTCTAGACACCACTTACTGAGCACACTGACAGCTCAGACAAACGCTGGACAAGTCTCCCGACTTCCCCGCCGATGGAGAAAGAGTATAGTTCTGAGGAAAATTCCCAAACTGAGCAACTTACAGTCCTTGAAGCTGTATCTTTTTTTAATTATTTTTTTATTCGACCGCTTTGCACCCTAGATTTTCCTAGTGTAATTTCTTATCTACAATCAGACATTCGGTAGACAGTTAAAGTCTACAGGTTTATTATTTTGTGTCACAAGATCTCATGGAGTTTCCTGTTGCATTAAGAATCCTACAATAAGAAAACAAAACAAAACAAAAACAAAAACTGTTCCCAAAATGGAATCTAGCAAGAGACGTGCTTCACCACAAGCAGATGAGAACTAAGGGACTCCCAGTCAGACTCTAATTAACTTGATGGGTTTCTATGTCCTGCCGGAGACAGTGTGCCCATGTGAAAGTTCACAACTCCATTTTTCCTTCCATTACTGTAGGAACAGAACTCTAAGAGAAACAAAGCGGTCTGTATTCACTCACGTTTGCATGGGGCAAACTGTGGGCTTAACTCTACATACCATGTTGTGCTTAGGTTTGTGGCTTATCTATTGAAAAACAAAATGATCCCAGATGGACCAACTCCCCCATCAGTTCGCTCGCTGCCAGGATTGCCTAGTTAATTACAGTATCATAAAAGATGCTGCAGGATATGACACACTCAGGTATATATATTTTTTTACCTTTACAACATTGTCCTATGCATCCTCAATTCCTTTAATGATAAGTAATTGCATCAATATGAATATCAATATGAAACTATCAAAAGCTTATGAGAGGAACACAGATGGAGAGGCCATCATTTTTTGAAGTCGACAGAACAAGATAAAATTTGTGTAGACGTGTTTAGCAGAGTCTCATAGGCATTCACTAAAAGTAGATTTATTTGTATTTAAAGACATGAAATAGGGAAGGAGAGATACGACTGTACTGTTTGCTCCTCAGGTTCATCCCTGTGGAGGGATATTGGCCAAAACATATTGACTAGTTAGTAAACTATGACTTTGCATGACATTTTTGTGTTGAGGACATTTTGTCAGTGTTGTTTCCTGGGGTTCACTCAGCAGAAGTTCCCATGTTCCACTGTTTGTATCATGGTAAACGACAAACACGAAGTCATCCTTTATTTACAGTTAACTGTGGTTAAAGTGTTCTACAAGGGGAGCTTATGGATTTTTGAATTATTTTCTTAGAGGTGAAACATTATTTTAGAGCATTTGGCATAGATATAAAAACATTTATTCTGAATGAATCTCTCAATCCAGGGTAGTGGTTCCTAGGATTTTAGCATTTTTTCTTTATTTAAAATAAAAAAAACCCCAAACCCTTTGAAAGATGATAATGGCTGTATTTTTCACTGATTAAAGAAAAAAATGAGTATTTGTCTGATGCCGAGGATCTCTCCATTAACTCTGTCACCTCTCTCTCTCTCCAAAAGGAAGCCTACCAGTTAGGGCATATTCTGCAAATGATATCTCAATAATTGTTAAAAAGTAATGCTGTCATTATAGACTGCTGTGATTTAAAATATTATTTTTTCTATGCCAGTGGCCACAGTAGTGAGAGATCCAGTTAATAAATGAGGCTCTGGGGTTGGGGGGTAACCCCCAAGTATCTGGAGTTCCTAGTATCATTCATTCCTCTGTTGTAAAGATTCCTAGAGCTAAAGCTGCCCATCCCCTGATCGTGCCCAGACGTCAATATATATACACAGTGCAGGCGAGATCACTCTCTTTATTTGTGGTCCTCTTTCAGTGCCTTTGCTGTGACCACGAAGGTCGGGCTGTGTCTTAAGAAGCATGAGATACTTGAGCTAGTTCCTCAGCAGCTTGGCTCCTGAGGTGGGCACTGCAACACATCCGTTAGCCTTTGCTTTGCAGTGACTTCCCAGGCAATAAGTAGAGCAGCCTAGCAGATGAGTCTTCTAAAGTCTGAATACCTAGGAGATTCCCTTCTCCAAGACACCTGCTGCAGGAGCTCCTCTGAGCAACCCAGCAAGAATGACAGGGTCCAAGTTGGTATGGGTTTCCGAGCTAGATTCTCTTCGCCTTTGAGAGTGTGATGACTCCTTATAAGCAGCTGGGAGATGCGGAAGAGCTGTAACCAAATACCCAGGATGTGGTAAAGCCAGGGTTAAAGGTAAAGAAGGCGTGCGGTGAGTTGAAGAGGGCCACACCCTGTAAAGATTTCTTTGATTACTGCTAACATCTTCACAGCCACCCTGAAGTGGGCCTTTCTCCTCCTCCGATCACTTTCTTCATAAAATAATTTCATTGAGTCTTTTAAAGTGTGTGGTTTGAAGTAGCTTGTATTTTCTCGTAGTCTTTCTCACCTACTCTTGCCCCCCCCCCCATCCAGGTCCTTTAATCAGGACCTTTGTTAAATCATAGTAACTGGAGCAAGTATTTTGATTTCCTATATATCTCTTATGACTCCTCTTACATTAAATGTATGAAACAGCCACGTACATGTCTCTTAAGTTTTGTTTTAGCCTAAGAGAATTGTCATCTCTTCATTACAGATTTCATGGAGTTCAGCAGTCATCGACAAAATGCCCACGATCGAAGTGAACGAATGACCTCTACCCTTCCCAGTTCTAGAGTGGCCAGCTCTCCTCAGGAACTGACGAGGACAAGAGAGTATAAAGTACTGATGGCAGAGGGTGGTGGTCAGAGCTAAAACTGACTTCCTTCAGCAGCAAAATGTTACCCAGCATCACAACTCAATAAAAGGAGACGGACAACCCAACAGAAAAATGGACACAAGATTTGAACAGACATTTTCCAAGAGAAAATATAAAAAATGCTAGTAAGAACATTAAGAGATGACTAACATCACTAATTCCAGGGAACCATAAGCTGAGACCACAATAAGATAGCGTTTATACACCCTTTCATGACTTGACTCAAACAGATGAATAGTAAAGGTAGGTGCGGTGGTGCGTGTTGGATAGCCCAGCACTTGGGAGCTGGCTGTTTCAAAACTGTATCTCCAGAACCTAAGGGTTTGGGATGTAGCTCAGTGGTTACAGTGTTTGCCTAGTGCCTGCCAGCCCTGGCTTCAGTTTTCAGCGGTACATACACATTCCCACACACATGCATATTGATAAGAAAGGGGAAAAAAGCTGGCTGGCACAAAGCTCTCATGTATTATTGATGGGAATAGAAAAATGAGACAACCAGCCCAGGGGTGGAGAGACGGTTCAGTGGTTAAGAGCATCGGCTACTTTTTCAAAGGACACAGGTTCGATACCCAGCACTCACATGGGAGCTCATAACTGTCTGTAACTCCAGTTCCAGGGGATCTGGCACTCACACAGAGACATACATGTAGGCAGAATACCAATGCACATAAGAAGCAACTCTCTCTCTTTTTTTTTTTAAATCAAAGATGTATAAGGATGCTAGAAAGAACTTTACCATGAAACTTCTGCTAAAACTATAACCTTGTGGTGATTACAAAGAGCCAAAGAAAACAAAGACTTCCTTTATTTAAACCAAGAAAGTTGGCAGTACCATGCCTGGGGTTTTTCAAGTGCGGAACCTGAAACAGTTGACAGCAATAAATGCTTACTTTTGTTGATAAATGTAATACACACTCAAGGATATAAATGTAAATGTAATACACACTCAAGGATATAAACACAAAGATCGTCTCTCTCAAGAGGTACTTAGAATAGGAGTTGGGATATTCTGATAATTATCTTCAGTATGCTAAGTGCTGTTAAGATGAGTTACATAATTTAGATCTGGAGAGCCCGACTGTCACAGAAAACATTATATTTCCCTCCTGTTGTTTTCCTTGCCATTATAAACACAAAGAGCTCCTCTTTCAAAATAAAATGGGAAGGAAAGAAGGCAGTCAGAGAATAGAAAGTGTAAAAATGGAAAGGAAGATTGAGTGTCTCCACGACAAAATTAATCAATAAAAGTATTATTAAGTTTTCAAGCTCAATTAAAAGGCCTTTGAGGGGGTGGGGAGTCATAAGGGTGGCAGCATAGATGGTGTCTTAGATTTGTGCCTGTGGAAATCAAATTCTTCTTTGAGAAATGCCCTTGAGAGAGGATGGTGCAGAGGCAAGTTTAATGATTTTTGTTGACTGTTGGGGGGAGGGTAATTCGTTTACCAAGATACGAGGAGAGGCAGAAGCACACATGATATACAATTCCCTTTTCTCTAGATGGCATTCCGGATTTTCCTGGTTTAACTTTCAGACCAATGGCAACCAACCCATGGCCATTTGACACTCAGTTACAGTGTATCAGCCATTGGCTGGATACGTGCTAATTTCTGTTGTGGTGAGGGCATTTATGAAACCCTTTCCCGAGGGACCTTCACATCTTATTAGGGGAAGAATGTGGGAAAGAAAATGAAGATTTTGATCCATTAGGTTCAAGAGAAAAATCAAAGAGACGTTGCAGGTCATGCATACACAGTTTTAAGAACTTCTATGCTTGGCATTTGAGAAATGATACTGTTTATTTCTTTACTCTTAATCAGTCAATGACGATTTCTCTAACAGTCTTTCTATATTTTATTTTATTTAATTAAATTTTTTGTTAATATAATGATTTTAGCTTTTGAACCCAGGACAGGACAAGTCTCACTTAGTACTTGTGATTCCTCCCAGCACTCCTCGTTAGCATTTCCTTTAGGCTCTGCCCAACAGTTAACTAGCAGCTCCCCACGCCCCCCCAGCTTCTCCCTCTCTGCTCTGTCTGTCCCCTTTCTTTCTCTGCCTCTACTCCCTTACTAAGACCCTCTTATCAGGTTCCCCAAAAACATATTAGACCTGTCTTATAGCTGATACCGGGAGTTCGGGGCTGGGCAGGGAGGGGAAGGGGTGCCTTAGCATCGGCTCGCCAAGGCACCCCTTCCTGCTTCATCATAGAGCATTTTATAAAACATATCACTCCTCACTCTGCCGCCTTCCCTAAACCTCTTGCTCCCAGGGCCTGGGCTTCTGCATCCCTTTCTCCAGCCTGGTTGCTATATAATCCAGCCATGTTGGGTACTGCACTCTCGTTGCCCACCTCTCTTGGTTGGTGGCTCTTCTCCCCACCCCCACCCCCACCCCCACGCTGGTTGCTCTTCTCCCCACCCCACCCCACCCTGGTGGCTCTTCTTTTGCTCTCCCTCCTCTCCTCTCATGGTCCACATAGTCTGCTGGTGGTTTTCAGCCTAGACTCTTCCCTGTGGCTGCTTTCTCCCTTATATCTATAATAAAAACCTTCGTACTTAGGAGTAGGCATGTCCTCCTTTTATTTCATTTTTTATTCAGTACTATTATTTTAATAAAAAAAATTTTAAAAAGATTTGTTTATTTTGTTTTATGTGAACAGGTATTTCGCCTGCTTCTGTGTATGTGTATCATGTGTGTGCCTGGTACCTTCACAAGTCAAGAGGGGGTCAGTTCTGGGCTGGCACAGTCAGTTCTAAATGGGTACTGGGAACTGAACCTAGGTTCTAGCAACACGTGACCTTAACTGCTGAGCCGTCTCTTAATACCCTAATGCATTTTTAATTCTGTGTAAGTATGGGCATGCACATATATTTGTATAAGTGTGGCTTGTGTGGGTACATGTGTGTTTATGTGTGTGCAATATCAGGTACATGTAGGCCTATACTCAGAGACCAGAAGAGATCATCAGGTGTCTTCCTTTTTCACCTTTAGGGCAGGGTCTCCTCCAGATGCTGGAGCTCTCACTTTTTTCCCATTTAGACTGAAAACCACTAAGCCCCCGTGACCCTGGCTTGGTTTTAGACCTGGGACACGGGGTTGAGGTGCATATTTTACATATCAAAGCACACCTGGCCTCCAGGTTCTCCCAGCCTCCTCAGTCCCTCTGTGGCTACCCTGCAATTCTGAACTTTCCAGCCCAGGGCTTCCCTTCCCCCAGAGGCTCTTCCATATATAATCCAGACATTTTGGTCTCTTCTCTTTCCCTTCTCTCTCTACAAGTTCACCCTTTCTCTCCCCCCCACACACTTCCCCTTTCCCCATGTGACTTCCCCGGCTTCTGTCCTTGGGGCCTGTTAACTCACAAGAAAACAGCTTTCTAAGAAACCTGCCTTTAATACATTCTAATCTGGCTTGAACTGGCCCGTCTCACCTCGGCTCATCTCACCAGCGGAGAAATAACCTCTTCAACTTTTTCCCTTACCTCTTTCAATGCTGGTTGACAGGCCTGCATGGAACCACTCCTGGATTGTTACTGTTAGGTCTCAGCTCCACAGGGTATAGAAATGACATCCTTGGCTCAGCTCACACTGGACTCTAAGATTGCTGATGAATACTCTGGGCTTTCCTCAGGAACCTGTGAAGTGAATTTCTGTTTGCCAGGATGAGCCACTTCCTTATCTCCTATTCCTCTAGCATCTGGCTAGACGTGTGTGTGTGTGTGTGTGTGTGTGTGTGTGTGTGTGTGTGTGTGTGTGTGTTGTTAAAGTCTTCTTAGCCCCTTTCACCTCCCCCATCACCCTCCCTCGTTGTTTCCTCCTTCCCTAAGCCACCTCCCAGGATGTTCCAGATTTCAGCTCACTTTCTGCTCTCTTTCCCCCTGCCCCTCTTCCCCTCTCTTTCTTGCTATTCTTACAGCTCTGGAAGATAGAGTTGGCCATGACCAGTCCTCTCTCTCTCTCTCTCTCTCTCTCTCTCTCTCTCTCTCTCACACACACACACACACACACACACACACACACACACCCTACAATTAAAACCTGCCCACCAAATCATAGAGCAGCCATTTTGCTGATTGCTTCACTGAGCCCTTGCTTATATACAGGTTGTGGTCTGAACTCTGGTTCCCATGTCTGTGAAGCGAGCGCCCGTAACTCTCCAATTAAGGGAGAGCATCCATCTCTCCAGTGCCCATACTTCCTAAGTAAAGGAAAACACCAGAAAGTGTGCAACCTGAACATCAGACTTCTGTCCTATCTCCTTTTCGTCTAGTTTCTAATGCCTTCAAAGCAATCACTTTCACCTTTGGCCATTTCCTTCCATGACTGTCAACATTTCTCCCTGTATTTGCTTTAGATGTCGTAGGCTAGTTCTCTTCTATAGAACATGAATTTAACAGACCTCCATCAACCTTTACCCCCTACACTCACCCTCCTCATCTAGCTCTACTTGTCTAATAGTATCGGGACCTATTTAATTAAAGCCATATCTAGGATTCTGGCTGTTACTTTGTGTATTGGGGTTTCATTATAGATTTTCTTTTGTAATGAGCCATTTTTTCTCTTCGTGTCTTTCTTATTTACATATTTTGGTTTGAATTGACCTCTTGCTAAAACCTCTGTGTGTTCCAAAGTTCTAGAAAACATCTCCCAAACTAGACCAACACTGCCTCTTTATATTTTATTATTAATTAAGCTTATTCTGAGAGAACATCATCTATGTATATAATGCTCTCTACTTATTATCCTTTATCCCCTCCCATCCCTACCAGCTTGCCCCACCTCCCTATATCTTCCCACATCAGATGTATACATTTTTATTCATTTGGTGACAAACTGTTCTTATCCAGCGCTCTCCATGTGGCCTCTGGTTTGGAACTATTCACTGTAATGTAGTGGGCTCACTCGTGCATAGACAACTGAAGGAAGTAACTCCATGTCTTCCAGGATCTACCCCTCACTAGTAGTTCAGTTGTGGGGGCTGAGCCCTTGAACACCTCTGTCATCCAGTCTGACCATGGATGGGTCATCACTATGGAGACTTATGTAGACCACCATAACTAGTGTGAGTTAATGATAGCAACGGTCATCTCTTGCACGCTCTGCTGTACTTTGCTATGAGTTAGGAGAAAATCCCTACAGAGTGCTGCGCTTTTTAAGAAAAATTGGTCCACCAACCTGCTTAACTGGGTGCATTTACTTCCAAGGTAAAATAAAATGGTTGAAGATGAATGAATGAAGGCGTCAGGTACTTGGGATTGCCAAGCACCCACTCTCCTCTGGGGATACACCTAATGTCTACCAATTTTGGTGGTCATCTGTATACATGCTAATACAATTTCAGTTTTTCCTGTTTTTATAAATAAATACTTTCCTCTTGCTTTTAATGGGTAGCCTTGCGCGTCTGTCTTTAGGGTACAGGGTTTATCTTCATTGAGGACTGATTAGATGGTGGGTAATAAGATCTTAAATCAAGGGAATGGAGAAGGTGACAATAATAAAGAAACTTGAGGGAAAGGCTTGACAGAACATGATCCCCAACTACATGTGGGGGTGAAATGAGCATGAACACACGGATAGGTGCATTGTCCAACTCTTTACCCAACACTGAGATCTCCTCTTCCCCAGGATACAAGTTCTTCCAGATATGAATCAGATTATAACTTACAGTCTTCTTTGTGCTAGGCATCAGATGGTTGCCTTTGCGTACATTTCCTCTGTAAAGACAGAGTGCTTTCTACCTCTTTGTAAGTCTCATATCTTAGAATTCTATAACTAGCCACTCGTCCACAAACCGCATGCCATGAGTTGCCTGACCAAGTGACACCAGATGGCATCGTGGGACTTAGGGCCGTCTCAAAGACTTTCTTCTAAGAGGTAGCCTATAAAGCAAAGTAAGAAATAGTGGCAGAAACCTTTACCCAAGATAACAGCGTTGTCTTGCCTTGTATGTTGGGGTGGTAGTCCAAATAAAAATAGCCCCCATAGGCCCATATGGAGTGAGGAGTGGCACTATTAGAAAGTGTGGCCTTGGCAGAGAAAGTGTGTCACTGGGAGTTGGCCTTCAAGCTTTTCAGATGCTCAAGCCAACCAAGCCCAGTGTCACACTTCTTGCTGCCTGAGGATCCAGATGTAGAACTTGCAGCTCCTCTCCAGCACCACAGCTGCCTGCACGCCGCCATTCTTCCCGCCATGATGATAATGGACTAAGTCTTTGAACTATAAGCCAGCCCCATGTATATGTTTTCTCTTATAAGAGTTGCCTTGGTCATGGTGTCTCTTTGACCAAGAAATGCTGAGACAGTTGGCATCACCTCTCCACACCTGTTTCTAAAAGAGAGAAATAATAAAAAGCTACTAGTCATCCATTCGTCTTACTCACAGCAAAGTGGGTCCACTGTAGACTCCTCCAAAGGCATCTTTGTCTATAGCTGTCAGATATTTATTCTTGTTTAGGTAACTAGACAGAATATGAGAGAGAGAGAGAGAGAGAGAGAGAGAGAGAGAGAGAGAGAGAGAGAATGGATTAGACAAACTTAAGCCATTACATAACACTGGAATAAATATAAAAATAAAATGTAACCAAGGTCGCATTGATTTTGAAGATACCTTGCATTCTTCTGGCTTAAGTACCATTCTGTGTGTCAGGAGGGCAAAGTTTCACTGTAGCAGGAATATTAAAAATGAACTATGTTTAAGGTCTAGTTTGCGTATCTACATTTTATCAACGTTGTCTAAATGTCCTATTTCCTGGCAACCAGTTTTTTCTACCCTGGCTCAAATTTTGCTTCTTAAGATTGACCATTATTCCCACATATCTTTGAAGGTAGAGTTTAACTAAGAGCTGGGATGGAAATTGTAAGGGTGGTGTTGGGTGGTAGGGATGGTTCCTTTCTTTGAGCAGAGTCGCTAGATTTAGCAAATTAAAATGCATGATGCCATTTCAATTCAATTTACACACAAACAGTGAATAATTTTCATGCACAACTTTTCCTACCAAAGTTATCTGTTGCTTATCTGAAATTCAAATTTAATCGAACATCATGCATTTTATCCAACAATACCAGTTCTGGCACAGGAATACTTATGTAAATAAACTTACAGTGATTTCAACTTTCTTGAAAAGTGATGGGTAGGTCGATTCTTTTTCTTTTACAGCGCGTTGGCCATTTGAAAGAATAACATTTCTTATACAATTTAAGTCACAGTGTTTAGAAATAAAATTTCCTCTTAATGAACAAAAGCACCCAAGGATTTTAAAATTGGCCCCTCCCTTCCCCATAGATTTTTTTTTAGAGAGTAAAGTTATCTAAAATGAAATAAAGCTCATGCATCTTTATTAGAAACGACCCCAATTTACACACTTACATGAACTCACAGCACACTGTAGGCAATTTAAATGCTAGTGAATGACCCTGGCTTGATGCAAAACAAATACGGTAAAGACCCTTGGGACGCCTGTTTAATTGCACTACAGGATGCAAGTTCTTAAGGCAGAGGACTAATAATAGCAGTCATTGAAGACTTGCAGTTAGAATTCTTTCTCTAGAGCCTTCATAGAGAAATTGTCCTCTAGTTAGTGGGATTCAAGTGTGTCTGTACTGGAGCACTGTGGGTAAGAATAGAACAGTCAACTATCAGCGCTAAAGAGTTTTATCACCCTCCCTCTTCAGGGCATGCTAAAGGATTAAACAGAGTAAGTATTGGGATTACAAACAATGAGGTTTTACACATGTGAATAAAGTTTAGACTCTTTCAATTATTTTTTTTAAAATAGAGGTCGAGGAGTATTCATTTAAAGTAGCACTGGTTTACCCAGCACTCTCTATTTCCTCCTGAGCTTATCGGAATCTGTAATTACCTAATCTATTTTCTTACTTGAACATTATGTCTTTTCAATCAGAATGGAGAGCTTTATGCCTTATCCATTGCCGTATACCCACTGCTAAATTTGGTGCTCCAGAAATCCTTATTGAGTGCTGAAGGCAGGTATAGGATAGAATGAGGGCTGTCATTGGACAAGAAGGAAGGATGGGTGGGAGAAAAGTTTTAGAGAGGAGGAGGAGGAGACTGGAGCGAGGGAGGAGAAACCAGCCGAGAGAACATGGAGGCAGATGTAAGCTTCCTCTCTGTACCGCTACAGTTGTTATGAATATTCTTTTTTTTTTTTTTTTCCGGAGCTGGGGACCGAACCCAGGGCCTTGCGCTTGCTAGGCAAGCGCTCTACCACTGAGCTAAATCCCCAACCCCGTTATGAATATTCTTAAGGGGTGGATGTGTATAGGACTTTGTATGTCTAGATGAGTGAATTACATTATTGGATCAGAAAAAAAAAAAGAAGAGTGAGCAAACAAACAAACATAACTTTGACATGTTCGAGGTTTGAGGGCGACATATGTGGCTGTTTAAAGAAACACATTATGGCAATTGAAAGACTTAGCCGCGATGTGGTGTGCTTGGGGAAATAGACCTTCCTGATGGCTGTAAATGCTGAGGCCGCTCATTTACCAAGAACGGTTCGCACGCGGCCTCTTTAAGTAGCCGCTGAGCATCAGAGTGTATTAGGTCGCTCTCTGTTATAACAAAATGATAGATACGATCAGTGTAAAGAGGGAAATGGCTTCGTTCTCTTCACAGTCATGGAATGAGTCAAGTCCATTATTTTCTATTTTTGTGCCTGTGATACCCTGGCTCACTGTGGTAGGAGCAGGAGGCAGAGGAAGCTGTTTTTTTTTTTTTTTTTTTTTTTTTTTTTTTAACTGTATCTGAGCACCTAATAAGAGAGGAAAAAGAAGGGCCTGAGACCAATGTACCCTTCATAGGAATGTCCTCAACGACTCAACTTCCTCCTATTAATCTTTATTTCTTAAAAGTTCTAAAATTTCCCACTAACACCATGCACGCTGAGAACACCAGATCTTTAACCCATGGGTTTTGGGGGACATTCCAGATACGGTCTATAGCAGAGCAGGCTACTAAGTTTCCTGGGGGAGGAGACCAGTCTTCTGTTTGTTCAGACACCTGAGTAAGATGTGCCTACATACATGTGCCTAGTGGGTTAATGTCATCTAAAGCGTGAGTCACAGTATTCTCTGGTTCACAGATTCATTCAGGCAACTCATTATGTCTATGAAGATCTTTCGTTTGGTTGTAGCTGGGGAAGAAGAAAACTCAACCGGAGAGAGGCTCTTGATGAACACGATTTTGTAATATGGCAACCACGTTAGGCATAGTGGCCACACTGACTTGTAACTTTTTCTGGATCCTTGGGCCAGTGTAGCTATCAATCATATTTTTCTCCGAGGTTGCTCAAAATCAAGTGTGCTCTGCTAAGCTATTCTCTTTCCCAGTCTTCATCTCCAGTGATTGAGAGGAAATATCGGCTTGCTCTAATCACCAGAAATTATTGTAAAACTAAGTTATCGCTTGTCCAATTTTTGTAGTGTTCTCAGCTGATACTTAATATACCCCTAAGGACCGGGAGGCTGCTTGATAAGCACTCCGGTTTACCAGAAATGTTGCAGAAGACTTCAAACTGAAAAAGGCAGCCAGAGTCCAGAATGGGAGAAAGAATGTAGCAGGAGGTACAGCCAATGTGAACGGAGATGAACCAGCCTGACAGAGGGCCCGCTCTTGAAAGACAGTATGGTCATTTGGATACTTAACCTCTGAAGGTGATAAAATGTTAACAATGAACCAGACATGCTTCCGCTTCAGTCTGTTTTTTTTTTTTTTGTTTTTTTTTAAAAAAACAGGGTCTTACTATGAAGCCCTGGATGACCTTGGCCCATGATCTTCTTCCTGATCCTGAGAATCTGGTAGTTTCATGGCTACCTCTTTTAGTTTTGAATCTTGGGTTCTGACTTCTCCTTGCAGCTTCTACCAGAAGCTAATGGTAAGGAATTATAGACACAGAAGCATTAACATGCAGGAAGGGTTTTCGGTAATCTCGTTAAACACAGGCTCCTTTCTGGGAATGCCAGTGTCCTTACACTGGTTTCTTGATCATAACTTGTCCCCATACTGTGCTGTACCCATTGGCTTAGGTAAATCAGACACAAAGCTTGGTAAACCAGATGGGAACCTGTTCTAGACAATGGCTATTTTATGTGAGTCTGATACTAGGGGATGAACACAAAGAAGGTTCAAAGGTTAGGAGGACTTGTCAGAAGTGACGAGAGGGGAGATTTCCTAAAAGTCAGGATTGATAATGTGACAGGAGGGCGCCTAGGAAAGCCTTAATAGTTCCTTCAGAAGTAAAGCAAATGCAGCTAACCCTGTCTGCTTAATGACTCTTCTATTTGGATGGACACTGCCTCTTTGAGAACCTGGTGAAGAAATTAAGGGTTGCCTACAAAACAGTTGTCATTTTTTCCATACTTCACGACTCGAGAATGTCTACTCTGAGAACGATGTACCTCATAGTTAGGGGAGAAGAATAAGGTTGGAAAAATGAAGACAGCAATGAACTGGGGAAAGGTATCCAATTGACAGGCTTAGCATTACGGTGTGTGTGTGTGTGTGTTTTGTGTGTTTGTGTTTGTGTTGTGTGTGTGTGTGTGTTGTTGGGGTGTGTGTTTGTGTGTTGTGTGTGTGTGTGTGTGTGTATGTTTTTATGTGTGTGTCTGTCTGTGTCTGTGTGTGTTGTTGTGTGTGTGTGTGTGTGTGTGTGTGTGTGTGTGTGTGTGTGTGTTGTGTGTGTGTTTGTGTGTGTTTGTGTATGTGTTGTGTTGTGTGTGTGTTTGTGTGTGTGTGTTGTGTGTTTGTGTGTTTGTGTGTTTGTATGTGTGTGTGTGTGTTCAACTTCTCTTGGACTCACTTTTTGAACATTTTTTGAGCCTCATTTATTTTATGCATTTGAATGTTCTTCCTGCATGTGTGTCTGTGTGTCGTGTGTATCCAGTGCCTTGGAGGTCAGAAGAGAGGTTCAGCTCACTTAGAACTGGCATTACAGACATATGCGAGCTGCTGTGTACGTGTTGGGGCTTGAACCTGGGTCCCCTCCAGAGAAGTTGGTGCGCCAACTCTCTAGCTCCCGGACTTACTCTTGACACACAGTAGCCATTCAGCAAAGACTTGATGAGAAATGAGAGTCTTGTTTCTGGGTAATTCACAGGTATGACAGGTTTTAGTCATCAGTCAGAGAGATCACTGTGAAAGAGAGGAGTGTGTCCTGTGGCAAGAACGTTTGCTGTCCCTCCTGGACTCCGTTCTCTGGGGAACTTAAGGATCCATTTCAGTTCTGATATAGAATTTCAGCTCATTCCTTTGTAATTCCTTTAGGGGAAGCTAGGGTTGGCACCTGGTTTATGGTGTGACGTTCACATGGGAGTGTGTCTGTGGAGAACCGCGTGCTTGTTTGTTTGCTTGCTTGCTTTTGTTTTCCGCACGGCTCTTGTTATCCCGAAAATGTTAGGGATCCAGCACCTCGCCCTTACCTTAGCCTAAGGTGAAGCTGGATTGCTCTGTGGAAACCTTGTTGGTTTCAGAGACTGGGGCACTTGTTTATCAACAGTGACAGGTGAGAAAGCATTCAAGACAGCAGTAGGCAGAGGGGACAGCCAACCTTGGAGCACATCCTACAAGCTGTTTGAATACTTATCCCGTGAGAAATAGCAGCGTACTTAATCCTATAATCTTCTCAACCGTCATCTTTTCCCAGTGGCTTCAGGCTGTGGTGAATTGCTTCTAATCAGCTAATGCGTGATGCTAATTAGCACAATATTTGTGTTGACTTCTCTGCTCATAATGGTTACTGTCTGGCTAAGTCCTTAACACAGCCAAGTTGTATCAATTTATTTATTTTTGGTCCAAATGTTTGCTTCTAGGTAGAAGCTCAACGACCGGAATTCAATAAGGGAAAATTCACCTCAGAGACTCAGACGCTGTGGGAGAAGCAGCTCAGCTCTGGAAGTCTGTATAAAGAGAGAACGGAAAGGTCCAGAGAAAGACGAGGTGCTCTAGTTTATGGCTGAGAGCCGTTGGACCTCTCCTGAGCAAGGCTACTCATATTAAGAGATCTGTCATCTGAGTGGTGGCGATGCGCTCGGTTCTCTGTGAAACCACAGGGCGAGGAGCTATCCCCCACTTGCCATTATTTTCACAAACTTCTAACCAAGGAGGGGACGCTGCTGTGGCTTCAGTGCTTGTCCTCAGCGAGGGATTCATCCAACTTGGCCACGATAACATTGCTCACTCACGCTAAAACAATGAGTGTAATTGAGGTCAGACCTGATAATTGCAGTGCCAGGAAGTAGATGATTGCTGTTTTGGATAACGGATTATTCCAGCTAGAACCGAGAGATATCTAAACACAGTGCTAGAGAGGTTATGCTACGTGCAATCTTTGGACCATGTTCGCAAATTTATTATAGATGATTAACACATTTTTCTTAGTTTGAAAAACCCCATAAATACTAAGATATGTTACAGAACACAACGTGAGGGTCTAGAGAGATGGCCAGGGCTAAGAGTATGTTCCGTGAAAGCTTGACTACTGGAGTTTGGTTCCTGGATCCTAGCTAAAGGCCTGGAGTGGTGGCCTATGTGTAATCCCAGCATTCCCATAGTGGGATTAGAGGTAGAGATATTAAGTTGAAGACCTGAAGCTTGTGGACCAGCTAGCTTGGAGTGATTGCTTTCAAATCAAAGGAGAAACTATTTGGTGATGTTTTCATAATATTAAATGCTGATCTTTAAAAACCATGGGATACATTTAGAGAAAATCATTCCGATGCATATTCTGCCCTTGTATATTTTCAAGCTGATGTACATTTTGAATTGGATAAATTTCTTTCTGACATGCTTTGATCATTGGTGTAGCTGGGTTTGTATTGACCTGACAAGAATGTGATTTTTATTGTGAGCAGGAAGCACATTGCTTTTGCTTCTCTTTGCTTTGCTAGTAGCTAGCACAATTTTATGCACTGTAGGCCCTCTCTAGCTACACTGAGAAGTAAATGAAGGACTATGTAAGATTAGTGCAATTGGGTTTTCCAGTTCTGTAAATTTTAAGTGTAAAAATTTATGTATCCTGTGGTGTCTTTCAGAGCTTCCCCTGTAATTATATATTTGAAGAATCGAATAAAATCAAGACATAACAACCCTTGTTTTACCAAATACCCAAGCAAATGATATTCTAACCCTTCCTCTCATAGAGACTAGAAGGAAGCCCAACAGCCTGGCCAAGAGATAAACTCCACCTCGGCAGGGTGTAGAGAACCTTGCCTAGCTAGAAGGAATCCAGTACTCATTTTAAAATGGAACCATTCCAGAAGCCAGTACTTAATAATGATAACTAGAATATCAACCCAAAGCACTTAATCTCCACATGCATTCTCTTCCACCTAGGCCCTCTGTGTTTAGTTGTACAGCTATTTTAAAAGTCGGTCCATGGGCTACAGCATCTGCATTGTGAAAGGGTGTTAGAAACACAGGCTCCCACAGCCCAGCTCAAGTTGGCAGATCAGCATCTGCACTGCACAAGATCCCTTGACGGCTTGCATGCCCAAGAGTGTTTGCGAAGCAAAGTAGTACACACCACATTTAGACTCATAAGGGCTTTCAGGTTCTACAGTCTGCAACTATGAAAGGGATGTTTAATGGATGGGGAGGCGGTAAGTAACATATCACTGTAAGAAGTGAGCAGTTAAGTTTGGGGATGAAAATACCAGGTAATTTGGAATTTAAAAATGTATAACTGCTAAGGAAATATGGAGGGATGCGACGTCAAGTGATGCAAGCAGATCTCTTTAAGTTCAAGGCCACTTTGTCTACATGACAGCCAGGGTTAAGTAGCAAGACACTGCTTCAGATAAAAAAAAAGAGTATTATAAGACAAATAAAATGTAAATCTGTCTTTTTGTTTGTTTTGGTCATTTGGGTATCATTTATCTTTAGAAAAGAAAAAATATGTCGAAACAGATTGCATAACTTTTTTAAAATACCTTTGGATGCAAAGATACTCTTTCACTTCATGTACTAGCAGATGAACATTCTCTCTCTCTCTCTCTCTCTCTCTCTCTCTCTCACACACACACACACACACCTATAAGATAACTGATTGTGACAGTATACATCTCCATTTTATTGAGAATGAGAGCTTTGGGGTATAGAACTGGGGACAACATTAAGTATCCTCTTCAGATGGCCCTTGTCAAGTTCCTTTAACATTACTTACAAGGTTTGAGATACTTAAAATAGATCTCAACAGAATTCAGACCCTCTGGATAGTCCTGGGAATGAGATGTGGGGAAATGGTGGCAGTTACCATGGTTACCCTAAACTTACACAGCATCCAGCTTTGTTCCATTGAAAGCATGTCCTTGGATTGAAGTAAATCCATTGTTGTATAGTTTCCTAAAATCAAGAGAAGAGAAACAAAAAACCCAATGACTATATAGTTCAGAGATACAGTGCTAGCTTATGCATATGAAAGTACAGCCTAGCGTATGAGAGGTCCTGGGTCACGGAATCCCCAGAACTGAATAAATAAGCAAATAGAACAGATGGCCTGTGGGATATGTGTTCTCCACTTTTTTCTGTTTTAATAGTTGGGTTTCATCTCTTTAGTATCAAAAGTGTGCATCAAATTTCTCATGTCATTCATATGTACTCCTCAAGTAAACTGTAGAGTCTGCCTTGTTTGGGACATAAGATGTTTCCTAGTTTGAAGCTCCATCCTCCAGTCTTGTGTGCCAGTAAGTCAGATTTTCTCAAGAGCAGACTTAGAAGAACAAAGGTTTGCAAAGGGTTTTTAAAAAAATTATTATTAAGTATTATTATTACTATTAGTGTGTGTGTGTGTGTGTGTGTGTGTGTGTGTGTGTGTGCACATGTGAGTGCAGATATCCATGGAAGTCAGAAGAGTGCATTAGATCTCCTGGAACTGAGTTACATGCAGTTTTGAGCTGCCTGCTGTTGGTACTGGGAACCAAACTCAGGTTTTCTGCAAGGTCACTGAGCACTGCCATCTCTCCAGCCCCTAGGATTCTTTCCAATGACGGCAAATTAAAGGGAAGAGTGTGTCAGGTGACAGCTAAGCTCGTGTCAACACTGGAGGAGCAACACAGTTTTTGAAGATGACCACTTGAGAAGGCATTCATCTGAATGTACAGATTATTGGTTTTTTTAAAATTTAAAATGTTATTTTACCTTCTTTCAAAAAAATTCTATGTCTCCATAGAGTTTATCATAAATCAAATGCTTAATGGGTGTAGGTGGAATTGAGCCTCATAGAAGAATCTAAGAAGGCAGATAGGTCATGCCCTTTTGTGGTAAGTTTTTGAACATTTTAATAGACATGCTTCTGCAGCTAGTTAAATTTTCTACCTAGATTCCCAGGGCCAGCCTGAAATGTTACCAGTCATGATTTCTAGTGAAGTTACTGAGACAGGGGAGTGACTTGTCAAGAACTTGTTAGTCTAAACTCGTTAGGGATCAGCATCCTTTAACACAAATACAATCCTCACCTACAAAAACCACACTTCTTTTAGCTCACCCTAGCAAGTGCAAGGCCCTGGGTTCGGGTCCCCAAAAAAAAAAAAAAAAAAAAAAAAAAAAACCTCCTCAGAAAACCCAGACTTTGGAACTCTAAGGTATGTGGTTATTGGTGGTCATTGGCATAAAGAGGCAACAGCCGGGTTGGGGATTTAGCTCAGTGGTAGAGCACTTGCCTAGCAAGCACAAGGCCCTGGGTTTGTCCTCAGCTCCAAAAAAAAAAAAAAAAAAAAAAAAAAAAAAAAAAAAGATTGAACCGATTAAAAAAAAAAAAAAAAAAAAAAAAAAAGAGGCAACAGCCATGACCAGAGCCACAGGCACACCCTCCTAATTATGGGAGATTTTCAGTAATGACGTAATCTATGACATAGACACTCGATAAACCAGTAACTGCAGACGACTCTCCAAGTTTGCAACCAGGCCTGATCCTGCCACTTAATAGCTCAGTGATCCCGAGATGCTCACATCCTCTTCCATCCTGCCTTTTCAATCTCTAGAAATAATGATGCTAATACTTCATTACAGGTTAATGATGCTAGGGAGACCGAGGCACTATAGTTAATAGTGATGAATACTTAAAAGAAGACCAAATTCTAAAATTTGAGTTTATTCTAGATAATTGTAAGAGACTGAGGGGTGATCTGCTGGTTTTGCTGTTGTCTGTGCCTATTTTGTTTTGTCTTTACAATGCCCGAGTTCAGTTCTAGTTCTAAAGAAGTATGGCTATGGATTGCAATCTGTTTCTCAAGGACTCACACAGAGACAGGGAAATGATAATGGATAAATTCACTTTTCCTGAACGGCAACTCTCTCACAAATATGTGAAAAAAATATGCATTTTAATTTTCTCCAACTTTGTCCTTTATGGGCTGGAGAGATGGGTCAGGGAGTAAATGCCAGCCGTGTGAACATGAAGACCTGAATTTGGATCTCTGAAACCCACGTAAAAAGTCAAGCAGAGTAGCATGTGCCTGGAACTCCCAGGGGCATGGAGTGGACACAGGTGGACACTTGAAGTTCACTGAGCAGCCAGCCTAACCAAATCGATGTGCTTCACGTTCTGACAAAGACGCTGTTCCCAAAAATACAAGTGGATCGTAATTGAGAAAAAAATAATGTCTACCTGTCAGTCTCCACACATACATACACACACCTGCATGCACATATGCATACACCTACACTAAGGAGTACAAATAACACGTGTGCGAGTGTATATAACACACACACACACACACACACACAGAGACAGACAGACAGACAGACAGCAGACAGAAAGACAGACAGGTGTTCTTGGTTTGATTTATATTTTAGATATTAAAAACTTCATGGACAAGTACGTCTTGAAAGGTGTAAATGGCAGAAGACAAAAGAAATGGGGACCCAAGTGTGAATTCTGCTGTTAGCCATTTTCCTTGAACTGTTAACATCTTGAACTTCATTAATATTCAAGGAAGAAAGGGCTTTTTATAAAAGTATAATTAAAAAAAATCACCTGGAAAGATAATTGACAAACTCGTGCCATTTTTACCTCTACAGCCAGGATCCCACCATTGTTCCCCTAAGGAGGCGTAGGTCAACTTTCTTTTGAAAGGGAAAGAGATCCTAGGCAAGAGTATTAAAAGGGAGATGCCAACATTCTGCAAAGAAGCTGGGAATGGAGGAACTTACTTGGGAAGGATGCTACTCAATGCAATGGAAACCTTTACAGGGGACATGAATGGCCTTGACGTTAGGGACTGAGCAGGCTAAGAGCCCACTGTTGCTAAAAGGAAAGGTGGCTGAGTTGCAACTGCTTGTGTTTTCCCAAGAGCTCCACCTTTATTAGGAAAAACATGTTTGTCCTGCTCCACTGGGGAGAACAGCTGCGAGAGTTCGCATGACCCAAATGGATGCCTAAGTAGTGGCTTGGAAAGGGGGTCCCTGGGAAAAGCTGAGCAGAGGCTTGGATCAATCAGGCTGGGAAGTAAGTCAACTGGATTTGTATCCAGCAAAGAACTCTAGGCTGTAGTGTAGCCAGAGGGAGAGAACTCAGGTGACTGACCATATAGGTAAACAAAACAAAAGCCAGTAGGCCTAGCCCTAAGTGAGTGGGGAAAGAGTGGGGTTAGTGCTATGGAAAATAGGGAGCAGGGTGGCCCCAATTCCACTTTGTGGTTATCACAATGAGAGGAGAGGGTTCTGCCAGTTTGAAGAGTGAGCTTATCTTTTATATTCCCATTAGATCCTCCCCATTAGAATATTTTACGACTCTCACTGATTTAGCATCCATTTTGATGGCTGTCTGTGTTTCGAAACTGGGTCTAGGACTTGCCATAAAATCAAGGATGATCTTGAACCTCAGAACCTCCTGCCTCTACCTCCCTCGTGCTGGGATTATAGACCTGTGCTACCAGGCCCCACTTATAGGGGAATGGGGAAGAACCCAAGGCTTCGTGCCTGTCACACACACACTATGCTGACGGAACCGCATGCCCATCCTTCAATATCTACTTCTGAACATCCGAAGAGAAGGTCATGAATTCTGAGCCAAAACACTTGCTTCTATTGGACAAGCAGTTACAGGGGCTCTGTCACAGTTTGTGATCTCAGAGTGAAACTGTGCTTGCAGAAAGCGATGCTACACTGTATTCAGGGACACCATGACAGTCGCGTTTACTCTGTGGAACTTCTTCCGCTAGAGCAGCGCTTCTCAACCTTCCTAATGCTGTGACCCTTTAATACAGCTTTTCACTTTGTGGTGAACCCAACCATAAACTTATTTTTGCTGCTACTTCATAATATAATTTTTGCTACTGTTATGAATTGTAGTGTAAATATCTTAGATGCAACCCCTGTGGAAGGGTCACTTGACTCCCAAAGGGGTTGCAACGCACAGGTTGAGAACCACGGTGCTGTAGATTTGGGATATAGGACACTGTGCCACACAGCCCACAGACCACATCTGATCCACACTCAGTCTCCATAAAGGGACGTAATGGTGATGCCGACTTGCCCAGTGACTTATGTATGTGTTTGACTGCTTGTGATTTGCAGTGGCAGTTGCTAGGAGACGGTGCAATTTGGACAGCCAATCTGGAACAAATGCACCAACCCCTATCATAAGAGAACATGCAGTTCTTTTTTATCTTGTCCTGTTTGTGATCTGTGGAAAATAGAGGCAACACTCAAGTCTATGAAACCCTTCCCGATACAGAGCATATACATTAGAAGGTAGCATCCTTCCAAACTCAGACACCTTTTTATGGGGGGGGGTGTACCATGACAACAGCCTCAGATAAAATTCAGGTGCTGTCAAGAGTGAACTGGATACTCACAGGGTCAAGGTTTCATTGCATAGTCCCTGGAATGCGTTTTCAGGGACTGACGTCATGTAAGGGTTGTCTGTGATTTCTCTGCAAGAGAAAGCGTGAAAACTGTTGAGAGATGAAGCACGCTTGAAATGGGTTCTTCTGGCATATATGCACTTCAAGGAACCAGCCACAACACATTTCAGTTTTAGCTGCTTCCTTGACCGGATTCTGGTCACTGGTGGTCACGTGAGGTGGTGAGAGCTGTTCTGGATGGATAGACGTTCAGAGTGGAGCATGCATCAAGCAAACAAATTCCAGGGTGAGCTGAGGTCTCTGCCTTACTCCTTATTTCAAAACAGATGGAGCCGAGAGACTTCTGAATGTCTAACACTATGTCCATAGCAACTAGAATTTTCTATGCCAATAGAAGGATCAGGGGAAAGGGATCACTGGATTTCATTTCAGGAGTATCTTTAGAATGTCCTCTATGAGCAAAACACTGCCAGCCAGGGGCTTTCAGAGGACTGCTTATGTTTAACCTGAGTTTAATTGTAGTGAAGAGACATGCTCGAGTTTTCCCCCCTAGAAAAAAAATATTAAGAGTTTGCAGCATGCTAGGTACTGGTAGCACATGCCTTTGATTCAAGCTCGAGGGAGGCAGAGGCAACTGGAACTCTAGACAGCAGGCTCCAGGACAGCCAGGGCTACACCGGGAAACCCTGTCTTGGGAAAAGAAAAAAGAGCTTCCAGCTAATCATTCTACACTTTGCTGGCTCTGCAGTGTGAACTCAGCATTTGCAATTCTTCTCTTTCCATTTGTATGATGAGATGAGGTAACTGGTCTGACTGATGCTTTTGGGAAAAATCATCAGAGTCGATCCAAAGCACGGCCCTTGACGGCTCGGTGGAGCTCGGATCACGCGCTCATTTGAATTTTCTGGTCCTTTGCTTCACCGTTTGTTGAAAGGGAAACCAGTAACTTCCTTTACACCTTCAAAGGTGGTTGAGTGGAACAGGAGGAGCGAAAAGCTATCAGAAAATATGAAAAATAAGCTATCCTTGTTATCGGTAATCCCCTCCCCCTTCAGTCATTCCCCTCAGAAATCTCTTGATCGTTTTCCCCATTTAAAAATTAAATGCAGGGGTTGGGATTTAGCTCAGTGGTAGAGCGCTTGCCTAGGAAGCGCAAGGCCCTGGGTTCGATCCCCCAGCTCCGAAAAAAAAAAAAAAAAAGAACCAAAAAAAAAAAAATTAAATGCAGGTGGTAGAACCTTGAGTCAGTTCTGTGAGTTAAGGCATTTGCTGCCAGGCCTGACAACCCGAGTTCAACTCTGAGTATCTACCCCTGAGTGTTTTCTTCTGACCTCCACATAAAGACACTAAATAATAAAACATTTCATGTAAAACATGAAATAAAATAGGCTAGGAATTGTCCTGATCATTTGAGGTGAGGAGACCCTCCCTGAATATGGGTGGCACCATTTCAGGGGCTGAATTCTGAGTCACTTAAGAGTGGAGGCAGCTTACTGAGTTCTGGTAAGCAAGCAAGGATGTGTTTATTGGCTCTTGGCTCTTGGCTGTGGGTGTGATGTGACCCGATGCCTTGACTATCCCGAACTGATGGCCTGTAACTTGGAACTGTAGCCAAATAAACCATCTCTTCCTCCCTAGTGCCTTGTGCCTATGGAAGTCAGAAAAGGGAACAGGGTCAATCCCCTAGAACTGGAGTTAGAAACCATTGTGAGCCACTGTGTAAGTGCTGAGAGCTGAGCCTGGGTCCTCTGCAAGAGTAGCAAGTACTCTTAACAACTGAGCCATCTCTCCAGCCCCCTCCCCTCTGTTGTCTTTTGACAACAGAAATAAGGTTAGAAAAACTCAAAAGAATTGGCTTTCTTCTCTCTCTCTAATCCCCTCACCCATTTCTTTCTTGAACCCTGTGTTAGTTAGAATTAATATTGCTGTCATGAAACTCCATGACCAAAGAAACTTGAGGAGGAATGGGTTTATTTAGCTTTTACTTTTACCTCACAGTTCATCATCATAAGAAGTCAGGACAGGGAATCAGTTGGAGTAAGGCCCTGGAGGCAGGAGCTGAGTTGAGACCATGGAGGGGTACTGCTTACTGGCTTGCTCCTCATGACTTGCTCAGCCAGCTTTCGTATAGAACTAGGACCACCAGCCCAGGGATGGCACCACCCACCATGGACTGGCCCTCCCTGTCAATCATTAACTAAGAAAATGCCATACAGCCCTGCCTAAAACCTGATTTTATGGAGGGATTTTCCCCCCTTCTCTCAGATGACTTTAGCTTGTGTCAAGCTGACATACAGCTAACCAGCACAAACCCATTTCAACCTAGCGTCCTATTACCATCGTCCTACAAGAGCTGTTTCCGTCAGAATAACCAGTGACCCCCAATTAGTCAGTCAGTAAACTGTGCCCACCCTTCACTCATCCCTCACCCATCCTTCAGCACATTACCCTCCTCATTGCTCTCTCTTGGAATTGTTTGCTTTTCCTGGCTTCTACTAGTTCCCATGACCGCACCCCAGTTCTTATATTTTTGGCTGTGAGCCTAGCCTTTAACAGCTGAGCCATCTCTCCAGTCCATGCACCCCAATTCTTCTCAAGGGTAAACAAAACATACCAAATACTGTATGTCGAGCATACTTACAGTATAAAGAATACATCCGTGGAATAAATTTTGGTCAGGTCAGGGAATATTCTAAGTCCAGTATTGAAAATTCCACTACATTGAAAAAGAAGAAAAGAAAGTTTCAGGTAGGAAAATCAACACCTAGGAAGTATACTGTAATGGCTGGAAGTATGAGTTACAAGCCTTCCATTCAATATGGCATGACTGTGGCAAGTGCTAACTCCAGAATGGAATGATAGTCCTTCAAATAGAATAACTTAACCCAGTCAATACTAGCGGTGCCTATGTGCTGCTTAGAATTCTCTGTGGATTATGTGAACTCAGTGCGAGTCCTAGAAATAGGAGAGGAGGTGACAAGGGAAAGAGGAGGGGGCAGGAGGAAGGAAAAGAGAAAGATTTCCCTGTTTTAATCAGAAAACATTGGATGTGTGTGTTGGGGGATGGGCTGTAAAAGGCCAATGGAGGAAGAACATATGACTACGGAACTCTAAGTCAGCTTCGATGGCCCATGCCATCAATGCAGTACTCAGGAGGCAGAGGCAGGAGAATCTCGATGAGTTTGAGGTTAGTCTGGTCTACCTGGTGAGTTCTAGGACAACTAGGGATATTAGCCAGGGATATGTAGAGACTCCATCCCCTGCACATCTCCCCAATATCTGTTCATATTGCATTATTATTTTGCTAAGAATGGTATGTTGGCAGTAGTGACCTGTGAGTGTACAGCAGCGGCATTTAAAGAATATGTCCAGAAATGAAGGAAAATTTGAAAGACAATAGCTTCTCCTTCCAAAATTCATGTCATCAAGGGAAAGATATGTCAAGACTCAAAGATGTTCAAACTATATCATGAACACAAAAGTTTAGATACTCCTAATGCCTCCAGGATTTCATTCGTGTAATATATTTCTCAGCTACAAGAACATAGCTAGAGAGAATAGAGCAAGTTTGAAAGGCCTGTCTTGGAAGGGGAGAGACTTAGACCCTACCCAGCTCTTTCAGCACAAAACCCCCTCATGTTTTACTGATACATGTGCAAAAACAAATTCAGTCTTGGAGTTCTTCTAAAGAGGAGGCCATTGGATTGAAGAGGCAACAGGAGCAAGATAACTCAAAATGAATAAATGGGATAATTCAGAAGTGACAGTCTGTGGGTGTAAACGAGACTCAGTTGTGACTGGAGGTTCATGAAAAAGGGCAAAAAGGCCAAAGAGTTGAGTGGAGGCCTGATAATGTATGGTTAGTGAGACTTGTAACCTCGCTACTCTCCCCAAACCAGTAAATGAGTCTCCTTCCTCTTTGATGTCTCCCCTAATTGCGTGATTGACCATCTGCTGAATTGAAGGCAGGTCCATAAAAGGATTGGCTGCCTTGTCCCTCAAGACACCTTTCAATCACGCATGCCATTACTCTTAGCATCTCCCACGCCCACCCTTTCAACACTGGGCTCTTACAGTTTTCTCTAATGAGCCCTGTGGTCCCACAAGTCTTTATCATGGTACCCTGTCCCCCTGCTTGCCCCTTCTAACGTTGTGTGGCACTTCCTGTCTTGTCTCCATCCTTAAACATTTGCCTCGGAGAATATATGTGGGATATATTTTATTTTAAAAGCTGGACTAGATTATTTCTAGGCATAGAGATTAAGGTCGATTTTTATTTTCATTACACTTTTTTTTTTTTGTCTTCTAATTTTTAAAATTGCATTTGTGCAGGAAAGAAGGTTCTTGCAGCTGGTGTCCAGAGGGTCTTGGGTCGGATAACTATAACCATCTGAGGTCTTCTTTCTGTAGTACCTACTGTGTGTTAGGATGCAACAGAACCAAAATGTCCTCTGCTCTCACAGAGTGGACGGTCAGCTCATAAGTCTTTACTAAAGGTGAGCAGAAGTGTGTCCTTTCCGCTTCGAGGTTTTGCTTTTTGAAATTTCTAATATTGTTATCTCAATAAACAGAAATAAATAATGTAAACACAGATAAATATAATATAAACAATATAGATAATGTAAATATATGTATTATTTCCAAACAAAATTGACCAATTGGGTCTGAGGATTTTGTTTTGTTCATACTTTACAGTTTTCTTCCTCATTGCTCTTGGAGGTCTCTGGTCCCAGCACTATGTGCTGATGTTTTTGAACACACTTTAAGCACATCGCTCACTTCATTTGGTACTTTGCCCAATGGGGAAAGATGAGAAATCACAGGAAGTGACCTGATTGTGCCATACACGAATCAAATGACGACAAAGGATAATATCATCTTAAGGAGATTCTTGATAAACAACAGCATCAGGAGTCTAAAACACACACATACACATGCACAGACACACACACAGGCAGACACACACACACACACACACACACAATAATAGAGAAGGAGTCAGTACTTACAGAAACTTGAGCAAGGGGAGCTCTGTTAAGGCATCAGGGTCTATGTAAGTCAAGCTTCTGGTGTTGCGGATTTCTCTGTAAGAGTTACAAGAGTTCTGTCAGCATCCCTTCCTATTTTCACTAAAGAGAAATCATGATTAATAAAAGTTCCCAAAAGACTATGATGTATTTATGTGGTAGGGCAGGGGCTTTATGTTGTTAACCCAGATCCCTAGCTTCTCCCAGACACGATTGCCCCTCTTGCAAACATGGCTTGCTCCAGTCCATTTGAATTTACGGACTCCCGTTCTCTGAACTGGTCTCAAAGTTTTGTTTGTTCTTTTTCTTTCTTCTCTCCCCCTCTTTCTTTTTAGTTTTTGGCAGAAAGAAAAACCCCTCTGGTGGTTTGGCAAGCAGCTGAGGACAGAGGACAGACGTGTATATTAACAGAAGCCGGTGATGTCGCTATGACAAATGACACTGGAATGAGAGGTTAGTGAACCCTGACAGATGACAGCATGGCAAAAAAGGGCCAAGATTCTATTAATTTCAGTTGCAGGTAAACGGGGCAGAGTAAGCCTAAATGGTTCGCTTGGGTTTATTTCGTGATGTTAGTAACTGAAGACTTCTGTATCTGTGTTGTGATATCACATGAGTTTATAACATTAGGTTCATGCATTCACTGATCAAAATACACAGTTAACATTAGTCACATGCAGTTTACTAGTGACAACTGTTAGACATGGGCTGGCGCTGGTTAAGTTAAAAATATTTAGCATGCATAGATTGACTAGAAGATGTTCACAGCACTTCCTATACTTCCGTGGAAAGTCAGTAAGCACCAACTGAGGCCTGTAGTCTTTCTTTCTGTAGGTGGCCTCTGAGGCTTGGCCACCGAGGGCACTGTGTCTAATCATCCGTGCTATTAATTGGAAAGCTTAAAATCTAATCTTTGTAATTTTAAATCGTCTTTGTTTAAGGATAATTTGCATTCCACAAAATCCACAAATCGTAGGCACATGGTTCATTAACTTCTAGTAAACTTACTGAGTTGGCCATGAGTTGGCCATCGCCACAACCCAGTTTTACAACACACATTGCTGTCTTTGACAACAGTAGCATGTGGATATTTGTGATTTATCTCAACTTCCTCCTTTCAGCCAGACTTGATCTTCTCCCTCCTTCCCTTCCCTTCCTTCCCCTTCCTTCCCCTTCCCTCCCTTCCCCCCTTCCTTCCCCCTTCCCTTCCTTCCTTCCCTTCCTTCCCCTTCCCTTCTCCTCCTCCCTCCTTCCCCCCCCTTCCCTTCCTTCCCTTCCTTCCCTTCCTTCCCTTCCCTTCCCTTCCCTTCCCTCCTCCCTTCCCTTGCCTCCAGTCCCCTCCCCTTCTCTTCCCTCCTCTCTTCTCTTAAAACAAGGCAAAGAACAGAGAAAGTGCTTGTTCAAAGCCCCTTTTCAGACATGCATCCTTCAATATGAGCACACAATAGAGGAGAGAAGCCCTGAGCAGGGCACAGAGGAATGAGATGGGAGTAGAAGGCCCAGAGCCCGTGTTACTGAACAGTCCCCTAGCCTCTGATTTCTTTCCTTGTTCTCCTTTGTTCTTGCCTGAGTCATTCAGTCCCACAGACCAACTCTCAACCCCTCCAGACTCATTTACATAGGCCTCTTGTAAGCAAAATGCAAGTAGATTTTTTTTAAAAGATTGTTCAGTATGAAAATCTTTGTGCTTTAATTAGAATTGAGTCAGTACGGTTACTATAATTATTTCATGTGTAATGCAATGATCATTTGGGATTGAATTTACTATTTGGTCAGGCAATTGTTTCTTTTCATTTCTCGCCTTACTAAACTGTCATCAGTTAATTCTTTCATCCCTCCCAACTGTTAGTTTGTTAGTTAACTCCTTGAGTCACTTTCCCATGGATTGTAACTTGAGTCATGATTTATAAAAGTCTGATATTCAGTTTTAGCATTGTCCTGGCTAGTTATTGTTAACTTGACACAAATCTAGTCATATTTGGGAAGAAGGAATCTCAATGGGGGTATTGCCTCTATCAAGTTTTCCTGTGGGCATCTTTGGGGAGCATTTTCTTAATTGGAGGGCCCATGCTGGGAAGAGTACCTTGCCCAGGCCGATGGGTCGGGGCTGTGTAGGGCTCATGGTGAGTTAGTAAATAGTGTTCCCGTGTGGTTTCTGTTCCTGTCTCAGGTTCCTGCCTCAGGGTTCCTGCCTTCACATCCCTCGTGGATGGACTGTAACCTGAATGCTATTCTCCCCCGAGTTGTTTTTGGTTAGTTGTTATGGTTATCACAGCAACAGAGAAGCAACTAAGACAACTCTTAGGTAATCTGACGACTCTAGAACCTTTTAATATTATATATCCATAACCTCTCCATTCCTTTTCTATATTATGCATTTTAATTCTATGTGTAGAGGCATTTTTTGTTTTGCATTGGGCTTATATGGATGAAGATCAGTTATTTTGATCTAGTTAAATAGCTAGCTTTATTAATAGTTTCAAATGCAGTTTTTATAGAATGTTACCTGAGTACTGCTAGGTGTTCGCCATACGCATCATTGGATAGATAACAGACAGGAATCATATAGTAGGTGATCAATCAGATCACTGTTTCAGTCGTTAGTAATTATCACAATGGTTCACTCACAAACAATAAAGAATACAATGTTGTTTATGAGCTTCTGGGTAACAGATTGGTATGACATTAGTTAACCGGAACAGTGACTTGAGTAGAGATGAGAGTGCAGGACCCAGTTGTGATGGTCATGTGTAGCTGTAATCCCAGCACAGGAGGCACATGCTCAAGGCCAACCTGAGTACATAGTGAATTCTTCTTCTTTTTTCCTTGTAAAGAACTTGTGAGATAGCTTTACTATTATATTTCATGATAACATGATTGACAGCTAGACAGCATGGGCAGGGGCTTGAAAGAGGGACCATCGGCTGTGCACAGATGTTAACTGCTTCACTGGCACTCCCCAGCAAACCTGTGTCTCTGTATGAACTCGGAGTTCTGCTTTGTTCATGGGGGGATCATTCTGCTTGATAAGTTCATGACCCATGCTGTCACCTTTCCACCCTCTTAATACATTCTGTATTTGCTCCGCAATACCACAAAGGAATGAGAAAGCACCCCGGAGGAGTCTTCTTTGAAGAGATCCACATATCACTGTGTTTGTTTGGATGTGTGGTCAGCGCTTCTGTCAAGTGCAGATCCTCTGTGTGGTCCTTTGGGGTTAGAACTAGGCCTTTTGAAGATCTATTCACAGAATCTTGCCCCCTATTATCCAGCAACATTTCTGCCTTGGTCTGCATTCACATCATCAGGGTCTCTATGCAGAAGACACACAAAGGAGACACGGAGAGTTCAGACTCTTCAAGGACAGCCAGCAGCTCTTCATGCTACTTGAGAACCCAGTGTTTTGACTTCGGGAGTGTGGTGTGCCATGCTTCTTATTTAGAATTGCAGTCTGCCAAGTAGGCTGGCCACCAGGTCAGGCTGGCACTTCCTCTTACAGTTCCTACATGAAATTCTTTCTGAGAGAAAAAGGAATGAACTGTTGATTCAAGGACCTATGTGGCCAAGTCTCAAAATACTTGAGTATTTGAAGCTATAAGAAAGAACACACACTATCAGGTTTCTTCTACATGAAGGTTTAAAAATATAAATGGAGTTTTAGTGACAGAAAGTTGATCTGCTGTTGCCAAAGGCCGTGTTAGGGAACCACGTAGAGCAGAAGGAAGCCAGGACCTTTTCAGATTTTTATATTCTGTATGTAAATGCTTGAGAGTCTGCATATGTTGTCCTGGTTGGGTTGGAGGCGTTGCTGGTGTTCACATAGGTGTAAACATCCCAGGTTATAGACTTAGAGCATCATGTCCCGTTTGTGGTTTTCAAAGTCGCTCCAGTATCACTATCAACAGATAGCTTTCAAGTTTTACCTTATGCTGTGTGTCTTAGTTAGGCCTTTACTGCTGCAGCAAAATACCAGAACCAAAAAGCAAGTTGGGGAAAAAGGGTTTATTCGCCTTACACTTCCACGTTGCTGATCATCACCAAAAGAGAGTCAGGACAGGAACTCAAGGAGGGCAGAATCCATGGAGGGGTGCTTCTCACTGACTTGTTTGTTTTTTTTTTCCATAATGAATTCATGACCAGCTTGGATTACACAGTGAGACCCTATTTCAACCTCTCATTCTACCTCAGAGCAAGGCATTGTGTATTATGTCTGTAATCTCAACATTAAGGACAATGAGGCAGGAGGATTGCTGTGAGCTAGCTTGAACTACAGGATGAGACTTGGTCTCAGAATCCTAAAGCAAATCAAATCAAACCAAACCAAACCAAACCAAACCAAACCAGAATGATCATTAAAAACCTCCCAACCTGCACCAACCTACTAAAAAACAAAAGAAATTCTTGCCATAGTTCTGCATCAAAAGAAAGAGGGTTGAATACTGGCATCCAGACCTAGGCGTTACCAAGACATTGGAAAGATGATTTCCTATAACTCATACAAGACAGGGGAAAATGGGCAGCCACAGCTTAAACTTCTTAATATGGTTTTATAAATCTTAAAACACACTGTCATAATCATGCATCCAATCAATATTAGATTTATTATCTATCCTTTCCTTACATGTTTGTCACAGTGAGAGAAAACTTAATGTCTCACAAAGAGTTTAAATGTCACAAAGTATTCAAGCTTTTCTCATTGACAGTTGAATTAGGTTTTTTCTTTGTCTTGTTTGTTTGTTTGTTTTAATCAAGTTTCAGTCTGTGTATCTTTAGGATGCCGTGCTATTGTGCAGAACATGGGATGCCTGTACTTTAAATCCCACTGTTTTTGTTTTGTGGTCCAAATGTCTTATATACCTTCACATTTACCCCCTCTGTAGCTGTCACGTCCTTCTGTACAGACTGTATGGCCGGATGGGGGTCGTCTTTCTGTTTCCCAATCACTCCCTTTAGCAGTTCTTTTACTTTGAGTGGAACCCTGACAAGTTCTTAATAAATGTCTTCGTGGGACTTGTGCGATAGCTCACCCTCTGAGGGCATTTGCTACTAAGTCTGTTAACCCGAGTTCAGTCCCCAAACCCACCTGGTGAAAAGAAAGAACTGACTTCCGTAAGCTGTCTTCTGACCTACACATATGTATTGTGGCACACCCCCACCCCACAAGAAAGAATGTAAAAAACTATTTTAAATGGTGGCTGTCATTTGGGTCTGTTTTGTACATTTTCTTGTACTTACATGTGAGTCATTTTACTCAAATTGTAGAAAGAATGTGGTTCCAGCCGCTGCAGAGTGGCATCTATGGATAGATAGCTGGACATTATAAAAAAAATAAGACAAAGTGGAAAAGTTAGCGATGAACTCCAAATGTTCTCCTTTATTTCGCCATAGTGGGTCACATGAGGCCATGATAACGCCACTATGTAATGTGCTTTAAGCATCCCCCCACCACCGAATTCCCCTGTTCCCTCTTCTCCTGTTCCACCCATTTCCCACCAGTCCTCTCCGTTCTTCTCAACAGCATGACCTCTGTTCTTACGCCCTCTGTGTGCATGTGACTTTATGTGTCTATGAAGTCTAGAACTCACGTGCGAGAGAACACTTGCGGCGTGTGTCCTCTCTGAGACTGGCTTCATTCAGTTAGTAAGAAGCTCTTCAGTTGCCTTAGCATTACATTTGTCTTTTTGACTAAAAAAAAAAAATTCCATTGTGTCTATAAACCATATTTCCTTATCCATTCCTGTTGACGGACACCTAGATTGGCTTCATAATTTCAGGAGTGTGCAAAGTGCTACAGTTAGCATTGTCATGTAAATATCAGTGATGAAATCATCCTACTTTTTATGTACATGTATGTATGTGTTCATGTGTGCAGGTGAACCTGTGCATGTGTAGGCTAGAGGAAACTTTGACTGTCCTAACTCAGATGCCATGTGCATTGATTTTACAGACAAGGCCCGTCATTCTTAGCCTGGGACACCTAAGTAGACTAGGCTGACTGGTCCGCTATCTCCAAATATCCAAGTATTTCCATTTCAAGAGTTCTGGAATTTCTATGTGTGCCAACATTCACGGCTTTACAACATACTATTTTTGGAATACCTTCTTTATTGGGGCCTTTTCAAGTAAGGGACCAAATATAATGGTCTAACTATATATATATTTTTGAATCCCAGTATGTGTAAAAAGTTCCCAGTACTTTCTCATGTGATACTTTCTGAACTTTCAATAAAGACAGAGTGAAGCCTTTTGTGAGGAATAGACACACAATTGACAAACATACACTCACACAGAGGGAGAGAGGAGAGAAGAAAGAGGAGAGAGAGGGGAAAGAGGGGAGAGAGAGAGAGAGAGAGAGAGAGAGAGAGAGAGAGAGAGAGAGAGAGAGAGAGGGGATGGGGAACAGGGGAACAGGACAAGGGGGACAGGGACAAGGATGGGGACAGGACAGGGGACAGAGGACAGAGGACAGAGATTCAGATAGTCATTGCTCAGAGAGACACAGATAGTGCAGACATTGCTCAGAGAGACACAGATTAAGACTCATAAAACAGAGGACAAAAACCATAGGGAAACAAAGTAGACCCTTTGGATCTGGACTCTAAAATGGCTCCCAAAGGGTTATGCTTTTATTTCTTTCTTTAACATTACACAGTGCATTGTTGGTAGCCCAGACTTAATCACTGATGCTTTTAAACCATGCAGGCCTGTTCTCTCTTAAGACCTGTTATCTTGATTTTGAATGAAACAGAAAAGTCAGGATTTGTCTTGACATTATTAAGCAAAATACCATGCAAATACAAAGTGTTAGGTACTAAAAGAGGGGAGAAAGAGATGCTCTTTACAGGTGCAGTTGTGAATCTGTATGTCAGCAATCTTCTTTCAGGTGGTTTTATCAGAGTAATGAGAGCACGGATTCAATGACCCTCATCTACTGAGAGGATCGTCTATGCCATCTGGGAAAATAAATGATGTATGGAGCCCTAACAGAGATTCCCAGCCCTGAACATAGACTTGAACAACCTGGACACAGACATGTTCCAGACCCATCCTAGGATCATTGATTCACGGTTATGAGTGCCAAGCACTTATGCTTTCCAAATGCTTCCTTGGTGAATGTAACTGAATGGCTTTCTTCATGAGAGAAGCCGTACTTGTTAGACGCTGGCTATCCTTTTTGGCAGGGTTGCTTGTTACTATTCTGGTGCCCTGTGCTGTTTATTTGGAAGTATTTACTCTATGAAACAAACAGCCTTTGATCTCCCAGGCTTCCCAGCCTTTTGTCCTTTGTGGCTAAGCAACAATATGTAAATTGTTTTGATCCAAACACTTATCTCAGAACACATTTCATAGGGGGACATTACAGAATTTGTCATGGACAAACATGGAGCAAGAGTCATGCCAAAGGCCGACAACTTGCTTCCCTGTGTTTGTCTCATGGCCTTTGTTCCGCATTCCCTACTGAATTCTCAGAGACTAAGTTCATTCTGCCCACCTCACTGAGCTGAAGTTCTGGTTTTACTAGCCCCAGGGCTTGCTATAACTTAAATTATGTTCTCTTTCATGCCTCAGCCCAGAAATAACATATATGTCATTTGCTGAAAGCATCAAACACAGGGGTTGAAAGCAACTTCCTAAAACTTACTATAAAAGTTAAAAAGCATGCAGTGGTGGACAAGCAATGGTTTTCACAGAGCTGTTTGTTGCCTGGGTCAGCTGGGATTAGCTGGTTGGTGATTCGATCCTGATAAAGAGTTCTATATCCCATGTCTTCCCCGTGCGATGGTTTCTATGCTTCTCAATAAACGCAGAGCAAAGCACTTTTGGGGAGGAGAGAGACACACATGCCACACATAACAGAATGTGGAAGGGGAGAGAGGAGAGAGGAGGAGAGGAGAGAGGAGAGAGAGAGAGAGAGAGAGAGAGAGAGAGAGAGAGAGAGAGAGAGAGAGAGAGAACAGAGAGAGAGAACAGAGAGAGAGAGAACAGAGAGAGAACAGAGAGAGAGAGAGAGAGAACACAGAGAGAGAGAGAACAGAGAGACACAGAGACAGACAGACAGGCAGGCAGGCAGGCAGGCAGACAGACAGGCAGACTCACAAGATAGCCTCCAAGCAGTCACAGATTCAGGCTCACAGAGGCTGGAAGCCGAGGAACATGAAGAAGAGAATTGAAATCTGGACTTGCTCTTGATGAAATGATTCCAAGGAGGGTATCTTTTCCTTAATGGGACACCAACGCCTCATTGATGACTCAGTTAATCACTAATGAATTCACTCATGGGCAATGGTTGCTAGCCTAATGGGCAAGCGTCTCTTTTCATCTGTCTGCATACTGCATCTCCATTTTAAGACTTAGAATTGTTTTTAACTTGGTTTGAAGCAAGGGAAACCTGAAATGATTTGGCTTCATTTGCACTGAATGACTGGTGAAAGTGAATCCATAGAAAACCTAGGATGGCTACGTAAAGAAGAGACACATAACTGTCTGGGGACTCTCAGAACATCCTATGATATGCTAAAACACCCCAAAACAGCGAGCTTGACATGACCACACAAAATTAAATTTAAAGGGTAGATTTAAAGGGTCCTAAAAGATCAGGTAAGTACTATATAAATAAAATTTTCAAATACTTAAAAATGCAGATGGCATTGACTTAGGCAAGGACAGTACCAATGGCTATTCTTGGCAGAACGCACTGAGACAGAAGTGCGAGACAACTGCAAAGTTGTATGTTGAAATAATTACTTACATCCTGGAAATATTGGGCAGGCTCGAAAAGGCAAGACTGGGAATGGTCTTCAGGTGAGTCTCAATGAGCTTCCTAGGGAAATGACAGTCACACGGTTGAGTTCTCATCATTGGTCTTTTAAAATTACCTTAATTTCAAAGAAAACCTTATCGGAAGCATAGTGACCTTTCACAACACAATCAATGACGCCATCGTGATTTCTCCTCCCCCGACATAAGAACTGGGAATGTGATTCAGATGTAGAATCCTCATCTCTCATCTCTGGATTGGCAGTGGAGTGATATCCTTTGTCCAACATCATACGTCATTTGTTCACTGAAAAGGCACATACTGTGTCCTTAGAGTATGTCCATGAGAAGACCAGGTCCACAGCAGGACGGTGGTAACTGATGGACTTCTTTCTCAGAACTGTAAGCCATCTATGTTGGACCTGAAATCTGAAGGTATTGCATCCCCCACTTTCCTTTCTGGGACTCCTCATAGATAAGAAAGCGTCTTCCAGTATTCCAGTCTGATTATGATTCTTCATCTAGGCCTTCCAATTTTTGACTTCCCCTTTGTATGGTGATAACTTGAGCAGAATCCTGCATAGAAAAGCTATGCCCAGGGTCCCAACCCATTTTGCAAGAGGACGATGCTGGGTCCCCTTAGTCATCTTCCTCTGCATCTGGGTTTGCCCCTTGAATACTGGAAATAACGGATCAGTTACCTACTACCTTATCTACAAGCAGGATTCATATACATTTCCCTACAATCTTCATTTCTTCTCTGTTTTATTCACCTCCTCCTTCTCCTCTTCTTCCTTCCTTCTTCCTTCTCCTCTTCCTCCTTCCTTTTTCTATCTAGGCTTTCACTGGACTGTTTATATGGCAGGACTTGAAAATTATCTGTAACATACTTAGTCAAAACACCTGCAGGCCAAGTTTGTGAAAGGACTAAAGATTTTTGTTAAATACAGGGTAGGTAAGTGAAAGAGGTAGATTCTTCTCAACCTCTGAGTATTGGACCATGAAGTCTAATGCTGTCCAATCTCCTAGTATTAATACTAGGAGATTCACTGTTTGAGTGGTTATCTCAATTTAGCTGTGTGGTGTCTTTATTTGTGTGTTCCTTACAATAATGTGGATTTTATTATTAAATAAAAAAAGAAAAGAAATTCAGATCTCGTAAGTCGTCTTCACTTGAAGTTACAGCCCCTTAACTGGGCTGATTAAAAGCTTATTGATGTGGATCCAGGATTCTGGAGCTCAAATGCTAAGAGAACAACTCGTTCTACTAAAATCTCTGTGTGAAAACGAGGCCCCGCAGAAGGAAAACAAGGGATAATAAGTGCACCTGTTGGGTATTATGAAAAGAGCTCGAGTTTCCTGAATCCAAAAGTGGTCTTACAGACTTGTCCCGGGTAAACATTTTTTTAGAGTATACTTTTTATAACATTGCACATTGCTTGCAGGTGATATGGACCTCAACTGCATCTTTCACTGACTATAAATTAGGGCACTTGGCCTTATTCAGAGGAGAGAACCAGGTCAGGGTTGGTGGTGTACGCTTATAATTCTGATACTCAGGGAGTTGGGGGTAGGACGAGTTTCAGTTTCAGTCTAGCCTGGGGTACATAGAGATCTGCCTCAAAATAGTAATAGTACAAAATTAGATTTTTAAAAAAATAAATAATATGTGTCAAATTAAATAGGAAGTTAGAATAAGATTGAAATGTCTTCTAGCAGATGAGGAGCAGAAATAGCATATGAATAAAATTTAATATATTTTTCAATTAAGACTCAAATAGCGTTTATACGCTTTCCTGGAGGGAGGGTGGGAGGGAGGGAGGGAGGGAGGGAGGGACAGAGGGAAGGAGGAAGGAGGGAAAGAGAATATTATATGTCTGTGACTGTGAGTTTATGTGCACCATGTGTATGCAGGAGCCTGTTGAAGCCTGAGAGTGCATTAGATCCCCTGGAACTGGAGTCACAGATGGTTGTGAGCTGCCATGTGGGTGTTGGGAACTGAACCTGGGTCCTTTGCAAGAGCAGCCAGAGCTCTTAACAGATGATCCATCTCTCCAGACCCCATAATTCCTGTTTCTTAAAGTCTTTCTTTTCTCAAACACAAAAACCTTATAGGAACCTTGAATCTGAACAGGTTATGCTTCCTTTGTGTGTCTGTTTGTCCTCCTCTATCTGTTTCTGTCTGAATCACTGCTTTATGAACACCCATCATGTGTCCACACACCAGCACAAGTTATAGATTTAAGAGCAGCTGTCTTAATAACCATAAAGCATGTCCAATAAATCTCCTAGGAGAATGAAGAGAGGGGTGCCAGCCATCTTAGCATAAGATGAAATTCATTAGCCTACTTGTTGGTTGAATCTAATGTAGTGATGATCATAACACAGACTGACTTCCATAGCAAGTGAAGTGTCAGAATGAGAAACGATCACATACATTGGAATTCAATCGCAGTCTAACTGACAGGTTTTTTGCTGTGTTTATTCATAGTGAGATGTAGACAAAATACAAAAGGGCCTCTGAAATCCAGGTTCAGATTCATTTACCTTTACTCTTAGTGTAAACGGTCACCCCATGTTTGCATACCCTCTGCTCTCTTTTCTAACTTGAAAAATATGCTTGGTCTGACAAACTCCAACAAACACTGAGAGGAATGAGTACTTCCTGATGCTTAGGCAGGCGTCTGTATCTCTTAAAACCATGAAGCTACAATCTCCATGAAGATCTCATATTATGGTTTTTCTTTTAATGAGACAAGACCAGAAAAAAAGCTGTGCCCTGTTCTAAGTTACTGTCCTGCCCTAAGTCCTCCGTACTGTGGGACAGTTGCTTTGGGCTGTGCCTTGCCCTGCCTCCACTTTGCAAATGCAGAGGTAAGGTGACCATGCATCCCAATTGTGCAGATAAACAGTGGCCTCCAGAATGAATCATGAGGCACAGGCTGCTAAGTTATTCACACAAGCAAAAAAAAAAATTACTCCTTTTCACATGTGGAAGTACACAGGGAACACATAACAGAAAAGCCAAGTCCATGAACTTACTGAACACACCAGATATAATCTTTCACTTATGACTATAAAGTGAGTGCCCTAAGGCTAGGTCATAGGGGACACTGACTTATCACCTAGTTCCTTGTGAGCCTTACCCAGGACAGTGGCCACAATAATGGATTATTCCTTCCATCTCCCAGCTCCAGGTTGAGGGAAGTTTGTTCTGCCCTCCTCACATGATGTCCTATTTCAGGACAAGGGTTGAAAATAATCAG